>NC_065432.1:865000-1525000 GCF_024362695.1 Pectinophora gossypiella
CGAAAACTTTGAGGGATGATTCAGACCATGATTCTGAGTCGATACGATATCAAGTGGAAATTTCAACTTTAATGATTTTTCTGACAGGAAATTCCACTTGATATCAACTCAGAATCATGGTCTGAATCATCCCCCTCAGTATTCGTTACGGTGTCAAAACACCCATACGTACTCGTATGGCTAATTGTACGTACTTTTACGGAAGTGCAGTTTTCACTGCGACAGTTCGGCTCGACCATTACAGACGGCGATACGGCTCACCACCTATCACGCTGGTCTAACGGAAAACTCGGTGAGGCGTGGGTACTTACTTAGTTCATCTTGCGATAGATGTACCACTGACCCCAATTGGGATGTTTGTGTTATACACATAATACTTGGTTGTTTGGAAGAGATCTTTCATACAAATAAATACGATTTATAATAAAGTTTGGCAAAGGTATGCCAAAGGATGTTATCGTGGTACCGAACAGAGCATAGTACCCCACTAGCCACAAGTTGATAGTGTGACTAGGGATCGACGATCCAACGGTGTCATGTTGGAAGTTGTATATATGCGTCGCGCTGTGCAAACTTCGATAGCGCGTTTCAGGACTGCATTATTGAATGGTGGCGCCATCTGTTGCATGCGGGCGGAACCATGGTATAAGAAAATCAGGTATGCTCAAGCCTATGACAAGCCGCCATTGCTAGCTCTTTCATGACGTAAGTGTTACCATTAAATTGATATCTCCAACATTCCAAGGACGTAAATTTTGTTAATGAATTACTGGCTAATGTATTTAATTACTATTACTTGTCACATATATAAAAATAATTGAAACTGTAAGTAAATATTTTACTAAAAGTTCAAAATTTCCTTGCAAAGTGAAATGAAATGAAAATTTATTGTCACAAATGTGGTAGGTAAGTATATCGATGGAAGTGAAGCTTATAGCGCTCAGCACATTTAGTCATGTTGTGACATACAATAATAACTCCTTACATAAAGTACTGAACAATATTACAAAAATACTTATCAATATAAAAAAAACGAAAGAAAAGAAAAAAAACCTATTTATAAACTGAAAAACTCACTTAAGCTATAAAACTTCTTTCCCTTTAACCAGTTTTTGAGTTGGGATCGAAACTTTAAAAAAAACATTGGTCGTGGGTAATTTATTTTTTACGAAATGGCAACGCAGGGCGGAATGTCGTCAGCTGGGCTAACCTTGAAATGTTAGCTGTCACTTTTGAGCATACCTGGTCTTCTTATGCCATGGGCGGTAGCTGGTCAACTAGTTGGGTCTGCCACAAAAGTTTACACGTTATTTTCAGCCCGATCCTACCTGTGAAGCAAGACGACTTCTTCCCGTACGCCAGCGACTCAAACGCGTACTGGACAGGCTACTTCACCTCCAGACCAACCACTAAATATTTCGAGAGAGAGGGCAATAGTTATCTTCAGGTAGGTATGATCGTGAGCTCAATGCTCAACCATTGGACCTCGGAGGCCGTTATTCGGAGATCCCGAGCTCGGATATTTGGCTAGGATATTGAAGCTGAATTACCTGGTGACGACCTCCGTGGTCCAGTGGTTGAGCGATGGGCTGACGATCCGGAGGTCCTGGGTTCGATTCCCAGTGGAGACATGTCACAAAAATCACTTTGTGATCCTTAGTTTGGTCAGAACATTACAGGCTGATCACACTTGGCCGGACAAATGGGGAGCGCTGAAGGCTCTCACCCGGTACAACGTTTAAGACAACAGACCTGAGGGTGCCCAGTTGGGCGCGAACCTCGGCGCAGGGCGTCGTGTGAGAGGAAAAATATTTGAAAGAATTAATCGACCCTAGTGGGTCGATAGCGATAAGTGCTGAATGAGGGAAATCGTCGACTACGCCGGCGGGGTCGGTATCGGGGCCCTGAAACACCTGATTGTCCGAAATTAAGAAGATCCGTGTTTCGGAAGGCACGTTAAGCCGTTGGTCCCGGTTACTACTAACTGATGTAAGTAGTCGTTACATGAGTCATGCCAGGGCCTTTGGCGGCTCGATAATAACCCCGTCACCAGGGTTGATGGGGTTGGTAATCAACCTCACAACCCACATGATACATGAAGAGGACTATAAGCATAGAATAAGGAATAATACTACGTATAGAACGGCAACTCTCCGCTCCCCACCAGTATCTGAGCTAGGTTACCTCACCCCCCTGGTGTCAGGATTACTATTGAGCTGCCAAAGGCCCCTGACATGACTCATGTAACGACTACTTTCTTACACTTGGCTTAACGTGCCTTCCGAAACGCGGATCATCTTACTTTCGGACAATCAAGTGATCAGCCTGTACTGTCCTAATTAAATCGGGACTTGTAATGAGATTTTTGTGATATGTCCCCACCGGGATTCGAGCCCGTGACCTCCTGATCGGGAGCCCAACATATAGCCGCTGTATGCCCTGCATAATATAATTTTAAGTCCTTCGAGTAGCTCTATGAGGGCAACATAGAAAAAAAGGCGGATTTATAGAATCACGATATTTATTTTATAGCACAACAAATTACACTGGTGCTAATTCCTGCAGACGCCATCTAACTTTATTTTAAGTTATACCTGTCATTTTCTTATCCGTTGAAACAGGTAATCGACAGGCATAAAATTTATGGAATACACGTCAATATTAAGCAGAAATCTAAAACAACCGTCTATTTTATTCGCACGGGTTTTTTATTCATTTTAAAATTAACTTGTTGACAATCATCCGTCCCTTTCCATTTCGACGGACAAGAAAATGACGGGTATAACTTAAAATAAAATTAGGAGGTGTTTGCAGGAATCAGGGCCAATATTTTGTTGTAATGAGTTTTCTTAACTAACTAGCCATAGATTATCAAAACTATTCTAGTATTGCAATAGCTAAAATATTTATGGTTGACTTGGTCATAAATACGCTGGATGTTGTGTGAAAAATAAATAACTATGTCGTTGTAACAGATGGTGAAACAACTTCAAGTGCTGGCGGGCTTGGAAGATCACAACATGTTCGTTTTGAACGAATTAAAAGGAGCCATGGGTATGTTGATATTTTATTAGGATATTTATTTTATTTTATTAAAGCGTGGCATATGCCGAAGAAGAAGGCCTCAAGTTCAATCTGTTTAGGTTTAGCGATGTTTGTAAAACAATCTATGCGTAATTTATGAAGTGTTATAAATAAATAAAAATTAAACTAAGTTTCATGGTGGTAGTGGCGTTGATAATAAGTTATATCTGTCGTTTTCTTATCCACCGAAAAGGAAAGGGATGGGTAATCGACAGGTATAAATTTTCTGAAACACACGTCAATATTAGGCACCAATATAAGACGACCTTCTAAAAAATTTACATTGGTCGATAAATGCACCTCTTTTTATTCTTCCGCAGTTATTCTAATACTACCTCTGGGTTGGCTGGAAGAGATCTCTCTTAGAGATAAGTCCACCCTTGTAAACGTCCATTTCTTGTTTGTGATGTAACTAGTTGTTAAGTGCAATAAAGTATATTAAATTCAAATTCAAAAATATCTTTATTCAGTAGGTAACATAGTTACAATTTGAATCGTCAATTTTTACATAACGAACGTCTCATCCGCCTAAAACTACTGCAGCTTCTCACAACCTGTGTAGCCGGGGAAAAGAAGCTGCAAGAAAAACCTCGGAACATTTTTACTATTCTGTCAATTTCAACATTTCGAACACAGTTCTTGTAATTGTTACCATTCTCCTTCATCCTTAGACCCTTCTTCCACAGGTATAATGCAGCATCACGACGCCATTACCGGCACGGAGAAGCAACACGTAACCCACGATTACGTCAGGCTGTTGGACGCGGCCATAGAGGACGCTATCACCATAGCTAGACAGGCTTTCAAGTAAGTAAATATATTTTTAAAAGTTTATTTGGGTGCAATAATGTGTTTTATTATTATGTGAGAGCCAGTCATAGATTTACTACTACCGTAGATTGAACATCAAAAAAAAAAAATCGAAAATATTTATTTTTCAAAATTGGCTTACAAAGTTAGCGCTTTTTGAACGTCAAAAAATTAAATTACATATTATGTAACTAGCTGTAAAACTACCACCACATCGGAATCTGTAACGCTGAGGGAAAGACGTGGCCAGAAAACCTCCCAGCACAGGGCCCTAGTCCTACTGTTTCATGTTTTCTTTTCTTTTTTAAATCCAGTTTGTATTACATAATTTATAAACTTAAATACAATGGTATTCCAATTACAGTCGGTGGAAGGAAAGTGAAAAATAAAGAGTTTATGTTACTTTATCACAGAAACAGTGTTTTATGAGCTCCCTGACAGAAGCAGGCCTGTCCACATCAGCACTCAAAAAGTGGGACGCAAAGTTACTGTTAACAAAGCGACGTTGACAAAACTTTACCTCAGTGCGCGATTAGGCGCCGAACTGACAACACTGGGAAGTGCGTGGTAAAAAGTTTTATGAGGCCGCTAAGAGGTCTAATTCACAGAGCAGGTGTGCCCAATCCAGTTACTCCCCTGTAGATCCGAGGCTGCCAGCCAGGGTGGTCCCGTCTTGGCTGATTTTTGCCCCCGCCACCGCATGCCAAAAAACCATAGAAAAACATCATAGATATACCATAGATAGATAGATTTTATTTTACATATCTGCGCGCTACACTGCAGCTGTACAAATGTACCATATCCTTTGCCGAATGTTGTCTGGAAGAGATCGCTCTTAGCGATAATGCCGCCTTTGCCCACCTTAGAATAAGTTTATCCTGTGAATGTTTTGTGAATTTGTGTGCAATAAAGTGTTTTATTATTATTATTATATACCACTTTATTGAGGAGCTCGGTGGCGCAGCGGTAAACGCGCTCGGTCTGCGATTGTTGAAGTTAAGCAACTTTCGCAAAGGCCGGTCATAGGATGGGTGACCACAAAAAAAAAAAAAAGTTTTCATCGCGAGCTCCTCCGTGCTTCGGAAGGCACGTTAAGCCGTTGGTCCCGGCTGCATTAGCAGTCGATAATAACCACCAATCCGCACTGGGCCCGCGTGGTGGTTTAAAGCCCGATCTCCCTATCCATCCATAGGGAAGGCCCGTGCCCCAGCAGTGGGGACGTTAATGGGCTGATGATGATGATTATATACCACATTATCGTTAATATTTGTTGCCCTTGTTCCTCACAGCAAGATGATCCAGGGTGACGCCCTCAAGCCGCCCATCCTCAGCTACGACCGCTGTCGGTTGAACGAGTCCAGCTGCCACACATCAGAACAGAGCCAACAGTTTGTTGTTAGTATGATAACATAAGATAATCGTATATTGGCCCCGATTCCTGCAGACACCTAATTTTATTTTAAGTTATACCCGTCATTTTCTTACCCGCCGGGAAGGAAAGGGACGGGTAATCGACAGGCATAAAATTTATGGAATGTTATTGGCGGCCCAATAATAACCCTGAGACCAGGGTTGATGGGGTTGGTAATCTACCTCACATTGTTTTAAGTTTACGCGGTTATTATCATAATTAAAGCACATAATAACGGGTTCTTACCGCGTTTAAAAACCATCTGTCGTAGTGAGTTTGGTGCGAGTTCAGATGGTTCCGAACATTCCGATATCATATACATAAACAAGCGGCAAAGAAAGAGGGTAGACAGATATGTCTGCCCGTAAAAAATTATGGATCTACCTACTCCACTCCAATCTCATCAGTCATCCCGTGATCATGGCACTTGCAACGGTGTCGAAATATCGGGAGTCTCATATCATATCCCCATTTAAACGCGGTAAGGACCCGTTATTATGTGCTTTAATTATCCACCTCACAATCCACACGATAGAAGAAGAAGGTTGTCAAGTAGCCTATTTTATCTTACAGGTAACAGTGTACAACCATTTGGCGTGGCAAGTGAATGAACCCATCAGAATCCCTGTTTTGGATGGAAATTATGCTGTTTATGCGCCCAATGGTAAGTGGTTTATATCATCTTTACAACAGCGTTAGCCTTAGCCTAGTACGGCTTTGAAATAGACTACTCTGGGCGCCATCCCACTTGCGTCAGACAGAGTACTGCGGGAAGGCAAGAGGGAAACCACTGCCCTATTTTTCCCTAAAAAAGTACCATGGAGAATGCTGCACCGACAAGAGCGTGGCTCTTAAATTGCTGATGATGACAGCCTTTATGTGAGGGAAAAGGACAACACATATTAACGATAACATCAATAAACTAATACTAAACGATCGATGTGTTTTTCCGTCTCATAATACAGGGTGTTAGTGACATCGTAACGAATACTCAGGGGGATGATTCAGACCATGATTCTGAGTTAATATCAAGTGGAATTTTCCGTCGCAAAATTCATGTGTTCTTTTTAGTTTTTTAAAACTATTTTCAATTCTATACTTTTGCGATGGAAAATTCCACTTGATATTAACTTAGAATAATGGTCTGAATCATCTCCCTGAGTATTCGTCACGATGTCACTTACACCCCGTACCAGTACATACAAGTAGGTATGGGTGTTAGTGACACCGTAACGAAAACTGAGGGGGATGATTCAGACTAATAATGATGATTCAAACTAAAAATGTTTTCCTAACTTCCAGGCGATCTAATAGTATCCCAGCTAGTTGACATACCGGAAGCAGTGAAACGGCTGCCTTCAAGAAAATCTTCGGCTACCCACGAAATAGTTTTCATAGCTCACCTCCACCCACTCTCATACAAAAACTTCTACGTCACCAAAAAACACAAAATAACAAAAAGAAACATCGATTTATCTGAAAATAAAAAACGTAAGAACGAATTTTACAACGACATTAATGACTATTGGAAGAAAATGAACGAAAAATCTTTTATTGACCTCAAAGCTATCGAAGACAATATTGGGAGCTTCAATAATGTTTACAAAGATGACGTGAAGGTACCTGAAGAGCCGATTTTTATTAAAAATGGCGGCGATAGTGGAAGGGATTTCAAGGATTTTAATATTGATGTTATGAAAGATAGCAAGAGTAGTTATAACCCTGATACAGAGCAGTTGGAGGAAATTATCAAAGAAGCAAGAAGGTAAGTTTCGTCTTCACTTTAACCATGGAATAAGGAATCTTCTTCTTCTATCGCGTGGGTTGTGAGGTGAATTACCAACCCCATCAACCCTGGTGTCAGGGTTATTGGTTGCGATTGAGCCGCCAAAGGCTCACTTAACGATTACTAACTCGCATCAGTAAGTAGTAACCGTGACGACCGACTTAACATGCCCTCCGAAGCACGGATCATCTTACTTTCAGACAATCAGGTGATCAGCCTGTAATGTCCTAACCAAACTGGGGATCCCAAAGATGATTTTTGTGATATGTCCCCACCGGGATTCGAACCCGGGACCTCCGGATCGTGAGCACAACGCTCAACCACTTGACTGACATGGTCGTCATTTATACCCAAAAACAAAGATAAAATATGTAAGTATAGCTGTCAGTTTTGAGCATACCTGATTTTCTTATACCATGATCGTATCAAATACAGAAATATCTTTATTCAGTAGGTAACATAGTTACACTTTGAATCGTCAATTTTTACATAACGAACGTCTCATCCGCCTAAAACTACTGCAGCTTCTCACAACCTGAGATTAAGTAAATTAGATTAAGTAAATTAAATTCATCTTTTTTGGGGTTATGTATACGTTTTTACAATAAAATACCAGATAATATTTTAAATTTGTCAGAAAATAAATTTAAAGCTCATGTGAAGCTTACTTTATGTAAAAAAGCTTATTATAAGATTAATGACTACCTAAATGATAAAAATGTCTGGTACTAAATGAGTTCCTCTAGTTATTAAATAAATTGTAATGTATATCCTCATTGGTTTTTAAAAGATGTGTTGCTGTTGCAGTTTCTTGTCATTTCTTCTCCTCAGCCATAACACCTTGCGAAATGACGTAAATTCAAAAATGTTACATTGACCTTCAACAAGTTTACCCATGATAATTACGTTGAATAAATTCTGATTTCCTGTATAGCCAGGGAAAAGAAGCTGCAAGAAAAACCAGACGTTCTTTAAAAAAAGTTTCTCTTAAAACAATTGAAAGGCAAATTCTGAATGTCAATGGGAATCTTATTGTAAAAAAAGTGTATATTACGTCCTTCGGTGTGGCGTTACTTAAATATTATGATGTCTCCACATTCCCAGACTTATAGAAGACGCCAAACATACGTCAGCTCGCGGCCGAGCTGCCGTGTTTCCCAAGCTGAATGATGACGAGATGAGGATGTTGGCTGATGACCCTGGAGTCGTCGACCACTTCCCGGAGACTCTCTTTGTGCAGAATAAGGTAGGTTGTGAAGCTTACTTTATGTAAAAAAGCTTATTATAACATTAGCCTATATACGTCCCACTGCTGGGCACAGGCCTCCCCTCTATCAACCGGAGGGGGTATGGAGCATACTCCACCACGCTGCTCCAATGCGGGTTGGTGGAGGTGTTTTACAGCTAATAGCCGGGACCAACGGCTTAATGTGCCCAAAGCACGGAATCATCTTACTTTTTTAGACAATCAGGTGATTCAAGCCTGAAAAGTACTTACCAAACAAATGACATTCTCACAAAGTCGAATCGACCCCGGACCTCAAGATCGTGAGCCTGACGCTCTAGCCGCTAGACCGCGGAGGCTGTTAGTAGTATGTTATAATTCATCATCATCAATTTAAGAGCCACGCTCTTGTCGGTTCAGCATTTTCCATGCTACTTTTTTAGGGAAAAAATAGGGCAGTGGTTTCCCTCTTGCCTTCCGCCCCACAGTACTCTGTCTGACGCGAGTGGTATGGCGCCCATAGTAGTCTAATACATTGCTGCACTAGGACTCCTGTCCTCCGCCTTTGAATAAGTTGCAATTCATCATCATCGGCCCATTAACGTCCCCACTGCTGGGGCACGGGCCTTCCCTATGGATGGATAGGGAGATCGGGCCTTAAACCATCACGCGGTCCCAATGCGGATTGATGGTTATTAACGACTGCTAATGCAGCCGGGACCAACGGCTTAACGTGCCTTCCGATGCATGGAGGAGCTCGAGATGAAATCATTTTTTTGTGGTAATTAATACTTCTTAATTTATTTTCAGCATATGAAGCTCGAGGTGAACGGTACGTCGGGCCAAATAATCCTTATTTCTCAACCGGACGGCACCGATATAAAATACAACATCAAATTCTATTACTACCCAGCCTGCGTTGGCGACAACTGGATCGCTGAAAGGCGGTCTTCTGGAGCTTATATCTTCAGACCCAACGGCACCAACCCTACTGAGGTCCCGACCTCGTACGTGAAAGGTGCTTCAGGACCTGTGGTTGACGAACTAAGGTCCGATAATAACGATTCAGTAGCCAACACCGTTAGGGTCTATAAAGACTTAAACTTCATTGAAAACGATTGGGTTGTGGGCCCTATCGACATTAGCGATGATGTAGGCAAAGAATTCATTGTTAGGTATATAACTGATATTGTGAACAACGGGGAATTTTATACAGACTCCAATGGAAGACAGATGTTGAAGAGGAAGTTGTTTCAGAGACCGCAATGGAATGTCTCCTTAGCCGAGCCTGTATCCGGGAATTACTATCCTGTTGTCAATAAAATTACTATCGAAGATGATAAAGCGAAAATTGCAGTTCTTACAGACAGGTCAGAAGGTGGGTCGGCCTTAACGGAAGGCCAAGTGGAACTCATGCTTCACAGAAGACTGTTGCACGACGATGCTTTTGGCGTAGGAGAGGCGTTGAATGAAACGGAATATGGCAAAGGCATGGTTGTTAGAGGGAGACACAGAATCTTCTTATCGAAGCCCGACAGCAAATCAAGTCACATAGAAGAGAAGAAGTTGGTGCTACAGTTCGATTTACAGCCTCAAGTTTTCATATCTGACGCTAAAGATTTGTCGCTAAACGATTGGAAGAAACTTAAAAATTCTTTTGCTTGGGCGAATGGGCTGCAAGAAGGCTTGCACTTACTGACTCTGGAGCCTTGGTTTGGCAGCACTCTGCTGCTGCGTTTGGAAAACTATTTGGAAATCGCCGACAGAGAGGACACGTCGATAAAAATAGACCTACAGTCAATCTTTAAGTGTATAAAAGTGAAATCTTACAGAGAAACAACATTAGCGGCTAATCATTGGATATCTGATGTCAAAAAGTGGAATTGGAGGACCAAAGATGGCTTCGCCAAAAGCTTTAATGAAGCGTATGGGAACGCCAATGTAACGAAATCTAGGAACGAAATTTATGGCAATCAGGACGATGGGAGTAAAATCACTATTAGAGCGAAGCAGATTAGGACTTTTATTGTCGATTACGAACTTATGTAACCAAGGCTTATTAACCTATCCGACAGGCTAGACGTGTCAAGGTCAAGGTGGTTACCATGGTAACTCCCCCACCCAGGCACAACACATCTTCCAACCATTATTATTCTGTTCGAAATAAAAAAAATATAAATATAGATAACTAGATTATAATATTATATTTTATTTCTAAAGCTAACGTATCGACTCCAAAATGACACAATACACTACTACTAAACACGGAAATACATAAATAGTTAACAAAAATAATGCTATTTACTGCACTCGTCAAAAAGCCCGCCCCTGACTAATCCGGGCGCGAAGGTGCCCATTACACTAGCCGCATTCCCTCGCTGTACAGCAATGGACAACCTTTGCGCCAAGAACAATCCGGCACGGGGGTCATCTCCACTCTCTCTTAAACGACGTCCGATTTCCGCTATAAATTTTTTAGCATCGCTACCCCAACAACCCGTCGTCTCAACAGCAAGCGGGATAAAAATGTAGCGACCTTCTAACTCCCTATATTTTTCCCGCTTCCTACGAGCAGCGAGCTGCGACGCTGCAAAAGTGTTAACACACGTCGCATCCCACAGGAGACATCTGCCCCTCTCCCACGGCACCAGGGTCATAATAGATAGTTCTTTACAATAACAAAAATATAATAAATAAATAAAATAAAATACATTTATTTCAATCAACATAAGGCTCATACAATACTTTTGACACAATACAATAAAATAAAAACAAAATGAAATGAAATGACAATTAAATTAAATACAATGAAAATAAACTGAAATAAAATTGAATTAAAATGAAATAAAATAATATAAACTCACGACTATGGACCCACTTCACCGAGCTTTCTGCTAGACCAACAACCTCGCCGCTTATCGTTTATTGGTCCAAGCGCGGCGCGGCGCGGCGCGGTTGTCATACAGACCCGGCTGCCATTACATTATATTTTTGAATATTATGTACCCGAGTAATGAGAAAATAGGTACCTACTTAAAACCCTTTCACGGACAGAGATCATGGGTCATTGATGGTTAATAGGTAATATATTATGACACCTTGGGATCGGAACGTCATTAGACGTTCTGTCCTTGAAAGTGTTAATAAGTACGTAGTTTTGTTGGACGACGCTATCTTTTTTTTTTAGGGAACGTGGGCTGAAAAATCCCTCATTACTATGTACATGGTCTGTGTGATTATTACCTACATATTTTTAATATTATTGTACATCTAATTACTGTAGCCTAGACACATTAGGACCTGATTCCTGCAGACATAACCTAATTTTATTTTAAGTTATACCTGTCATTTACTTATCAGCGCAAAAGAAAGGGACGGGTAATCGACAGGCATAAATTTATGGAACGCGTTAATTCTGGTAGAAATTGAAACAATTTTACATTGGCCAATTATCCGATAGAATTAGGTTGACATTACACATCAAAAGCGTTCAATATCAGCGAGACGCCTATGCGATTCATCCGAATTATTCACTCCTTCGCTCATTTTAAAATTAACAGCTGTCAATCATCCGTCACTTTTCTTTCTGCGAAAATGTCACCATCCGTCACTTTTCTTTTCTGCGAAAAAGAAAATGACAGGTGTAACTTAAAATAAAATTAAGTAGATGGTGTGTACTGGAATCAGCACCTCGATGCTTATTGCCTAAATGTTATGTAATAATTATTTAAATTGTAAATCATTTTACCAAATACATACTTAAATAATATTGTTGTTTGAAAAGTTGTATGTACCTAATCATACGATAGTTTTTAAGACCAATAAAAAATGCGAAATTTACTTATATTTGTTTTAATTGCCTGCATTATCTAGGTCCTACATTTAACATTCTTCATAATCTAATATAAAATTTACTTAAAACTTAATGGCCGCGATTCCTGCACACACCTAATTTTATTTTAAGTTAATTTTATTCTAGTAAGTTATTATCATTTCATAATTTATTACCGGGTGAGAGCCTTCAGCGCTCCCCATTTGTCCGGCCAAGTAGTGAATGCCACCTACGGCATACTTACAATAAGTCACGTCAAAAAAAAACAAAAAAAAATATTTTTTGACTTATGAAACTACCCAATTTTATTATTTTCCTCACTTAAATCAAATCCCGTTCTAGAAACTTCCCGGACCCGCTTCTAAGTTGCAAATATTCTAAATACTTAGGTGTATCAACTATAAATGCTTGGCTTTTTTAAGTTTTTTATGTTTGACAGTTTTTTTTTTCATTTTCTTTTTACATTCTTTCTTGTACACGCACACGCAATACGGCTTGTCTGCCTTGTTGACTACACAGTACGCTGTAGGTTCATATGTGGTAATTCTTTCTATTTCCGATGCAATTTTGAGTTCGTCTCCTGCCTTTTCTATGACAGCTTCGAATGCCACGTCGAAAGGTCTCAGCGATATCGCTGTCACATAATAATTGCTGCCATGATGCGTGTACGAATGGATTCTTAGAACAGATTTCAGTCTTACTTTTGTGCATTTTGTGCAATTCGAAGTAGTCTGTATTTGCTTAGCTTTTGTGCGTAGGAAGGTGATCATTACTTCCACAGTTCTGTTCCCTGCTGGATCGTTTCGTGCGTCAATCATATTGTGGCACGCACACCATTTCTCATCCATGCCAGTATCAGCGCAAGTCCTAGTCTCAGGTATCTCTTTGAATAAAGAATTCTTGCATTCCGGACACGAGTTTGGCAGCTTTATTATATCCAGAAGTGTCTCGTGCAAGTCGTAGGGCGTCGTCAAACGATACTGATTAGTCATCAGATTCGAAAACTCATCAGCGTAATTGTCCTTGAAGGTAGGAGGTGTCCAGATGAACAACATTGGCAACCTATCCTGGTAATACGCGTCCTTGTGCAATCGCATTTCCCCGTACCCTATCCCGTGATCGCTGAAGAAGAAGATAAACGTGTTGTTGTAAGCTCCAGAGCGGCGGATCCTTCTGAAGATCCTGGTTAGTTTCTCATCTATCAGTCCTGGTATTGATCCGTCGTCGTGGGTGTAAGTCATTGACCAGAAAAAGCCGAAAAAGTTGTCGTTCCTGTATGCTTCGACGAAGTCTCCCATGTAGTTGAACATGTGACGAGCTCCTGGCCTGCTTTGAACGCAGAGGATATTGCCAGAATAATACTCTCCTGTGTGGTAGAAGTATTTGGTGTAGTGGTCCGTAGGGGGCTTGGAATATCTGTTTTTGTGGCTGTTGATGACGTGCGCGTGTGCCGAGTCGGCTGCAAAAGCTGTGACGTACCCCGCCTCCTTATATTTGGTCCATATCATGGAGTTCTGGCATTTTTCCATGCTTGCTTTGTACTGACTCAGCTTCGATTGCTGTATCCCTGACAACACTGCCATCAGGTTGGGAAACGATTTGTCATTTACCTGAAATAATGGATGTTTAATTTTAAGGATTTCTATAAGAGCGACTGGCTGGAGTACGCAGAGGACCGCGGTAAATGGAAAGAGGAAGGGGAGGCATTTACCCAGCAGTGGGATCTTAAATATTATAATAATCATAATTAACTATGTTACTTACTAATATTGTTATAATGCAGCTGCTGTCACCTCTTACGTTGCTCTGCCCTTGCAGGGCGTCACATGTACCTAATACCTTGTATGTAACACCTAACTGCTTGTGACTTTGCAATGAATAAATGAATATAGATAGATAAAATACTTTATTGAATGGACACAAAATACAGAGATAAGGACAACATATACAGAAAAGCACAACAGGCGGCCTTATTGCTCATGCAGCAATTTCTTCCAGGCAACCTTTGGGTACAGAAAAAAATTGTACAAGTATAATAATAGCGGGTTAGTGCATAAAATAATAATTAATCATCATCTCCCTAGCATTATTCCGTTTTTCACAGGGTCCGCTTAGAAGCGATTGCCTGTCTGACCTTCCAACCAGCGAAGGGAAAACCAGCCCAACACAGGTTAGGTCACATACCTCCGAAAATGCATTTCTCGGGAATGTGGATTTCCTCACGATGTTTTCTTTCACCTTTGAGCACATGATACTCGTGATCAGTTATGATCCAAACATGAATTCAGTTTAGGCCTGTGCTGGATTCGAACCTGCGACCTCAAAGCGCTTCTTTTTTTGTAAATTTTAAATGATCACCTTGTTATAACCGTGGTAGTCCAGCCAATCCTCTTCAGCCAGCAGCTCCACAGTTTTAGGGAGGCTGTAGTATGCCCTGGCGCGCGACATCGTGTCCAACCCAAACACCAGAACATTCCATTTCTTTTCGACTATTTTAGGTCTCTCCACCTGGACAAAGACGGATTAATCCTCCTTTTTCATCAGGTAAGTACCTATGAAGAAGACCATGAAGAGCTTTCATGGAACAGATTAAAGAGAAGGTGAACATCGTGTCTTATAAGGGAGTGAGAGAATGGGCCTTTCTTCTTCTATCGTGTGGATTGTGAGGTGGATTACCAACCCCATCAACCCTGGTGACTGACATGACTCATGTAACGATACTTACTTACATCAGTAAGTAATAACCGGGACCAACGGCTTAACGTGTCTTCCGAAGCACGGATCTTTTTACTTTTTGGACAATCAGGTGATCAGCTTGTGATGTCCTAACCTAACTAGGGATCACAGAGTGATTTTTGGCCTTTGATAGACTCTAGCTAGAACATCACCGATTGAGAAATTGGTCGGTGTACTGCGGAACGGAAGGCGATTGGGGCAACCACCGTTCTACACGCCCTATCTATGGAGTAATGGCGATTACTCCACCGACAAGAGCGCAGCTCTTAAATAAAGAGAGAGAGAGATAGACAAGAATGGAGAATGCTACACCGACAAGAGTGTGGCTGTTAAATTATTGATGATGAAATATTACATAATATAGCAAACAGGTAGACCTGTCAAATCTTCAGGTTAGGTTCTTTTCGTTATTCCAACCTGCAAGTGAAGCGTGGTGGAGTATGCATGCTCTACACCCCCTCCGGTAGATTGAGGGGAGGCCTGTGCCTAGCAGTGAGACGTATACAGGGTGTTAGAGACATCGTAACAAATACTGAGGGGGATGATTCAGACCATGATTCTGAGTTAATATCAAGTAGAATTTTCCGTCGCAAACATCATGTAAGTAAGTATATTATTGTTTTTTTTTTTTTTAATTATTTTCAATTTTATACTTTTGCGATGGAAAATTTCACTTGATATTAACTCAGAATCATAGCCTAAATCGTCCCTCAAAGTTTTCGTTACGATGTCACTAACACCCTGTATCTATAGGCTGTTTGTCTTATGTTTTTTTTTTTATATTAAAAATAGGTTTGCGTTCGATCACTCTCAGCGTTACAGATTCCGATGTGGTAGTAGTTTTACAGCTAGTTACATAATATGTAATTTAAAACATAAAAATAATATGTAATTTATTTATTTTTTTAATGTAATTTTTGACGTTCAAAAAGCGCTAACTTTGTAAGCCAATTTTGAAAAATAACAGTGTTACTACAAAAAAAAAGACTAAAAGATAAACTATGTTTAAAATATAATCCGTATACGAAAGAAGTCCCGAAAGCCGCGGCGCTACTGTCGCAGATCCTGCATAGAATTATTATGACTTGTCAAGTTAGTTTCATTAAAATCCGCCGACTTCTTTCGTGGCTCGAAATTTCAAACCTAGTTTATTTTTAGTTTGTGTTTTGTAGTAACACTACTTATATATTTTTGAATTTTTGACCACAATCTCATTTCATGGTATGTGTCTGTGGCTTACAAGCTTGCCTGGTAGATGCCTATTGACTAGTAGAAAAAAAAGAAAAAATCTCACCATCTTGAATATCAAATACGAATCTTCGTAAGTGAAAGTTGTTTTCCCGTTCGATTGTTGGATGCAGTTCACCACCAAAGCTTCAGTTTCTAAACTGACCACATAGCCATCGTCAAAAACTGTACATTTTGTATAACTGTAACATAGATAGATAGATACTTAGATAAAATACTTTATTGAACACAATGAACACAAAATACAGAGATAAGGACAACATATACAGAAAAGCATAACAGGCGGCCTTATTGCTCATGCAGCAATTTATTCCAGGTAACCTTTCGGTACAGGAAAATAAAATAATAAGTATTGTGAAGGGGGATTTGATGTGGTTTGTCCTAGCCTAGACCTCGGTGGCGCAGCGGTAAACGAGCTCAGTCTGCGATTGGTGAAGTTAAGCAACTTTCGCAAAGGCCGGTCGTAGGATGGGTGACCACAAAAAAAAAAGTTTTCATCTCGAGCTCCTCCGTGCTTCGGAAGGCATGTTAAGCCGTCGGTCCCGGCTGCATTAGCAGTCGTTAATAACCAACAATCCGCACTGGGCCCGCGTGATGGTTTAAGGCCAGATCTCCCTATCCATCCTTATGGAAGGCCCGTGCCCAGCAGTGGGGACGTTAATGGGCTGATGATGATGATGATGATGGTCTAATAGTAAGCAAAGAGATTTTTGTTCCTGGTATTATGTTTTCTTGTGTTTCAAAGTATTTTTATGTTTTTTATGGGATTTTTATTTCTGTAAATATTTTTTAACTATTAATATTAAAGAAAAATAAGTACCTAATGGCCCCGATTCCTGCAGACACCGCCTAATTTTATTTTAAGTTATATCCGTCATTTTCATATCCGTCGAAAAGGAAAGGGACGGATGATTCACAGCTCTTAATTTTAGGAAGAATGAGTAAATGAACGTGTCAGGTTATTGACTGATGTAAAATTTTTAGACGGTTGGTTTAGATTTGTGCTTAAAATTGACGTGTGTTCCATAAATTTTATGCTTGTCGATTACCCATCCCTTTCCTTTTCGGCGGATAAGAAAATGACAGATATAAGTTAAAATAAAATTAGATGGTATTTACAGGAATTAGCACCCGTAGGGGAAGGCCGGGCATAGTGGATACCTTAAGGTATTTAAGGTTATAGCAGAAAAGGTTTACAATACAAAAACAAAATAATTATCACAAATCAATCTTTATTTATTGCTCTTACAAATACGAACATCAGCAACCAAGAATATTTAAACAATAATCAACTGCAGTTAAAATAAAAAAAAGTACGATTGTATTCGCTTTGCCCGGTACCCCGGGTAAAGCGGATACAGCACTTGGGCAAAGTGAATACCCATAATCAGACTCTGAAAATATAGAAATAACTTTGATTAACTGAAACAAATAACTTTTATTGACCATAAAATTATAAAATTAAGATTGACAATTGTCACAGGTATACCCCTATGTGCCATCAAAAGCAGTTAACAATCTTCGTGACACCATTGTTGACAAATGTCACATCGAATCTAATTTTCAATTAGTTTACCGTCTTCTTTTATATATATTTTCCTAATCATCGGTGAAAACAGTTTTTTTTTATATTTATTCATCATCTGAAACAAGTAAAACACCTTTTTAGATAATAAGTCATCAGTGGATATGGTATCCACTTTGCCCTACTCACTTTGCCCCACTAGGTAAATTTTGAGCTTAACACATTTCATGCAAAAACTAATAATTCTGACTTTCTGTTAAATATACCATAAAAATCTACTTTGGTATGCTACTGAATTAAGACATTCCTAAGAATCAAGAACTAGTAATATAGGAGAATTAATCAATGTACTTACCGCTTAAAATCAATCTTTTATTTACGAAAACACAAATCTCCACTCCGCGGAAGGGACACGACGCGGCCTCTCTTTTCTATGTTTGCCGCGTATTAATCCAAGATGGCCCGACGTAACAGTAGTGATGTGTTGAATTAACATCTAATATTTTAGGAGTAGTGGGGAGTATTCGCTTTGCCCGGGGTATTCACTTTGCCCAGCCTTCCCCTACCTAATTAAATTACAAAAGCATATAAAAGTAAGTGCGCAATGCAAACAAATGTCAAATAGTAATATTGCTTTCTTAGATGATTGCTTCGATGTGGCAATTTTAACCTCCCCAGTAACAGATATTGCGTGTTGTGTTTTACGTAACTACTTACCCATATTTGTAAAATATTTCTATTTCTGGAATGAGTATGAATGAGCCTTGACCAACGGCTTAACGTGCCTTCCGAAGCACGGAGGAGCTCGAGATGAAAACTTACTATTAGACCATTTTTTTTAATAATTAAAGCACATAATAACGGGTTCTTACCGCGTGCATTTTTTTTAATTCCAAATTACATATCAAGTGGAGTTAAGTGGAGTTACGGCTTACCTGATATCATCGTCTTCTCTCCCTCTTGCAGTAGACCTGGAGGCAAATTTGTAACAACACGAGAACTCTCCAGTACCATTCAACTTGTGCCGAGCTATGTGAAACTTTACAGTATCCCCGAGTATTCTTTCCACAAACACGATTCGTTTTTGACAACGTTTTTTCTCATTTACAGCGTCTATGAACATCACTGACTTTGTGAAGTCTGGTATAGTACACCCTGTTGTGTTCAGCAGCAGACCACCGTCGGAATCTCGTGTGTTTGTTTTTACCAAGGTTTTGACTGTGTTATGTATAGTTCTTCCCAATACAGTCTCTTTCCTTTTTTGTCCATTCTTCTCATGCCAAGCGAGGATACCTGAAAATAACATAACATAACAAATACTTTATTGCACAAACAGGAAAAAAAACAAAATACAAAACAAAAGAGAAATAGAATTAGTACAAATATAAAATAAAAAAAATATAGCATCATGCCTCATGTCGGGGCGCATTCTTTTTGTTTTTAAATTATTTTCAATTATATCCAAAAGGATAAAAAAAAGGAAAAAGGATCGCAAAAGCGATGAAAATATCCACTTTATATTAACTCTGAATAATGAGCTGAAACATCCCCCTCAGTATTCGTTACGATGTCACTTACACCCCGTGCAAGGATGTTAGTGACACCGTAACGAATACTGAGGGGGATGATTCAGACTATGATTCTGAGTTGATATCAAGTGGAATTTTCTGTCGGAAAATTCATAAAATTTTCTGTTTTTTTTATTAATATTATTTTTAGTTCCATACTTTTGCGATGGAAAATTTGACTCAGTTTTCGTTACGATGTCACTAATACCCTGTATGTACAGGGTAAAATACCCATACCTACTTGTATGGGGTATAAGTGACATCGTAACGAGTACTGAGGAGCATGTTTCTGCTTATTAAGTATAAGTAAACACCCTGTGCAGTGCGCGTCTGTGTACGTTAGGCTTGCTTACTTACCTGTTTTTTTCGCTCGAGCTCCTTTGGTCATTAATGGATAGTTCTGCATTCCATGAAGCATTATGTTAAAGTAGAACATAATTACAATGCACCACAGCACAACGGTATTATTTGATTTTATTTCCTTCATTGTTAACATTGTTCGATTTTACTTCGGAAAATATTAACTTTTTTTAACTTTTTATTCGTTTGTGGGACGACTTCTGTCCTCCGCCTCTGAATAGTACTGACAGTTACTGCTGCCCTCTGTCAGGTTACAGCCAAATTTGAACTAGGTACTTACTTAATTTGCATGGGTTTTGCACTGTTATCGATTTCTGCAAGGAGACTTTACGGTTAGGTTAGGTTAGGTTAGAATTCGTCGACATTTTTAATTACGATTATTTTTATCACAGGAATTAATTTTCTTACTTTAAAACATTGTTTGTATAATTTATCTGCACAACAAAATGTTATTTAAAGAAAGTACCTAAGAAAATATATTTTATTATTATTTTTTATTAAATTCTGACGTTTTTAATACACTCTCTTAGTTTCTTTCTGGTTCATTTCCATTTTTTTTGTCTTTTTTTCTGTTTTTTTTTTGTGCAATTTGGCGGCCAAATTATGCTAATTATTATTAAGTATTAACTATTGTTTTTAATACATTAAAATATACTAATATTAACTATTATTTCTGCGTCGTTTCCGTATTATTATTAATAATTTAATAATTAATTGATTTTACACAGAAAAGGAGTATGATAAGTGTAATAATACACACGATTTACACAAATGAGTTTTTATATTGAAGAAATTAATTTATAATGCCTACCTAACAGTGAAGAGATTTTACAAATTCGTGGTATCTTTATTATATTATTATCTTATAAAAGGTCTAAAAGAATGGGTTTTCAGGGTTCCGTAGCGTTTTACATAAAATCATATGTGTCTGGCCTTGGAATTAAAGTAAGTAAAATGTTTATTTTTCATAAAAATACAAAAAAAATGGTACAATAAAATAAAAACCCAACAAAACCAATTCCTCGGTTTGTCTGTGGGAGTGGAGTTCGGAGTTATGTTTTACTCAGATATTGGCCCCGATTCCTGCAGACACCGCCTAATTTTATTTTAAGTTATATCCGTCATTTTCTTATCCGTCGAAAAGGAAAGGGACAGATGATTGTCAACAAGTTAATTTTAAAACGAGTGAATAGCAAAAATAGGCATCTCGCTGGTATGTAATCCGTTTGACGTGCTGTCTACTTAACTCTGTCGGGTTATTGGCCGATGTAAAATTTTTAGACGGTTGTTTTAGATTTCTGCTTAAAATTGACGTGTGTTACATAAATTTTATGCCTGTCGATTACCCGTCCTCCCTCATTCAGCGCTTATCGCTATCGACCCACTAGGGTCGATTAATTCTTTCAAATATTTTCCCTCTCAGACGACGCCCTGAGCCGAGGTTCGCGCCCGGGCACCTTCAGGCTGTTGTCTTAAACATTGTACCGGGTGAATGTCTCGGGAACTAGCTCCACGTTGGCGCCAAGGCTTAAACGTGGCGAGGCGTGTGTGAGGGTGCCAGTGCCTTTCTGGGTAAGCTCGTTCCACCGTCGATCCCTTCTTCTCCTCGTGGAAGAATGAAGTCAAGAGCAAACCCATCTTACTTAATTAAAAAAAAGTGTAATTTTGTAATGTAGTTGGGAAAATAAGTAATAAATAGCTTTTTTTTTGACGTGACTTATTGTAGATTTGCCGCAAATGGAATTGACTACTTGGCCGGACAAATGGGGAGCGCTGGAGGCTCTCGCTCGGACAATAAATAGCTAGGTCCACTACCAACTGAGTTTTTCTTCTGTAACGCACAATTATTATTGTGCCTAGTTTGATTTAACTGCAGCTGCAGAACCCTACATTGCGCGAATGCGACACGCACTTGGCCTTATTATTTTTTTAATAGAATGTGTGTTGAGTAATGCACGCTAGAGACGTACCTATTTGCTATGGTCATAGAACAAAGAACAATACTACGTATATGAAGAAATAGGTTATAGATTTGGTATATTTGATTGAATATAATAATTTTTAGGGAGCGGGTAAATAAAATGCTTCATACTTCTTTACTTGGCGTTGGTTAGCAGCGCCATCTGTTGGTTCTTTTGGTTACAACTTTACAATTTTCCTATCATAAAATATGGACGCAGCCAGCTAGCCAAACTAAATTGTTACAAAACTTCTTGATACAGTAGGAATAGGGCCCTGTGCTGGGAGGTTTTCTGGCCACGTCTTTCTCTCAGCGTTACAGATTCCGATGTGGTAGTAGTTTTACAGCTAGTTACATAATATGTAAGTAATTTATTTTTTGACGTTCAAAAAGCGCTAACTTTGTAAGCCAATTTTGAAAAATAAATATTTTTGATTTTTTTTACAATAGGTTTGCGCTAGATGGCGCTTGTCTGTGACAGTATAGAACGGTAACTCCCCGCTCCGCACCAATTCGTATCGGGCGCCGATCTCACCCCCTCTGGGTCTTACTTTAGTCTTAGATGGCCGTAAGCCGCTAAGGAGTGAGGGAGAGCGCGCGGATTCTTTGTCTCACTCGCACTTAGGCGTAAGGCGACACACGGTCTTATTATCGTGTGGGTTGTGAGGTGGAACACCAAACTCACCAACCCTCGTGTCAGGGTTATTATTGAGCCGCCAAAGGCCTTACTCAATTGTATACCAATATTTTATGTTTTTTTTTTTAAAGAACGTCTAGGGCCCTGTGCCGTGGTTTTTCGTGCAGCTTCTTGTCCCCGGCTATACAGGTTGTGAGAAGCTGCAGTAGTTTTAGGCGGTTGAGACGTTCAGTATGTAAAAATTGACGATTCAAATTTTTTTTTGACGTGACTTATTGTAGTGCCGCAGATGGCATTAACTACTTGGCCGGACAAATGGGGAGCGCTGAAGGCTCTCACCCGAAGACGATTCAAAGTGTAAGTAAGTAACTATGTTACCTACTGAATAAAGATATTTTTGTATTTGAATTTGGCCCCTGACATGGCTCATGTAACGACTATTCACTTACATCATCAAGTAGTAACCGGGACCAACGGCATAACGTGTCTTCCTAAACACGGATCATCTTACTTTCGGACTATGAGGTGATCAGTCTGTAACGTCCTAACCAAATCAGGGATCACAAAGTGATTTTTGATGACCTTTTTTATTATTTGATCAGAATAATAATGGGTGAAAGATGTAATTGTGCTTGGCTGTACTTAATAGCTTTTTTTTCTTTAGACTTATTGTAGATTTGCCGCAGATAGCATTAACTACTTGGCCGGACAAAAGCTGTAATAGCAAGGGTCATCATTTACACCCAAAAACCAAGTTAAGATGCATATGTCTGTTATCCATGAGCTCGCGACACCAAACACTTCAGGACCCCAATACCGACCCCGCCGCCGTGGTCGACTGTTTCCCTCATTCAGCGCTTATCGCTATCGACCCACTAGAGTCGATTAATTCTTTCAAATATTTTTCCTCTCAGACGACGCCCTAAGCCGAGGTTCGCGCCCAACTGGGCACCCTCAGGCCTGTTGTCTTAAACGTTGTACCGGGAGAGCCTTCAGCGCTCCCCATTTGTCCGGCCAAGTAGTTAATGCCATCTGCGGCAAATCTACAATAAGTCACGTCAAAAAAAAACTGTTATCCATGAAATTAGAACGTTAAATGAAGAAAAATCTTCACAGCGCCATCTATATGGTTTTTGAGGAACATAGTTTGGAAAGTCCCTCAATTTGAACTGTCAATGAAATCCACATAAATTCCTCTATTTTTTTTCTCACATACATAAACTCACGCCCGTAATCCCTAATGGGGTGGGCAGAGCCACAAGTAATCAAAGACAACTTGCAGCCACTGTCGATACGATGTCGTAAGCTGGATACGATGAACCTTATGGTGATAAGGGATCAGCCTATCGCCCATAACATTAGTCCATCATGTTAGGCGACACAATCCCTCTGTCGGTTTATACGACATGCCCGGGAAGACAAGCAACTGAACGTTTTCTGTTTTTTTTTAATTTTTATAATTATTTTGTCTTTTGTTTTTATAAATACAAAATTAATTTTATGACGTAAACATAATGTAAGAACTTAGTTTATTTATTTTACTGTTATAGACATTTACCTGATGACTTGTTTGTGACATTATATAATGCCAATAATTGTATTACTTCCTATGATAACCGTCTGACATTTAATCTAAGTAATTATAGTGTTCATTTAACATTCTCTTCCTCCCGGACCTCTGCTCAGAGTAGTCGTGCAATAGGACCTTAAACGATTTTAATTTCTATTTAAAAATAAAGTTTTTACTAAATTAATTATACGCGATAAAATAGGAGTGCATAAGTGCAAGGCGGTTGTGTGCAATCACAGTGCAAACGGTGACTACCTAACACTACGCAGCGCGCGTGAGTAAGAACATAAATGATTCACCGATTGGCAGCGGCCTAGAGATCTCTTTACGCTGGACGGAAACATTTTGTGTATGAAGACGTCGATTGCCACCACTATAAGGAGACCTAACGCCGCTCATCTGGTAATTTGCCACCTCGTCATTGCTTATTGCCTGGTACTTTTGAGGCACAAATTAATATTCGTTCCTATTACCTACACGTAAAAAGGACGTATGACGCTGGCTACATAGTCTACATACTAACAAAACAAAATACTGTGTGTCTTGTTGCCTATGCGACCCTGGTGCCTTGGTTAAGAAACGAACATAGAAGATTCTATTGTGGGTACCTTGCGTTTCCTCGTGTCAGCGCAAGAATTTTGTACCTATCCTCCCGCTTGATGTGCGCCTGGTACAAATAATTTCTAAACCCATATCTTCGCCTGCCGATATTGCTTTTTGATATTTTCTACTTACCTGGAAATGGATTGTACACTAAATAAATCGGTGTCCGAGTCAGACATTGCTCATAAGATAGACTTAACGCCACCGTCTTCGTCGTTTGTTTTTCAACGTACAAAAAGGACGAGAGAAAACGACTATGAGTCGGATTTCAGCGCATTTAAGGAAGAAATAAAAGCTATGATGACAAGTCTAATGTCAGAACAACAAAATGAAATAAAAAAGATATATCCAACTTTAATGGAAATTAAAAACACTAATGCGAATATAGAAAGTTCTGTTGCATTTTTAGCTGCTCAAAATGAAGATCTCAAAAAGAAAATAGATCTGTTAGAAATACAAGCCAAAAAAGATAAGGATTATATTACGATACTAGAAGATAAAGTTGAGGATATGCAACGTGGAAGTCGTAAGGCAAACTTGGAAATAAAAAATGTGCCAATAAAGATGCAAGAAACAAAGGAAGACCTGACAAATATGGTACTAACCTTATCTAAAACCATAAACTGCAATCTAGAAAAGAATGACATAAAGGATATTTTTCGTATTCAGAATAAGAAAAAAGAAAATACAAATACCAGCTCCATTGTTATAGAATTGTCATCAACAATACAAAAAACGGATTTTCTAAAATTGACCAAAATTTTTAATACTAAAACTAAAAATAAGCTTTGTGCCAAACACTTAGGCATTACAAGCCATGAATATGCACCAATTTACGTGTCCGAGCAACTAACGGCAAAAGGAGCGCGCTTGTATTTCCTGGCACGAGAACTAACCAGGGCAAAGTCTTTTAAATTCTGCTGGACAGCATATGGAAGAGTATACGTCAGGAAACATGAAAACTCCCCTATCATATTAATTAAAAATGAAGGCCAAGTGACTCATCTCTTACAATCGGCATGACTGCATTCTTTATCGTATTTTATTTTGAACCTTCTTTCTTTCCTTAAATTAGTTTTAATTTCGTTTAACTTTAAAGCTCCCACTAAGTTTATATTACTTGAAACAAAAAATATTGTTATAATAATATATGTAATCTACAAGTACATACACACATTCGCTTTCACACATAATAACTTATACATCTCATACACTCACCCTACATACATACAACTAGTACACTCGCTTCACAACGTATACACTTATATACACAGTAAACAAACTTCTATTTACTTAAACATTTGCTCAGTATACAACTTCTCCGCAATAAATCAAAACTCAATTACTAAAAAAAAATATCCACCCGTTCATAAACACAACGAACTCGGTAAAAAGACGATCAGCTCTTCAAAAGAAAATAATGGATAGTTCTTTACAAACAATGCACGATATAGACTTCACAGAAATAGCGGTCACGTTTGCATGTGAAATTGGTAACGTGTCTAGATTAATGTCTGTTAACCAAAGTGACTTCACGATTGTGTCACAAAATATTGTAAGTGCCTACTCGAGAGTTGACGATTTAACACTTAATTTAAGCCAAATAAATTTTGAAGTTGATCTCATCATCCTTACCGAATGCAGGCTAAACCCGGACAAAAATATTCCCGAAATACTAAATTATACCTCGTATCAGACCTCAAATCATCTAAATAAAGCGGATGGTGTAGTCGCTTATATAAAAAATAAACATTCAGCAAGCGTAAAAGAAATAACTTTGACCCACGCATCATGTCTACAAATAACTTTACTCGACCTAGTTATTTTGGGAATTTATCGGTCACCGTCAAATACAAATTCTGAAATGTTTACTAACTCTCTAAACACTCACTTAAAAGACCTAGAAAGGCATAAAAATATAATAATAACGGGGGACATTAACATAAACCTGATCTACAGGAACGACGAGAAAAGTTATGAAAGAGCAAACAGGTTAAACTACCTTAATATGCTGGCCATGCATGGTATGCTCCCGGGTCATTCTTTACCTACCAGAGGTAGAAGCTGTTTAGATCATTTTATACTAAAAATACAAACAGAAAAGAGACAAGTTGCTATTGCTATAATCAACACGACTATATCAGACCACCACATGATTTTACTAAAAATTTCTCACATTAAATATGCAAACAAAAACTTTAAAATCAATTCATACTTAAACCTGGATTCTGCACTTAAACATCTAAATTCCAGTAACATAAGTCAACTTTTAACTCAAAACAACCCAAATGAACTTACAGATCAACTAATAGGTATATTAAAACAATGTATCATCGCAAATACTATCACACGGACGATTCCACTGAAAATAAGACTATTAAAACCATGGATGACCCTTGGGTTGCTTCGCTGTATAAAAAATCGAAATAACATGCAAAAGAAATTGAAATCAGATCCTAAAAATGAAATCCTAAAAATAACCTTTAAAAGATATAGGAATTACTGCAATGGTTTAGTTAAAAAGCTAAAGCGCCAGTTTGATAGAGAGCAGATAACGAAAGCGGGCAGTGACCCTAAGAAATTATGGAAAACTATAAATAATATCACAAACAGAAGTAAACCAAGGGTACCCAATTCGGATTTACTGAAGGTTGCACCATCTCCTCAGGAGTCCATCAATAATATAAACACCTATTTTGCAAGCGTTGGTAAACTGTTGGCTGACAAAATTATTTCAAACAGAAATGATGAATCGCGGAGTAACTTTTTACGAGTTTATAAGGACTCACGCAGTAATCAACAAATGTCATCATTCGTACTCATGGAAACCGACAAATGGGAAGCTCATTCTATATTAATGAGTCTAAGATCAAACAGCGCCGCAGGATGGGATAACATAACACCAAGTTTTCTTAAAGCAGCACACACAGACATAGTTCCTATAATAGTTCACCTTGCAAATCTGTGTTTTCAACAGGGTATTTTCCCCGATGCATTAAAAAAGGCAATTATTACGCCTGTGTATAAAAACGGAGACAGAGCCGATCCTACAAATTATAGGCCAATATCAGTTTTACCTGCCATATCCAAAATCTTAGAAAAACTAATAAACAGCCGAGTTTTGAAATATTTATCTAAATTTAATGTTCTAGCTACATCACAATATGGCTTTCAAAAAGGGATCTCAACTGAAGATGCTATACTGGACCTCACCTCCACTGTTATTAATAATATAGTAGATAGTGGAGATAAGTGTCTGGCGGTCTTCCTGGACCTAAAGAAAGCATTTGATACGGTCTCTGTCTCCATTCTTCTACAGGGTCTAGAACATATAGGTATAAGAGGCGTCCCTCTCTTGCTACTAAAGGACTACCTATCAGAGCGTAAACAAACTGTAAAAATAGATGAACACGTCAGTACGGAAACAACAGTCACCTACGGAGTACCGCAAGGAAGCGTTTTGGGGCCGACATTGTTTCTCACCTATATAAATAGCCTATGTAGCATGGATATCGAGAAGGCAAAAATTTTTTCTTATGCTGATGACACCGCTATTGTCTTTCACGGTAAAACCTGGGAAGAGGTTCGATCTGCGACTGAATCTGGATTAATTAAAGTAGCGGAATGGTTAGATGGACACTTACTAACTTTAAACGAACAAAAAACAAATTACATTTGCTTCACCATCTACAACAGAACACAACCAAACGATGACTTTAAAATAAAAATACACAGATGTTCAAATCCATCAACAGTAAACTGTAACTGTACAGTTATAAATAAAGTACAATCCATAAAATATCTGGGTATAATGGTTGACCAAAAGCTCACTTGGCACGAACATACAGAACTAATCATGAAGAGAGTTCGCAAATTTATTTGGTTATTTAAAACACTAAGACATATAGCGACAAAAAAACTGTTACGACAAATTTACATCTCATTAGCCCAGTCAATTATAAGTTACTGCTTGCCAATATGGGGTGGCGCAACGAAAACCAAATTCCTCGAATTAGAAAGGGCTCAGAGATCGCTTTTAAAGGTAATGCTCTTTAAGCCCTTTAGATATGACACCGAATCTCTTTATTTACAATCTGATATACTAACGGTCAGAAAGCTTTATATTCTTCAATTAGCTCAAAAGAAACATAAATCTCTTCCTTACGACAAAAACTTACTCAAAAATAAAAGGCGAAATTTTGATGTTGCTCATAAAACACAAACTAAAACCACCTATGCTATGAGCCAATATAAAAGACAATCATCACACATCTACAATTTATTAAACAAACAACTAAATATATATCACCTAACATTTTTCAATTGCAAAAAAATCCTTGTTGCCTGGCTAAAAACCAAAACATATCAAGAAATCGAAAATATAATTCAAACCAGAAAATAAACTAAACTACTACTTAAAACCACTTCCAAATAGTTAAATCTACTTAGATCCATACACTCTCTCCATTTCTCTCACACCCAACCGCACACCCGCACAAAAACACACACTCTCTCTCTCTCTCACACACACACACACTTACGCACACACATATACACACACACACACACACACCCACACACATACACACACACACACACACACACACACGCGTGTACACGCACACTGCAAACTGTAGGTATAAATAAAATTCGCTTAGTACCTTAGCGTTATTACGGCCTTTATGTGAAACTTTGTACCCCTTAAATTAAAATTAGTACTTACACTTATGATACCTTTTGATTTGTAAAGACGACGTACTTAGTTTTACTTAATTACTGTAGCCTAGTTAAATAATAATGTAAATCTAGTTATAGAAGAGCGGAGTTTCCTATCACAAGCAAATCGTTGCTTAAATGGAGCCTCCGTGCACCTGATAATGTAAAAATAACTAAGATGAAGAAATAAACATTTTTATTATTTTTTTTTTTTTTATTATTATAACATTGGATTGGGGAGTCATATCGTATAACGAAACATTTTTTTTGCATGCTATTTTAAGCGAATTGTGTGAAACTATAATTTTACTACTTTTACTGCCATATATGTACCACATTTTTTGGAATAAACGAATTTGAATTTGAATTTATTTTCTTATCTTTAAACATACTTTTCTTCAACCATAGTTACAATGAACATACCTACATCTACTATACAGAATACAATACCCAACACGTTCTATAAAAGATACAATAATATACCGTGAAGTGTGAGTCGGGATTCCGCCATGTTGGGTTCCGTACTTGCTCGTAGTCGATACTCGATTATATTTTTTTGACGTGACTTATTGTAGATTTGCCGTGAGGGCAAAACGGGCCGGACAAATGGGGAGCGCTGAGAGCTCTCAGTGCAAAATTTAAAACAACAGGCCTGTACGAGCGAACTCGCACATTGCCGCGTTAGCGTTTAATTATTTGACCTAAATTTGCATGAAGTATATTGAAATTATATTGTTAGTTGGTGGTTGGTTGGTTGGTTATTGTTGGTTGGTTGGTTGTTGGTTGGTTGGTTGGTTGTGATAATTAAAACACATAATAACGGGGTCTTACCGCGTTTAAATGGGGATATGAGACTCCCGATATTTCGACACTGTTGCAAGTGCCATGATCACGGGATGACTGATGAGATGAAAACGTGAGGACACAGTGAGTGCGGTTTGTCGTAGTGAGTTTGGTGCGAGTTCAGATGGTTCCGAACATTCCGATATCAAAAACATAAACAAGCGGCAAAGAAAGAGGGTAGACAGATATGTCTGCCCGTAGAAAATTATGGATCTACCTACTCCACTCCAATCTCATCAGTCATCCCGTGATCATGGCACTTGCAACAGTGTCGAAATATCGGGAGTCTCATATCCCCATTAAAACGCGGTAAGAACCCGTTATTATGTGTTTTAATTATGATAATAACCGCGTAAACTTAAAACAATGGTTGGTTGTGGTTGGTTGGTTGGTTGGTATTGTTGGTTGGTTGGTTGGTTATTGTTGGTTGGTTTATTGGTTGTTGGTTATATTGTATTGTTATTGTTGTTGGTTGTTAGTTCGCAATTAGCAATCAAGCAAGCTACGCTTTCTCATTCATACCACCTTTCACCGGCCCATCTTAGAAATAGTTTTATATCAATATACAGTGTTAATCACCTCTTATCAGGTTTTATTTTCTATCAGAACTATCAGTCTATGGTCAGGACAGCCGTGCCCTGAACAAGGCCTGAGGGTGCCCAGTTGGGCGCGAACCTCGGCTCAGGGCGTCGTCTGAGAGGCTTAAAAAATAAAAGAAAATTATTTAATCGACCTTAGCGGCTCTATAGAAAGTGCGACCGAGCAAAACAGAAGAATATGGCGAATTTACACAGTTGTCTCGACCATTATAGACGGCGATATGGCTCACTTATCACGTTGGTCTAACAGAAAGCTCGATAATGGATGTACTTCTGACTACCCCTTTGGGATAAAGTCGTGAGTTTCTGTTTGCTATGTTCTTATCTTATCTAGCCTAAAGTGTTCCACTGCTGGGCAAAGGCCTCCCTCCCCATTTAAAATAATAATAATAATTGTATCTTTGTTGTTAACACTGGTCGAGCAGGCGCCATAGTCCCCCATAGCCCCAGTATCCGGTCCACTAACCCCCAACCCAATAGCCCAGTACCCTTTGTTCCCATAATCTGCAATAGTCCTACACGAACCGGGATTGTCTTTGGGAGCGCTCCCATAGTGCATACAGGGATAATCGCCGGTTGGTGTCACACAACATTTAGATTAAATTGTCCTAAGGGGCCTCTACGTGTTGGCTTCGGCCCCACGCACGCCTTCCAAAAGTCCGAGACTCCATAGTCCCGAGATATGGAAATGACATAGGTATAATAATTATAAAAAAGTTTATTTAGGTAAAACCTACGACACACATATACATTTACAACTTTAAAAAAACATAAACATAAACAGCCAATATACGTCCCACTGCTGGTCACAGACCTCCCCTCAATCAACCGGAGGGGGTATGGAGCACTGCTCCACTGCGGGTTGGTGGAGGTGTTTTTACGGCTAATAGCCGGGACCAACGGCTTAACGTGCCCTCCGAAGCACGTAATCATCTTACTTTTTCGGACAATCAGGTGATTCAAGCCTGAAAAGTCCTTACCAAACAAAGGACAGTCTCATAAAGTGATTTCGACAATGTTCCCATCGGGAATCGAACCCGGTCCTCCAGATCGTAAGCCTAACGCTCTAACTACTAAACCACGGAGGCTGTTACAACATCAAAATATACACATATTAATATTTAGTTTGAAAACATAAAGGTACTTATATGCTTATAATGTAGGTAGGCATTTCCTCCAGGGCTCTCTCTTTCTAATCTTATGGCGAATTTATACCTATGGGTTTTTATGTTCACTACAGAACTCTAAAAAGGCATTCCTTCAGCCCTTTAAATGATAATATAATGAAGATTCCGTGGAATAAAATATGCTTTATATATTTATTAATGTCTCGAGGCGTTATAAATGTATTTGTGTCAGCATTATTTACTTAGTTCATTTGTGTAAGTGATGTGTAAGTGAACAGTCAATTCTATTTTCATATATTTTTTATGTTTTTTATCCCCCTTTTGCGCGCAATCTATCACCTTTGGATAATAAGCACTTCTTGTGGTGTATTAGGTATCATTTTAGGCAAGCGACCAGTGTCGCTTCCTATTTTGGGCCTTAGTTGGCTAGATCCTGAGTCCAGTCCCCTATTTATCAAAACTTACAAGCCCTGTTTTACAAAAAAATTTCTTGTTAAAGAAATATATTATTACGAGAATGTGTTCATCAAACTACACATGTAAATTACATGTTACATTGGCCCCGATTCTTGCAGACTCCTCCTAATTTTACTTTAAATTATACCTGTCATTTTCTTAGCCGCCGAAAAGGAAAGGGACGGATGATTGACAGCTCTTAATTTTAGGAAGAATGAGTAAATGAATGAATAACCCGGGCGAATCAAAAAGGTATCTCGCTGGTATGCAAATCGTCTGACGTGTGCTGTCAACATAATTCTGTCGGGTTATTGGCCAATGTAAAATTTTAAGACGGTTGTTTTAGATTTGTGCTTAAAATTGACATGTGTTCCATAAATTTTATGCTTCTCGATTACCCGTCCCTTTCCTTTTCCGCGGATAAGAAAATGACAGATGTAACTTAAAAAATAAAATTAGATGGTGTTTACAGGAATTAGCACCAATTACCTATTTCCTCATTACATGGGTAAGTACATAATTATTCCAAAATACAATGTAATGGCAGAAGCATATATAAAAAGAATTGTTGCTTGATATTTAAATCACATTATGTAAGTACAGACTTATGTTGCTACATATACTTATTGCTTGTCTTTATTTTGATCAAAATAATAATGGGTGGAAGATGTAAGTAATTTTATTGTGGTTGGGTGTAATAAAAAGGGTCATTATTTTTACCAAAAAACAAAGATAAAAGATGCATGTCTGTTATTCATGAAATTTGAAAGGAAGGAAAATCTGTACAGTGCCAACTAATGTTTTAGGTACTGAACGTGTTACCTAAGAAAGTCTGGAAATTGGGAAAACCTGGTCACATTAAAAAAGAGACTGTTTACAAGGAAGATTTACCATAAACAGCCTATATACGTCCCACTGCTGGGCGCAGGCCTGCCCTCAATCAACCAAACAACGAATGAATACGAACGAATGAATGTCAATGAATACATACAAAAATATTTTCAGGAGGAAAATTCAACAATTCTAACAATGAAGAAACTGTGGCCCGTTGCAATTATGATTTTATTTAACATATTTTGCGGAAGACAGAAGTGTACCTCCGTTGTTAAAGAAACTCGAGCTGAAAAAGCAGGTAAGGTAACCAACCCGTGATTCATGATTTTTTTTTTGTATTTGTTTTCCCCGAAGGGTAAGGGAAAGGGAACTATGCCCATACAGCCATGTCTTACGTATTTTTTTTCTTGATGATTGATGAAATGATGAAAGATGATGATGATGAAACCTAAGCCCCACCCTCGAAACAGACTCCTACTCCGAACCCCAAACGAATTAACTCAAAAGTCCGCATAAACTTTCGAATTATAAAGCGGCTTGTTGGCACTAAGCGAAAATAGATAGGTAAGTACACTTTGTTTATTGAATATTCCGATATAATAACACTATCGCGAATGTTTTCCGACTAACTTAATGCGATCATTAACCACAAAACACCACTTTGTATTAATTATTTAGATTATTCAATGAAGAAAGCAACCGTCCCGTTTCCGTTCCCGCCAAAAAGTGATGGATGAAATACGCGCTAGTTTAGAACTAGTCAAATCAGTTACTTTTTACTAAACGTCTTTTTTTTTTGACGTGACTTATTGTAGATTTGCCGCAGATGGCATTAACTACTTGGCCGGACAAATGGGGAGCGCTGAAGGCTCTCACCCGGTATAACGTTTAAGACAACAGGCCTGAGGGTGCCCAGTTGGGCGCGAACCTCGGCTCAGGGCGTCGTCTGAGAGGAAAAATATTTGAAAAAATTAATCGACCCTAGGGGGTCGATAGCGATAAGCGCTGAATGAGGGAAATCGTCGACCACGCCGGCGGGGTCGGTATCGGGGTCCTGAAGTGTTTGGTGTCGCGAGCTGATTGGCTGCCTCTATGGCTAGAGTAATCGGGTCGTCGGGATCGTATATTACGTCCTTTGGACGCCGATACTTTTGAGTACCGTCCCTAAGCGGGATGTATTCGGAAGCCGCAACTACCAGGGGATTCGGGTGGTGCGGAGCAGAATCGAAAAAACGTTTGGAAGCTAATTTAAGCCATTGGGCAATGGTTGGCAGAGCTTACTAAACGTCAAAACACGAAGTTACTATGGAATTTGTATGAAAAAGCACAATGTGACGTCATAGAAAAACGTGATAAAATGTCCTATGAGTTTCGAAATCGTTTTTCGAATTTATGTTTGGATCTTAAATTTTGCGTATCCACATACCCGAGAATTGCTTTTAGGAGGTATGTGACCTAACCTGTATAGGGCTGGTTCTCCCTTTGGGTTGGAAGGTCAGACTGGCAGTCGCTTCTGTAAAAAACCGGACCTGTCAAATCTTCAGGCTAGGGAAGCGGACCCTGTGAAAATCGGGATAATGCTGGGGGGATGATGATGTATTTATTTTCAGGTATCCTGGCTTGGCATGAGAAGAATGGACGCAATGGCCAAAAGGCTGTTTGGGGGCCAACAATACGAGACACGGTCAAAACCTTGATAAAGCCTTACACACCAGGTGAAAAAAAAAAAAACTTTACAAGAGTGTTTCTAAGATAGGGTTGATGACTCCTTTTATTCAAATTCAAATTCAAAAATATCTTTATTCAGTAGGTAACATAGTTAGGTACACTTTGAATGGTCAATTTTCACATACTGAACGTGTCATCCGCCTAAAACTACTGCAACTTCTCACAACTTGTATAGCCTTAAGCATAAGAGCCTGTGTTATGAGCCAACGCTCTTCCGTAGTAACAAGTGAAAGTTAGTAAAGTACTTATCTATTATAACGTAACGAATACTGAGGGGATGATTCAGACCATGATTCTGAGTTGATATCAAGTGGAATTTTCCTGTAGCAAAATCATGTTTTTGTTTTTTAATTTTTTAAATTATTTTCAATTCTATACTTTAATTCTAAAAGGTGCGGTCGCACCGTTCGCGCCCTAGGGTTGCCACTACTGCGCATATTCACCTAGTTTTTTTTTGATGTGACTTATTGTAGATTTGCCGCAGATGGCATTAACTAACTTGGCCGGACAAATGGGGAGCGCTGAACGCTCTCACCCGGTACAACGTTTAAGACAACAGGCCTGAGGGTGCCCAGTTGGGCGCGAACCTCGGCTCAGGGCGTCGTCTTAGAGGAAAAATATTTGAAAGAATTAATCAACCCTAGTGGGTCGATAGCGATAAGCGCTGATTGAGGGAAATCGTCGATTACGCCGGCGGTGTCGGTATCGGGGTCCTGAAGTGTTTGGTGTCGCGAGCTGATTGGCTGCCTCTATAGAGTAATCGGGTCGTCGGGATCGTATATTACGTCCTTCAGACGCCGATACTTTTCAATACCGTCCCTAAGCGGGATGTATTCGGAAGCCGCAACTACCAGGGGATTTGTGGGACTCACGTATAAAGTTATTTCAAATTTCCAGGTGATTCTGATTTTGGTCTACTGCTGAACACGTCAGGTTGTACTATACCAGACTTCACAAAGTCCTTGATGTTCATAGACGCTGTAAATGCGAAAAAGAGATGCCAAAACCGTATTGTGTTTGTTGAAAAAGTACATGAGAATAACATTAAGTTTCGTATAGCGCGCAAGAAGAAGACGGGTGAATTCTCTTGCTGTTACAAATTTGCCTCCAGGTCTACTGCAAGAGGGAGAGAAGACGATGATATCACGTAAGTAGCAACCTTTTCTACAAAACAACATAACATAAACATAAATAGCCTATATACGTCCCACTGCTGGGCACAGGCCTCCCCTCAATCAACCGGAGGGGGTATGGAGGATACTCCACCACGCTGCTCCACTGCGGGTTGGTTGAGGTATTTTTACGGCTCATAGCTAGAACCCACGGATTAACGTGCCCTCCGAAGCACGGAATCAACTTATTTTTTCAGACAATCAGGTGATTCAAGCCTGTAAAGTCCATACCAGTCTCACAAAGTGATTTCGGGAATAGAACCCGGACCAGATCGTGAGCCTAACGCTCTAACCACTTGACCACGGAGGCAGTTCTTCAAAACAAAGAAATCAAAATTTATTTGCGATAACACATAAAATACAAAAAGGTAATGGAAGGATGGATGGAGCTGGTGAAAGGAGGCGGTTACTTATATTTTTTAATTTATGAACGTCTAGGCCCTTGTGCCGAGGTTTTTCTTTTCCCCGGCTATACAGGTTGTGAGAAGCTGCAGTAGTTTTAGGCGGATGAGACGTTCGTTATGTAAAAAATGTGGATCAAAGCTGATCAAAGTGTAACTATGTTACCTACTAAATAAAGATATTTTTGAATTTGAATTTCGAAATGAATTAATTTAAGTATTAAGTATTGATGCTCATCCTAGCACACACCGTCTAATTTTATTTTAAGTTATACCTGTCATTTTCTTATCCCCCAAAAAGGAAAGGGACAGGCATAAAATTTATTTATTCGAAAAACCCTCCTAAAATGTTATATTGGCCAATATCCCGATAGAATTAAGTTGACAGCACACATCAAATGGGTTGAATATCAGCGAAATGCCTATTTTATCCGCCAGGGGTTTTCATTCATTCACTCGTTCATTTGAAAATTAAAAGCTGTCATTCGTCAGTCCCTTTCCTTTTCGGCGGATAAGAAAATGACAGGTATAACTTAAAATAAAATTAGGTGTCTGCAGGAATCAGGACAATTTTTTTTTGTTACAGTTTTACACAGTGTAAAGTATTTGCGGATGGAGATATTGTAACTTTAGAAACTGAAGCTTTGGTAGTAAACTGCATCCAACAATTGAACGGCAAAACGATTTTCACTTACGAAGATTCATATTTAATATTCAAAAAGGTGAGACCTTTTAACCGACCTCGAAAAAGAAGGAGGTTATCAATTTGATCTATATACAGGGTGTTATCACTTGCTGTAGCCGCCGCTTCTAGTATACAGTATAAGTAATTTATCAAAATTGATTTATAGATATAAATGTGTAAATATATACATATACAGAGTGTAAGTGACATCGTAAAGAAAACTCTGAGGAATGATTCATACCACGATTCTGAGTTAATATCACGTGGAATTTTCCTTCGCAAAAGTATGGAACTGAAAATAATTTTAAAAATGTCTCAAATTTTTATTAATTTTCCGACAGGAAATTTCACTTGATATCAACTTAGGATCATGGTCTGAAATATCCCCCTCTGTATATATGTCACCGTAAAATTGTAAATATCGTTAGATTATAATCTATCTCGCGAGATTGTGAACTGTCGAAAAATTGTGAAACGTAATATACTTACTGTTTACAATTTAACGTATTATTATTCGTCAGATTATAATCTATCGAAGTAAAACTGTTAAATCACAATCTTACAATTGTCAAATTGTCAACTGTCCGACGGCTGTCCCTGATTGGTCGGCCTTACAGTAGACCGTTCTGTGTCCATAGAGTTAGGAATAAAACACAGGTGTCAGTCAAATAAAATAAATGCTCTTCAAGATTGTGAAATCAAGTACGTATTTATTAATTATTTAGTAAGTAATCAATAATTCTGACATCACATGGTAAGAAAAAATGTATCAAAATTAAAAAATCTGAAACGTATCATTCAGTAGGTATACTTTTCGTATGTAAGATAAACATGCTGGCGGCATAGGGGTGGCCCAAGGGCCACCCCCGCCGCACCCTAACCTACTGTTATGCCTTGTAAAAATTATGACAAAACACTATTATTCTAAAAAACAATTATGGATATCTATTTATTAATCCCAAAAATAAGTTATACCTAACAAACCAGTATTCCTAGATGTTATTATGGGAAAGTAAAACTATTATGCTAAAAAACGTTATGCAAAAAGGATTATGATAATTAAAATTATGACAAAAACATTTATGCATTTTAAGAGAATCCCAAATTAACATTATGCTCACTCTAATAGTTTTGTAACTCTATGGTATAGCACGCGAGGTGCGTTTCGTATCACAATTTGACGGTTTCACTTCGATAAATTATAATCTACCGAAAAATAATACGTTAAATTGTAAGCAATATGATACGATTCATAATTATTAATATGACGAGATTCAAATCGATAGATTATAATCTAACGTTATTTACAATTTTACGGTGACATATACATCCATATACACTTTCTTGGGTCGTCCCCTACATCTACTTATATCCAAAGATACTTTCGTATATATACATATATCTATAATATATTCCCAAGAAAGTGTGGATGGATGTATACAGAGTGTGTGTGTGCACTAACAAAAGAAATATATATATATTTTAAAATTATATTTTAGGGTTTAGAGTTAAATATATATATCTGTCATAATAGTGTTAGTGTGTCACTAACACCAACACTATAACACTAGATCTTAGAATTGATTATTTCATGAAATGGTCATCTTTCACTTGATATCAACTTAGAATCATCCCTTCAGTATTCGTTACGGTGTCACTTACACCCATACCTATGTATTTGAACACTATTCGTCTCTATCCAGGTGGAGAGACCTAAAACGGTGGAACAGAAATGGAATGTTCTTGTGTTTGGGTTAGACACGATGTCGCGCGCCAGGGCATACTACAGTCTCCCTAAAACTGTGGAGCTGCTGGCTGAAGAGGACTGGCTGGACTACCACGGATATAACAAGGTATGCATACATGGCCATAGACGCAGCCAATCAGCTCGCGACACCAAACACTTCAGGACCTCGATACAGCGCAATCAGTGCTTACCGCTTTCGACCCAGCCAGCGCTTACCGCTTTGGAGTCGATTGATTCTTTCAAATATTTTCCCTCTCAGACGACGCCCTGAGCCGAGGTTCGCGCCCAACTGGGCACCCTCAGGCCTGTTGTCTTAAACGTTGTACCGGGTCATTATCATCATCTTTATTTATTATCATTGTCAATTGTAATAATAATTATTGTCATCATTATCATCAGAAATACCATCAATATAATCATCATTACCGGCATAATGAATTATCATTGTCATCATCATTATCATAAACGCCTATTATTCCAGGTCCACGACAAATCATTTCGCAACTTGATGGCGTTGCTGTCGGGAATACCGCAGTCTTCACTCCAGCAGTACAGTCACAACGTGGAAAAATGCCAGGACTCCATGATATGGACGAAGTATAAGGAGGCAGGGTATGTGACGGCTTTTGTAGCTGACTGTGCTCACGCGCACGTCATTAACAGCAACAGTAACAGATATTCCAAGCCACCTACGGACCACTACACCAAATACTTCTACCACACAGGAGAGTATTATTCTGGCAATATCCTCTGCGTTCAAAGCAGGCCAGGAGCTCGTCACATGTTCAACTACATGGGAGACTTCGTCGAAGCATACAGGAACGACAACTTTTTCGGATTTTTCTGGTCAATGACTTACACCCACGACGACGGATCAATACCAGGACTGATAGATGAGAAACTAACCAGGATCTTCAGAAGGATCCGCCGCTCTGGATCTTATAACAACACGTTTATTTTCTTCTTCAGCGATCACGGGATAGGGTACGGGGAAATGCGATTGCACAAGGACGCGTATTACCAGGATAGGTTGCCAATGTTGTTCATCTGGACTCCTCCTGACTTCCAAGACCAACATTGGGAACAGTTTCTGAACTTAACGACGAATCAATATCGTTTGACGACTCCCTACGACTTGCACGAGACTCTTCTGGACATAATAAAGCTGCCAAACTCGTGTCCGGAATGCAAGAATTCTTTATTCAATGAGATACCTGAGAATCGGACTTGTTCAGATACTGGTATGGACGAGAAATGGTGTGCGTGCCACAATATGATTGACGCAAGAAACGATCCAGCAGGGAATAAAACCGTCGACTTAATGCTTTCCTTTCTACACACAAAAGCTATGTCTGTGAAGACTGCAAACTGCACGAGATGCTCAAAGGTGAGGCTAAACTCTGTCCTTAGGATCCATTCATACAAGCATCAGGGTAGAACGTTTTATGTAACAGCATTGTTACTGAAACCAGATGACGTGGCGTTCGAGGCCGTGATAGAAAAGTCAGGAGATGACTTCAAAATTGCATCGGAAATAGAAAGAATTACTTCGTATGATCCAACAGCGTATTGTGTTGTAAACAAAGCAGACAAGCCATATTGTGTGTGTAGGAAAAGAGTAAAATGTAAAAAGAAAAAAGGAACACGGAGATGATCTCATGAATGATGGTGATGATGATGCACCACCATATCTATATTGCATCTACCTACAAAATGTAAAAACAGACGATGAGTTGCGGTGTACAGAAAAACCTGTCGATAGGTTTATGAGACACCGTCTTGATTGTAAAATGTTTATTGTTACTTTGAATAAATAAAAAAAAAATAATAAGGTTTATTTTTTATAAAGGTTATGGCCTGGCCTGGCTTGGTTAGTACGGCTTTGAAATAGACTACTCTGGGCGCCATCCCACTTGCGTCAGACAGAGTACTGCGGGAAGACAAGAGAGAAACCACTGCCCTATTTTTCCCTAAAAAAGTAGCATGGAGAGTTGGAAGAATGCTACACCGCCAAGAACGTGGCTCTTAAATTAGTGATGATGATGATGGCCTGGAATCAAGTCCTTTGGGCAAATGAATGGGAAAATAAATAAGAAAATGGCCGCCGCAAAAATGAATTTGTTTGGTAATTTTTTCGGGAGTAATTACTGTTTTCATCACACTGTATATAATGATGTATATGTGTGTATGAACATAATAGCCGTGGTAGCCCAGTTGGTAGAACGCCTGCCTCTCACTTTGAGGTCGCAGGTTCGAATCCAGCACAGGCCTAAACCAATGATTGTCGAATTTGTTTTCGAATTCACGTTTGGATCATAAACGATTATAGTGGTGAAGGAAAACATCGTGAGGAAACCCACATTCCCGAGAAATGCATTTTCGGAGGTATGTGACTTAACCTGTATTGGGCTGGTTTTCGCGGGTAGGAAGGTCAGACAGGCAGTCGCTTCTGTAAAAAACCGGACCTGTCAAATCTTCAGGTTAGGTAAGCGGACCCTGTGAGAAACGGGATAATGCTAAAGGGATGATGATGTATGTGTGTATGTATGTATGAAACAATGCAACGTACTGGAGGATAGTATCGGCGTCCGAAGGATGTAATATACGATCCCGACGACCCGATTACTCTAGCCATAGAGGCAGCCAATCAGCTCGCGACACCAAACACTTCAAGACCCCGATACCAACCCCGCCGGCGTGGTCGACGACTTCCCTCATCATCATCAGCCCATTGTTACTGGCAATAAATTTATTTTATTCTTATTCTTATTCTTAACGTCCCCACTGCTGGGGCACGGGCCTTCCCTATGGATGGATAGGGAGATCGGGCCTTATACCATCACGCGGGCCCAGCGCGGATTGATGGTTATTAACGACTGCTAATGCAGCCGGGACCAACGGCTTAACGTGCCTTCCGAAGCACGGAGGAGCCCGATATGAAAACTTTTTTTTTGTGGTCACCCATCCTATGACCGGCCTTTGCGAAAGTTGCTTAACTTCAACAATCGCAGACCGAGCGCGTTTACAGCTGCGCCACCGAGCTCCTCAACCGACTTCCCTCAATCAGGGCTTATCGCTATCGACCCACTAGGGTCGATTAATTCTTTCGAATTTTTCCTCTCAGATGACGCCCTGAGCCGAGGTTCGCGCCCAACTGGGCACCCTCAGGCCTGTTGTCTTAAAACGTTGTACCGGGCGAGAGCCTTCAGCGCTCCCCATTTGTCCGGCCAAGTAGTTAATGCCACCTGCGGCAAATCTACAATAAGTCACGTCAAAAAAAAACGTACTGGAGGATGTCTATTAATAATAAAATACTTGTCTCACATTCAAAAGTGTATTATAGTGATTCATTCATTGTTTAAAATGTCCAATGTGTTATTGTAACGGCGTACCAGAGACGTAATCAGGGTCTTCTTCTTCTTATCGTGTGGGTTGTGAGGTGGAATACCAGCCTCATCAACCCTGGTGTCAGGGTTACTATTGAGCCGCCAAAGGCCCCTGACATGGCTCATGTAACGACTACTTACTCACATCAGTAAGTAGTAACCGGGACCAACGGCTTAACGTGCCTTCCGAAGCACGGATCATCTTACTTTCGGACAATCAGGTGATCAGCCTGTAATGTCCTAACCAAACTAGGGATCACAAAGTGAATTTTGTGATATATGTCCCCACCGGGATTCGAACCCGGGGCCTCCGGATTGTGAGTCCAACGCTCAACCACTGGACCACAGAGGCCGTAATTAGGGGTGTGAATGACCCACGACATAGAAGAATGATGTTGGAAGGGACAAGTGAGCACGAGACCCGCGCCATACAAGTAAGTATGAGCAAATAGTTTTTCTTTTTTTTGACCTGACTTATTGTAGATTTGCCGCAGATGGCATTAACTCCTTGGCCGGACAAATGGGGAGCGCTGAAGGCTCTCACCCGGTACAACGTTTAAGACAACAGGCCTGAGGGTGCCCAGGTGGGCGCGAACCTCGGCTCAGGGCGTCGTCGTAGAGGAAAAATATTTGAAAAATTAATCAACCCTAGTGGGTCGATAGCGATAAGCGCTGAATGAGGGAAGTCGTCGACCACGCCGGCGGGGTCGGTATCGAGGTCCTGAAGTGTTTGGAGTCGCGAGCTGATTGGCTGTCTCTATGGCTGGAGTAATCGGGTCGTCGGGATCGTATATTACATCCTTCGGACGCCGATACTATCCTCCAGTACGTTGCATTGTTTCATACATACATACACACATACATCATTGTCCTCTTACCTAACCTGAAGATTGGACAAGAAAGCTAAAAACCTTAGTATGATCGGGTATTTATCAAAAAAAAATACTTTTCTATGCAGTATCTTACGAGAAGTAAAGATACAATTGCAGCCTATTACATAGAGGTACATTGCAGGTAAAGTGGCTATGGAGTTTGAGAAACACATTTCGGCGGCGACATTTCGGTGGCCTCATTTCGGTGGCACATTTCGGTGGCGGTATTTCAGTGCCGCTATTTGGGTGGCGTATCTTCTCCCTTTGTAAGTGTCATAAAAACAAAAATGCATTCATATATCTATGGATCCCATCCGCCTGAATACGTAACTGTGCGGTTTCATACTTTTCATACACGAGCCAAAATATTTACTGTTTATTTGATATGCGTTCCCAGAAGAGTATTTGGTGTTCACACTGTTATAACACTCGTGCCCTCAGTGTCAAAGTTTCCAATCGTAATATTAAAATAAGTTCGAGTAGATTAACTTAAGTGATAGTTATTTCCAATAAGTAGTCAAAGAGCGACAAGTTTTTTTTTAAGTGCTTTCTTTAAGTACTTTTTAATATTTTTTTATCTAGGTGAGAGACCTCAGCGCTCCCCATATGTCCGGCCAAGTAGTTAATACCATTTCTGGCAAATCTACAAGTCAAGTCAAGTGAAAAAAATAGCTATCCATAAAAAACACATCATCATCACTAGCTTCAGAGCCACGCTCTTGTCGGTGTAGCATTCTCCATGTTACTTTTTAGGGAAAAATAGGGCAGTGGTTTCCGACTTGCCTTATGCCCAAAAAAAAAACACATACAGAGCCACCACTGCTGGACGCAAACCTCTCCTCAATCAACTGGTGGGTGTATGGAGCATACTCCACCTATTCCCACACGCTGCTCCACTGCCGGTCGCTATCCCCGACTCATAAAATTATAAAATACAAAAGTTATCTCACAAACAAAAAAGCAAAATATCAATTACAGACAGGACAAAAGAAGTACCTACAATAGGCGGTGCTTTTGCTAAACGGCAATTTCTTCCAAGCAATCTTTGGGTGAAAGAAGCCCCCATCAGCCGTCTTTATCTGCGTCGACTTTCTATTTATTTAAAACGCGTTCAGCTGTAATCAATACTTTTGTACATTTTAGTGAATATTATCGAATAAATAATAAATATGCCGTCACAGTATATTTATTTTAACAGGTCGTTACGTAACTAAATGTTAAATAAAGTAAAAAATAATTACGTATCTTATTAAAACAAATATAGCAAGAGGCGATTTTTTAGGAACATCATGTGAAGATGATTATCACGTGCTCAGCGATGAAGGAAAACATCGTGAGGAAACCCACATTCCCGAGTAATGCATTTTCGGAGGTATGTGACCTATACCTATACCTGTATTGGGCTGGTTTTCACTTCGCGGGTTGGAAGGTCATACAGGCAGTCGCTTTTGTAAATAATCGGACCTGTCAAATCTTCAGGTTAGGTAAGCGGACTCTGTGAAAAACGGGATAATACTAGGGACACGATGATGTTTAAAGTGAAGAAATAAAGTAGAAACCATAAAAAAATAAAAAGAAAAGGTCACGTAAGGTCACCTAAGTCACGTAACAGGACAGAGTACAGCATGTTGGGGTTATTGGTGTTAATTTTAAGTGCAAAATGTGTGGTGTGTGATATCAGTCCAGAGATAGTGGATTTACTTACTCCACTAAAACAATTGGGAGAAGCTTGTGGATATGACGTAAGTATTTTTTTTAAAGTCACTGTTCTTCTTTTATCATGTGGGTTGTGAGGTGGATTACCAATCCCATCAACCCTGGTGTCAGGGTTACTATTGAACCGCCAAAGGCCCCTGTCATGGCTCATGTAACGACTACTTACTTACATCAGTAAGTAGTAACCGGGACCAACAGCTTAACGTGCCTTCCGAAGCACGGATCATCTTACTTTCGGACAATCAGGTGATCAGCCTGTAATGTCCTAACCAAACTAGGGATCACAAAGTGATTTTTGTGATATGTCCCCACCGGGATTTGAACCCGGAACCTCCGGGTCGTGAGCCCAACGCTCAAACCACTGAACCACGGAGGCCGTCCTGTGATACACCGGCTTGCTGCTCAAACGGTGAGAGCCGGTTCGAACCGGACTTGCATAAATGAGTTATTAATTCATCTCAAGTGCAGTTTTCACTAACACAGTTGGCGCGACCATTATAGACGGCACCTATCACATTGGTCTTCGTTCATCTTGTGATGAATGTACCTCTGGCTACCCCATTGGGATATAGTCGTGTGCTTATATTTTGTGCCAATATCATAGTTGGCGACTGGTCGGCAAGTCGGCCGATTAGTCGGCAGTGAATGTATTTATTGAACCTGCATACAGAAAAGTTTTTAGGCTATTGCATAACTTCTATCGCAGGCCTTGAGCGTGGAAACCGAATTCAGAAATTCAGTAACGAAAATAACCTAACACCCCCCACTCCGACCGGCACAGCGGTGATACTTTTAAGTTATGCCATCTATCGATGAATAGCAGAACTTTTAATGACTTTTTTGAAATATAACGCTTGTCTCTTTAGTTCAGTTACTCGCCTCATAGTGGCGTTAGTTGTATCGGCATTAAATATTGAATTTGAAAACGAATATTGGTCCACATGCATCCACAACAAAATATGGGACCACCAATGACGCGGTATTTTCCAGATATTTATTTTTTAATCTCTATATATACAGGGTGGCCCAGAAGTTCACGTTCAAAATGAAAAAATAGATAGAGGGACTCATTAGCTACCAGAAACACCCCCATGTATGTTCAGCGATTATTTACGGTTTAGGAGATATGACCCATTTTGTACCTTTTTCTAGATTTTCTACCTTACTTCAGAAATAATCATTTTGTCGTTATCCCTTTCTTAATAATTCCTGTATTTAACTTCATAACTATGCCTAAGGCTGTAAGGGTGTATACAGGGTGTTAGTGACATCGTAACGAAAACTTTGAGGGGTGGTTCAGGCCATGATTCTGAGTTGATATCAAGTAGAAATTTCCGTCGCAAAAGTATGGATTGGAAAATAATTAAAAAGAAAAGAAAAATTTTCATGAATTTTTTGACACGAAATTCCACTTGATATCAACTTAGAATCATGGTCTGAACCATCCCCCTCAGTATTCGTTACGGTGTCACTAACACCCATACCTACTTATATGGCTATCGTATGTACTTGTACGGGGTGTAAGTGTCATCGTAACGAATACTGAGAGGGATGATTCATCTGATTATTCTGAGTTAATATCAAGTGGAATTTTCCATCCCAAAAGTATAGAATTGAAAATAATTTAAAAAAACTAAAAAAAATCATGAATTTTGCGACGGAAAATTCCACTTGATTTTAACTCAGAATCATGGTCTGAATCAACCCCCTCAATATTCGTTACGATGTCACTAACACCCAGTATATAATTTATCTTCATCTCCCTCAGAGCTGCCAGGCCCCCATGCCGAAGGCCTTGAACGTGCACGTGGTAGCACACACGCACTACGAACTGGGGATGTTCAGGCATTTCCACGAGTCTTACTCTGGAAGTAAGTACTAATTGCTTGAACAGCTGGAAGGCTCTCATACACACACACACACACGCACACGCACACGCACACGCACACACACACACACACACACACACACACACACACACACACACACACACACACACACACAACACAGATGGCTTTCTTGCCATCATTAGAAAAAAAAACTGCCTCTTTCCTGCACCGGGTCCGGACTAGCTCCAACAGTCTCTTAAACGTGGTGGCGGACAGAATTGACTGTCCCATTGTGAAGCATTGGATTGACATCCATGTCTCACACTAGTTTTGTGTCGAGTTAATTTAATATGTGCTTACTAACATAGTAGTCCCTTGTACAAATGTCCGAAATGAAGTTTTTATTATTATTGGGGCCAGATAATGGATCTCCAAGAGGTCATGGATATTTTTTGTATAACGTTGGTATGACACTTGCTTCTCACTTTGAGGTCGCAGGTTCGCATGCAACACAGGCCTAAACCAATGATTGTTGAATTTGTTTTCGAATTCATGTTTGGATCATAAATGATTATCACGTGCTCAGCGGTGAAGGAAAAAATCGCGAAGAAATCCACATTCCCGAGAATTGCATTTTCGGAGGTATGTGACCTAACCTGTATTGGGCTGGTTTTCCCTTCGCGGGTTGGAAGGTCAGACGGGCAGTCGTGTCTGTGAACCGGATCTGTCAAATCTTTCGGTTAGGTAAGCGGACCCTGTGGAAAACGGGATAATGGAGATGATTTTCGTTGCTTACTATTAAAAGGTGTTTATCTTATTATGATATGAAGAATACAAAATAACACTAAGTAAACAGGTACTTACTTGTCTAATTATATCACATTAGTTTTTTTTTTTTTTTTTCAGCGGATCATTTAGGTTTAAAAACTCCCATTAATATGAAAAAAACGCTCGACGCAGTGATCACCGAGCTATGGACCAGCCCATATCGCAAGTAAAATATGTTCTTATTTTTTTACAAAGTACGGTTAAAACGTGTAAGAGCCGTGGTGGCCCAGTTTGAAAACCTCTTGACTCTCACTTAGAGGTCGCAGGTTCAAATCCCAATAAAGGCTTAAACCAAAGATTTTCGAACATGTGTTCGAATTCATGTTTGGATCATAAATGATCATCATGTGCTCAGCGGTGAAGGAAACATCGTGAGGAAACCCACATTCCCGCGAAATGAAAGGTCAGACAGGCAGTCACTTCTGTGAAAAGCCGGACCTGTCAAATCTTCAGGTTAGGTAAGCTGACCCTGTGAAACGAGATAATGCTAGGGAGATGATGAAAGTTCTTGGATGTACTTCTGACTACCCCATAGGGATATAGTTGTGAGCTAATGTGCCGTTCAATGTTTATATAATTTCCGTTGCTTTGTGTAGAGAAAAAAGTGCCACCGAAATGACATTTATAAATAGAGGCACTTTGAAAAATAACAATTAATATCAAAACATTTTCTTACAGATTCACATTTTCAGACATACCATTTTTCTTCCAATGGTGGTCCCAGCGGGATAACACGGGTAAGATCATCATATTTTCTATAAGTACACGATGTCACTAACATGGCCTGGGAGTCGCGGAAATTAAGTGAGCGACAGACGGAGGGTGAAGAAGAGAAACTAGAATCACTTAGAATGAAATTATATTTTAAATTTACAGCTAAACCTAACTAACCTAGGTGCGAATGAGTCCGAAGTTAGGACTACTTACACTGAATTTTACTTAAAAACTATTTTACATTATGGCTAAATCGAGGTCTCAATTTGGTGGCGTGATTGACGTCAGCGCATCGCGTTCGGGCGCTGGCTCAGCAGGCTGGCTGTTCCATTAATTATGCTGACTTGAACTCGTGGAACGACGCTGGTCACGGCGTACGGGTGTGAGCAGGCGGGCGAAGGTACCGGTTACGTAACACGGAAGTAAACAAAACCCAAACAAAACAAAAGCCTAAATAAACTTTTTTACGGCCACTGAAAGAGTTTTTACAACGGTAACATTCCCACTTTGGTAACATTCCCGACAACGTTTTTTTTTTGGCGTGATTTATTTAGGCACTGAAGGCTCTCACCCGGTACAACGTTTAAGACAACAGGCCTGAGGGTGCCCAGTTGGGCGCGAACCTCGGCTCAGGGCGTCGTCTGAGAGGAAAAATATTTGAAAGAATTAATCGACCCTAGTAGCAACAAGCGCTGAATGAGGGAAATCCTCGACCACGCCGGCGGGGTGGGTATCGGGGTCCTGAAGTGTTTGGTGTCGCGAGCTGATTGGCTGCCTCTAATGCTAGAGTAATCGGGTCGTCGGGATCGTACGAGTATATTACGTCCTTCGGACGCCGATACTTTTCAGTACCGTCCCTAAGCGGGATGTATTCGGAAGAGATCCCGACAACGGTACATCAGTGGCTGTATGGTTTCCAGTACGTCGCATGGTGTACCAGCTGCTGCGTCAGGGTCGGCTGACCTTCGTGGGGGGCTCGTGGGGCATGGTGGACGAGGCCACGACCAGCTACCACGCCATCATTGAGAGCTACACCTTCGCGCTCAGGTGACGGAACTTTTTTAAGACTTCAAATTGACATATTTTTTTTTTTCAAAGACATAATTTTTATTCAATAGGTAACACTACTAAACACGGAATTACTTACATAAATAGTTAACAAAAATAATGCTATTTACTGCACTCGTCAAAAAGCCCGCCCTTGACTAATCCGGGCGCGAAGGTGCCCATTACACTAGCCGCATTTCCTCGCTGTACAGCAATGGACAACCTTTGCGCCAAGAACAATCCGGCACGGGGGTCATCTCCACTCTCTCTTAAACGACGTCCAATTTCCGCTATAATTTTTTTTAGCATCGCTACCCCAACAACCCGTCGTCTCAACAGCAAGCGGGATAAAAATGTAGCGACCTTCTAACTCCCTATATTTTTCCCGCTTCCTACGAGCAGCGAACTCGGCCGCGGCGCCAGCCGAAGCATAATTTATTAAGACACACATGTACAGTACCTACGCTGATGTACGGTAGTGAATGTTGGGTATGGCAGAAGAAGCATGAAAGTAGGATTAATGCCATAGAAATGAGGTCTTTGCAGTGAGAAACAGTGTGATAAGACAGAGATGTGGTGTAAAAGACATAGTGACTAAGATTGAGAAGGGAATGTTAGGTTGGTTTAGACACGTAGAGCGGATGGAGGATAATAGAATTGCAAAAGCGGTATATAAAGCGAAAGTTGATGGTAGGGCTGGCAGAGGAAGACCGAGAAGGACTTACATTGACCAAATTGGATATGTCCTTAGAAAAAGTTTAATACGATCTACTCTGAACCGGCGCGCGTGTATGAAGCGATTGATGAATGTGGAGGAAGCAAGAGAAGTGTGTCAGGATCGAAGCAAATAGGATTCTATAGTCGAACCTGATAAATCTTCAGGTTAGGTAAGTGGAAAACGGGATAATTCAATTCAAATTCAAATAATTTATTTCAGACCATAATAACGTCCATAGAAAAAATTAAATAAATAATAATAAACACTAAATAAGTACAAAAATTGTTAAAAAATAAAAGTACAAATACATAAAAATTATAAACAAGAAATTAAAATTAAAAATCATTAATAAAATTTGCGCGAAGCCCCAACAACATGGACACCGACCCAGTGTTTAAGCACAGGGCCATCGACCCGCCCGGCTACAATCTCCAGGAGACCGTTGGTGCTGTTCCACGTCCTATGCCACAGCGAGGCCACCCTCTTTCGCACTATGGCATAAAAGTCATCTACGTTAGCCTCGGCAAACATTCCCGACGCGCTGCAGTAGCGAGGCAGCCCCAACAGAATCCTGAAAGCGTCATTGTATTGAACACGCAGGGCGCTAAGAGCTTTCTTGGTGTACCTGATCCACAAGCCGCTCGTGTAAAACGTCTGACAAAAAGCTCTAAATAGAGTTATTTTTACCGACGCTGTACAGCGGACAAACCTACGGGCAAGCATATTGCACCTAACTGCCAACGCCCTGCGTTCCCTGTCAATGTCCATGTCGTCAGACATATTCTCCGTGACCCAATGCCCCAGATATTTAAAGTGCGAGACCCTACGTATCTGTGTTTCACACAACGTGATTGGTGGCACTTCGAGAGGGCACTTGCGACCTGCTTTGAAAATAAGAAGCTCGGTTTTCTTCGCGTTGTACCTGAGACCGTGGGCCACGGCGTACTCCTCACACAGACGCAACAACTTTCGCATGGCACTGATAGACGGACTCAACAGCACCATATCGTCAGCATAACTGATATTATTGACCATAGTGCCGTCAATAGAGCAGCCAACCCTAATGCTAGGGAGATGTTGATTATGATATATTTTTTAGGAAACTCAACTCAACCTTCCTAAGCTGCGGTCGTCCTCTAGTGTCGTTTCAAGCAGACGTGATGGGCCATTCGCGGGAGTACGCATCATTAGCTGCTCAAATGGGGTTTGATGGCTTGTTCATTAACCCCATCTGCTTCGATGACGAGCTCGCCAGGATGAAGAGGAAGGCCTTGGAGTTCTATTGGAGGGGGAGCGATGATTTAGGTGAGGTCTTCTTCTTATAATAATAATCTGTATTCAAAAAGAAAGTTTACAAAAATGTTTTGAAGTCTCTGACTCTTAAGCTAGACGAATCCGTGTCTTAACAATCAGCGGCCTCTCCCAAATGGTATCAATGAAATTTAGAATAAAGTAGGTAAATTTCTAGTTAATACTAGAAAAAAACTTAACAAACTCTAATTAAGGAGCGATCTGATTATTATTGGGGTTATAATATTAAAATAAAACTAATTTTTATGATATATTTTTTAATACTTATGCATTTTAATCAGTTAATTCGAAAATACAAATATTTTTATTAGCTACAATATACATTGGTAATAATAATATTATACTTACTTTTTTTATATAAAAATAAAATCTTTATTAAAAATATAAAAGAACTTTCAATAGATTTAATTATAATTAAAATACAGTTTCAAATTACACATTTTAAAATAAAATATAATATAAAAAATATAAGTAAAGAAAATAAAATATTTTAAGAGGTATAAATTAAGCGTCTATATTTTTCATATTCATAATTCATATTCATTTATTCCTTAGAACAACTTTACATTGTGTTGGAAATAAAAATAACAACAAACTCAAACACATTACAATCTAAAACAACAGTGGGACTATTACTTACTTACAATATACCTAACAAACTATTACAACAAACACATTCAATATATTATTTATAAAATACTAATAATATTCATACAAATGGCCCCGATTCCTGCAAACACCGCCTAATTTTATTTTAAGTTATATCCGTCATTTTCATATCCGTCGAAAAGGAAAGGGACGGATGATTCACAGCTCTTAATTTTAGGAAGAATGAGTAAATGAATGAATAACCCGGGCGAATCAAAAGGTACGTCGCTGGTATGCAATCCGTTTGACGTGCTGTCCACTTAACTGTGTCGGGTTATTGACGGACGTAAAATTTTTAGACGGTTGGTTTAGATTTGTGCTTAAAATTGACGTGTGTTCCATAAATTTTATGCTTGTCGATTACCCGTCCCTTTCCTTTTCGGCGGATAAGAAAATGACAGATATAACTTAAAATAAAATTAGATGGCATTTACAGGAATTAGCACCAATATTTTTATTTTTAAAATACTTAAGTACTTATCCGAAAACTGTCAGGTAGCCAAGTCTAAGATCTGGGGGATTAAAATGGCCACATCGTAACGATTCATCTGAAAAAGCAATATTGCTATTTGACATTTGTTTGCATTGCGCACTTACTTTACTTTTATATGCGCAAATGTCAAATTGCAATATTGCTTTTTAGATGAATTGCTTCGATGTGGCCATTTTATCCCCCCCGGTATTTTAATTAAACGACTGCATTTAGTAACATTTGAATGGTTTATTGTTTCTCACACATTTTACACTTTTATTGTGTAAAAACTTCATGTTTTATAAATCATCTATTTTGTATTTTTTAAATTATTTATTAAGTACACAAGGAGATATTAATTATGCGTCCATTTTGGCTGCTAAGAAGGAAGTCTCCTTTTATATGCGCATATGTCAAATTGCAATATTGCTTTTTAGATGAATTGCTTAGAATTGGCCTTTTTAACCCCCCTGACCACATCTCCTCCCACAGGTCCTCAATCAGACATATTCACCCACAAGTTGTTCGACGGCTACTGGTCTCCCCCAGGGTTCTGCTTCGACAACCACTGCAGCGACCCCCTCATCATCACATCTGACGCCGCCGTTTTTGCTAACGCCGAAGAAAGGGTAACATCACAAATTCAAATAAAAAAGCTGGCAATTTCAAAAAAAGGAACCTTACGCCACTTTACTACTGGCATTAATTGTGTTTCTCTAGTTATTAAATAACTTTGTTTTAAGTTTACGCGGTTATTATCATAATTAAAACACATAATAATGGGTTCTTTCTTACCGCGTCTAAAGTAGGGATGTGAGACTCCCGATATTTCGGCACTGTTGCAAATGCCATGATCACGGGATGACTGATGAGATTGGAGTGGAGTAGGTAGATCCATAATTTTCTACAGGCTTTCTTTCCGATATCAAACACATAAACAAGCGGCAAAGAAAGAGGGTAGACAGATATGTCTGCCCGTAGAAAATTATGGATCTACCTACTCCACTCCAATCTCATCAGTCATCCCGTGATCATGGCACTTGTAACAGTGTCGAAATATCGAGAGTCTCATATCCCTACTTTAAACGCGGTAAGAACCCGTTATTATGTGTTTTAATTATTAAATAACTTGTAACGTACTTATACTACATTGATTTAACAGATGTGTTGCTGTTGCAGTTTCTTTTCATTTCTTCTCCTCAGCCATAACACCTTGCGCAATGACGTAGATTCAAAAATGTTAAATTGACCTTCAACCGAAATGACCGGGAAGGATGGCCTGAAAGAGAGGAGGCCTATGCCCAGCAGTGGGTGGACATAGGCTGAGTAGATAGATAGTTAAAAAAAAACAAACCTCTATGGCCCTTTGCCGAGGTTTTTCTTGCAGCTTCTTTTCCCCGGCTATACAGGTTTTGAGAAGCTGCAGTAGTTTTAGGCGGATGAGACGTTCGTTATGTAAAAATCGACCATTCAAAGTGTAACTATGTTACCTATTGAATAAATATATTTTTGACTTAAGTATATATGTTATTATTATTACGTTGAATAAATGATTCTGATTCGGATGTTAATCATGATCATCATCAATTTAAGAGCCACGCTCTTGTCGGTGCAGCGTTTTCCATGCAAATTTTTTAGGGAAAAATAGGGCAGTGGTTTCCCTCTTGCCTTCCGCCCCGCAGTACCCTGTCTGACGCAAGTGGAATGGCGCCCAGAGTAGTCTATTACAGGACTCCTGTCCTCCGCCTCTGAATAGTACTGACAGTTACTGCTGCCCTCAATCAGGGTCCAGATTACAGTCCCTGTGACTTGCCCTTTCCGTCCTACATTGTAGGAGTGAAGAGTAGTAGTAGTTTTACAGCTAGTTACATAATATGTAATTTAATTTTTGACGTTCAAAAAGCGCTAACTTTGTAAGCCAATTTTGAAAAATAAATGTTTTAGAATTCTGTTTTTTTTAATTTGAATTGCCGTGCCGATGGCTGCCATCTTCGCCTCTGCAACCGTTGAGGTCTTCACCGTGGGATGTTAATGTTTATTTTTATTTATCAGGCCAAACAGTTCATCAACTCGATGTGGAAGCGACAGGCGTCGAATTACAACACAAGTAACGTCCTGGTGGTGATGGGTAAACAGAATGGGTGGTATGACGCGCCTCGGTGGTTCATTAACATAGACAAGCTTATAGAGTGAGTATTGGGTACTTTCCGAACCGGGTGACAGCGCTCGCTCCCCATTTGTCCGGCCAAGCAGTTAATGCCATCTGCGGCAAATGTTATTTAAGGCCATAATAATAATAATAAGAAAAATATACGGCTTCCGTTGTCCAGTGGTTGAGCGTTGGGCTCACGATCCGGAGGTCCTGGGTTCGATTCCCGGTGGGGACGTATCACAAAAAAATTGACTTTTTGGCCCCTAGTTTGGTTAGGACATTACAGGCTGATCACCTGATTGTCCGAAAGTATAACGATCCGTGCTTCGGAAGCCACGTTAAGCCGTTGGTCCCGGTTACTAGTTACTGATGTAAGTATGTAGTCGTTACATGAGCCATGTCAGGGGCCTTTGGCGGCTCAATAATAACCCTGACACTAGGGTTGATGAGGTTGGTATTCCACCTCACAACCCACACGATAAGCTAGCCTATTATAAATTGACATCCCAAAAAAGCATTAAAATCAAAAAACATTGGAATTATATTATTTATAACAGTTTAGGATAAATTGCTTATTAGCTTGTAGGTATAAATAATGGTGTCACACCACATTTAGATTAAACTGTCCCCGATACCGACCCCGCCGGCGTGGTCGACGATTTCCCTCATTCAGCGCTTATCGCTATCGACCCACTAGGGTCGATTAATTCTTTCAAATATTTTTCCTCTCAGACGACGCCCTGAGCCGAGGTTCGCGCCCAACTGGGCACCCTCAGGCCTGTTGTCTTAAACGTTGTACCGGGTGAGAGCCTTCAGCGCTCCCCATTTGTCCGGCCAAGTAGTTAATGCCATCTGCGGCAAATCTACAATAAGTCACGTCAAAAAAAAAATTAAACTGTCTTAAGGGGTCTCTACGTGTTGGCTTCGGCCCCACCCACGCCTTCCAAAAGTCCGGGACTCCATAGGCCCGAGATATGGAAACGACAAATAATAATAATAGGCAATTTACGATCTTCTTCTTCTATCGTGTGGGTTGTGAGGTGAATTACCAACCTCATCAACCCTGGTGTCAGGGTTACTATTGAGCCGCCAAAGGCCCCTGACATGACTCATATAACGACTACGTAGGTACTTAATCAGTAAGTAGTAACCGGGACCAACGGCTTAACGTGCCTTCCGAAGCACGGATCGTCTTACTTTCGGACAATCAGGTGATCAGCCTGTAATGTTTTAACCAAACTAGGGACCACAAAGTAATTTTTGTGATATGTCCCCACCGGGAATCGAACCCAGGACCTCCGGATCGTGAGCCCAACGCTCAATCACTGGCCCACGGAGGCCGTGGATTTACGATTATAATAAGAATAAAATAAATTCATTGCCAGTAACAATTTACATTTGCTGTAACAACTAGGTAATTAAGTATGAATATTACGAATACGGGCAAAAGGAAATGGCTCAGCTTGTGCTGTGATGGAGCCATGCTATGGCGCCATCCAGCGCTGGTTTTCAGTCATTTCCTCTTCCTGGGATATTGTGCGGAAGTAATTGTAAATATTCGGAGCTCGGCGGCGCAGCGGTAAACGCGCTCGGTCTGTGATTGTTGAAGTTAAGCAACTTTCGCAAAGGCCGGTCACAGGATTGGTGACCACAAAAAAAAAGTTTTCACCTCGAGCTCCTCCGTGCTTCGGAAGGCACGTTAAGCCGTTGGTCCCAGCTGCATTAGCAGTCGTGAATAACCATCAATCCGCACTGGGCCCGCGTGGTGGTTTAAGGCCCGATCTCCCTATCCATCCATAGGGAAGGCCCGTGCCCCAGCAGTGGGGACGGTAATGGGCTGATGATGATGATGAATTGTAAATATTACGATTAATAACTAGGTACAACGCCATCTATGTTTTTGTTGGGGAACGTAGCGTGGAAAATCCCTCATTAAGATAATCTGTGTTTTTTTTTCAGTGAGGTAAATCGCCTCTCCGCTGTAGGAGACAGGAGGATCAATATGATGTACTCCAGCCCAGCTTGTTATCTCAAAGCTGTTCATGAAGCCAAGTAAGTATCATCAGTGAAAGTATCACAGACACAACTCGTATTCCTAAGTCCTCCAGTATTCCATCGTCGGTCCCTAAGTCAGGATCATCGATACCTAAGTCAGGATCGTCGATCCCTAAGTCAGTGTTATGACCCCTAAGTCAGTATTGTCGATCCCTACTCAGGATCGTCTATCCCTAAGTCAGTATTGTCCATACCGAAGTCAGTATTGTCGATCCCTACTCAGGATCGTCTATGCCTAAGTCAGTATTGTCGATACATAAGTCAGTATTGACAATCCCTACTCAGGATCGTAGATCCCTAAGTCAGTATTATCGACCCCTAAGTCAGTATTATCGATTCCTATGTCAGTGTTGACGATCCCTACTCAGGATCGTAGATCCCTAAGTCAGGATCGTCAATCCCTAAGTCAGTATTATCGACCCCTAAGTCAGTATTATCGATTCCTATGTCAGTGTTGACGATCCCTACTCAGGATCGTAGATCCCTAAGTCAGGATCGTTGATCCCTAAGCCAGTATTGTCGATACCTAAGTCAGTATTGTCAATCCCTATTACTTGGTCACACTCCATCTCGTAGCTAGCGGGGCACTATGGTCTGTTCAATACCCCGACATATATCCTTTGGTAGCACCTTTTTTGACTTGTTGCGAAATTGGCGCATATGGCATCTATATTTTTATTAGAGTGAGAGTCGTCAGCGCTCCCCATTCGTCCGGCCAAATAGTTAATGCCATTTGCGGGAAATCTACTAAGAAAAAAAAAATACGGGGTGTTAGTGACATCGTAACGAAAAGAGGGATAATTCAAATCATGAAATTGATTCTGAGTTGATATCAAGTGAAATTTTCCGTCGCAAAAGTGTAGAATTGAAAATAAGTACTTACTTAATTTAAAAAATCACCAAAGGGTCAACTCAGAATCACGAGATGAATCATCCCTGTCAGTATTCGTTACGATGTCTCTTACAGCCTGTATATTCGATTTTTACAAAAGCCTTTGAAGTACATTCAAACTCTCGGAGTGTTAGAAACCCCTTCAGACTAGTTTTCGAAGAAACGCCGCGGACATGAAAATATAATCTTGGTAGTATGTGTATGTGTGTGCGATTATTCAACAAATTACCTTTTGACATTCAGAAACTGTCGATGAATGATTTTCAGAAAGAATTGTATAAATGGATTTTGGCAAAAAACATTTACAAAATTAAAGTTTTTATTGAATTTTGATAACTTTTGACATGAATGTACTTAATATTTACATCATTTTTGACATGTACCTTACTATTAGAGTATTTTTTTTTTATTGTTTGTTTTCATTGTATTTTAATTTGACTAAATTAATTTTATTCTTTGACTTGTTAGTACACTAACAAATTTGCATGCCTATGTTATGGCCAAATATGTTGTTCTTAAATATTATTTATTGTTACCACCTTAAATACCATATTTGTGCAATAAATGATTTGATTGATTGATTGATTGATTCGCTTAATTTTGTTTCAGTCCGCCACTGGAGAATAAACAAGATGACTTTCTACCGTTCGCTTACGATGATAAAAACCTGCTGAACGGCTTCTACACTACCAATCCAGCTCTCAAACTGATTGCTAGAGAGGGACTTGTCTATTTACAGGTAGGCTATATACAATGGTGCTCATTTCAGGGGGCCTAAAAAGGCCACATTGTGGACCCAATTAATTGACCAGCTAGTTCCACTCACATGCAACAGATGGCGCCACCATTCAATAATGCGGTCCTGAAACGCGCTATCGAAGTTTACACAGCGCGCTGCATATATACAAATTCCAACATGACACACTAAGAACTTGTGGCTAGCGGGGTACTATGCTCTGTTTGGTACCCTGAAAACAAACTTTGGCGGCAGCACACCCTCGCTGCAAAGCAATATTATATTTGACATTTGTTGATATTGTGCTCTTAATTACATTTATTTGCATGACACTTGAGTTGATTGACATGTAGAAACCCTTGTGTTAGTACATAGTGACCCGTACTTTGACCCATCGTGACCCATGGTTACCCTTGGATTGATTCATGGTGACCCATGGTTTGATCCATGGTGACCAGTGGATTGATCCATGGTGACCCATGTTTTGATTCATATTGACCCGTAGTGACCCATGATTTCATACATAGTAACCCATGGTTTAATACATAATGGTATGATACAATGTAACCCATTTTGTGAGTCATGCTTCGATCCATGGTGCTCTGTTAGTGATATACAGCACTATATCCATGGTTGCTCATGCTATGATCCATGATGACTAATAGCGTGATCCATAGTGATCCGTGGTTTGATCCATGGTGACGTGACATCATATTGAAGTAAAATTTATTTCTTTTTATTATTTCAGATGTCCAAGCAGTTGCAAGTCTTAGCGAAACTGTTCAAGAATGATAAATTATTTGAAGAATTTAACTGGATCGTTGGTAAGTAAGTATAAGAATAGGCAGCTTTTGTGCGAGTTATCGTAAATTTTCATGGCATTCACTACTTGGCTCTCACTACCAGTGTTGTATGTTCTTAAAGTCCAAAGTCCTTTCAAAAGGTTTGTTGTTCCTTTTGCCGTTCCTATTGACATTTATAATTTACCTTTGAACAGTTTAAAGGAAGTAATTAAAAAGAAACTTTATAAAAAAAATGCTATAAGCATGAGCAATAAGGCCGCCTGTTGTGCTTTTCTGTATATGTTGTCCTTATCTGTGTATTTTGTGTCCATTGTGCTCAATAAAGTATTTTATCTATCTATCTATCTATAAGGTTAGTGATTATTAAGAAGATATGAATGCATTGGATATTGATAATGGGCAGCCAAATTACTGAATTGAATAACAATATTTGATGTATTTTTTTAAAGAACGTCTAGGGCCCTGTGCTGAAGTTTTTCTTGCAGCTTCTTTTCCCCGGCTATACAGGTTGTGAGAAGCTGCAGTAGTTTTAGGCGGATGAGACGTTCGTTATGTAAAAAATGTCGATTTAAAGTGTAACTAAGTATGGAGATCCTTGGGCTTGGACGCCTATGCCCAGCAGTGGGCGTCGTACGGCTGATGATGATGATGATGAAGTATGTTACCAACTGAATAAAGATTTTTTTTTAATAATACCTATAGACTCGTGTTTGACCACAATCTCACGTGATGGTAAGTAACGATGTGGTCGAGGGTGAATCACGCTTACCTAGCAAATGCCTATTCACTCTAGCCTTGAAGACTCCCAGATTATGACGAGTTGGAAAAACAGACGACGGCAGACAGTTCCAGTCCTTTGCAGACCTGCTGTTCGCATCAAAAAGGAACAGGCAAAACGTTTAGTGCGGATTGGTGGTATATCACCACGTAAGAATGAAATGCCTGCCGACGCATTTGCACGATATAATTTTCATAACTAAAAATGTTGACATAAATGCTGACCACCTTCAATCTGTACCTACTATTTTTTAAAAGCGACTAAATGTAATATGAATTATAACATCTAGTTGTCCGTACATGGAATGGAGTGTGTGGAACTTTTTAAATTCCACGCACACTCACCGAAGTGTATCCTACAAAAAACCGACTGATATTGAATTTAAAGCATGAATCCCTAAAAATAATGTTTCCAGCCGCGATGCAAGACCACACGGTGATAACGGGGGCCATGGCGGATCACGTTAAAGGATACTACATGCACAAGATGTACGTTAACGTGCAGAAATCTACGTTATTACTGAAACAGGCGTTCAAGTGAGTACACAATACCGTATCGTATCGTAATAAAGAATAATACTACGTATAGAACAGTAACTCCCTGCCCCGCACTAATTCGTACCGCCCGCCGACCTCACCCCCTCTGGGTCTTACCTTAGTTAACATACATACATACATAAACTCACGCCCGTAATCCCAAATGGGGTGGGCAGAGCCACAAGTAATCAAAGACAACTTGCAGCCACTGTTGATACGAAGTCCTAAGATGGATATGATGAACCTTATGGTGATAAGGGATCAGCCTATCGCCCATAACATTAGTCCATCATGTTAGAGGACGCAATCCCTCTGTCGGTTTTTACGACATGCCCGGGAAGACAAGCAGCTGAACGTGTTCTGTTTTTTATTTGCTCCCAGAACAGCATAGAAGCAATATACTTACCCTAATTACATACCTTAGTTAAGAAAGAAAGAAAGAAAGAAACGTTTAAAGGGACACCACAGTAACAAATATAAACATAACATAACATAAATAGCCTATATACGTCCCACTGCTGGGCACAGGCCTCCTCTCAATCAACCGGAGAGGGTATGGAGCATACTCTACCACGCTGCTCCACTGCGGCTTGGTGGAGGTGTTTTTACGGCTAATAGCCGGGACCAACGGCTTAACGTGCCCTCCGGAGCACGGAATCAACTTACTTTTTCGGACAATCAGGTGATTCAAGCCGAAAAGAACAAACAAACAACACACAATACACAAACAAATATAAAACAAATAACAAAATATATTATAAAACACATACTTAACTTATAATGAAAACACATAATAAAAACAATTTACTTACACGACAAATACAAATAATTGGGTGTATGAACTGGTCAACGATGGTGGTGGTGTCCTTTATAAAAGGGCTTCACTCAGTATAAGCCGTGGCGCGAGCCACGACGCTGGTAACACCACGTTACACCTCGTACTAAAAACACTTCATACTAAAAACCTCGTTTTATAAAGACTCAGAGTTGGAAGTTGCATATACGCGTCGCGCTGTGCAAACTTCGATAGCGCGTTTCAGGACTGCATTATTGAGTGGTGGCGCCATCTGTTGCATATGGGCGGAACTAGCTGGTCAACTAATTTAATCCGCCAGAACATAGAATAACCTATGTACGATAAGCTGCAAAAGTCCAATCAGTTTCTTGCAAAGTAATAAATTAACTGGTTGCACTTAAGACCTCCTGGTTACATGTCGTTTCTGTAATAGACCAAAACACTTACAAAAACACAAATTTTATAATTATGACAACTAATGGTTCATAATTTCACAACTGTTTATAAATAATTCGCTGGGCTCAGTGACTGAACTTTTGCTCTTTGATTGTACAGTCATGGGCAATATAATGTACCCACTTTAGGACTCTGTCGCACTAACATATTTGACATTTAGTGAGACTTACAATTCAATTTGTCAAAAAAGTTAATGTGACATTATACGAAAGTGTATACATATTAAAGCTCGTGACCGTATAGAACGGCAAGTCTCCGCTCCCTACCAGCGGCTGAGCTACGTTTACGGTAACGTCAATGTGTTTTGAAGGAAGTGGCCAGTGTGTGATATTCTTCATCATTCATCAGTCACAAGATTTCTATTCTTTTGTTTCAGTAAGCTTCGGAAGTCACCAACGGGCACAATCTACTATCGCTGTTCGTTCAACATATCTAGATGTCACTACGATCGAGGCACGTTCTCATTTGTAAGTTGCACACCATCACCGTGGATCAGAATAGAATAGAATAGAAAAAGTTTATTATAAAAGGACGCCGCATACAAAAAAAAAGACAACAACATCATATCAAATTTCCACTAAAACAATTACAAAAAAGCAAGACGGATGTTTGTCTTTTGGATCACACCATTACCACCCTGGATCACACCATTATCACCCTGGATCACACCATTATCACCCTGGATCACACCATCACCACCCTGGATCACACCATTATCACCCTGGATCACACCATTACCACCCTGGATCACACCATTATCACCCTGGATCACACCATTATCACCCTGGATCACACCATTACCACCCTGGATCACACCATTATCACCCTGGATCACACCATCACCACCCTGGATCACACCATTATCACCCTGGATCACACCATTACCACCCTGGATCACACCATCACCACCCTGGATCACACCATTATCACCCTGGATTACACCACCACTACCATGTTTCACTATGTTTGGATCATAAATTATCACGTGCTCAGCGGTGAAGGAAAACATCGTGAGGAAACGCACAGTCCCGAGAAATGCAATTTCGGAGGTATGTCACCTAACCTGTATTGGGCTGGTTTTCCCTTCGGGTTGAAAAGTCAGACAGGCAGTCGCTTTTGTAAAAAACCGGACCTATCAAATCGTCAAGTTAGGTAAGCGGACCCTATGAAAAACGGGATAATGTAAGGGAGATGTTTTTCGATTCTGCTCTGCACCACCCAAATCCCCTGATAGTTGCGGCTTCCGAATACATCTCGCTTAGGGACGGTACTGGAAAGTATCGGCGTCCGAAGGACGTAATATACGATCCCGACGACCCGATTACTCTAGCCATAGAGGCAGCCAATCAGCTCGCGACACAAAACACTTCAGGTCCCCGATACCGACCCCGCCGGCGTGGTCGACGATTTCCCTCATTCAACGCTGCTCGATTAATTCTTTCCAATATTTTTCCTCTCAGACGACGCCCTGAGCCGAGGTTAGCGCCCAACTGGGCACCCTCAGGCCTGTTGTCTTAAACGTTGTACCGGGCGAGAGCCTTCAGCGCTCCCCATTTGTCCGCTAGTACAATAAGCCACGTAATTAAAAAAAAAAGGTGGGAAATAGGCGTGAGTTTATGTATGTATGTACATAAACAGCCTATATACGTCCCACTGCTGGGCACAAGCCTCCCCTCAATCAATCGGAGGGGGTATAGAGCATACTCCACCACGCTGCTCCAATGCGGGTTGGTGGAGGTGTTTTTACGACTAATATCCTTGACCAACGGCTTAACGTGCTCTCCGAAGCACGGAATCATCTTACTTTTTCGGATAATCAGGTGATTCAAGCCTGAAAAGTCCTTACCAAACAAAGGACAGTCTCACAAAGTGATTTCGACAATGTCCCCATCGGGAATCGAACCCACACCTCCAGATCGTGAGCCTAACGCTCTAACCACTAGACCACGGAGGCTGTTATAGAGCTAGAGAGTATGTATGTAATTTTGATCAATGTCCGTTGTTCTGTTCAGGTGATGATATATAATCCCCTGACGTGGTCTGCATCAGTGCCCGTCAGGCTTCCGGTGCACGTCGGAGACTATAGGGTCTTCAAGCCCAACGGTAAGTTACTGAACTACTGCTACTTACTTCTTCTTCTATCGTCTGGTTTGTGAGGTGGATTACCAACCCCATCAACTCTGGTGTCAGGGTTACTATGATTCAGCTCATTATTCTGAGTTAATTTTAAATGGAATTTTCCATCGCATTCTTCTTCTTCTATCGTGTGGGTCGTGAGGCGAATCACCAACCTCATCAACCCTGGTTCAGGGTTACTATTGAGCCACCAAAGGCCCCTGACATGACTCATATAACGACTACGTACTTACATCGCATTGAAAATAATTTAAAAAAACATCATGAATTTTGCGACGGAAAATTCCACTTGATATCAACTCAGAATCATGGTCTGAATCATCCCCCTCAGTATTCGTTACGGTGTCACTAACACCCTATATTACTATTTTATCTCTATTTTGTTTTCTTTTTGTTTATTATTGTATCATTGTAGGCGACCTGGTCAACGTATCAATGATGAAAATAGCAGACGCAATTCTAAACATCAAATATCGATCGTCATCAAGCGAACACGAGTTAGTATTCGTCGCGGAAAACATACCACCATTGGGGTACCGAAGCTACTTTGTGGAAAGATTCGGCGTGCCAGAAAGCACAAGAATGAAAAGAACTCTAATTAAGAACTTAAAACGGAAGAATAACAAGAAATATCTCATTAGACAGACAAGTCCGATCACAGATGAACAAACATTCCTAAACGAGTTAGAAGATTATGACTATTCAGATGATAATATAACAGATATGTCAAAGATCTTTGATGATATCACTACCACGACAGTTAGGTTTGACAATCCAACAGAATTTGAAGACATCACCGCGATCCCCGACACGGAAAGACCAGATGATTACACGAACAAAGCGAACGAAAAATATGACAAACATAAAACACTGAACAATACTGATAATTTCACTGAAAATAATTTTGTGATACTAGATAAACATAGGAAGAAGATATGGTTGGAATACAGGAACGCTACTAAAGGTAACTTAGATAAAATATAGGGATGTGACGACCCCATCGCTCCGTGGGGAATTCATCAGCGAACTTGGTGAATTCAACAGTGCAGTCAGTCTCCGCAGGCCAGCTTGTGGCGAGCTGTTGGTGAGTGACGACACCACGGAGCTGAGATCCCCCGAGAGTCGGTCAGGCCCTCCGTCTCCGGCTTGCCTTCATTGGCCGGCCGGAGTGGACCCCAGCGGGGGCCGCAGGACTCTCACCTCTGACATGCCTTCATTGGCCGGCCAGAGTGGGGCGTTAGAGCTATATACGCTCGCAGAGTGGAAGTGAAAGATGCATAAGTCGCGAGTTGGTGAGGCGGGTAAACCGCCTCGCAGAAAGCGGTGTACACCTCTCGACACCCTGAGCTGCTCACAAGTTGCTGCCTTGCCGTCCAGTCGTGTCGGTTAGATAGGTGGCCCATCCAGTCAGTGGCGAGTCACCGCCTGTTCATTGTATCTTTGTTATTAACATTGGTCGAGCAGGCGCCATAGTCCCACATAGCCCCAGTATAGCGGTCCACTAACCCTCAACCCAATAGCCCAAGTTCCCTTTGTTCCCCTAATCTGCAATAGTCCTACACGAACCGGGGATTGTCTTTGGGTACGCTCCCATAGCGCATACAGGGATAATCGCCGGTTGGTGTCACACCACATTTAGATTAAATTGTCTTAAGGGGCCTCTACGTGTTGGCTTCGGTCGGCCCCACGCACGCCTTCCAAAAGTCCGGGACTGACGTGAAAATAGATATAATAAATTTAAAAAAAAGGATATCAATCAACACTAACAAAATCGACAATGTCAGACCGTAGTTGGTATTTTTTTAGGTGGAACACTGAAAGGCGTGGACACGACACCAATGTCTGTGTCAACTACAGAACGGGACACAGAACCCACAGAGCTTAACGACCCTTCTAACTACCCAGAATCGACCCATTCTGCTCCCTCAACAACGACTAACTTCGAGAAAGAAGGGAGTGGGGAACTGGTCGAAGTAGACATAGCTCCAGACACCAGACGTTTTCAAGAAGAAGCGAGGGTTGAAGAAGAGGAGGATGATGATGATGACACGACCACTGCTAAACCGCAAACCAAAAAACCTACGCGCAAGGTAAGAAGCTTACTAATCCTGACACCAGGGTTGATGATTGGTAGGTTAACCACAATACAATACAAAAACGCTTTATTGCACATACAGGGTGTTAGTGACATCGTAACGAATACTGAGGGGGATGATTCAGATCATGATTCTGAGTTAATATCAAGTGGAATTTTTCGTCGCGGGAAGGAAAATTATGATTTTTGTTTAATTTTTTTTTTAATTATTTTCTGTTCCATACTTTTGCGACGGAAAATTCCAATTGATATCAACTCAAAATCTCTAAATCATCCCTCAAAGTTTTCGTTACGATGTCACTAACACCTAGTATATTTTTTTAAAATTTTCAGCCTCCAGCAACTAAAAGCTTACCAACAGCCGTCCCGACCAGGTCAACAGTCAAGACGACCACAAAACGACCAGAGAAGACTTCGGAGACCACCACTGTGAAAACCACGACGGCAAAAGCGAGAAGAAAAAGCAGCAAATACGACAAGATTAAAGACCACATTTATGAGGAGTTGGTAACAAAGGAAGCATTCGATACTTATGCATCTGCGACCGCTGATTTTATTGAAAACAAGGTGAGTAGTCCAGAAACTGATGTAGGAATGTGAGTCAGAAATCAGAATCATTTATCTATTCAATGTAATTATCACGGAAGTTGAAGGTCAATTTAACATTTTTGAATCTACTTACATAAGTACGTCACTTCGCAAGGTGTTTCGGGTTTTATTGTTGATATAGGTATTAAATACAGGATGTCAGTGACATTGTAACGAAAACTTTGAGAGATGATTCAGGCCATGATTCTGAGTTGATATCAAGTGGAATTCTCCGTCGCAAAAGTATAGATCTGAAAATATTTAAAAAAAAACATTGATCATGAATTTTTCCGATAGGAAATTCCACTAATAATAAACTTTACTTCGTCCGAATCATCCCCTTCAGTATTTGTTACGGTGTCACCAACACTCATTCACACCTACCTATTTGTATGTATGTACTTGTACGGGGTGTAAGTGACATCGCAACGAATTCAGAGAGGGATGATTCAGCTCATTATTCTGAGTTAATGTAAAATGGAAGTTTTCATCGCAAAAGTATAGAATTGTAAATAAGTAAGTAATTTAAAAAACTAAAAAAAATCATGAATTTTGCGACTGAAAATTCCACTTGATATTTACTCAGAATCATAGTCTGAATCATCCCCTTTAGTTTTCGTTACGATGTCACTAACACCCTTTTATATATATTACTTACAAGTTATTTAATAACTAGAGGAACACATTTAATATCAGGCATTTTTATTATTTAGATAATCATTCATCTTCATAAGTAAGCTTTTTTTACATAAAGTAAGCTTCACGTGAGCTTTAAATTTATTTTCTGAAGAATTCAAAATATAATATGTTTAATAATTATGAATTGTTGTATTATTTCAGTACATACGCATCAAACTAGACCCGCAGTCGCGTAAAATAAAAGAAGTGGTGTTGTCAAACGGAATCCACGTAAATTTGGAAATGCAGTTACTGTTCTATGTGTCTGATGATCCGGATAGACTGCAGAAAAACATGAGGAGTCCAGGTAGGTATTTCTTTTTCTTACTTATCGTATATTTCATCCAGATAGGTAGGCCAAAGCGCTCACGCAATGAGTTTTTTTTTTTTGGCGTGACTTAAAGCTTGCTATAAGAAGACCATGGGGGTTAAAATGGCCACATCGAAGCGATTAATCTAAAAAAGCAATATTGCTATTTGACATTTGTTTGCATTGCGCACTTATTTTGCTATGCGCAAATGTCAAATTGCAGTAGTGCGTTTATAGACGAATTGCTTCGATGTGGCCTGTTTAACCCCCCTGCGGGGGAAAATTAGGAGGTGTCTGCAGGCATCGGTTTCAGAACCCCAATACCGACCCCGCCGGCGAGGTCGACGATTTCCCTTCAGCGCTTATCGCTATCGGCCCACTAGGGTCGATTAATTCTTTCAAATATTTTTCCTCTCAGACGACGCCCTGAGCCGAGGGTCGCGTCCAACTGGGCACCATCAGGCCTGTTGTCTTAAACGTTGTACCGGGTGAGAGCCTTCAGCGCTCCCCATTTGTCCGGCCAAGTAGTTGATGCCATCTGCGGCAAATCTACAATAAGTCACGTTAACAAAAAAAAGCAGGAGTCGGGGCCATTTTTTTTTTCCAGGCACACACATCTTCCGAGCAATGGACAACACGCCAATACCAATAATGGATTACTTTGATGTCCAAACATACAAGAGTGTGGTGGTGGAGGAAGTGCATATAACGCTGGCGGAGTGGGCGTCTATCGCGGTCAGACTGTACGCAGACAGTCCGGTGATCGAGGTGGACTGGCTGGTGGGGCCGGTGCCCGTGGATGATAGACTCGGTCAGTGACCCCACTTAGCCTTCTTCAAAGTTGATGATTGATGATTGATTAGATGGAAGTTGCTATATGGTGGTTCTTATTTTGAAAATAAAAAATATACACCAGAAACGATTTTGGTGTGCTAATATAAATCTACTTACTAACTTAACTAACCTAATATAAATCTAATAATAAAAAAAAACTTGTCTAGTTTTTATCCTTATTCTATCTTTTTCACACAGGCAAGGAGATCTTCATGCGATACACGACTGACCTGGTGAATGAGGGCATCTTCTACACCGACTCCAATGGACGGCAGACCATAAAGAGGATCAGGAATATGCGGCCCATGTTCGAGAGCCAGAATAACGACCCTGTCGCTGGTAACACCATCATCTCCCTAGCGTCATCCCCACAGATACTTATTAGCATGGTATAAGAAGACCAGGTATGCTCAATCCTATGACAAGCCGCCATTGCTAGCCCTTTGATGACGTATGTGTTATCACTGTGTTACTAATTACCATTAAGTTGGTATCGTGTGCGTCCAGCTAGCGGCCTCAAAAAAAAAATGGGCACGAAAAAATAATTTGACCATACCAAAAAATAGTACTCTTATTGAAAAAAATAGTACCTGTTGTAAAAAAATTAGTACCATCACGGTTCTGGATTTATAGCCATGTTTTATTGCACTTGCTAGCTTGACGGTGAGCGAAATTTGGCGAGAGTTAACGACAAGGTCTTTCGCTTTGATTTAAACGCCAAAAAATAGTATCGAAATAGTACTCACCCCCTGCAAAATACCGAAAGTAGTACTTCAACGGTTCCAAAGTTATAAAGGTAGTTCTTTGATCCCGCTAGCTTGACGTTTTGAAAATACCTATTATCTGGGGAATGCTTGCATACTTCAGTTTGTAACTAATGTCAATAAACTCGTATGAAATAGTACTCCCTACCATCATAATTTGGACCTGATTCTCTTTGTAGAAATATGTCAAAAAGTCATTATAACCTATGTCATACATTTATCAAGACAAGTACAGTCGCGAACAAAATTATTACACATGGTTAAGAATGATGTCAGATTTCAGTATTTTTCCCCATTTTTGGGTAAAAATTGGTGAAGTGCCAGGGTTGTTAGATGAAAGTAATATCATTGTTGAAACTCTTTGAGTTATTCTACAAATACTGCAAATTGTTTATTAACAAACACTTCGATCCGTAACAAATTCAACATGAAGGTATAAATTATAAAATAAAACAGCAGATTAAAAATGTATTATGATGTATTAAAATCACAGATTGTTTTCGATAAGAACTAGTCCCATGCAGCCATTTTCTATTAAAATTAGTGCATATGGGTGTATGCAATAGGATTTTTTTGTAATAGCAGCACTGAAGTGCAAAGAAATGGTAGGGTAGACCTCCAAAATGGCAATACTTACGAATAAATTGTGAGGTTATGTAATTGTCTACGTGACTGTATCAACAACAAATGTATGGCATAGGTTATGATGATTTTTTAACATTTCTACAAAGAGAATCGGATCAAAATTATGATGGTAGGGAGTACTATTTCATACGAGTTTATTGACATTAGTTACATACTGAAGTATGCAAGTGTTCCCCAGATAATAGGTATTTTCAAAACGTCAAGCTAGCGGGATCAAAGAACTGCCTTTATAACTTTGGAACCGTTGAAGTACTACTTTCGGTATTTTGCAGGGGGTGAGTACTATTTCGATACTATTTTTTGGCGTTTAAATCAAAGCGAAAGACCTTGTCGTTAACTCTCGCCAAATTTCGCTCACCGTCAAGCTAGCAAGTGCAATAAAACATGGCTATAAATCCAGAACCGTGATGGTACTAATTTTTTTACAACAGGTACTATTTTTTTCAATAAGAGTACTATTTTTTGGTATGGTCAAATTATTTTTTCGTGCCCATTTTTTTTTTGAGGCCGCTAGCTTGACGCACACGTTGGTATCTCCAACATTCCAAGAATGTAAATTTTATTATTGAACATTAAGTAAATTACTGACTAATGTATTTAATTACTTACTATGTTGTCACATGTATAAAAATCATTAAAACTGTAAGTAGGTAAATCTTTTACTAAAAGTTCAAAATTTCCTTGAAAAGTAAATATAAAAACATTGGTCGTGGGTAATTTATTTTTTACAAAATGGCAACTCAGGGTGGGATGACGTCGATGGGCTAACCTGTAAATGTTAGCTGTCACTTTTGAGCATACCCCAGCGGGCTTCTTATACCATCGCATTAGCGATGCGTTGCGTGCGTCAGTCGGATACCAGTCCACGAGATACAAACCGAAATGGCGCGCAAATCTACCCGCAAATCTGCCACGTCATTAGTCACACCGAAAAATCTCTGTCCCTCAGGTAATTTCTACCCGGTAACATCGAAGATCTACATAGAAGATACGGCTAAAAATCTCCGTTTCTCAGTCTTCAACGATCGCGCCCAAGGTGGCTCGTCTTTATATGACGGAGAAATTGATCTGATGGTTCAAAGAAGACTGTTAACCAGCGATCTTGGTGTTGGAATTACAGCCAACGAAACTGAAGAAGGCGAAGGGGTTATCATAAGAGGAAAACATTACCTATACATCTCAAGGGCAGATTTCAAACCGCATAAGATTTTCGAAAAGAAATTCGCTAAAGAACTCGAGTTAGGTCCGCAAATACTCGTTTCACAGCCCGATCCTTACTGGAAGGAAACAAAAGAAATATGGTACGAAAGTGTGAACGAAATGAGCTTTTTGAAACGAAAATTGCCGATTGGAATACACCTTTTGACGTTAGAACAGTTACCTGAAGACAAACTCCTTTTGAGGTTAGAAAACTTTCTAGAGAAAGCTGACATTAAAAAAAATGGCGTCAAAATTGTAAACGTCAAAGATATGTTTACGAATATCGTTATAAAGGAAATGAGGGAGACTACTTTGGGCGGTAATATGTGGCTGAAAGATTACATGCCGCTGCCTTGGAAGAAAAAAGAACTATTTGTCAGGAATTTTAACGAATTTTACGGAACAAGAAGAAAGGTGGAACGAGTAGAAGATGAGTTTTTAGATACATTTGAAGAAGTTAATTTAGATAATGGAATTGCGTTAACCCCTCAACAAATAAGAACTTTTGTGTGCTTGTACGAGTATGTTAATGTTTAAATGAGATCATGGGGCCTAAAAAGGCCAAATTGAAGCAATGAAGATAAAAACTGCGTATTTCTCCCAACAGGTGTCGCTACTGTTGAGTGTTCTTAAATTTTGACAGTTCCCCATACTATACGAGTAAACAAACATATTGTTTTGGTTATATTTTTACACTATAACCCTTTGCGCGGTGTTTAACTGCAAAATCGTAGTGTTATGTTTATTCCCTAATGATCGGAAATAAGAAAGATAAAGATAAAGATAATTTATTTGCTTAAACATGAGTAATTTAAATACAGATGACAATGTTCACATTATAGGTTCTTCATGTTTGCCTTGCGGCGCACAAAATTTTGAGTACCTAGATTATTATCTATATAAATACATGCATCATTATTACAATTTATCATTCAAAAACTCATCTATCGTATAATAACATCTTTTAGTTAACAACTCATTCAATTTTCTTCTAAATAGACTTAAGTTACACAACCTTATTTCTAGTGGTATTTTATTATAAAACTTAGAAAAACTTATTTTCAATCAAACCTGACCTTTTCCAACTGATTGCTTTTCGTTTTCGTAACCTATCCTTCAGACGGGATACATTCTACGTTGCTCCACATTTTATAGCAATTTATCACGAATTTCAGCTGGACAGTATGGAGAACTGTCACAATTTAGGAACACACAACAGTGCTGCCACCTACATTTGAGCTTCTAGTTATCCTCATTCACCTAAAAAGCAATATTGCTATTGGACATTCGTTGCTATCTCAGAACTTACTTTTATATGCTCAAATGTCCAAAAGCAATATTGCTTTCATTTAGGTAAATCGCTTCAATTGTCGCCTTTTTAACTCCCCAGTTGTCCGTGTGATGAAATAAAAACATTTTCTGCTATATGAATTTTATTTTCCACTAAGTTATTATGTATGTTATAAGTTTATAACACACAAACACGTGACAATACAGTCATGAGCAATATTATATAATGTATCCACTTTAGCACTCTGTCGCACTAAAATATTTTACATTTAGTGAGACTTACAGTTCAATTTGTCAAAAAAGTTAATGTGACATGGTACCAAAGTGTATACATATTAATGGGGCGAAGGAAAAAAGGTACTTACGCATATTTTCTGACAGGTGTACAGGGTTATTAGTGACACCGTAACGAATACTGAGGAGGAAGGACTGGAATTCTCTGCCGTCTTCTGTATTTCCGAATGCATATAACCCGGAAGCTTTCAAGGCCAGGATGAACAGGCACCTTCTGGGCGAGCTCGCTCCATCCCAGGCCTCGTCAATGCCTTCGGGCATGTCTAGGGCCGAGAGCAAACCCATCAAAGGTAAAAAGAAAATGATTGAGCTAGAATCAAGCGGAATTTTCCATCACAAAAGTGTGTAATAAACTATTAAAAAGAAAACAATCATGAATTTTGTGACGTAAAGTTCCATTTGATATCAACTCAGATTCATGAGCCGAATCATCCCCCTCAGTATTCGATACGGTGTCACTATCTATCTATCGTGTGGGTTGTGAGGTGGAGTACCAACCTCATCCACCCTGGTGTCAGGGTTATTATTGAGCCGCCAAAGGCCCCTGACATCCTTCGTTCTCTTAACCCTTAAACAGGCCCCGAAGAACTGCTGTAAGAAATAAAGTGTTATATATGGATTTAGGCTTTGAATAGCGGCCTGTATGATTCCTTATCAACACATTCAGAAAAAAAACACTGAAAGTCCTGAAAAAAAAATGTGGGAAAACATAATCCCATTGCCTGGATAGAGACTATCCTTTATGTGATAGCTATATATAAATGTCGAATGTTTGTCTGTTCATAATTCTAGTGTTTGATTACTAGATCATTATTATTTTAAATTGTAATTGCTATTACTTATTTAATTATTTATTTATAAATAATTTAATTTAAAAATAATTGTATTAATTTTTTATATTTATAGAGGTTATTATGTGGTAAGTAAATCAAATACTTTTTATTATAAATCCCATTTATTTCACATTTTATTATGAATCCCGAATTTAGTATAATTTGTGTATAACATAATCATAATAAATTTGTGTGTAATCGAAATGATGCGTAGTTTTTAGTAAAACAAATATGTTTAAAAAAAACACAAGTAACGTCGGGTGCAAAGGCTAGTATAAAAAAATTGGTGATTTGAACAGGCAAAGGATATATAGCTCCCACAAATAAGTTCGACTCAACAGGCTTTGGTCACATGTTCCCCACATTATTATTTGCCTTGTTTTAGACAATTTAGCAAGAAATCAACTAGAAATAATGCAAATCCTGTTAGGAAAAAACAAAATCTCTAACATATCAAAAAATTGCACGACTTAGCTTTTTTTTTTTTTTTTTTTTTTTTATTATGGCAATGGGTCGCTTAGGAGTACGACCATTCTGCCAGTGTCGAAAACTTAGCTTTCTTTGTTTCGCCATAATCTGTATAAAACCACCACAGTCACTCAAAAACACGTCTCTAACGGACAGACGAAACTCGAATGGCTGTCAGTGTCACTTACGTTCGGATACACAAAGTTTGAAAATTCGGAACCATAGAATATATATTTACGATTAAATTTTGACAGATTGTGGACTCTTTATTGCCAAAACCTGGCTACAGCATCGAAAAATCAATGTGGGACACATATGTCCGCGGCCTGCTTAAGGGTTAATATGTAACGACTACATAATTACATCAGTAAGTAGTAACCGGGACCAACGGCTTAACGTGCCTTCCGAAGCACGGATCATCTTACTTTCGGATAATCAGGTGATCAGCCAGTAATGTCCTAACCAAATTAGGGCCACAAAGTCATTTTTGTGATATGTCCCCACCGGGAATCGAACCCGGGCCTCCGGATCGTGAGGCCAACGCTCAACCACTGGACCACGGAGGTCGTGGAGGTGTCACTAACACCCTGTATTTAACGAAGTTTAAAAATAAAACCACAAAATCCCAGTACAAATTGTATATTACGTTTTCAATGTAAACATAATTAAAAATGAAGATTATAAATAAAAACCCCCCTATGCCCACTAAAAATATAAAATTCGAATGTTTTTAAGTTACAACCAACATCACTTACGTACTTTAGAACCATATCGCATTAACTTATTTGACAAATAGAAACAAAGTCTCGCCAAAGGCAAAATATGTCAATGGAACAGGGTTCTAAAGAGTTTTATACATGTTTTGAGCGAATTTCCAGGTCACGTTCTAAAAAGAATAATAGAGGGCGCTGTTTAACTTCAACGTGATAATTCCCTATGTTCTCATGGCTTGGGTACATAATGTTTCAGAGGCATATATAAAAATAATTGTTGCTTGATATTTGGATCACATAATATATAGTATTATGTTGCTAACTACTGTTGACGACAGGTCGACATGGCAATCGGGGCATGAGGTGAGCCGCGGAGGCGGGGTCGCCCCGCACACCCGCACAGTCCCCGCGGCGTCTTAGTCTTAGTGTCGCACGAGTCCGTATCGACCGCGTTTATCGATTATAATCTCGCTCACATAATTTATTACTATTGTGTTTTAAAAATGGCTACGGTTGCATCTTTGTCGCGTGTTCAAGCAAAAAAACCAATAATTCAATCTCAAGCTCGAGAACTAGCTAGAAAAGTGTTAGAAAATTGTGACATTGAACGGAAAAATAATTGTTACAAATTTACCTTGAAAATTAATATTGGGAAAAAGACATGGGAATGGAAAATGAAATGGAAGATTTTATTATAAAAGTCGGAGATACCAGTGACGAAGATTCTTTAAGTTTTTGTAGCGATACGTTAGATGATTCAGATGAATAAATATTAACTTAAATGAAAACTTGGTATTATTTTATTCACATTTGAGATACCAGTGACGAAGATTCTTTAAGTTTTTGTAGCGATACGTTAGATGATTCAGATGAATAAATATTAACTTAAATGAAAACTTGGTATTATTTTATTCACATTTTGTTACATACATAATGAAAATATATCGATATTGAAAACGTCACGTCACTAGAGAATTGCCATGTCGACCTGTCGTCTACATTATATTGCTTCTCTTTATTTTGATCAGAATAATAATGGGTGGAAGATGTGTTGTGCCTGGTTGTAATAACAAGGGTCGTCATTTATACCCAAAAACAAAGATAAAAGATGCATATATGTCTGTTATCCATGAAATTAGAAGAGAAGGCAACATTGGACAGTCATGTACCCACTTTGGAACCCTGTCGCACTATCATATTTGACATTTAATGAGACTTACGGTTTAATATGTCAAAAAAGTTAATGTGACATGGTTTCAAAGTGTATATATGTTAGTACTCGTGACCATACATCGCCATCTATATTATTTTTTGGATACGTGGCTTGGAAATTCCCAAATTAAACGTTAAAAAGGTATTGAATACAAATGAATACCCTGGAATATATAATTATGCTAATTCCAGTATACACGTTTAACTTTGAGCTACACCTGTCATTTACTTATCCGCCGAAAAGGAAAGGGACGGGAAATCGACACGCATAAAACTAATGGAACACACGTTAATTTTAGGCTAAACTCTTAAAACAACCCTATCAAACAATTACATTGGCCAATTCAATTCAATTTTTGAAGTATGGCTTCTGTCATTTTTGACAATTCTGCCAGTGTCAAGGTCGACATTTTCGGTATACAGCCAAATGGTTGGTCGCTTGAGCTAAAACTGCATTGGCCAATAACCAGACAGAATTAAGTTGACAGCACACGTCAAACGCGTCGCATACCAGCGAGACGTCTATTCGATTCGCCCGGATTATTCATTCATTCACTCATTCATTTTAAAATTGACAGCTGTCAATCATTCGTCCCTTTTCGGCGGATAAGAAAATGACGGGTATAACTTGAAATAAAATTAGGTGTCTGCAGGGATCGCGACCTTTTTGATGTTACCCTCTCTTCAAAAGTAGCAACCACTGACGTACTATAAAGAAATAGACCCACAATCGCCAAGGATTTTTTCTAAAAAAGTGTCCGAACCTTGTAAATACGTATGGATTAAGTTATGTAGATAGTGGTGCTAATTCCTGTAAATACCATCTAATTTTATTTTAGGTTATATCTGTCATTTTCTTATCCGCCGAAAAGGAAAGGGACGGGTAATCGACAAGCATAAAATTTATGGAACACACGTCAATTTTAAGCACAAATCTAAAACAACCGTCTAAAAATTCGCCCGGGTTATTCATTTATTTACTCATTCTTCCTAAAATTAAGAGCTGTCAATCATCCGTCCCTTTCCTTTTCGGCGGATAAGAAAATGACAGGTATAACTTAAAGTAAAATTAAGAGATGTCTGCAGGAATCGGGGCCAGTATAAGTTCGTTCCCTCAAATTAAGATGTTATGGCTGTTAAAATAAAGAATAATATCGGTTCTACAGTATCGTCATTACGCTCATGGCGACTAAATTCGATCTTTACACGGCGTCTCTGGGTGACAATATTGTATACTTAATTTTGTCTATACGAGGTTAATGGTAGCAACTTTATCTCCTCCATAAGGCTGCCCGCCCACGTCAGACTAACGGCGTCCGACTTTTTGTAGGAGAAAAATAGAACGTACGGTCACGAGCATTAATATGTATACACTTTTGTACCATGTCACAGTAACTTTTTCGACAAATTAAACCGTAAGTCTCATTACATGTCAAATACGATAGTGCGACACGGTTCTAAAGTGGGTACGTGATATTACTCATGACTGTACAGGGGGGTTAAAATGGCCACATCGAAGCAATTCTTCTAAGAAATCAATATTGCTATTTGACATTTGTTTGCATTGCGCACTTACTTTTATATGCGCAAATGTCAAATTGCAATATTGATTTCTTAGATTAATTGCTTCTATGTGGCCATTTTAACCCCTGCTCGCAATGGAACCTGACAGAGGGCAGCAGTAACTGTCAGTACTATTCAGAGGCAAAGGACAGGAGTCCTAGTATGGCTTTGAAATAGACTACTCTGGGCGCCATCTCACTTTCGTCAGACAGAGTACTGCGGGGCGGAAGGCAAGAGGGAAACCACTGCCCTATTTTTCCCTAAAAAAGTAGCTTGGAAAATGCTGCACCGACAAGAGCGTGGCTCTTAATAGCTCGCAATAATGCAACGCCCACGTCCTACAAAAAGTCGGTCAGAAATAAAATCGGTGCATCTCGACCGATCCGACTATCGGTGAAAAATGGAACGTGCGTCGAGTCGGTCACAAAATCGGGCATAAGAATCGGAGAAAAATCGGCCCGATTTTCTATCCTACAAAAAGTCGGACGTGTGCGGGCGCCCATAATAATAAAATCTTTATGAAAATATCGTCATTATCATTTCACTATACCCTTTAAATATTCTATAAGAATGGGCGTTTCAAAAATAAAAAAAAACATCTTAAATAACCAACGCATTTCAATTAGACAGCAAAATTACTGAAACTGAAGGACAACCTCCACCAACAGACCAACCCCGGGACGGGACCAACGGCTTAACGTGCCTTCCGAAGCACGGAGGAGCTCGAGATGAAAACTTTTTTGTGGTCACCCATCCTACGACCGGCCTTTGCGAAAGTTGCTTAACTTCAACAATCGCAGACCGAGCGCGTTTACCGTTGCGCCACCGAGCTATTTTGGTTATTTAAGTTAATTTATATTTTTAAAACACCCATATTGATTATAATCAAATATCGACTCACCAATTGATAAGGATATAAACTGCCTATTTCTCCCATCAGGTGTCGCTACTGTTGAGTGTTCTTAAACTTTGACAGTTCCCCATACTATTTGAGTAAACAGACACATTGTTTTGGTTATATTTTTACACTATAACCCTTTGCGCGGCGTTTTAATGCAATATCATAGTATTATCACTGTGTGTGTGTGTGTTGTGTTATAGTGTTAGTGTGGTGTGTTAGTGTTAGGTGTGTGTGTGTGTGTTAGTGTTAGTGTGTGTGTTAGTGCTAACAAATATGGGCATCTGTCTGAAATATATATATTTTTTTTAATATTTATTCCCTAAAGTCTAAACTGGCTTTTTCCAATGATGGTTTTTCTTTTTCGCAACTCATCCTTCAGACGGGATACACTCCACGTTACTCCACATTTTGTAGCAATTTATCACGAATTTCAGTTGGACAGTATGGAGAACTGTTAACATTTAGGAACCCTCAACAGCGCTGCCACCTACATTTGAGCTTCTAGTGTTAATCCCCATTATATCATCTTCCGAACCATATAGTTAAGGACACCTCCATGCTTATAGTATGCTATGTCGACCTCTGTGTCGAATCGTACGATCACCTCAAACGACTTGCCGGTATCGACCTGAAATTGAAAATAGATGTTTAGTTGGGGTACTAGATAACGATACTAGGTAGCGATACTCGGTAGAGTGATACTAGGTATAGCGAATATAGCGATACTAGGTTGAGTGGTACCAGGTAGAGCGATACTAGGTAGAGTGATACTAGGTAGATTGATACTAGGTAGAGTGATACTAGGTAGTGATACTAGGTAAAAGGATACTAGGAACAGCGATACTAGGTAGCTACTAGTGATAGTGGTAGAGTGATAATAGGTAGAGCGATACTAGGTACTGTAATACTAGGTATAGCGATACTAGGTAGAGCGATACTAGGTGAGCGATACTAGGTGAGCGATACTAGGTAGAGCGATACTAGGTAGAGTGATACTAGGTAGAGCGATACCAGGTAGAGCGATACTAGGTAGAGTGATACTAGGTAGAGTGATACTAGGTAGAGCGATACCAGGTAGAGCGATACCAGGTAGAGCGATATTAGGTAGAGTGATACTAGGTAGAGCGATACTAGGTATAGCGATATCAGGTAGAGCGATATTAGGTAGAGTGATACTACTACTATTATGGTAGTTGTTACCTCACCTTGACAGTGACTTTGCTCAAGGGAGCCACGTCGCCGGGCACCTTGATGGTGTACCGCTCGGAGCCGTTGAGGCCGTGGGTCTTGGCGCTCTCCCCGGGCAGGAACTGCAGCGGCATCACGCCCATACCCACCAGGTTGGACCGGTGGATGCGCTCGAAGGACTCGCCTATCACCGCCCTGATGCCCTGTTGGGGAGGCGGTGGTTATAACATCGTGCGACAGCCGAGGCAAGGAATAATGCTACATATAAGCAAGTAATAATACTATCTATTCATCTCCTCCCTCTGTATTCGTTACGGTGTCACTAACACCTGTATGTATAGTTTTTAGGTGAACATAGCCTGGAAAAACCCTCATTTATGAACAAAATCGCGGAGATGGAACGCAGATACGTACCAATAAGTACGTTCCTTTCGCAGCCCAATCTCGACTGGACCCGGAACCGTAATCCTTGCCGACCACCGCGACCAGAGGCACCTTCTCTTCCGCGTACCTGCCGACAAACTCCACATACAGCCTTACATCCACCACCACCACCATCATCAGCCCATTAACGTCCCCACTGCTGGGGCACGGGCCTTCCCTATGGATGGATAGGGAGATCGGGCCTTAAACCATCACGCGGGCCCAGTGCGGATTGGTGGTTATTAACGACTGCTAATGCAGCCGGGACCAACGGCCAGACAGCCTTACATCATCATCATAAATTTAAGAGCCACGCTCTTGTCGGTGCAGAATTTTCCATGTTATTTTTTAGGGAAAATAGGGCAGCGCTCTCTGTACTCCGATGCGCTGCTACAAAACTTTTTTAACACCCGACGCAATGCACAGAAAAAGTTTAAGTATAAATACGTTCCATTCCATTGTCTGTCTGTCTGTAACATTGTTAATACCAGGAATAAAAATAAACTTGCTTTACAAGTCAGTCGATTACATAAGATTACTAAATCTTTTAAGGGGCAATGTATACGTTTTTACAATAAGATTCCCATTGACATTCAGAATTTGCCTTTCAACTGTTTTAAGACAGTAGTTAAACAAAAACTTTACAAAAAAGGTTATTATAAAGTTAGTGATTATTTAGAAGATATGAATGCATGGGATTAACTGTCTGAGAACTGATATTAGACAGCTAAATTACTCAATTGTATACCAATATTTTATGTTTATTTTTATTTTTTTAAAGAACGTCTAGGGCCCTGTGCCGAGGTTTTTCTTGCAGCTTCTTTTCCCCGCTATACAGGTTGTGAGAAGCTTCAGTAGTTTTAGGCGGATGAGACGTTCGTTATGTAAAATTGACGATTCAAAGTGTAACTATGTTACCTACTGAATAAAGATATTTTTGAATTTTGAATTTGAATTTGAATTCTGCGTCATCGTAGCTCCCGAATCCAGAACGGATGGTCCGATTTGGATGAGGTTTTTTTTCGTTCGAAGTGTTTTTTTTTTCATTTTGTTCTCACCTGGCTGCGGCATCGAAGACCGACATGACGTCCTTGCTGGGGAAGTGCGTGGTCTTAGGCCCTGCGTTGGGAGCCAGCATGTTCACCAGCCGGATGTTGGCGAAGGTGCCTCGAGACATCACCGCGTCGTTCCCTCGCCGCGACCCGTACGAGTTGAACTCCTTCGGGGTTAGACTGGGGAGGAAATACTCATACTCATTTATTCATAAAAAAAAATATTTTTATTTTATCACAACTTATGATAATAAAACGACCCACAAGGGTCGATAAATTCTTTCAAAAAAAATCCTCTCAGACGACGCTCTGAGCCGAGGTTCGCGCCCAACTGGGCACCCTCAGGCCTGTTGTCTTAAACGTTGTACCGGGTGAGAGCCTTCAGCGCTCCCCATTTGTCCGGCCAACTGGTTAATGCCATCTGCGGCAAATCTACAATAAGTCACGTCAAAAAAAAAATAAAGAGAAAGAAGCATATCTCACCCTCTAGACACGAGGTATCTCGCCGCTGGTGAGTTCCTGGCGATGGAGCCCGCCGGGGATATGTGGTCTGTGGTCACCGAGTCGCCGAGGAAGAGGATGCAGCGGGCGCCTTCGATGTCGCTCATCAGAGGCAGCTCCTGGATACAAAAAGCGAAAAAAAATAGTTCATACATTGTATAAGAAGTACTTACAAGGACTTAGAAGGACTTACGATGACCAAATTGGAGATGTCCTTAGAAAAGGTTCAATACGATCTACTCTGAACCGGCGTGCGTGTATGAAGCGATCGATGAATGTGGAGGAAGCAAGAGAAGTGTGTCAGGATCGAAGCAAATGGAATTCTATAGTCTCTGCTTACCCCGGTGGGAAATAGGCGTGAGTTTATGTATGTGTATGTATGTATAAGAAGTAATCTAAAATAACAGCGCCATCTAGTGGTTCGCGATGGGACTACGTAGAAGACGAATAGATGGCGTTGACAACGCAACCGTAATACTACTGAGGAAATACAGATGGCGCTAGTGAGGACCGGATAAAACAGTCAGTCTAACCGTTACTGGCAGATTTTGATAAACATCGTGTAAGTGGAGTGTATTTTGAATTCAGTGCGAGTAAAAATAAGTTTATTCCATAGATTATTGTCTCATTTCTATTTATTTCTCCCCTCTAATAATTGTTTTAAGTTTACGCGGTTATTATCATAATTAAAACACATAATAACAGGTTCTTACCGCGTTTAAATCAGGGATATGAGACTCCCGATATTTCGACACTGTTGCAAGTGCCATGATCACGGGATGACTGATGAGATTGGAGTGGAGTAGGTAGATCCATAATTTTCTACGGGCAGACATATCTGTCTACCCTCTTTCTTTGCCGCTTGTTTATGTATTTGATATCGGAATGTTCGGAACCATCTGAACTCGCGCCAAACTCACTACGACACACCGCACTCACTGTGTCACGTTACGCGGTAAGAACCCGTTATTATGTGTTTTAAAAAATAGTTCTACATGGCTTTGGTCTTAACCTCTCATCTGCCGAGATACAGTGGACTTTACATTCTGTCTGGTTGAGATCTACGTTCAGTGCGTTCTGGCGTTCGAAAAGTTTATTTATTTATCCACGCTTCACAACCATCTTTACCGGACAGATCCCAACGCGTCAGTTCATCTTTACTTACTACTACTTAGAATACCAAAATGCTCAGCTGAGGCCAAGTCGAGTGGAGGACGAGTCGAGTGGAGGAATAGTCGAGTGGAGGAAGAGTCGAGTGGAGGATAAGTCGAGTGAAGGAAGAGTCGAGTGGAGGAAGAGCCGAGTGGAGGAAGAGTCGAGTGGAGGATAAGTCGAGTGGAGGAAGAGTCGAGTGGAGGAAGAGTCGAGTGGAGGATGAGTCGAGTGGAGGAAGAATCGAGTGGAGGAAGAGTCGAGTGGAGGAAGAGTCGAGTGGAGGAAGAGTCGAGTGGAGGACGAGTCAGTGGAGGAAGAGTCGAGAGGAGGAAGAGTCGAGTGGAGGAAGAGTCGAGAGGAGGACGAGTCGAGTGGAGGAAGAGTCAAGTGGAGGAATAGTCGAGTGGAGGAAGATTCGAGTGGATGAATAGTCGAGTCAGCCGGGCATTAGTCTGAATCTACTATGTATTATAAATAAAGAAACTAACGCCTCCGCCCTTCTTGTCATGCACTATTTCCTGGAAACAAAAGTATTATCAATTAGACCCTATTCTACCTTAAACCTTAAAGTTAGTGGAACGTTTGCCTCTCACTTTGACGTCGCAGGTTCGAATCCAGGATAACCCAAAACCAATGATAGTCGAATTTGTTTTCCAATTCATGTTTGGATCTCAAATGATTATCACGTGCCCAGCGGTGAAGGAAAACATCGTGAGGAAACCCACATTCCCGAGAAATGCATTGTCGGAGGCATGTGACCTAACCTGTGTTGGGTTGGTTTTCCGTTCGCGGGTTGGAAGGTCAGACAGGCAGTCGCTTCTGTAAAAAACCGGACCTGTCAAATCTTCAGGTTAGGTAAGCGGATCCTGTGAGAAACGGGACAATGCTAGGGATATGATGACTACGCTACATCCTCTGTAGTCTAGTGGTTAGAGCGCTGTGCTCGGGATTTGGAGGCCCGGGTTCGAGAACGTTGTCGAAATCACTTTGTGATACTGTCCTTTGTTTGCTAAGGACACTGCATACTTGAATCACCTAATTGTTCGAAAAAGTAACATGATTCCGTGCTTCGGAGGGCACGTTAAACCGTTGGTACCAGCCATTAGGCGTAAAAAACACCTCCGCCAACCCGCAGTGGAGCTGCGTGGTGGAGTATGCTCCATACCCCCTCCGATTGATTGAGGGGAGGCCTGTGTCCAGCAGTGAGACGTACGAGTTTATGATGTAATGTAGACGACAGGTCGACACGGCAATTCTCTAGTGACGTGACGTTTTCAATATCGATATATTTTTATTATGTATGTAACAAAATGTGAATAAAATAATACCACGTTTTCATTTAAGTTAATATTTATTCATCTGAATCATCTAACGTTAATTTTATTTCTAAAATATTATTCTTAGTTTTCAATAATTTCTTTTTTATAATTTTGATTGACCATAAATATTTAGATTAGATTTCTTTTAAATCTATTGTTTTTCTTTTGTGTTAATGTTAATTTCTAATTCAATAAATTATGTGAGCGAGATTATAATCGATAAACGCGGTCGATACGGACTCGTGCGACACTAAGACTAAGACGCCGCGGGGACTGTGCGGGTGTGCGGGGCGACCCCGCCTCCGCGGCTCACCTCATGCCCCGATTGCCATGTCGACCTGTCGTCAACAGTATGTATGTATGTATGTCTAAAAAATAATAACCTTGCTCATCCCATCGAAGAACGGTGGCTTCTTGATGTATGTGGACTTGGAGTCCCATGAGTACAGCTTCCCTCGAGGAACGTCCAGCGCCTGCCAGGATGATGAGCCGCTTTCGATCTTCGCGTACACCTGCCAAATACAATCAACAGTTAGATAATCACTACATAGTATAAAACAAAGTCGCTTTTTCTGTCCCTATATCCCCATGTACGGTCACGAGCATTAATATGTATACACTTTGGTACCATGTCACATTAACTTTTTTGACAAATTGAACTGTAAGTCTCACTAAATGTCAAATATGTTAGTGCGACAGAGTGCTAAAGTGGGTACATTATATTGCTCATGACTGTACGCTTAAATCTTTAAAACTACGCAACGGATTTTGATGCGGTTTTTTTAATAGATAGAGTGATTCAAGAGGAAGGTTTTTATGTATAATAACATCCATTAAATAGTGGAGAAATACTGTTATTTTTGAGGTTTTTAATGTGATGTCGTAAATAATTTCATTTTTTCCTCAGCATTGCACCCGAGCGAAGCTAGTTAGTTATAAGAATTGGCCACTTGACAATTTTCGGATAAGTATTTTTAAAATAAGTTGTTTATAAGTAATTTAAACAGCGTCTAGTGGTCTAGTGGTTAGAGCGTTAGACTCACGATCTGGAGGTCCGGGACCGATTCCCGATGGGGACATTGTCGAAATCACTTTGTGAGACTGTCCCTTGTTTGGCAAGGACCTTGCAAGCTTGATTCACCTGGTTGTCCGAAAAAGTGGTGGAGTATGCTCCATACCCCCTCCGGTTGATTGAGGGGAGGCCTGTGCCCAGCAATGGGACGTATATAGGCTGTTTATATTATGTTATTTATGTAATAAGTAAGAAAAAGAAAGAAAAAAACGTTTATTACTCCCAGACACCACAGACACAGACAGACAGGTACATTACATTCAACACAGGACAGAAACCACACGGAAATTAATACACAGAAAAAAGAAAAAAAGAAGAAAACCATGATCAGAAGGCTGTTTATGCTATGTATGTTATTTTAAAAATAGGCTAGTTTCCAACTAGTCAAATCAGTTAACTTTTTACTCAAATCAAATCAATAAAAAAAATCATTAAATCAAAAATAAATCAATGGGCTAGCAATGGCGGCTTGTCATAGGACTGAGCATACCTGGTTTTCTTATACCATGGTTTCTGTTTGCAACATTACCTCTTTGAACATCCGCGGTATGACGTGTTTGGATTCGACCTCCTGTATCTCGGCGCGCGTTGGCCAGATGTCGCGCAAGAACACCTTAGAGCCGTCCTTGCGGGTGCCTGGGAGAATAACATAGCAACTATTAACACATAAGCACTCCATACAAAAATCTCTCTTTAGGAGGTTATTTTGGCTTTCTTTGGAAGATATTTTCGTGAGGTTTTTGACTCTCTTTAGAACATCTTTTTGAGAAGTTTTGACTCTCTTTAAACATATGTTTGGGAGATATTTGGCTTTTTTTGGAAGATCTGTTTGGGAAGTATCTTTTTGGGAGGTTTTTGGCTCTCTTTGAAAGATCTGTTTGAGATGTTTTGGCTCTCTTTGGAAAATCTGTTTAAGAGGATTTTGGCTCTCTTTCGAAGATCTGTTTGGGAGGCTATTGTGGCTCTCTTTGGAACATCTTATTGGGAGATAATTGTGGGTCTCTTTGGAAGATATTTTTGGGAGGTTTTTGGCTCTCTATGGCGTATATTTTCTTGAGATTTTTGGTTCTCTGAAAGATCTTTTTGTGGAACATCTTATTGGAAGGTTATTGTGGCTCTCTTTGGAACATCTTATTAGGAGGTTAATGTGACTCTCTTTGGAACATCTTATTGGAAGGTTATTGCGGCTCTCTTTGAAACATCTTATTGGGAGGTTATTGTGGCTCTCTTTTGAAAATCTGTTTAAAAGGTTATTGGCTCTTTTTGGGAGGTTTTTGGCTCTCTTTGGAAGATCTTATTGGGAAGTTATTGTGGCTCTCTTTGGAACTAATTGCGAGGTTATAGTGGCACTCTTTTGAAAATCTGTTTGAAAAGTTATTGGCTCTTTTTTGGGAGGTTTTGGGCTCTCTTTAAATCATCTGTTTGAGAAGTTTTAGCTCTCTTCAGAAGATCTGTTTGGGAAGTTATTGTGGTTCTCTTTAAAAGGTTTTGTAATTATCTTTGGAAAACCGGTTTTTGACTCTCTTTTGATAAATCTTTTTAAGAGGTTTTAAGGTAATATTCCGGTCGCTTCGGAAAATCTTTTTGGGTAGTTTTTGGCTGTGTTTGGAAGATCTTTTTCGGAGCATTCTCTCACCCAGTGGTTCAGTCTCCAAGTCAATGTCCATGGTGCCGGCCAGCGAGTATGCGATGACCAGCAGCGGCGACGCCAGGTAGTTGGCGCGCGTGTTGGGGTGGATGCGGCCCTCGAAGTTGCGGTTGCCTGACAGGACGCCACAGCACACCAGCTCGTTCTGCCGCACATTAAAAGAAAATTATTCATGACAACAGGCTCACGACTATATGCCTTTAACATAAGGAATAATACTTGTTCATCATAATCTTCTTAGCATTATCCCGTTTCTCACAGGGTCCGCTTACCCAACCTGAAGATTTGACAGGTCCGGTTTTTTACAGAACCGACTGTAACCCGGGTAAAACCGGGCCTGTCTGACCTTCCAACCCGCGAAGGGAAAACCAGCCCAACACAGATTAGGTTACATACCTCCGAAAATGCGTTTCTCGGGAATGTAGGTTTCCTCACGATGTTTTCCTTCACCGTTGACCACGTAATAATCATTTATGATCGCGCGTGCGCGTGCGCGTGTGTGTGTGTGTGTGTGCGTGCGTGCGTGCGTGCGTGTGTGTGTGTGTGTGTGTGTGTGTGTGAAACAGAGGATGTGCAGTGCACTATACCTTCTCAATAGTGTTTGCGATGTTGTCGTCAATTGGTCCGGAGTTGCCGATGCAGGTCATGCACCCATAGCCGACCACGTTGAAGCCCAGCTTCTCCATGTAGGGGAGCACTCCTGACTCCTGCAGGGGAAATATAATTGTAATACTCCATTGTCCACCAAGTGAAGAAGGTCACCTTTCTGGCGTTGATTGTAGATTTACCGCACATGGTATTAACTACTTGGCCGGACAAATGGGGAGCGCTGAAGGCTCTCACCCGGTACAACGGGCCTGAGGGTGCCCATTAAGACGTGAACCTCGGCTCGGGGCGTCGTCTGAGAGGAAAAATATTTGAAAGAATTATTCTAACCTAGTGGGTCGATAGCGATAAGCGCTGATTGAGGGAAATCGTCGACCACGCCGGCGGGTTCTGTATCGGGGTTCTGAAGTGTTTGGTGTCGCGAGTTGATTGGCCACCTCTATGGCTAGAGTATCGGGGGTAAAACTACTACAGCTTCTCCCAGCCGGGGACAGAAGCTGCATGAAAAACCGGGCCCAGGGTTCATGCCAGCATGTCTGACCTTCAAGTAGTAGGTGACCACTCCGGAGCCCGGCGACAGCGACGTCTTCACGTATGGCAGCACTGAGAGTCCATTCTCCACTGCTTTCTTGGCGAGAAGACCTGATGATGACAAATTAAGCATGTTTTAGTTGGGTGAATATCAAAATGTGTCAAGTTTGGTGGCGACTGTCATATAATCTTTCGTGAAAAATTGGGGAAATTGGGAAAATTGGGAATTGAAAAATAACTTTTTCATGTCGAAACCCAGGATCCTTTTGGATATTTTTCTTGAAATTTTGAAATTCACCCAGTTCCCAAATTCGAATCTCCTCCCTCCGGAGGGAACAAGCGGAATAAATCAGAAACCAGAATCATTTATTCAACGTAATTATCATGGATAAACTTGTTGAAGGTCAATGTAACATTTTTGAATTTACGTCATTTCGCAAGGTGTTATGGCTAAGGAGAAGAAATGACAAGAAACTGCAACAGCAACACATCTTTTAAATCAATTACATTACAAGTTATTTAATAACTAGAGGAACTCATTCAATACCAGACATTTTTATCACTTAGGTAATCATTAATCTTATAATAAGCTTTTTTACATAAAATAAGCTTCATATGAGCTTTAAATTTATTTTCTGACAAATTCAAAATATTAACTGGTAAAAACGTATACATAACCCCAAAAAAGATGAATTTAATTTTACTTAATCTAGAATTTTGAATAGCAATTTTGTTTTTATTTTTTGTATTGTAAATATGCTTTTCACAGTTTCTCGCAAGGAGAGATACATTTTTACGGACATACATAATGTTTTCACAAATATATTGACTTGCGACCGTCAGTATATTTATTTCTTTAAACAGCTCCCTTAGAGAGTCCCGACGAAGCAGATTATATGAATTAAAATAAAAACTTTTTTTTAATTGTATGTTATTAACATAACTTTTCTAAGTGTTTTCGTACTAACACTATACAAGGTGTTAGTGACATCGTAACGAATACTAAAGGGGATGGATTCAGACCATGATTCTGACTTAATGGCCCCGATTCCTGCAGACACCGCCTAATTTTATTTTAAGTTATATCCGTCATTTTCATATCCGTCGAAAAGGAAAGGGACGGATGATTCACAGCTCTTAATTTTAGGAAGAATGAGTAAATGAATGAATAACCCGGGCGAATCAAAAGGTACGTCCCTGGTATGCAATCCGTTTGACGTGCTGTCTACTTAACTGTGTCGGGTTATTGACGGACGTAAAATTTTTAGACGGTTGGTTTAGATTTGTGCTTAAAATTGACGTGTGTTCCATAAATTTTACTTTTTGCTTGTCGATTACCCGTCCCTTTCCTTTTCGGCGGATAAGAAAATGACAGATATAACTTAAAATAAAATTAGATGGTATTTACAGGAATTAGCACCAATATCAAGTTGAATTCGTCGCAAAATTAATGTGCAATAAAATGTTCCTGTTTTTTTTTAATTATTTTCAGTACCATTATTTTGCGACGGAAAATTCCACATGATATCAACTCAGAATCATGGTCTGAATCATCCCTTAAAGTTTTCGTTACGATGTCACTAACACCCTGTATAGGCGTTAAGATCTGAAATAAAAATACATATTTTTTTATTCTATAATTAAAAAAATAGTAACTTTAATGTGTAGTCTTCTGCTTCTATCGTGTGGGTTGTGTGGTGGATTACCAACCTCGTCAACCATGGTGTCAGGGTTATTATTGAGCCGCCAAAGGCCCCTGACATGAGTATTATGACGTAACGTAAGTATCAGGCGGCTTAACGGCTTATCTTACTTTCGAACATCATTTACGGCGGCTCAATAATAACCCTGTCATTAGGGTTGATGGGGTTGGTAATCCACCTCACAACCCATAGAAAAATACCAGTTCTGAGAACTCATAAACAGACATCTATTACGAGTTCCACTTAAAGAATGGACAAATATTATTGTTCACACATTAACGGTTAACAAACCAATGACTGTAATTAATTTACATAACAAAGAAGCGGTCAAACGTCGTACTCATTGTTACTTACTATTTTATTATATTTAGGATTTTGGTTTGTTTTTTTTTTTTGTTATTGATTTCTGATCATGTTTTTTTTTTTCTGTGTATCGATTTCCGTGTGGTTTCCGTCCTGTGTTGAATGTAATGTACCTGTCTGTCTGTGTCTGTGGTGTACGGGAGTAATAAATGTTTCTTTCTTTCTTTTTCTTACTTATTACATAAATAACATAACATAAACAGCCTATATACGTCCCACTGCTGGGCACAGAGGAGCATACTAGGGTATGGAGCATACTCCACCACGCTGCTCCAATGCGGGTTGGTGGACGTGTTTTTACGGCTAATAGCCTGGACCAACGGCTTAACGTGCCCTCCGAAGCACGGAATCATCTTACTTTTTCGGACAATCAGGTGATTCAAGCCTGAAGTCCTTACCAAACAAAGGACAATCTCACAAAGTGATTTCGACAATGTCCCCATCGGGATTCGAACCCGGGACCTCCGGATCGTGAGCTCAACGCTTAACCACTGGACTATAGAGGCCGTTAATTTTCGATTTAATAGTTTTTTTTTTTTTTTACTGACCTGCCCCCAGCATGACGCTCGGGTTGGAAGTGTTGGTGCAGGAGGTGATGGCTGCGATGATGACGGAGCCATGGCTGATGGTGTATGTCTTCCCGTCACTGTACGTGAAGCTTCCAGAAGCCTTCAGCTTGTCCTGTGAGAGCCCGAAGCCTTTGAAGCCCACCTGAGGAAGAAGGAGTCGATAACACTCATTATTTCCTTACATTTTGGCTGCTTTTTGAGGGACTTTCCAAGCAACGTTCCCCAAAAACAATACAGATGGCGCTGTACAGATTTGCCTTCATCAAATTCAAATTCAATTTCAAATTCAAAAATATCTTTATTCAGTAGGTAACATAGTTACACTTTGAATCGACAATTTTTACATAACGAACGTCTCATCCGCCTAAAACTACTGCAGCTTCTCACAACCTATATAGCCGGGGAAAAGAAGCTGCAAGAAAAACCTCGGCACAGGGCCCTAGACGTTCTTTAAAAAAATAAAAATAAACATAAAATATTGATAGGTATACAATTGAGTAATTTAGCTGCCTAATATCAGTTCTCAGACAGTTAATCCCATGCATTCATATCTTCTAAATAATCACTAACTTTATAATAACCTTTTTTGTAAAGTTTTGTTTAACTACTGTCTTAAAGCAGTTGAAAGGCAAATTCTGAATGTCAACGGGAATCTTATTGTAAAAACGTATACTATGCCCCTTAAAAGATTTAGTAATCTTATGTAATCGACTGACTTGTAAAGCAAGTTTATTTTTATTCCGGGTATTAACAATGTGCCGATCGCTATTTTTTGCAAATGCTAATAATAAAAGGTAATAATAATGATGTAAATATGTAAATATTAATTACATATTTACATCATTATTATTACCTTTAAATTACTACAGGGCGGATAATGGGTATCCTAGGGCGAGCTCGGTGGCGCAGCGGTTAACGCGCTCGGTCTGCGATTGTTGAAGTTAAGCAACTTTCGCAAAGGCCGATCATAGGATGGGTGACCACAAAAAAAAGTTTTCATCTCGAGCTCCTCCGTGTTTCGGAAGGCACGTTAAGCCGTTGGTCCCGGCTGCATTAGCAGTCGTTAATAACCACCAATCCGCACTGGGCCCGCGTGGTGGTTTAAGGTCCGATCTCCCTATCTATCCATAGGGAAGGCCCGTGCCCCAGCAGTGGGGACGTTAATGGGCTGATGATGATGTATTTAATTACTATTACTTGTCACATTATATAAATCATTAAAACTGTACGGAAATCTTTTACTAAAAGTACAAAATTTCCTTATAAGTAATTTATTTTTTTACGAAATGGCAACGCAGGGTGGGATGACGTCAGCTGGGCTAACCTTGAAATGCTAGCTGTCAGTTTTGAGCATACCTGGTCTTCTTATACCATGTTCCAGCTAACCTATCCTAACAGCAGTTATTCGTTCATCAAGACATGTGGATTCCTTTATAAAACCTTGACACATAATCGTGCTAAATAAATGTCACGTCAGATGAACTTAAGTTTTGCTTACACGCAGACCTTGCGGAGTAAGCTATTTTATGACGCATTTGGGTTTGCTCACTTTTAAATTTTAATGCATTTTTTATTGATACTGATTTCATCATCTCCCTAACATTATCCCGTTTCTCACAGGGTCAATGCTAGGGAAATGATGATGAGTTAGATAGATAGATAAAATACTATATTGAGCACAATGGACACAAAATACAGAGATAAGGACAACATGTACCCTGCCCTTGTCTTTTTTGGTGAGCTGCGGCACCCATATACCTTTATGTTTTCCAACTAATTATTAATGTGTGTATATTTTAATTTTGTAAATGTATATGTGTGTCGTAGGTTTTACGTAATTAATCTTATTTTATACATAAAGGGTGTTAGTGACACCGTAACGAATATTGAGGGGGATGATTCAGACCATGATTCTGAGTTGATATCAAGTGGAATTTCCTGTCAAAAAATTCATGATTTCTTTTTTTGTTTTTTTTTTGAGTTATTTTCCTTTCCATACTTTTGCGACGGAAAATTCCACTTGATATCAACTCAGAATCATGGTCTGAATCATCCCACAAAGTTTTCGTTACGATATCACTAACACCCTGTATATGTATACAGAAAAGCACAACAGGCGGCCTTATTGCTCATGCAGCGTTTGTCATGAGTTTCTACTCTTAACAAAAAAGAAAAATGTTTCATAAGCGGATAGCTATTTTGGCATACACTGTATAATTATAACTTAATATATTTAGCGGACCTTGTGGAAAACGAGATAATGCTAGGGTTGATGATGGTTGCATATTTCTTATACGAGGTCTATGCATGCGGAACTCAAAATGAGCAAGTGCTGACTGCCAATTTGTACGGCCATATTAAACTAAAATAAGTCACGTCCATAAATGCTGACTGCGGTTCAATACAAAAATTAAGAGTACACATATGTTTGTTCTCAATTTAAAATCATTATATTTTTACTCTGTCACCAATACGTACGTGGTATAGTTGAAAATAATTTAACAATAATAATTATTCATTATTTTTACAATGGTGCTAATTCCTGTAAATACCATCTAATTTTATTTTAAGTTATATCTGTCATTTTCTTATCCGCCGAAAAGGAAATGGACGGGTAATTGACAAGCATAAAATTTATGGAACACACGTCAATTTTAAGCACAAATCTAAACCAACCGTCTAAAAATTTTACATCAGTCAATAACCCGACACATTCATTTACTCATTCTTCCTAAAATTAAGAGCTGTGAATCATCCGTCCCTTTCCTTTTCGACGGGTATGAAAATGACGGATATAACTTAAAATAAAATTAGGCGGTGTTTGCAGGAATCGGGGCCAATATCAGTGTAATTCGAGACTTTCCAGGCTCATCATCACTAATTTAAGGGTGAATATCAAACTGTCAAGTTTGGTGGCGAACTTTCGTATTACTTTTTCGTGAAAAATTGGGTTCCGACATTGGGTTACGAGGTAACTTGTTCCTGGAACAAGCTACGAGGTAACTTGAACTATCCTTTCATGTCGGAACCCAATTTTTCACGAAAAAATAATATGAAGTTAGCCACCAAACTTGGCACATTTTGATATTCCCTTAAGAGCTTTTTTTTGACGTGATGGCATTAACTACTTGGCCGGACAAATGGGGAGCGCTGAACCTCACCCGGTACGAAGTTTAAGACAACAGGCCCAGGTGTCCAGTTGGGCTAATTTAAGAGCCGCGCTCTTGTCGGTGTAGCATTCTCCATTCTTGTCTACATAACATAAATAGCCTATATACGTCCCATTGCTGGGCACAGGCTTTCAATCTTCCCCTCAATCAACCGGAGGGGGTATTCTTGTCTATCAAAGACCAATTCCTTCACTTCCTCATAAGACACGACGTTCGCCTTCTCTTTAATCTGTTCCATGTAAGCTCTTCTTGGTCTTCTTGGTTTTGCTCTCTCTCTCTCTCTTTATTTAAGAGCTGCGCTCTTGTTGGTGGAGTAATCGCCATTACTCCATAGATAGGGCGTGTAGAACGGTGGTTGCCCCAATCGCCTTCCGTTGGTTTTGCTACGTTCCCCAAAAACCATATAGAGGGCTCTGTCCAGATGTAACGTGATAATTACCTATTTTCTCATTACTCGGGTACATAATTATTCAAAAATATAATGTAACAGCAAAGGCATATAAAATATATAAAAGTAATTGTTGCTTGATATTTGGATCACATTATGTACAGAATTATGTTGCTACCTATATTGCTTCGCGCCATCTATATTCTTTTGGGGAAACGTGACGTTGGAAAGTCTCTCATTGTATAACTTTAAATAATAATAATTATTATTGCAAGAAAATATTAGTTATTTTACAATATCAGTGTAATTTAAAAGTGATAATAATTATAACTTTCATCATCATCAATTTAAGAGCCACGCTCTTGTCGGTGTAGCATTTTTATAACTTTAAATAATGATAATTATTATTGCAAGAAAATATTAGTTATTTTACAATATCAGTGCAATTTAAAGGTATTAAAAAATAAAGTAATTTGTGTTATATAAACTGTGAATGAAGCTTCTTTTTCGAGTTTTTAGGTAAGTATTATCATAATATTCATTATTCTAATAGTTGCATATAATTAACACAGCATCGCGCCTGTATCCCCAAAGGGTTAGGCAGAGGTGTGCAGTATGTACGGTCACGAGCATTAATATGTATACACTTTGGTACCATGTCACATTAACTTTTTTGACAAATTGTACTGTAAGTCTCACTAAATGTCAAATATGTTAGTGCGACAGAGTCCTAAAGTGGGTAAGTACATTATATTGCTCATGACTGTACATACACCCATTCCTCGCCAGCTATGTTTCAGTCACATGAAATCTTCTTTTTCTTATCGTGTGGGTTGTGTTGTGAGGTGGAATACCAACCACATCAACCCTGGTGTCAGGGTTATTACTGAGCCACCAAGGCCCCTGACTCATGTAACGACTACATACTTACATCACTAAGTAGTAACCGGGACCAACGGCTTAACGTGCCTTCCGAAGCACGGATCATCTTACTTTCGGACAATCAGGTGATCAGCCTGTAACGTCCTAACCAAACTAGGGATCACAAAGTGATTTTGTGATATGTCCCCACCGGGATTCGAACTCGGGACCTCCGGATCGTGAGCACAACGCTCAACCACTGGACCACGGAGGCTGTTAAGAATGGTTTGGCTCAATAGCAAACACAGCCCAAGTCCAAGTAGTTAATGCTTGGGGATGCCCAAGTAGTTAATGGCATCTGCGGCAAATCTACAATAAATCACGTCAAAAAAAAAAAGGCCCATGTCGGGATTCGAACCCGTGACACGCGTAATTCACGCGTTTTCCGAACAGGGCTACAACGGAAATAATAATAATAACAACACATTAAATAGCGTATTTTGAATGCATTACAAAACAAACCAGTCAATTAACTAACGAGCCGGGATATTAAGAAACCATTCATTAGCTAACTACATGCAGATTAAAGATTCTTGTTTACCCGACTGCTGCGAATGAGGGTTATGTGTTTGACCGCTATGTATACATGGTGTTTGTAAGCTACAAGAGCACCGCAGAAAGACAGCAAAAAAACAAATAACGTATCAAAAACATAAAATCAATAAAAATAAATAGCCACAGGCCTCCTCTCAATCAACCGGAGGGGGTATGGAGCATACTCCACCACGCTGCTCCACTGCGGGTTGGTGGAGGTGTTTTTAGGGCTAATAGCCGGGACCAACGGCTTAACGTGCCCTCCGAAGCACAGAATCAACTTACTTTTTCGGACAATCAGGTGATTCAAGCCTGAAAAGTCCTTACCAAACAAAGGACAGTCTCACAAAGTGATTTCGACAATGTCCCCATCGGGAATCGAACCCGGACCTCCAGATCGTGAGCCTAACGCTCTAACCACTAGACCACGGAGGAAGTTGTATAGTATATATATAGTATACCTACCAAATATGTATGTGTATGTGTATACCTACCAAATTCTTTATCAAACAGCGACACATCCGGTTATAACCTCGTTAGTAAGGTAAACCGCAGTGATAGCATGAGTCGTTACAAATCACTTCATCTACCGACCTGACCACAGACAATGATACGAATACAGAGACGAACTGTAACTTCCACCTTTATTTTTTTTTGACGTGACTTATTGTAGATTTGCCGCAGATGGCATTAACTACTTGGCCGGACAAATGGGGAGCGCTGAAGGCTCTCACCCGGTACAACGTTTAAGACAACAGGCCTGAGGGTGCCCAGTTGGGCGCGAACTTCGGCTCAGGGCGTCGTCTGAGAGGAAAAATATTTGAAAGAATTAATCGACCCTAGTGGGTCGATAGCGATAAGCGCTGAATGAGGGAAATCGTCGACCACGCCCGGCGGGGTCGGTATCGGGGTCCTGAAGTGTTTGGTGTCGCGAGCTGATTGGTTGCCACTATGGCTAGAGTAATCGGGTCGTCGGGATCGTAGATTAACTTCCACCATAAGGACTACTTCGTATAGAACGGCAACTCTCCGCTCCCCACCAGCATCTGAGCTAGGTTTACCTCACCCCCTGTTAACTTTCCTTCTTGGTTCTTGGTTTTATTAAGTTTTTTTTATAATCGATCGTTCAATGTATGCGCCATTACGTGATTGTCCGAAAGTAAGATGATCCGTGCTTCAGAAGGCACGTTAAGTTGTTGGTCCCGGTTACTACTTACTGACGTAAGTAAGTAGTTTTAGAAATATGATGTTCCATCCTTCTTTTTTCGCTTTGAGCTTCTAATTTTGCAAGTTTTTACCACGCACTTCCCCGTGTTGCCAGTTCGGCGCCTAATCGCGCACTGAGGTAAAGTACTGTCAACGTCGCTATATTAACAGTAACTTTGCGTTCCGATGTGCGCGCTGATGTTCAATTTACGGTAGTAGTAAATCTATGCTCTGCCCACTCCAGTGGGATTGCGGGCGTGAATTTATGTATATGTACACAGTACCCTCAGTACGGACCTGGTGATGGATCGGTATAAATGACAATGAACTCACGACAACTTTGACATTTGTAAAGGTAAGTAATTTTATTTAAACTAGATACTTTGAGACAGTTAGCTCGACCATCTTGTCACGAGCATTATAATACACTTTGGTACCATGTCACATTAACTTTTTTGACAAATTGAACTGTAAGTCTCACTAAATGTCAAATGTGTTAGTGTGACAGAGTCCTAAAGTGGGTACATTATATTGCTCATGACTGTACGTCCACTCAGAGTGTTTAATTACTGCCCAAGACCTCGTGTGGGTTGTGAGGTGGATTACCAACCCCATCAACCCTGGCGTCAGGGTCGCTGAGCCGCTATAAGCCTCTGACATGACTCTAACGACTACGTACTTACATAAGTAAGTAATAACCGGTACCAACGGCTTAACGTGCCTTCCGAAACACGGATCATCTTACTTAATTCAATTCAATTCTCAATTATTTATTGCATTCCATGTAGTACAATGGGGTGTTACATAGACATAGGAACTATAACAAGGACCCTGTAGGGCACAGCAACGTTGAAGGGAAGACAGGAAGTGTGTGTTAAAATTAAAACTTATCATTTAAAAATTCGTCTACAGTATAATAACTCTTTTTAATTAGCATTGTTTTTAGATATTGTTTTTTCTTCTGGACAAGCAGGTCTTCTTCCATCGTGTGGGTTGTGAGATGATTACCAACCCCATCAACCCTGGTGTCAGGGTTATTATTGAACCGCCAAAGGCCCCTGACATGGCTCATGTAACGACTACGTACTTACAGTAAGTAGTAACCGGGACCAACGGATTAACGTGCCTTCCGAAGCGCGGATCATCTTACTTTCGGACAATCAGGTGATCAGGCTGTAATGTCCTAACCAAACTAGGGATCACAAAATGGCTTGATCATTATAGACGGCGATACGGCTCACCACTTAGCACTTTGGTCCGATCACCTGACTGTCCGTAAGTTGATCCGTGCTTCGGATGGCACGTTAAGCCGATGGTCCCGGTTACTCTTACTGATGTAAGTTAGTAGTCGTTAGAGTCATGTCAGGGGCCTTTGGCGGCTCAATAGTGACCCTGACTCCAGGGTTGATGGGGTTCGTAACCCACCTCACAATCCACACGATAGAAGAAGACGTTGGTCTAACCGGAGGATCGGTGAGGTGTGGATACTTAGTTCATCTTGCACAAGCATTAATATGTATACACTTCGGTACCATGTCACATTAACTTTTTTGACAAATTGAACTGTAAGTCTCACTAAATGTCAAATATGTTAGTGCGACAGAGTCCTAAAGTGGGTACATTATATTGCTCATGACTGTACCTCTGACTACCCCAATTGGGATATAGTCATAAGTAATATAATGTACCCACTTTAGGACTCTGTCGCACTAACATATCTGACATTTAGTGAGACTTACAGTTCAATTTGTCAAAAAAGTTAATGTGACATGGTACCAAAGTGTATAACATATTAATGCTCGTGACTGTACTTATAGATATTTTGATATTATTTTGTGATAAGTGATGAGCTGTGGCCCAGTTGGAAGACAGCTTGACTCTCACTGCGAGGTCGCAGGTTCGAATCCAATACGGGCCTAAACTAATGACTTTCGAAATTGTTTTCGAATTTATATTTATATCATTAAATGATTATCACGTGTTCATCGGTGAAGGGAAACATCTTGAGGAAAACACACATTTTTCCACCCATTATTTCATCTTTAGAATCTGTACCGGAAATATTTTATAAGTGCCTTGAGGAAGAAATGCAAAAGAAGAAAAAAATATGAAGAAACGGAAATGAAGAAACTGTCCTGAAGAAACTGATACGAAGAAACTAAGATGAAGAATCGGAAATGAAGGATTTGAATTGAAGAAGTCTACCCTCAGAGGGAGCATTTGGTGACTTAGCTTATGAGTTGAATTCTTCATAAAGCTAACTCACTAAATATTTCAACTGAGAAATACTACGTCACGAAATCTCAAAAGCTACAAATGCTACGAGTCCTGAACTCTGCATGCCAACTCATCATCATCAATTTAAGAGCCACGCTCTTGTCCGTGTAGCATTTTCCATTCCAGTCTATCAAAGGCCAATTCCTTGACTTCCCTATAAGACACGACGTTAACCTTTTCTTTAATCTGTTCCATGTAAGCTCTTCTTGGTCTTCCCCTTCCTCTCTGTAAGTAAATCTTTTACTAGAAGTTCAAAATTTCCTTGCAAAGTAAATTAAAAACTTTGGTCGTGGGCAATTTATTTTTTACAAAATGGCAACGCAGGGTCGGATGACGTCAGCTGGGCCAACCTTGAAATGTTAGCTGTCAGTTTTGAGCATACCTGTTTTCTTATACCATGAAATTTCAGATATATAACAATATAATAAATTAATAAATGTTGTTATGTTTTGTTATTATTAGTACTTTAGCAATAAGGCCGCCTATTGTCCTGTTTATTTCCGTTTAATAAAGTATGTTATTGCCCTCGATTTCACACATCCTAACTTTATTTTAAGTTATAACCGTCATTTTCTTATCCGCCGAAAGGGAAAGGGACGGATGGATTGACAACTGTTAATTATTTTTGACAATTGTTACTGTGGATTGGCAACTGACTGTTAGTTATTTTAAAACGAATGAATAACCCGGGCGACTAAAATAGACATCTAGCTCATATGCAACTCGTTCGGCGTGTGCTGTCTACTTTATTCTATCGGGTTATTGGCCAATATACAATTTTGAAATGGTTTTTTAAATCTCTGCCTAAAATTGACTGTGACTGTGTGTTCCATAAATGTTATGCTTGTCGATTACCCGTCCCTTTCCTTTTCGGCGGATAAGAAAATGACAGGTATAACATAAAATAAAATTAGATGGTGGTTATATTTTTTTAATCAAATACACTTTTTTAAATGGATTACTTAATGTTTTATTTCAATACAAAAAAAAGTTTTCATCTCGAGCTCCTCCGTGCTTCGGAAGGCACGTTAAGCCGTTGGTCCCGGCTGCATTAGCAGTTGTTAATAACCACCAATCCGCACTGGGCCCGCGTGATGGTTTAAGGCCCGATCACCCTATCCATCCATAGGGAAGGCCCGTGCCCCAGCAGTGGGGACGTTAATGAGCTGGTGATGATGACACGAAAACTTTACATTTCAAAGGTTACATAAACGAATGTATCAAATATCTTTAACTTATTTTGTGTTTTCTACTAACAATAGGTTAAGACTGCATTTTTACTAACAACTATGGATTGTCAACAGTGGCTGCAAGTTGTCTTTGATTACTTGTGGCTCTGCCCACCCCATTAGGGATAACGGGCGTGAGTTTATGTATGTATGTATGTATGTACTATGGATTGTAAATCTGAATATAAGTAAATGGTTATTATTATTATTATAATTATGAAATATGTTTACATACATAGATAAAATCACGCCCGTAACCCCTAACAAACAACCCCCCTCGACCAAACAGCGGCAGGATTAGCAGAACGTAGTGGGTAGCTCCCTGGGACGGGCTAACTTATAAAATGCTTCTTAGGTTCTATGACGATCTTGTGACGTAGCGAGTAGGCGCCGCTACTTCAAAAGCGCACCCCTGATGCCGGGCAGCAGCGGTATCAGTACTGGTTGGAGGCCGAGGAAATGGATTCTGGTAGGGCTCTAGCTAGAACACCGATTGAGAAATTGGTCGGTGTACTGCGGAACGGAAGGCGATTGGGGCAACCACCGTTCTACACGCCCTATCTATGGAGTAATGAAAATGGAGGCGATTACTCCACCGACAAGAGCGCAGCTCTTAAATAAAGAGAGAGAGAACCCCTAACAGGGTGGGCAGATCCACAAGTAATCAAAGATAACTTGCAGCCACTGTTGATACGAAGTCCTAAGATGGATATGATGAACCTTATGGTGATAAAGGATCAGCCTATCGCCCATAACAATAGGCAACTTGACAACCTTATCAAATGAGACACTTTTTACGAAACGTCCTAACTTTTTTTAACAACATTTTTGTTTTTAACACCCTCCGTGGTCGAATTTCACGACTATGGCCAAGTCTGTCATATGTCAAATTGGTAATTCGTCAAGTCCTATTTTCGACAAGTTATGATATTTGCCAAACACGCTACTCGTCATCTTAATCAAGTAATATAATAAAATATTGTATGCACAATCAATAAAAATATTTTTATATTTTAATTTTAAAACTTTAATCAATTAACCTTTTTTTAAATAATAATGAGCCTCTTTTTTCAAAATATTTATATACATGAACAGATTTTGATTGTACGGTCGCCTGCAAATATACTGGACCCCGTGTCCATGCAGATGCAGGCGATACCGGAGGGGTCCAATATATCTGCAGGCGACTGTACACGGAGATGACGAATAGCGTGTTTGGCAAATTTCATAACTTGTCGAAAAGAGGACTTGACGAATTACCAATTTGACATATGACGGACTTGACCATAGTAGTTATATACCCGTGGTTAGAGCGTTAGGCTCACGATCTGGAGGTCCGGGTTCAATTCCCGGTGGGGACATTGTCGAAATCACCTTGTGAGACTGTCCTTTCTTTGGTAAGGACTTTCAGGCTTGAATTACCTGATTGTCTGAAAAAGTAAGATGATTCCGTGTTTCGCAGGGCACTTTAAGACATTGGTCCCGGCTATTAGCCGTAAAAAACCCGCAGTGGAGCAGCGTGGTGGAGTATGCTCCATACCCCCACCGGTTGATTGAGTGGAGGCCTGTGCTCAGCAGTGGGACGTATATAGGCTGTTTACGTTATGTTTGTTTTTATAGCAGAAAAAAATCGAATAAATTTCTGACTCGGACGGGACTTGAACCCACTACTCTTGTCAAGCCGGGACGAGCGTGTTAACCATTACACCACCGGGTCCTCCTCCTGTTCATGCTAAATTCTTCCGATCTATATGTATCGCCATTAAGCATTATCCCATTTTTTCACAGGGTCCGCTTACCTAACCTCAAGATTTGTCAGGTCAGGTTTTTTTGCAACCCTTGCAACCCGAAGGGAAAACCCGTCCAAAACAACTCAGGTCAAATTTCATGTGAAAAACAAAAAAAATATATTCACACCCTTAATCACTTAAAACACAACACATTACTAAATGCAATTCTCAAAACCTTAATCACCTTTCGATAATATTCGCTATTCAGTAATTAACAAATGACCCTTCCTTCTCACTCTCTAATTAGTGCTATTATGACGTCACTAATGCCAAAACCTACATAAATACGCAGGATCGTGTGGGAATCATTCAGTTCCCTATTCGCACTCGAAGGGACAACATCTAAAGCTCATATTAAGCGTTTAATAAAAAACAGTCTGTGTAAACTTGTCATGTGTATTCAGTGATTTTACTAGTGCAGTGAAGACCACATAGAACATGTACTCATACGGCGCTTATTTTACGGCCTCTGAGATTCAGTGGTTGAGCGTAACGCTCACAATCTGACGGTCGCGAGTTCCAATCCCGGTGGGACATACAAAAAAATCTCTTTAAGCTCCCCAGTTTCGTTACGCCATTGTAGAGTGATCACCAGATTGTTAAAAGACGAGCCGTGCTTCGCAGGACACGTGAAGCAGTCGCTCCCAGCAACTATTTACTTACACAACATAACATAAACAGCCTATATACGTCCCACTGCTGGGCACAGGCCTCCCCTCAATCAACCGGAGGGGGTATGGAGCATACTCCACCACGCTGCTGCACTGCGGGTTGGTGGGGATTTCTATTTACTTATGTAAGTATTATTTCTTTCTTTCTTTCTTTCTTTATTGCATGTCACATGGTATTACAGTTCTTATAGGACACCTACTCTGTTGTTTATAAATATACTTATTAATCATGTCAATTTCTGAACACTAACAGTGTTACTACAAAACAAAGACTAAAAGATAAACTATGTTTAAAATATAATCCGTACACGAAAGAAGTCTCGAAGGCCGCGGCGCTACTGTCGCAGATCCTGCATAGAATTATTATGACTTGTCAAGTTAGTTTCATTAAAATCCGCCGACTTCTTTCGTGGCGCGAAATAATATTTTAAACTTAGTTTATTTTTAGTTTGTGTTTTGTAGTAACACTGCATATATTTTATGAACAACAAAAATGTCTGTCAAATGTAGTTGTCACAACCGCAGTAGGCAGTATGTCATTTTGTCACTGGGTTTGAGATAACTATTAATTTCAGACACAGCGACTTCGACTTTGAATTCATGTTTGGATCCATAGATAATTAATATCACGTGGTTTCCAGAAACTTGTGCCCTTCGAAGATATAGGTCTGTCAATCAAGTCAGCAAAAATGTCTGTCAATTGTAGTTGTCACTACCGCAGTTGGCAGTTTACCATTTTGTCACTGGGTTTGAGATAACTATCATAGTCAGACACAGCGACTACGACTTTATGAGTTTGAATTCATGTTTGGATCAATAGATAATTAATATCAATCAATCAATCAATCAATAATACTTTATTGCACAAGAACATATATAAAGGACATAAACATACGAATAAAACATAAGCACAATAGGCGGCCTTATTGCTAAACAGCAACACACACACACACATATATCACGTGGTTTCCAGAAACTTGTGCCCTACGATATAGGCTTCTTCTGTGATGGTAACAACAAACATGTCTGTCAATTGTATATATCACTACCGCAGTAGACAGTTCATCATCCTGTCACTGGGTGTGTGATGTCTACAGCTCACAGATAATGGTGCTAATTCCTGTAATACCATCTAATTTTATTTTAAGTTATATCTGTCATTTTCTTATCCGCCGAAAAGGAAAGGGACGGGTAATCGACAAGCATAAAATTTATGGAACACACGTCAATTTTAAGGACAAATCTAAAACAACCGTCTAAAAATTTTACATCAGTCAATAACCCGACACAGGTAAGTAGACAGCACGTCAAACGGATTGCATACCAGGGACGTACCTTTTGATTCGCCCGGGTTATTCATTCATTTACTCATTCTTCCTAAAATTAAGAGCTGTGAATTATCCGTCCCTTTCCTTTTCGACGGATATGAAAATGACGGATATAACTTAAAATAAAATTAGGCGGTGTCTGCAGGAATCGGGGCCATTATCTCCATTTTTATGAATACAACACTCATTTTATTTATTTATTATTACTATACTGCATATTTTTAACCTACGAGTACATTGAAGAACTAGCTGTCACTACAGCAGTAACCAACCCCATCAACCCTGGTGTCAGGGTTACTATTGAGCCGCCAAAAACTGACATGGCTCGTGTAACGACTATATACTTACATCAGTAAGTAGTAATGTTAATGAGAAGCAGTTGTCACTACAGCAGTAGACAGTTCGTCAGTCTGTCACTGGGTGAGTGATGACTGCAACTCATAGACGCAGTCGTCGTAAGATGGTCCGTCCTTCGGAGGGCGAGTTAAGCAGTCCATCCCCGCTACTATGTTAGTTAAGTAAATATGTCTGTCAATTTTAGTTGTCACAACCGCAGTAGGCAGTTTACCATTTTGTCACTGGGTTTGAGATAACTATTAATGTCAGACACAGCGACTTCGACTTTGAATTCATATTTGGATCCGTCACGTGGTTTCCAGGATTTGTGCCCTTCGAGGATATAGGCAGCTGCCGATATATGAACAATAAAAATGTTAATGAGAAGCAGTTGTCAGTACAGCAGTAGTCAGTTCGTCAGTCTGTCACTGGGTGAGTGATGACTGCAACTCATAAACGCAGTCGTCGTAAGATGGTCCGTGGTCCGTGCTTCGGAGGGCATGTTGAGCAGTCTATCCCCGCTACTATGCTACTTAAGTAAATTTCTGTCAATTGTAGTTGTCACTACCGCAGTTGGCAGTTTGTGATTTTGTCACTGGGTGTGTGATGACTGCAGCTCACAGATGACACCTACTCTATTGTCTGTACCTACATATATATTAATCATTTTAAGTTCTGAACACCATATCTTTTATGAACATTAAAAATGTCTGTCAATTGTAGTTGTCACGACCGCAGTTGGCAGTTTGTCATTTTGTCACTGGGTTCGAGATAACTATTAATGTCAGACACAGCGACTTCGACTATGAGTTTGAATTCATAATTAATATCACGTGGTTTTCAGAAACTTGTGCCCTTCGAGGATATAGGCAGCTGCTGATATATGAACAAAATGTCTGTCAATTGTAGTTGTCACTACAGCAGTTGGCAGTTTGTCATTTTGTCACTGGGTTCGAGATAACTATTAATGTCAGACACAGCGACTTCGACTATGAGTTTGAATTCATAATTAATATCACGTGGTTTTCAGAAACTTGTGCCCTTCGAGGATATAGGCAGCTGCTGATATATGAACAAAATGTCTGTCAATTGTAGTTGTAACTACAGCAGTTGGCAGTTTGTCATTCTGTCACTGGGTGTGTGATGACTGCAGCTCACAGATATTATCTCCATTTTCCTTCAGGTAACAAGAATTTTTGATCTGCATGTAGTTAGCTTATTAATGGTATCTTAATATCTCAGCTCATTAGTAAATCGACTGGTTTGTAATGAATTCATAATACGCTATTTAATGCGTTATTTTTATTATTATATCAGTTGTAGCCCTGTTCGCAAAAAGCGTGACTTACATTGTAGTTTCATGGTTTCGAATCCCGGAAAATTCCACTTGATATTAACTCACAATCATGGTATGAATCATCTCAGTATTACGATGTCACTAACACACTGTATTTTAATCATGTTAATTTCTGAACACCATATCTTTTTTAGAACAAGAAAAATGACTGTGAATCGTAGTTATCACTACCACTGTGGACAGTTCATCACTCTGTCACTGGGTTTGGGATAACTGCAGCTTACAGATATCATCATCATCATCATCCTGCAGTTTTCATTTTGTTACCTATCTACTTGTCTGCAAATTGTAGTTGTCACAACTGCAGTAGACAGTTCGTTACTCTGTCACTGGGTTCGTGATAACTGCAGCTTACAGATATCATCATCATCATCCTGCAGTTTTCATTTTGCTACATACCTACTTGTCTGCAAATTGTAGTTGTCACAACTGCAGTAGACAGTTCGTCACTCTGTCACTGGGTTCGTGATAACTGCAGCTTACAGATATCACCATCAATCGTGCATTTTTCATTTTGTTACCTATCTACTTGTCTGCAAATTGTAGTTGTCACAACTGCAGTAGACAGTTCGTCACTCTGTCACTGGGTTCGTGATAACTGCAACTTACAGATATCAACATCATCGTGGATTTTTCATTTTGTTACCTATCTACTTGTCTGCTAATTGTAGTTGTCACAACTGCAGTAGACAGTTCGTCACTCTGTCACTGGGTTTGTGATAACTGCAGCTTACAGATATCATCATCATCATCATCATCCTGCAGTTTTCATTTTGTTACCTATCTACTTGTCTGATTCATTTTGCTACATACCTACTTGTCTGCAAATTGTAGTTGTCACAACTGCAGTAGACAGTTCGTCACTCTGTCACTGGGTTCGTGATAACTGCAGCTTACAGATATCACCATCAATCGTGCATTTTTCATTTTGTTACCTATCTACTTGTCTGCAAATTGTAGTTGTCACAACTGCAGTAGACAGTTCGTCACTCTGTCACTGGGTTCGTGATAACTGCAACTTACAGATATCAACATCATCGTGGATTTTTCATTTTGTTACCTATCTACTCGTCAGTTCTGCAAATTGTAGTTGTCACAACTGCAGTAGACAGTTCGTCACTCTGTCACTGGGTTTGTGATAACTGCAGCTTACAGATATCATCATCATCGTGGATTTTTCATTTTGTTACCTATCTACTTGTCTGCTAATTGTAGTTGTCACAACTGCAGTAGACAGTTCGTCACTCTGTCACTGGGTTTGTGATAACTGCAGCTTACAGATATCATCATCATCATCATCATCCTGCAGTTTTCATTTTGTTACCTATCTACTTGTCTGCAAATTGTAGTTGTCACAACTGCAGTAGACAGTTCGTCACTCTGTCACTGGGTTCGTGATAACTGCAGCTTACAGATATCATCATCATCATCCTGCAGTTTTCATTTTGTTACCTATCTACTTTGTCTGCTAATTGTAGTTGTCACAATTGCAGTAGACAGTTCATCATTCTGTCACCGGGAGTGTGATGACTAACATTTTCAGGCGCAAGTCATCAGTACGACATCATCGCATCAGCAGCGTCAATTTAAACATAACGCACGTCTCATTCGCCTAAAACTACTGCAGCTTCTCACAACCTGTATAGCCGGAGAAAAGTAGCTGGAAGAAAAACCTCGGCTGCAAGCTCATCCCATAGTTATTTCTCCTTTCTTGCATTTTGTCTTTGAGCTGTGGTTATTATTTCTCCAGTAGATATGTCTCTAATCTATCACTGGGAAAATAATACCAATTGCTTGATTGGCTGAAAACCTGAGTGTCCAAAAAGTAAGACAATTCCGTGCTTCGGAAGGCGCTGGAGCTGCGTGATGAAGTGTACTACGGTTGAAAGAGGGGAGGCCTGTGCCCAGTGGGACATATATATAATCTGTTTATGTAAGTTTAATTGACATGTACATCAGGAATGCGTCTCATTTCTTTTATTTTCACCGTTACGCTTACCTGTAAAATGCAGTTGTCACTACAGCAGTAGACAGTTCGTCATTCTGTCACTGGGTTTGTGATAACTGCGGCTTACAGATAACATCTATTATCTTCAATCCTCTGTAATACGATATTCTCTTTCCAGTTATCAAATATAGTTAGGTGCCTCATATTTAGATAGAACCAAGCAGATTAAATCACATCATTCTGTTAGATGCAGTTGTCACTACAGCAGTAGGCAGTTTCTCATTCTGTCACTGGGTGTGTGATGACTGCAGCTTACAGATAACATCTTCTATTATCTTCAATCCTCTGTAATACGATCTTCTCGATATTTAGACAGAACCAAGAAGATTAAATCACATCATTCTGTTTGATGCAGTTGTCACTACAGCAGTAGGCAGTTTCTCATTCTGTCACTGGGTGAGTGATAACTGTCACTTACAGATACTTTCTCCATTTTTCTGAAGACACTCATTTTTGTATTTTTTTAGTCTACTTTAAACTGCGAGTAAATTGAAGAACTTTCTATGAGTTGCAGTTGTCACTACAACAGTAGACAGTTCGTCATTCTGTCACTGGGTAAGTGATAACTGTCACTTACAGATACTTTCTCCATTTTTCTGAAGACACTCATTTTTGTAGTTTTTTTTAGTCTTCTTTAAACTGCGAGCAAATTGAACAACATTCTATGAGTTGTAGTTGTCACTACAGCAGTAGACAGTTCGTCATTCTGTCACTGGGTGAGTGATAACTGTCACTTACAGATACATTCTCCGTTTTTCTGAAGACATTCATTTTATTTTTGTATTTTTTTAGTCTACTTTAAACTGCGAGCAAATTGAACAACATTCTATGAGTTGTAGTTGTCACTACAGCAGTAGACAGTTCGTCATTCTGTCACTGGGTGAGTGATAACTGTCACTTACAGATACATTCTCCGTTTTTCTGAAGACACTCATTTTTGTATTTTTTTAGTCTACTTTAAACTGCGCGTAAATTGAAGAACTTTCTATGAGTTGCAGTTGTCACTACAGCAGTAGACAGTTCGTCATTCTGTCACTGGGTGAGTGATAACTGTCACTTACAGATACTTTCTCCATTTTTCTGAAGACACTCATTTTTGTATTTTTTTAGTCTACTTTAAACTGCGCGTAAATTGAAGAACTTTCTATGAGTTGCAGTTGTCACTACAGCAGTAGACAGTTCGTCATTCTGTCACTGGGTGAGTGATAACTGTCACTTACAGATACTTTCTCCATTTTTCTGAAGACACTCATTTTTGTATTTTTTTAGTCTACTTTAAACTGCGAGTAAATTGAAGAACTTTCTATGAGTTGCAGTTGTCACTACAACAGTAGACAGTTCGTCATTCTATCACTGGGTGAGTGATAACTGTCACTTATAGATACTTTCTCCATTTTTCTGAAGACACTCATTTTTGTATTTTTTTATTCTACTTTAAACTGCGAGTCAATTGAAGAACTTTCTATGAGTTGTAGTTGTCACTACAGCAGTTGGCAGTTTCTCATTCTGTCACTGGGTATGTGATGACTGCAGCTTATAGATAACATTTTCTGTAATACGTTCTTCTGTTCCAGCTATCAAATAGTTGTGACCTTTTTCTCATATTTAGAAGAACTAAGAAGACATTGAAACATTCTGTTAGATGTAGTTGTCACTACAGCAGCTGACAGTTTGTCGTTCTGTCACTGGGTGTGTGATGACTGCAGCTTATAGACTGTAGACAACCGTCATCTATTTCTAGTTATCAAATAACTGTAATCGGGTTCAGAAGAAAACCAAAATAATTATGTATAAGTCAAGAAATTCTGCAACCACAGTTGTCACTACAGCAGTTCGCAGTTTGTCGTTCTGTCACTGGGTGTGTGATGACTGCAGCGTACAGATAACATCTTCAGGTTCCAGTTGTTACGCAAGTTGAGAAATATTCAAAGGAGCAAAAAGTTAAAGCCGATTATTCGTATTAACTCCCACTGTAAGGCATAGTTGTCACTACAGCAGTTGGCAGTTTATCGTTCTGTCACTGGGTGTGTGATGACTGCAGCTTACAGACGGCATCTCCTGTTTCCAGTTATCCATGTTATAAGAAAACCAGGTATGCTCAAAAGTGACAGCTTTAGACTAATATAGTATTTATTTAACCATTACTTGTCACATATATAAAAAAAACTTAAAACTGTAAGTAACTCTAGTTACTCTTGGGTTTTTGTTGTTTTCTTTTTGTGTTTTTGTCACATTTCTAATTGTTTTTAGTGTCGTATTTATATGTACAATAAAGCGTTTTTGTATTGTATTGCATTAAAAGTTCAAAATCTCCTCGCAAAGTAAATATAAAAACATTCGTCGTGGGTTATTTTATTTTTTTACGAAATGGCAACGTGGGGTGGGATGACGTCAGCTGGGCTAACCTTGAAATGTTAGCTGTCACTTTTGAGCATACCAGCGGGCTTAGCGCCGTAAGCACGCGACTCTCTCGCCGCGACAGAGATCGTCTGTCTCTTTCTGTGCAGTACTGTGAGAGAGAGACGGGTGACGTATGTCGAGGCGAGAGTCGGGCGCTTACGGTGCTAAGCCCGCTGGTATGCTTCCTATGACAAGCCGCCATTGCTAGCCCATTGATGACGTAAGTGTTACCATTAAATTGGTATCTCCAACATTCCAAGGACGTAAATTTTATTATCGAAAATTAAGTGTGTGTTTTACGTAGTCATCGTCTCCCTAGCATTATCCCGAGTTTCACAGGGTCCGCTTACCTAACATGAAGATTTGACAGGTCCGGTTTTTTACATAAGCGACTGCCTGTCTTACCTGCGCTTACGGTGCTAGGCCCGCTGGTGTTACACCATGGTTAATGTCATCGGCAATTGACAACATTTCAAATTTTTAAGCCGTGGTTTTTTTGTGCTATTTCGAAAGTACTTGTTTAAATAGAAGACACGTATTTTTTCTTTTCAAGATTTTTCCACTAGAAGTTACAAAAAATATTTTTTGAAAATTGGATTCTGCCATTGATAGAATGAAGGCAGTATAATGTAATGTACCTTTGCATGCGTATTTAAAACAAGTCGCAAACAAAGTGTCATGTTATGTATGACATTTACTTTTTTTATAATTTTTATGTAAAGGTCTGAACTTATTATGCTTTCCTCTTCTGACCTCGTGGATTTTTCAATATATTTAAAAAATCTGAAAAAATGTGTTTTGTGTAAATCATAGAAATATCTCGAAATGGTTTTCGATTTAAGGCACCTTAGTAAAAATGAAATGTTGTCAATTGTACAAGAAGAAAAGCTCACCTTGTTAGTAAGGCAGGCGCTGAAGTCCTTCTTCATGTCTGCCACGGCCACGCGGTCCTGCGGCCGCTTGGGTCCGCTGACACACGTCACCACCGTCGACAAGTCCAACTCCACCACCTACAAAACGTTATACAGAGTGTTTTTTTTTTTTTTTTTTTAATTAAGATGGGTTTGCTCTTGACTTCGTTCTTCTACAAGAAGAAGAGATCGACGTTGGAACGAGCTTACCCAGAAAATGCCTATTCACCCGTGATTTAAAGGACCCCAGGTTATAAGTGTGTAGTGGCACCGTAACTAATACTGAGCGAGATGATTCAGACCATGATTCTGAGTTGATATCAAGTGGAATTTTCCGTCGTAAAATTCACGTCTTATTTTATATTTTATAAATTATTTTCAATTGCATACTTTAGAAATTTTGAAAAAATTGCTCCTGGCCCCAGACTTGCCCGAAGGCATTGACGAGGCCTAAGACGGGGCGAGCTTGCCCAGAAGGTGCCTGTTCGCTCTGACCTTGAAAGCACCCGGGTTATATGCATACGGAAATACAGAAGACGACAAATAATTCCAAGTGCAACCAATTAATTTATTACTAACTTAAATACTTAAGTATAAAATACCAGATAATATTTTAAATTTGTCAGAAAATAAATTTAAAGCACATGTAAAGCTTACTTTATGTAAAAAAGCTTATTATAAGATTAATGATTACCTAAATGATAAAAATGTCTGGTATTGAATGTGTTTCTCTAGTTATTTATTTTATTTTAATGTACCCTCATTGATTTAAAAGATGTGTTGCTGTTGCAGTTTCTTGTCATTTCTTCTCCTCAGCCATAACACCTTGCGAAATTATGTAAATTCAAAAATGTTACATTGACCTTCAACAAGTTTATCCATGATAATTACGTTGAATAAATGATTCTGATTTCTGACTTTGCAAGAAACTGGTCTTTTGCACCTTATCGTACCTCTGAGAAGGTCGGGTCTTCTGATGAATTGTTGAAGTCCCGGAACTGCTTGCTGGCCTGCAGGTATGCCTTGATCACATCAACCTGCTCCTTCTTGCGGTCTGGAAGGGATATTTCAAATGAGAATTAAAAATAGAATCTCAAATGGGTGAATATCAAAATGTGTCAAGTTTGGTGGCGAACTGTCATATAATTTTTTCGTGAAAAATTGGGGAAATTGGGAATTGAAAAATTCCTTTTTCATGTCGGAACCGAGGATCCTTTTGGATCTTTTTCATGTCGGAACCCAATTTTTCACGAAAAAATAATATAAAATTTTGCCACCAAACTTGAAAATTTGAGATTCACCCAAATGTAGGTGGCAGCACTATTGTATGTATTTATATTTGTATTTATATATTTCTATTTATTTTTTTTACGAGCTCGGCGGCGCAGCGGTAAACGCGCTCGGTCTGCGATTGTTGAAGTTAAGCAACTTTCGCAAAGGCCGGTCTTAGGATGGGTGACCATAAAAAAAAAAGATTTCATCTCGACCTCCTCCGTGCTTCGGAAGGCACGTTAAGCCGTTGGTGACGGCTGCATTAGCAGATGATTTTTTTTTTACAATTTTTTTTTTTTTTAAAAGAATCTCTAGGGCCCTGTGCCGAGGTTTCTCTTGCATATGATGTAATGATGTCACTAACACCCTGTATAAAGCAAGCGACTCACTGGTCTGGATGAGGTACTCGAGCGAGCGCTCGTCCACCGGGAAGAAGGCGACGGTGGCGCCGAACTCCGGGCACATGTTGGCCACGGTGGAGCGGTCCGCCACGCTCAGCGCCGCCACCCCCGGCCCGAAGAACTCCACGAACTTCCCCACCACGCCCAGCGTGCGCAAGTGCTGAAGAATACAATAACAATTATAATAAAAACACTTTCATCATCATCACCAGCCCATTAACGTCCCCACTGCAGGGGCACGGGCCTTCCCTATGGATGGATAGGGAGATCGAGCCTTAAACCACCACACCACGCGGGCCCAGTGCGGAAAAACACTTTATTGCACACAAATTTACAAAACATTTACAGGATAAACTTATTATAAGGTGGGCAAAGGCGGTCTTATCGCCAAGAGCGATCTCTTCCAGACAACCTTCGGCAGAGGATAAGGAACACTTGTACAGCTGCAGTGTAGCGCGCAAAAGAGTAAAATAAAAAAGATTTTTTTTATATATATATATATATATATATATATATATATATATTAAATAACAGAGAATGATAGATAGATAGTGGTGCTAATTCCTGTAAACACCATCTAATTTTATTTTAAGTTATATCTGTCATTTTCTTATCCGCCGAAAAGGAAAGGGACGGGTGATCGACAAACATAAAATTTATGGAACACACGTCAATTTTAAGCACAAATCGTGAAACGGATTACAATACCAGCGATCTCGCCTATTTCCGATCCCGGCTTTTAGCCGTAAAAACACCTCCACCAACCCGCATTGGAGCAGCGTGGTGGAGTATGCTCCATACCCCCTCCGGTTGATTGAGGGGAGGCCTGTGCCCAGCAGTGGGACGTGTATAGGCTGTTTATGTATAATAAACTACGTATGAGAAGTGTTTACCTTAGTGATAGTGAGCACGAGGTCGGTGGAGGTCACCAGCGGGTTGAGGTCCCCCACCAGCTTGTACCCCACCACCTTCGGGAGCAGCATGCTGATCGGCTGCGACAGCATCACAGCTTCCGCTTCGATTCCTGGGTAGACATTGTCGGGGATTAGTACTCATTCCAGTACCTGGCATCAAATCAACCGGAGGGGGTAAGGAGTATACTCCACCAAGCTTCTCCACTGCGGGTTGGTGGAGGTGCTTACATCATCATCTTGAATCATCTTGCTTTTTGAGATAATCAGGTGATTCCAGCCAACCAAAGAAAGGACAGACAGAGTGATTTCGACAATGTCTCCATCGGGAATCGAACCCGGACCTCCAGATCGTGAGCCCAACGCTCTAACCACTACCACGGAGGCCGTTTCACGATTCCAGTACGGTCACGAGTACTAATATTTATACACTTTGAAACCATGTCACATTAACTTTTTTGTCAAATTAAACCGTGAGTCTCATTAAATGTCAAATGTGATAGTGTGACAGGGTTCTAAAGTGGGTACATGATATTGCTCATGCCTGTACACACCTAGTATTATTTTCAGTTATACCCGTCATTTTCTTATCCGTCGAAAAGGAAAGGGACGGATGATTGACAGGTGTTAGTTTTAAAATGAACGAGCGAATGAATGGCTACTCTGTGTCAACTATTTAAAAAAGAATTTTTGAATTTGGAATTTAGCCTAATTCAAAATTTAAAACCACCACTTCTTTTTTTTCTTCGTGGCGGACCCAACTAGTTGGCTAGCTAGTTCCGCCCACATGCAACAGATGGCGCCACATTCGATAATGCAGTCTTCAAGCGGTCGTGAAACGCGCTATCGAAGTTTACACAGCAAGACGCATATATACAACTTCCAACATAACACCGTTGTTGGATCCCTAGTCACACTACCAACTTGTGACTAGCAGGGTACTATGCTCTGGGGGTTAAAATGGCCACATCGAAGCAATTCATCTAAGGAAGCAATATTGCTATTTGACATTTGTTTCCATGCTACTTTTTTAGGGAAAAATAGGGCAGTGGAGCAGTGGAGTGGAGTGGAGCAGTGGAGTGGAGTGGAGCAGTGGAGTAGGCAGTATTGCTTACTTAGATGAATTGCTTCGATATGGCCATTTTAACCCTCCTGTTCCGTACCCCGAAAACATCCTTTGGCGGCAGCATAGCCTCGCCGCTAATTTTTCTTTTCTTTTTTTTCTTATTTTTTTTCTTACTATTTTTTATGTTTTTTTTTTATTTACCTCCGACGCCCCAGCCGACGACGCCGAGCCCGTTGATCATGGTGGTGTGGCTGTCGGTGCCCACCACGGAGTCAGGGTACAGCACGCCCTCCGTGAACACCACCCTGGCCAGATACTCCAGGTTCACCTGCAACACAGAACAAAGTTTGACCGAAGAAGTGTTATTCCGTGCTTCTGATTGCACGTTGCGCCGTTAGTCCCGGCCACTAGCCGTAAAGCACCCTAATTGGAGCAGCGTAGTGGAGCATGCTGTGTATGCTGTGCACGCATGTTGTGTTGTGTGTTGTTCTTGTGTTGTGTGTTATTGTTGTGTGTAGTTGTTGTTGTGTGTTGTTGTTGTTGTGTTGTCTGTTTTTTTTTTTTTTTTTTATCCTTAATCTAAATACATGGTTTGAATGATGCCGTTAAACCACAGAGGTTTGTCTCGGCACCCATTCGTCGCATTAAAACAGAAAAAAATAAAAATAATAATATAAAAATACAGAAAACATTGAAAGAAATGAACTCAAAAACACACACAGTGCACTGTTGTACCGAGTAGGCATAAATGCCAATCGATGCGGCGTACCTCGTGTACGAGATTCCCTCTAAAACCAGTTTGTCGCTTCCTCGATGCTTCATATACATCGTGTTCTATTAATTGATTGCTTAATGTAACGTCGCATCACGCCCATTTTATCTAGCGGGGTAGGCAGTAGTGACTATGTTATTTGTCTTATAATTGTTGTTGTGTGTTGTTGTTGTGCTGTTGTTGTTGTGTGTTGTTGTTGTGTTATGTTGTTGTTGTGTTATGTTGTTGTTGTGTGTTGTTGTTAAATAGTAACTCGTGAATTTTAATTGTTACCTGGTGCACGATGCCCGAGCCTGGAGGTACGATCAACATATTTTGGAATGCTTGAGCTCCCCACTGAAATAAAAAAAAAGTATTATGTATTAGTCCAGTTTGCAGAACGCGTGACATACATCGTAGCATCACGGGTTCGAATCCTAGATCAGGCTCTAAACAGAATCCGACATTATGAGTTTGAATTCATGTTTGGATCAATGTTGCGTATTGATAGGATCAATACTATCGATAATATAATGTACACCATCGTTTTTAGTACAATCAAATAGACGTTCCATTTTTTTTTCGTTACGATGTCACTAACACCCTGTATATAAAGGTTAACAAAACACAGGGCAAAAGTATGGAACTGAAAATAATTTTAAAAAATACAATAAAATATATGAATTTTCCGATAGGAAATTCCACTTGATATCAACTCAGAATCATGGTCTAAACCATCCCCTTATATTATACAGGGTGTTAGTGACATCGTAACGAATACTGAGTGGCATGATTCACACCATGATTCTTGAGTTAATATCAAGTGGAATTTTTCGTCGTAAATTAATGTTTGTTTTTTATTTATTTTTTTAATTATTTTCAATGCTTTTGCGATGCAAAATTCCATTTGATATTAACTCACAATAATGAGCTGCATCATCCCTCTCAGTATTCGTTACGGTGTTACTAACACCCATACCTACTTGTATGGCTACCTGTATGTACTTGTATAGGGTGTAAGTGACATCGTAACGAATACTGAGAGGGATGATGCAGCTCATTATTCTGAGTTAATATCAAATGGAATTTTCCATCGCAAAAGCATTGAAAATAATTAAAAAAAAAAACAAACATTAATTTTACGACGAAAAATTCCACTTGATATTAACTCAGAATCATGGTGTGAATCATCCCCCTCAGTATTCATTACGATGTCACTTACACCCTGTATAACAATATACTTACACTAAGAATACTCTATAGATAAATAATGGTCCTAATTCCTGTAAATACCATCTAATTTTATTTTAAGTTATATCTGTCATTTTCTTATCCGCCGAAAAGGAAAGGGACGGGTAATCGACAAGCATAAAATTTATGGAACACACGTCAATTTTAAGCACAAATCTAAACCAACCGTCTAAAAATTTTACATCCGTCAATAACCCGACACAGTTAAGTAGACAGCACGTCAAACGGATTGCATACCAGCGACGTACCTTTTGATTCGCCCGGGTTATTCATTCATTTACTCATTCTTCCTAAAATTAAGAGCTGTGAATCATCCGTCCCTTTCCTTTTCGACGGATATGAAAATGACGGATATAACTTAAAATAAAATTAGCCGGTGTCTGCAGGAATCGGGGCTACTATCTCACCTTAAGAAACTGGAATCTCTCCTTGTTCCTCTCAAACTCCAACTCTTGATTTTTGTTTAGAGCGTCCGCTCTGAAATGATAAATAAATAAATAAATTCCTAACCGAAACGCCAAATATTAAGTACCTTTATAAACAACTAATTTTACAAGTCAGTCGATTACATAAGATTACTAAATCTTTTAAGGGGCAATGTATACGTTTTTACAATACGATTCCCATTGACATTCAGAATTTGCCTTTCAACTGTTTCAAGACAGTAGTTAAACAAAAACTTTACAAAAAAGGTTATTATAAAGTTAGTGATTATTTAGAAGATATGAATGCATGGGATTAACTGTCTGAGAACTGATATTAGGCAGCTAAATTACTCAATTGTATACCAATATTTTATGTTTTATGTTTATTTTTAAAGAACGTCTAGGGCCCTGTGCCGAGGTTTTTCTTGCAGCTTCTTTTCCCCGGCTATACAGGTTGTGAGAAGCTGCAGTAGTTTTACGATTACGATTCAAAGTGTAACTATGTTACCTAATGAATAAAGATATTTTTGAATTTGAAAATTTGAAACTTTTTAACGGCCTCCGTGGTCCAGTAGTTGAGCGTTGTGCTCACGATCCGGAGGTCCCGGGTTCGAATCCCGGTGGGGACAAATCCCAAAAATCCCTTTATAATCCCTAGTTTGGTTAGGACATTACAGGCTGATCACCTGACTGTCCGAAAGTAAGATGATCCGTGCTTCGGAAGACACGTTAAGCCGTTGGTCCCGGTTACTACTTACTGATGTAAGTATGTAGTCGTTACACGAGTCATGTCAGGGGCCTTTGGCGGCTCAATAATAACCCTGACACCATGGTTGATGGGGTTGGTAATCCAGGTGGATTACCACAACCCACACGATAGAAGAAGTACTTTTATTTGACGGACAAACAAACAGACACACACATACACTTTCACATTTATAATATTAGTATTTTTTTGGCCTTGCCGTGGTAGCCCAGTTGGTAATACGCTCGCCTCTCACTTTGAGGTCGCAGGTTCAAAACCAACACAGGTCTAAACCAATGATTGTCGAATTTATTTTCGAATTCATGTTTGGATCATAAATGATTATCACGTGCTCAGCGGTGAAGGAAAACATCGTGAGGAAACCCACATTCCCGAGAAATGCATTTTCGGAGGTATGTGACCTAACCTGTATTGGGCTGGTTTTCCCTTCGCGGGTTGGAAGGTCAGACGGGCAGTGAATTCTGTAAAAAACCGGACCTGTCAAATCTTTGGGTTAGGTAAGCGGAAAAACGAGATGATGCTGGGGAGATGATGATGTAGGTTGGTGGTACTCACGCCCTGGCGTAGTCCACCTGCACTGAATGGTCTATGACCAGGTCGGCGGGGCAGATGGGGTTGATCTTGTCCGGGTTACCGCCCAGGTCCTTCACCGCGTCCCGCATCGCCGCAAAGTCCACCACCGCTGGGACTCCTGTGAAATCCTAGAAAAAACATCAAATAATAATCAATCAATCAATAATACTTTATTGCACAACAACATATACAAAGGACATAAACATACGAATGAAACAATATAACATAAACTGCCTATATACGTCCCACTGCTGGGCACAGGCCTCCCCTCAATCAACCGGAGGGGGTATGGAGCATACTCCACCACGCTGCTCCACTGCGGGTTGGTGGAGGTGTTTTTACGGCTAATAGCCGGGACCAACGGCTTATCATGCCCTCCGAAGCACGGAATCATCTTAGTTTTTCGGACAATCCGGTGATTCAAGCCTGAAAAGTCCTTACCAAACAAGAGTTACTTAGTAACTCTAAGTGAGCCTTGGCCAAGTAACAGCTATAATTATTTTATTATTATTATTATTTTTTTTTTATATTATTTAATATTATCTCTGTGCTCCCTAGTTTGGTAACGCCCAGGGTGATCGCCAGATTGACAAAAGATGATCCGTGCTAGGAGACACGTTAAATCACATCCGAAGTACCTATGTAAGTATGTAATCGTTACATGAGCCCCCTATTCCGTGCTTCGGAAGGCACGTTAAGCCGTCGGTCCCGGTTACTATTTACTGATGTAAGTGAGTAATCGTTACATGAGCCAAGTCGGAGGCTCAATAGTAACCCTGACACCAGGGTTGATGAGGTTGGTATTCTACCTCACAACACACACGATAAAAAGAAGAAATGCTATAAAAACATTAATATAATATTTTGAATTACAACAAAATAATTATTATGTATTGAAAGAAAAACACACAACGTCGATATGAAGATTGTTTTGTGAACTTACCCTTTACTCCCGCTATGTTGGTACTATTTACCTGCTTGTCACCTGCTAGGGCAACACTTTCATAAATTTTGAAAGTGTGGTAGCACTGCAATTCTGTCATCTTTTCATAGTCCTTCACCAGGAAGATATTCCTGCGACGTTGTGTGTTTTTCTTTCAATACATAATAATTATTTTGTTGTAATTCAAAATATTATATTATGTATTTGTCTAAAAACACACAACGTCGATATGAAGACCTGTTTGATATCTGCTGGTGACAAACACAAAACGCTATGTGAAAATTATAATATTTATTGTTTCTTAAAAACTTTTATGAAACAATCAACACATAATAATTTATTCAAACTTATAAAATTATTATTATTATTATTATTATTATTATTGTATGTCTTTTTCATATCTCGGGCCTATGGAGGCCCGGACTTTTGGAAGGCGTGCATGGGGCCGAAGCCAACACGTAGAGGCCCCTTAAGACAGTTTAATCTAAATGTGGTGTGACACCAACCGGCGATTATCCCTGTATGCACTATGGGAGTGCACCCAAAGACAATCCCCGGTTCGTGTAGGACTATTGCAAATTATGGGAACAAAGGGAACTGGGCTATTGGGTTGGGGGTTAGTGGACCGGGATACTGGAGCTATGGGGGACTATGGCGCCTGCTCGACCAATGTTGGTAAACATGGATAAATGAGCAGGCGGTGACTCGCCACTCACTGGATGGGCCACCTATCTAGCCGACGCGACTGGACGGCAAGGCAGCAACATGGTTGTGAGCAGCTCAGGGTGTCGAGAGGTGTACACCGCTTTCTGCGAGGCGGTTTACCCGCCTCACCAACTCGCGACTTATGCATCTTTCACTTCCACCCTGCGAGCGTATAGCTCTAACGCCCCACTCTGGCCGGCCAATGAAGGCAAGCCAGAGGTGAGAGTCCTGCGGCCCCCGCTGGGGTCCACTCCGGCCGGCCAGTGAAGGCAAGCCGGAGACGGAGGGCCTGACCGACTTTCGGGGGATCTCAGCTCCGTGGTGTCGTCACTCACCAACAGCTCGCCACAAGCTGGCCTGCGGAGACTGACTGCACTGTTGAATTCACCAGTTTCGCTGATGAATTCACCAGGGGGCGATGGGGTCGTCACATCCCGACGCCTTTTATTATTATTATTATTGGAAGCACAGGCAGCACTTTGTGCTGATGCGTGCTTATCACTTCACTTGTGTTCATGATTGTTCATATATTTGTCAAGTCTATTTTTAAAAGAGTTCACTGAGGGAGCACTGATCACAGATTCTGGCAGTTCATTCCACGCGTCCACTACACGGTTGGGCAAAAATTATTCAGGCACAACATTATTAAACAGTAAATGAGATGTATTACTCTTCTTTTGTATTTCTTGTAAAGAAATACTATAGACTTTTTTTAAAGTATCTTGATTCTTCAAGTTGCCTCATGATAGTATGTCATCAATGGGATGATTTTCAACCCAGCTTGCTGAGGCCACAGCTGATCTGCCAATAACAGTCCTAGAAGCTGGTTATGGTTGTCCTGTTATAGTGATAAATAGGTGCTTCAGTTTATCAACCTCATTCCCTCTGTTTTGAGAAACTTCAATAAGACGTCTTGCTCAAGTAACTGACTGCCTATGGATAGCAGTGTCTGTCTTTGAACCAAAGAGATTTCAAATAAAGTATTTTTGGTTATGGGACAACTTACCAATCAAATAATGAACAATCTGGATAACCCAAACAGGCAGATTTTTTTTTTTTTTTTTGCTTTGACTTGTTGGATGCTGAAATTGCTCTGAATGATGCTGAAATCTGTCATAGTAATAATTGGTCATCAGACTTACGGTCCCGTCTAATTATACAAAATGTAAATATTGCAGATTTATGGATTAGAATCGAACTGTATGCAAGTTTCTCCACCAAGTGTATGTAGGCTAAAAATCTGCATTTATGTGACTTTCTGGACTTGTGCTACTAACACGATTTTCGTCACACCACTTGAACCACCCCTTAATTGCAGGAAAATAGGTACTCGTTGTGGATTGCCAACAACTGTTACATAATAATTACTGTTATATAATAATTGCTTTTCGGGTTCTGACCAGTTACTAGTTTGCTGCCCCCAGCTTTAAGTAACCAAGCCTGTAGGTTCACTTGGTCAATTTGTAAGGGTGAACGGTTCGTGGCAGTGTCCACTAAGCACTCCGCGAGCTTCTCTATCGTAATAGGTGGAACCCATGACCTGTAAGGCCCAAGACCTAAAGTCTTCCAGCCAATATATTTTTTCCCGAAGTGGAGGTATTACAATATACAGACCCTTGGCGCTGTTCATATGGGCCAGAACTCGAGGGATGAGGTTGGGTGGAGGGAAAGTCCAGCCCAGTTGAAGTTCCCACACTTGAATGAAAGCATTTGAGAAGAGTGCTGAGCAATCTTTGCAGTCTAATGAGACGTACATGTTGACCACGGCTCTTTCGGCAGACGCGAACAGATCGACGTCTGGTGTGCCCCAACGATGAAATAATCGGTTTGTTGTAGTGGGCAACAGGTGCCATTCCGATATATGCCGTGCCCGTGAGAGGCGATCGGCAGTGCAGTTGTACCTCCCCGGGAGGTAGTGTGCTGACAGGGTTATGTTCAGCCTGTCTGTCAGCTTCAACAACTTGCATGTCAGATTGAATAAGTTGAAAGAGCGCGTTCCCCCTTCCTTCCGAATGTAGGAGACCAATGTTCGGTTGTCGAACTGGACTAGAATATGGGCAATTCTGCCGACGATGGAATTGATCCCGAATCAATACACATCTCCAACAGCAACAACAGCCTCCGTGGTCTAGTGCTTAGAGCGTTAGGCTTACGATCTGGAGGTCCGGGTTCGACTCCCGATGGGGACATTGTCGAAATCATTTTGTGAGACTGTCCTTTGTTTGGTAAGGACTTTTCAGGCTTGAATCACCTGATTGTCCGAAAAAGTAAGACGGTTCCGTACTTCGGAGTGCACGTTAAGCCGATGGTCCCGGCTATTATCCGTAAAAACACCTCCACCAACCCGCATTGGAGCAGCGTGGTGGAGTATGCTCCATACCCCCTCCGGTTGATTGAGGGGAGGCCTGTGCCCAGCAGTAGGACGTATATAGGCTGTTTATGTATGTAATGCATATACTGCGAAAAGCTCTTTCCAGATCGAGTGCTTCCTCCTCTGTTCTTTCGACCAAGATTCCGATAAGAGGGTCTCGTCCAACTGAGCTTCCCAACCCGAGTCCACCGAATCGGTAGTCAGTGAGTGGGTGTATGGGGAGTTGACTTGCTCCATCACTTCATGTCGTTCCGTACTTGTGGGGATAACACCAGTAACAATTTTTTATTGAATTTAAAATATTTCAGAAAAATTTGAAGGTAAGAACAATGGAGGCAGATCTTTGGAATAACAAAGTTGGCGAAGTTTGACTGACCTAGTACTTTTTTTTTTTTTTTTTTTTGCAATGTGTTGTTTTATGTTTGCTATGGACTGTTCTAACTTTCTTATTTTTTTTTTTTTTTTGATAGAAACATTCTGTTCAACTTTGTATTCCCAGTGATCCCTAAATACTCCTGTGTCAACTGTGTGTATACTGAAATCAATTTCAGTATAGATTTTAGATAATTTATCTGCCATCCCAAGGATTCCAAGAGACTTACAACTTCCGCAGTTTGAGTAATCAACTTGGTCTAGTCTTGATTGGCCCGGAGGAAATTGTCTAGGTAGACTAGAACTCGACGAATTCCTCTCGAACGTAGGATCTCCGCGATCCAGTTCATCAATATTCAAAATGTGCGAGGTGCGGATGCTACACAGAAGGGTAGCTATTGGATAGATAGGGGGCTCTCTATTGTACACTACGGTTTGGCTATTGGTATGTGTAAGTATGCGTTGAAGTACTAGGCGGAGCCCTATTAACTCATGTCCTGGTGTGAATCATGAGATTGACACAAAAGTTTCAGATGGTCTCTTCTTAGCGAATGGTTTATTTTCTTTCAGGTAAGATGGAACGTTTAACCAGGAATTTGTGCCTCCCCGTGACTGTATGACCGGCGTGAGGGTGTTCTGGTCAAATAGATGGAACCTTATGGTTGTCTGGAAGAAATCGCTTTAAGCGATAAGGCCGCCATTTGCCATTTACTTAGTTAAGAGTCTTTTTGTAATTTCTTTTTATTTTGGTGCAATAAAGTGTATTTGTATTGTATTGTATAAATATTCGGCACTTGGAGGTAATCTCCTCAATGTGTTCTGAAGGTTTTTATTACCTACTTCAGAGATAATCCATTCCCCTCTTAATTTATAGGCATTCGGCCCACTCACAAACTACCTGTAACATCTGTTCCATATTTTTGTAATGAGCAGAAGCCGGACCAAATACAGGACTTAACCGATCAAAATTATATTTTAATGTTAAGTATTTTCTGTTGAACCTTGATGTTGGCAGAATCATCGTTTCTGGACGATGCAGCCACAAACAAAGAAAATAGAATAGAAATTAATATCTTTTCATACAAATTAGTTGGGTTCAACTCAGCCGATGAGTTGTTAGCCCAATTAACAATTTCTTGTAAATTGTCACAGATTCTTTCTTTCTGTTCTAGTAAGCCATTAGTAAGCCTTGCCATAGCCCTTTCAGTTGTTGCAAGATAATCTTTGCCTTTATTTAGATGGCAAAGTTCAGTATTAAGTTTTTGCTCCACAAAGCCCGGCTTTGCTAAAAGGGTTTGAAGACTTTAGAGTACTTCACCTCTTTCTAACCATCACTATTAAAGTGTTGTAATCGATTAATTCGTCCACACGCTTTTGAGATGTATTTTTAATGACCTTTGTGGTGTCTGTAACAGTCTGGATTTCTCCCAAATTAAGTTGTACAGCATTGGGTTTGGTTAAAAACTTGTTAGAAGAGGATGAGCTAACTGAATTAGCTACAGATGAGCCGGGTAATGACGTCGGCAAAAAGTTTTGTACATAATTTGTAAGTTGACTTACTTGAGTGATGAGGGTATCAATGCGTGGATCGTAACCCTCAGTATTGTGATTTACGCTTGGATCTCTAGTTTGGACGACGTGAGGATTGACCCTCTGAATCCGATTCAGTGTCCCCACAGTCGTTACTGGAAGAACTTACATGTTCTTCGCGAGAATATTATGGAGGTTCTTGAACCTCGTTTTCCGCAGTAGGCGGGGTATTAAACACACTTTCCTCACTCATATTACGGCACAACACAAATTTGGCACGAAAATATACTATTTTACGGCTATTTAACTTGTGATTTTAAACTTTTTACGATCTCGAGAAAAGTTATAAACCGTATAAGCGGGAATCACAAAACGCTATGAAAAGATGACAGAATTGCAGTGCTACCACACTTTCAAAATTTATGAAAGTGTTGCCCTAGCAGGTGACAAGCAGGTAAATAGTACCAACATAGCGGGAGTAAAGGGTAAGTTCACAAAACAATCTTCATATCGACGTTGTGTGTTTTTAGACAAATACATAATATGGAGTATTTTATTAATTCAGCAAATGGAATTCTATAGTCTCTGCTTACCCCGGTGGGAAATAGGCGTGAGTTTATGTATGTATGTATGTTTATTCATTTAGTATGGAGAACTGTCAACATTTAGGAACACTCAAGAGTGCTGCCACCTACATTTGAGCTTCTAATTATCCTCATTGTGCCAGTGAATTGATAAAATGGCTTAATTCTCGTCGAATACATTTGCATTTTAAATGAACGTAATTCATTATTGAGTAATAAATTGTCATTGTACAAACTTAAGAGGGGAGTTCAATAAATAATGAGAATGACTGTGACAAAAAAATAATTATAACGGGTGCTAGTGACATCGTAACGTAAGTCAGACCATGATTCTGAGTTGATATCAAGTGGAATTTCCTGTCGCAAAATTAATGAAAATTTTAGTACTTTTTTATTTTTGTCAGTCCCATATTGTGTTTTAAGTTTGAGGAGCTCGGTGGCGCAGCGGTTAATGCGCTCGGTCTGCGATTGTTGAAGTTAAGCAACTTTCGCAAAGGCCGGTCATAGGATGGGTGACCACACAAAAAAAAGTTTTCATCTCGAGCTCCTCCGTGCTTCGGAAGGCACGTTAAACCGTTGGTCCCGGCTGCATTAGCAGTCGTTAATAACCATCAATCCGCACTGGGCCCGCGTGGTGGTTTAAGGCCCGATCTCCCTATCCATCCATAGGGAAGGCCCGTGCCCCAGCAGTGGGGACGTTAATGGGATGATGATAATGACTATTACTACTACTATTTAATTACCTAAGTACGTTTCTTGTATGCCGAATATTGTTTTTTCTTTCTTTCTTTCTTTCACTAACCTGTAGTATGACCCTGGCAGGTTTGAACGCAATCTCCACCCCGCCAGGGACTGCCTGGTTCTTTTCCCAGTCGAGAACATTCTTCACATCCTTCTCGAGCACTTGGAAGTTGTCACAGTTGCGGACGCATGACTCCAGCAACACTCTGATGCTGTACGGGAGCTTGTCTGCAAGGTAAAGAGTGACATACCATCATCATGTCCCCAGCATTATCCTGTTTTTCACAGGGTCCGCTCACCTAACCTGAAGATTTGACAGGTCCGGTTTTTTACAGTGACCTTCCAACCCGCGTAGGGAAAACCAGCCCAACACAGGTTAAGTCACATACCTCCAGAAATGCATTTCTCGGGAAAGTGGGTTTCCTCACGATGTTTTCTTTCACCGATGAGCACGTGATAATCATTTGTCATCCAAACATCAATTCCAAAATAAATTCGACAATCATTGGTTTAGGCCTGTGCTGGATTCGTACTTGCTAAGCCGCCATTGCTAGCCCTTTGATGACGTAAGTGTTATCACTGAGATACCAAATAGAGTGTGGTCACGGTATAAGAATACCATCGGGCTTAGCACCGTAAGCGCGCGACTCTTTCTCGCCTCGACATACGTCACCCGTCACTCTCTCACAGTACTGCACAGAAGGAGACAGACGTTGTTTTAATTTTACGCGGTTATTGGTGCTAATTCCTGTAAATACCATCTAATTTTATTTTAAGTTATATCTGTCATTTTCTTATCCGCCGAAAAGGAAAGGGACGGGTAATCGACAAGCATAAAATTTATGGAACACACGTCAATTTTAAGCACAAATCTAAACCAACCGTCTAAAAATTTTACACCCGTCAATAACCCGACATAGTTAAGTAGACAGCACGACAAACGGATTGCATACCAGCGACGTACCTTTTGATTCGCCCGGGTTATTCATTCATTTACTCATTCTTCCTAAAATTAAGAGCTGTGAATCATCCGTCCCTTTCCTTTTCGACGGATATGAAAATGACGGATATAACTTAAAATAAAATTAGGCGGTGTCTGCAGGAATCGGGGCCTCATAATTAAAGCACATAATAACGGGTTCTTACCGCGTTCAAATGGGGATATGAGACTCCCGTATTTCGACACTGTTGCAAGTGCCATGATCACGGGATGACTGATGAGATTGGAGTGGAGTAGGTAGACTTTATTAGGAACTCCAAAGATGCACGCATACACTCGCACCGTTTCCGTAATCGTTCAAGTTGACGTATAAGATTGTAACATTCCGGCCCGTACCGGTTGTTTATACGAAGGACGTAATATACGATCCCGACGACCCGATTACCCTAGCCATAGAGGCAGCCAATCAGCTCGCGACACCAAACACTTCAGGACCCCGATACCGACCCCGCCGGCGTGGTCGACGATTTCCCTCATTCAGCGCTTATCGCTATCGACCCACTAGGGTCGATTAATTCTTTCAAATATTTTTCCTCTTAGACGACGCCCTGAGCCGAGGTTCGCGCCCAACTGGGCACCCTCAGGCCTGTTGTCTTAAACGTTGTACCGGGTGAGAGCCTTCAGCGCTCCCCATTTGTCCGGCCAAGTAGTTAATGCCATCTGCGGCAAATCTACAATAAGTCACGTCAAAAAAAAAAAAAGGTTGTTTATACATTTGTTTGTGGTCATGGCACTTGCAACATTGTTGAAATATCGGGAGTCTCATATCCCCATTTAAACGCGGTAAGAACCCGTTATTATGTGTATTAATTAGGAGACAGACGATCTCTGTCGCGGCGAAATCCGGCCAAGTAGTTAATGCCATCTGCGGCAAATCTACAATAAGTCAAAAAAAAAAAAATGTCGCGGCGAGATAGAGTCGCGTGCTTACGGTGCTAGGCCCGCTGATGTTCTTATACCATGATCAAAGCTACAAAACAAGCCGCCAGATTGTTTTTACAATCCTGTAGATTTTTTTTTTTTTAATTCAAAGTAATAATAAACATTTTACAATCAAAAAACGGTGTCTCATAAACCTATAGACAGATTTTTCTGTACACCGCAACTCATCGTCTGTTTTTTTTTTTTATTTTTAGATATTATGCAATATTATTAATAAAATCAAAGTATGTCTGAAGGTTATAAATTATGTTTACAGACGCAAGATTAAGATACCATTTTATACACTCCAAGACATAAACATAGTATGCCAAATATTACGCAATAGATAACGCACTTCATACAGTCGGAACGCACGCCCGTAACGCCTAATGGGGTGGGCAGAGCCACAATTTTTTTTTACGGTCACCAACAGAGTTAACAACAATAAATACATTACAAGTTACTTATGTGTAAACAAGTACTATTTTATTGAAGCGATTGATGAATGTGGAGGAAGCAAGAGAAGTGTGTCAGGATCGAAGCAAATGGAATTCTATAGTCTCTGCTTCCGGTGGGAAATAGGCGTGAGTTTATGTATGTATGTATTTATTTTTTTTTATTTTTTTTCTACTATTATTATTTATAAAAAACATACCACCACGACCACCACCATACCATTTTATTTATTTATTATTTTTTATTTTTTTTCTACTATTATTTTTTATAAAAAGCATACCACCATCATACCATTTTATTTATTTATTATTTTTTATTTATTTTCTTATTATTATTTTTTAGATAAATTAAACATCCCTTTTAATTCTATATCAAAGGCGCCTTATGCTTTTCTGTCATACATACTGTTGTCCATTGTGCTCAATGTATTTTATCTATCTATAGGCTGTGTTCATGTTTTTAATGTGCCTACTAATATCTTTTGCTTCTATGCTGTTCTGGGAGCATATAAAAAACATAGAACACGTTCAGCTGCTTCTCTTCCCGGGCATGTCGTAAAAACCGACAGAGGGATTGTGTCCTCTAACATGATGGACTAATGTTATGGGCGATAGGCTGATCCCTTATCACCATAAGGTTCATCATATCCATCTTTGGACTTCGTATCAACAGTGGCTGCAAGTTGTCTTTGATTACTTGTGGCTCTGCCCACCCCATTAGGGATTACAGGCGTGAGTTTATGTATGTATGTATGTATGTACTAATATCTTTTAACTTCTTAAATTTCATGTTTTAATGTGCCGTCTAATATTTATTCATATTCAATTATTTTTCTTTGTTGTTTTTAATATAGCTTAATTTAAGTTGTTCTGTAAATTTTTTAAGTTTAGGATACTCAATTTTGTTATTTTCATGTTATTTAAGTTCCACTTTTCGGCCAATGGTCTTGTAACCAAAACCGCAATAAATTTTAAAAAAAAATCTATAGGCTGTTTATGTATGTTTATCTAATAGTGAGTCTTTTTGGCGGGAAACGGGAACGGGACAGTTGCTTTCTTCATTGGATAATCTAAATAATTAATACGAAGTGGTGTTTTGTGGTTAATGATCACATTAAGTTAGTCGGAAGACATTCGCGAGTGTTATTATATCGGAGTATTCAATAAACAAAGTGTATCTGCCTATTTTCGCTTCGTGCTAGGAAGCCGCTTCATAGCTCGAAAGTTTATGCGGACTTTTGAGTTAATTCGTTTGGGGTTCGGAGTAGGAGTCTACTGTGTGGGGGCTTAGGTTTCATCATCATCATCTTTCATCATTTCATCAATCATCAAGAAAAAAAATACGTAAGACATGGCTGTATGGGCATAGTTCCCTTTGCCTTACCCTTCGGGGAAAACCAAAACAAAAAAAAAATCTAATAGTGAGTAGTTGCTTACCGACTTTGGGGCCCAATCCAGACAGGTCGTAGTATTTGTAAGATTTTCCATGCACATCCAATGTCTTCAGATGCTTATCGTAGGGATTACTCGTTGCTAAAATAGAAATTGAAACATTTAATTAATAAAAAAAATAAAAAAAAACTGCTTATTTACACAAAAAAATATAAAAAATGGATAATATACAGGGTTTGTTCGTTTGTGTTAGTGACATCGTAACGAAAACTTTGAGGGATGATTCCGACCATGATTCTGAGTTGATATCAAGTTGAATTTACCATGTCGCAAAAGTATAGAAGTGAAAATAATTTTAAAAAATACTATAATTTTCGTGACTTCTCCGATAGGAATTTCCACTTGATGTCCACTCAGAATCATGGTCTGAATCATCCCCCTCAGTATATGGTATCACTAACAACCATGCGTACTTGTATGGCTATGTGTATATACTTGTACAGGGTTAAGTGACGTTGTAACTAATACTGATTCAGCTCATTATTCTGAGTAAATATCATGTGGAATTTTCCATCACAAAAGTATAGAAGTTGAAAAAATTACAAAAAAATTTCAACGGAAAATTCCACTTGATATAAACTCACTTGGTGTCACTAACACTCTGTATAAAATAGTCGGATTTTTGGACATATTTTATTTTATTTTCATTGATAACTTTGTAAATTAAAATAGTTCTAAAGTATACCAACTCAATATAGATTTCAATGTAGAAGAAAATAAATAAATAAAAAATAAAAATATTCGATTTTAATAAATAAATTAACAAAAATGAAAAATATATTATATTTTCTTTATTATTTAAAAACCCTAATAATAATAAAATAAAAATTTTGAAATTGTTTATTAATTAAAAACTTTTATTACCCATTGTAAAATTATTTACTTTTTTATTTCTAATATTGATATTTTTCTGATTATCCTTACGAAACATAAAACTAGCTTTTGGTAAAAAACATTTGGGTAAAGACCCCTTTCTGAAAGTCTTTGCGTGACATGTATAAAAAGAAACAAGGTGATCAGTCAACATTCCCTTTGCCCGGTTAATTTCTTCTTGTTAATGAGGCACAATAGGCTAGTTTCCAATTGGTTTCCAACTAGGCTTTTTGGCGGGAAACGGGAACGGGACAGTTGCTTTCTTCATTGAATAATCTAAATAATTAATACGAAGTGGTGTTTTGTGGTTGATGATCGCATTAAGTTAGTCGGAAGACATTCGCGAGTGTTATTATATTGGAGTGTTCAATGAACAAAGTGTATCTGCCTATTTTCGCTTCGTGCCAAGAAGCCGCTTCATAACCTATGTTCGCGCGGTGGATGCGATTGCACACTTCTGGCAAACGTTAACTTAGTTTGTGTTTTCTACTAACAATAGGTTAAGACTGCATTTTTACTAACAACTATGGATTGTAAGTCTGAAATAAATGATTATTATTATTATTATAACTCGAAAGTTTATGCGGACTTTCGAGTTAATTCGTTTGGGGTTCGGAGTAGGAGTCTACTCCGAGGGTGGGGGCTTAGGTTTCATCATCATCATCTTTCATCATTTCATCAATCATCAAGAAATAAAATACGTAAGACATGGCTGTATGGGCATAGTTCCCTTTGCCTTACCCTTCGGGGAAAACCTAAATAAAAAAAAATTGGTTTCCAACTAGTCAAAACAGTTACTTTTTACAAAACACGAAATTACTATGGAATTTGTATGAAAGAGCTACCTGCATCATCATAGAAAAACGTGACAAAATGTCGCTATTATATTTTTCTTTATTATAATTCATAAATAAATTAAATAGAAAAAAGGTTCTTTTTTGTTACCGTTAGATTTGTCTTTATTTAGTAATCAGAATTTCATAATTTATCTTCGACCTAGGAAACTATCCAATTCTCACTCAAAATCATGTAGAACACAAACCCTCTGTCGAATTTTATGACATCTGGTCTGTTCCAAAGGTCTGTTTTTTGTGTGTGTGTGTAAATATAATCACTCCCAGTCTAACATAAAAACAATTATGATTGTATAATTGTTCTTCTTCTATCATGTGGATTGTAATGTGGATTACCAACCCCATCTACCCTAGTGTCAGGATAATAATTATTAATATAACCTATTAAATATAACCTACTAACATTGCAGGCAAACTTGGAGCCAGAATGGGTATCTCTTCCGCAACAAACATAAATTATATTTACTTGCACAAATTCTTATGCGAATTAAATTATGAGAGAACATATCAAGACACTCATTATTACTCAGAGTTTCAATTTAAAAAAAATGCGACACATACATCAAAATAATTCTATATGACAGACAGTCACATTAATATATCTGTTTGAAAACTGATAAAAGATATACAAACTCTTTGGGCACATGTCTGAAGATACTGGCCCAATAAAAAACGTAGAGCAAATTGCTATGTAATGTGACCTTCTTGAATAAAAGTTAATTTACAGTACCGAGGCAAGGTAGCATCGATAAATTCAATTCAAAACAAGATCAAAGGTTAAGTAGTTAGTGAGAAACCATAAAATAAACATTTATTCAGTACCGGACCATGCGTATTGCGTGTATAAGTGATAATACTGGACAAATATCTGGTGAAAGTTCAAAACAAGTAGTTTATTAAAGCAGGTTTCGGTAAAAAAATCTTATCAGAAATCAGTGCCTGAGAAAGTATCTCTTTTTGAATTTAGAAATCGGAAAAATTATACTGACCCGCCATAGTGCTTCGCCGATAAGTCACGTAGCGCTAGTGACTGGCTGAAAGAAATGTTCCAAACTCGCAAAACCGAGAATATGCGAAATTCAAGGAGTTTACGGACACAAATCCCGACCAACCGCGGCGACGACACGATTGACATTGACAAATGATTAGACTAGTGATGTATGCCCTTGGATCTAATTAGACGATAGTTTATCGATAATAGGACGATCGGTACCTAGTCAGTACGGTAGTATCAGTAGTGGCTCCGTGAGTGAACGTATAGTGATGCGTGCTCAATAGTCGCTACTATTGGTAAACGTTGCTAGTCAGCAATTTAATAGGCTACTTTCCAACTAGTTAAATCAGTTACTTTTTACGAAAAGCGCACTGTGACGTAATAGAAAAACGTGATAAAATGTCGGACTTATTATTACGTTTTTCTTGATTAAAATTCAAAAATTATTATAATCAGAATAATAATGGGTGGAAGATGTGGAGTGCCTGAGTCTGATAATAACAAAGGTTATCATTTGCACTCAAAAATAAAGATAAAAGATGCATACATATGTATATGTGAACTACAAAGTATATATGCATATCTTTGTTATATATGAAATCATAAGGTTAAACGTGGGAAATTGTATACAGCGCCATCTATAATTTTTGGGAACGTAGCCTCGAAAGTTCCTCATTCTTTTTGTAGCACTATCGATAATGGATTTGTTTACACTATCGATAATCCGGAATCACTAGAATTCAAATGACAATTTGACAGTCAGCTGATGAAAATTAGCTTGACAGCAATTTCTAATCATAGTAGATATAGACAAAATAAGGTCACATACATTTGAAATGACTCCGACTCTGTCTTAATTTTTATTGTCTCCAAATCCCACAAAAAAAACTCTTAGATTTTTTATTTTTTTAAAGTGCTTCATAAAGTTAAAGTTGGCTTCCCACGATACGTAATTACAAAGAAGCATGTCCGTAATTTCAATAACTACTACAATCGATTTTATACTTTAAAGGTAACTTCAAAGATGCAAGCTAATAACATAACATAACATAACAAATACTTTATTGCACAAACAGGAAAAAACAAAATACAAAACAAAAGATAAATAAAATGAGTACAATAGGCGGCCTTATTGCTAAGTAGCAATCTGTTCCAGGCAACCTTTAATTATAGGAAATATACTAATGTGAATGTCTACATTATTATTGCGCGTTCACACATTTCTAATAGATTGTGCATGACAAAGTAGGAACATTAGGTTTACATTAGGCACGGTCTTTGCGCGAACTTGTTTTTAAAATTATACACTGTGAAAGGAAAGCCCTGTTTAAGAATCTGCTTGAAGTTTCCCGATGTGTGTGCTTCGGAAGGCACGTTTAGCCTTTTGTTTGCGTTACTAGTCCAAATACTTCCCTCCGCCTACACAGGGAAGCAGTATGAAACCCTCTCCGTTTGTTTGAAGGGAGATCTATCTGACTGTCTGTATAGAAGAGGGGCAAATAGTACTAGAGAAACCTAAATAGAACTCATTTACGTTTTAAGTGCTATTTAGGTACGTTTTGAGTGTCCGTTAAGTTACGTTCCGTGTGGAATAACCTTAACAATTCTATCACAACACGCAAAAAAAAAGTTCTTATGTCAAATACTCGTTCATTTGTTTATCTCCATTTTAAAATTTCGAAAAAATACTCCAAAAAAATCTCAAAATACATCTATTATACAAAAATAATTTAACTGTATTAATTGTAGTGGTAAAAATGGTTGTGAAACTGTGGCGCTTGGGTCTTACATCTTACGACACTGCAATGAAAATTCAACAGGCATTGTCGAGAAAACATCTAGATGCAATGATGAAGGGAAAAGATGCGAATTACGACACAATATTATTAGTAGAACATAAACCTGTTTATACTGTGGGCATCCGAGACGAGACGCCCATAGAAGACATCTTGAAACTAAAAAGACTGGGCGCTGAATTCAAGAGGACAAATAGAGGCGGCCTTATCACATTCCATGGCCCAGGTGAGCTTACAGTGTTATTAAAAAACGAAAATAAAAGCTAAACTTCAAAAATTCAAATTCAAAAGCTTTTATTTACTAAATTTTGTGATAGAGTGACAAATAATGTGATAAGACAGAGATGTGGTGTAAAAGACGATATAGTGACTAAGATTGAGAAGGGAATTTTAGGTTGGTCTGGACACATAGAGTCGATGAAGGATAATAGAATTACGAAAGCTGTATATAAAGCGAAAGTTGATGGTAGGGCTGCCAGAGGAAGACCTAGAAGGACTTACATTGACCAAATTGGAGATGTCCATAGAAAAGTTTTAATACAATCTACTCTGAACCGGCGTGCGTGTATGAAGTGATTGATCAATAAAAAAAGCGAAAAAAATATTTAAATCAAATAATCCACAACATTACTTTTCAGGCCAACTAGTAGCATACCCCGTAATAAATCTCAAACACTTCAGAACGAGTGTGAAGTGGTACGTAAACAGTCTAGAGGAGACGGTGATCCGTATGTGTGCGGAGCTGGGGGTGAACGCTGACCGGTCGGAGCACACTGGAGTGTGGGTGCAGGATAATAAATTGGCTGCTATTGGCATTCACGCTTCAAGGTAAATTGGCAATACACTAAATACTTTTTTTTTCAAGGCTTGTCCAAGAAGTCAATTGCTGGTTGGCAGAGCCACTATCAAGTAAGGCTTTTAGTTTATACTATCTGGTTGACCAATCCCTTGTCTAAGGGATAGGTACACGAAAGCACCTATGAGGCTGGCATGATCACACGGTGTTCAAAGCCTCGTTAAAAATAAGAATAAAAAAAAAGGCTTGTTCAACTCACTTAAATCACAACTTCACTCAACTAAACAGTAGTTGAGTTTATTTTTTAAATGATATTATTGTCTTGTTTTTGTGTGGTGTGGTGCCTTTTATAATAAATAAAAAAAATATAATATTCCATTCCATTTATTGAGCAATATTCCACACCACATTCCCCAAAAAAAATTTGTTTATTAAATAATTCAAATAGGAAAAATAAAGTGTTTTTCGTTACTTTTAGATCTGTTGTTATTTAGTAATCAGAATTTCAAATTTTGTCTGGAACCTAGTACAACCCAATTTACAAATTCATAATATTTCTTTTACAGATATGTCACCACACATGGTCTTGCCCTGAACTGTGACAACGACTTGTCCTGGTTTAACCACATAATCCCATGTGGAATTGATGACAAAGGGGTTACGTCCCTAAGTCGTGAGACGGGTGTAGAGTGTACAATTGAAAACATGACCCCATTGTTTTTGAAGTCCTTCCAATCAGTGTTCGGGTGCAAGTTTGAAGAATTGGACAACAATACTCAGGAGGAAATCCTAAGCACAGTATATACTAAATTATTAGTTCAGGATTCCGTCTAAGTTTGTCCGGTCAAGTGATTGTTCCTTTAGTTTTATTTAGGTGGGTAGTTTAGTAGAAATTTAATGGCAATTTTGCTTTCACTTACAGCAACACTCAAATTAAATAAAAACAATTACCGCCAAAATTTTGTAGGTTATTTTTTATAAAATTGTTATTTAGTGCAATTAAGTTTTTATAACAATATTTATTTTGCAACTACAACAGTATGTATTGTTATTGTTATAACTGAATAAAACATTGAAAAAAGAAGTTAAAGATGATTATTTTTTTTTTATTATAAAGCTTGTATAACAAATCTAAAAAGTTAAGATTATATTGCGCAATCAAATCAAATACACTTAATTGGGCAGAACATATTTTTAACAATCAGACAACACATGAAATATTTTTAACAAGCAGACAACACATGAATACAGTACTTAGAACAACAGCTACACTACAACCTGGGTAGCCCTATTACTCTTAGAGCAATTTCTTCCAGGAAACTATAAAATAACTTTTTTGTTATACAAGTTGTGGTGATTTGTATAATAAAAATCGGTATTTTAATAAAACCGGTAATAGAAACCAAATTAGCTATCTTGAACGCAGCCTAACTCCAGTACATGCAACATACAAGAAACGAATGTCAAAAATGACAAGCTAAAAAAATCAAAAAGTTCCGTTGGTGACTATTGTTTTCATGTATTTTTACAATTTATTTAATTAGAAGTGAATATAAACAGTAATTATGAGTTCGTTCGATTTAAATTCTATCAACACTGCGCTGAATGATACCGGTCGCGCTAGCAGTGGCGTGGACTTTTCTGGAAAATCACTAAAATTGGATACAGAAGCTGACGGTAAATTTCGGCTATTTACTTCAGAATTTCATTTAAAAATGCATTGTAGAAAACCTCGTTTACATTTTCGAGTATTACTTATTAGTATAGGGTTTTATAAACTATGTTTGTCGTAATGTTTTTACAACGTCAAAACATAACCTCTTTGGCGCCAAAATCATGTTTTTTGGCTTTATTTTGTTGGTTGCATTAAATTTATTTCGTTTATAATCCATCCAGATGTCCTTATGAACGTACGTGACTATCTGTTCCACTAATGAAGGACTTTCCGATCGGCGTTCCTCAAAAACACGTTTAAACTTCTAATTTCATGGACAACAGACATATTATGCATCTTCTATCTGTTTTTTTGGGTATAAATGATGACCCTTTTTATTGCACCAAGGTACAATTACAACTTCCACCCATTATTATTCTGATCAAAATAAAGAGATGCAATATAGGTAGCAACATCATTCTATACATAATGTGATCCAAATATCAAACTAATATTTGTTTTATACATGTGTAGTTAAATATCAAACTCCGGTAAGTCACACCCCTACTCAAAACTAAACTATGAATGCCGCCAAATTTGAAATTAAAATCTTCATAAGTTAGTTTTTACCAAAACACGGTACGTGCATTAAAACTATATGAAAATAACGGTTAAAATTGTTGATTTATATCATATCCCGGCAAGTCCACTGACAACTGTTTATCAATATCAGGCATGTCCGTATTAGCCAATCAGAGTTAAGCGTCGCGCAAAGATGGCTGCCATTCCGTCGAGTTACCGGGAGTGCAACGCTGCGTGTCCTCTTTTATATTCGTTGTTTTTTGGTAAAAAATGAGTGAAAATACTCCAAATTTATGTGTACTGGATCCTGATAAAGCCAAAAAAAAGCTAACATCAAAATCTCAGCTTAAACTAGCTGAGGAAAAAGAGAAAAGGTAAGTGAAACACCAACACAGTAGTTATGTTCCCATCTTAAACTGTGAAGTACAGGGTCGTACTTGGACAAACTTTGTGTTTCATACATAGGTAATTTAATTTAAAAATTATAATAAAATATCGTTTATTTTAGCGTAATCGAGGACAGGATTCTACAGTAAAAACGTGAGTTTTAGGGTTTAAAGGAGTTAATAATGAGTGTATAATAGTAATAAGTGCACAAGCTAAAAATATTAATCAGGAATGTGCTTCATGTGTTTTACTTACCTAAACTGCTTTGGTGTGTTATTTTTCTTTTGCTTGAAGTTAAATAAGATACTGCTCTGTGTTGAACGCACATTAAAATTTACCACAAGATTTGATTTTTTTGTTTATTTTAAATTAAGCTTTACCTACTTATACGCAGACTTGTAAACGTTATAAGCTTATACATTTAAGTTTTCTGATGTTAAGAATAATTTGTATTAATGTCTCTGGATTAGATTAAAAATTCTTTACTGTCCTATTAGTGTAGGTATGCCTTTTAAGTACCTACCTACCTACTAATATTTTCAGGGGCCAATTCTTGCAAGAATTACTACTAACATTTGCCTGATTTATTACTTGCCTGTGACTATTAATAAAATTTAGCTTTTATGTCTACTTTACAGCTGCACCTAATTCTATTTTTTTCATCTATTTATTAAAAACCTATGAGCTAACAGTTTGCTTGTCTTTTATAGGTATTCAGCGCCCGGTTTACCTAAAAGACCAGCATGTGGACATGACACTAAAAATTTAAAGTGTGCAACTGTTACCTCAAATGATATGTTTCATTTTCATCGAAATTACTACTCCGTTTTAGATAAAATTTATCAAGACAATTTCATTATAAAACACGTGACTGCCACTCCAGTCAAACGCCGACGTCCTAGGAGTAAGACTAAAGAAAATCAGAGGCAGTTTACTATGGTTTATAAAATATATAGCAAGAAACAAAATAAATACGTCCAAGTTTGCAAAATGGCTTTCATGAGTATTTTACGGATAAATAAATCACGTATAGAAGGTGTTATGAAAAGACACGCTGAATCTGGAACTATGGCAAAAGAAAATAGAGGGGGGGACCGAAAATTATTCCAATTTGCGTCAAGAAAAGAAGCGATTCAAAACTTTATTAAAAAGTTTAAGCCACTGGAGACACACCATTCTCGAGGTCAAATTAAAATACGTATGTATTTGTCTCCAGATCTCAATGTAAAAAAAATGTGGCAAATGTACAATGACGAAGCTTTGCCCGGTTACGAAGTTAAAATTGGATATTTCAGAAAAGTATTTAACACGAGCTTTAATATTGGATTCGGATCTCCTAGGCAAGATGTTTGTTCGGATTGTCTTCAATTACTTGAGCGCATAAAATTATCCCGCAATGAACAAGAAAAGCAAGGGTTACGAACACAGTATAGAGTGCACAAACTCAGAGCCAAATGCTATTTTGAAAATTTAAGAGAGGAATCACCGAATCTACAAATACTGAGTTTTGACTGCCAAAAAAATTTGCCGTTACCTAAAGTGCCTGATCAGTCCGTATATTATTCACGACAGCTATATCTTTATAACTTAACCGTAGTCGTTGGTACTTCCAAGGCATCCTTAACACCCGAAAATGTGCATGCATATGTTTGGACAGAAGAACAAGCCGCAAAAGGGTCCAACGAAATATGTTCTTGCGTGTACGATTGTCTGAATTCTCTCGACTTTACCGGAAAAGAAAAAGTAAGATTGGTGGCTGATGGCTGTGGTGGGCAAAATAAAAATTCCATGCTTATAACAATGGCTATGAAATGGCTTTACGATTCTAGAATTCGTTTTCCAAATCTTACTGAACTACAACTAGTTTTTCCTGTCACAGGACACTCTTTCATACCCCCAGATAGAGTGTTCGCGTTGACAGAAAAACAAATAAGACGTAGAGAGAATATTATTCAGCCTCAAGAATACATGGATTTGATTGCCAATCACGCAACAATTCACAAGGTTAAAATAGATGTCCCAATTCTAGATTGGAAGACCGAACGACAAAATAATTTAAAATCTACATTTCACTTCCAAGTCAGCAAGTGTAAGCGTATCATTATTACCCGTACGAGCAGGGACAAAATAGAGGTCACTGGAGAAATATCATACCGGAACAACCTTGGTGGAAGTGCTTCACTATTGAAGAGAGGTAAAAGAATGTACGATATTGATCCCAGTATTCTTGAAAGTGCTCCCTCGGTAAACCCTGATAAATTGGTGGACGTAGAAAAGTTGTTGCAAAAACATTTTGGGCCTCAATGGGATCAAATATCTGAACTACAATTTTATAAAAATATTTTGCAAAGTAATGTTGTACCAATGATTGGAGAGAGAGAAGAGGAAATTATAAACAATTCGGAAGAATATGAGATGCAAGAAGTTTTAGATTTTGTATAAGTGTTTTTGATTTTATTTCTTAAAAATAAATATTTTGGTCACAATAACTGTCATTTTTTATTATAAACTCATTTATTCATAAAATATAATTAGCATGCCCTGAGTACGTCCAGTTTACATTGGTGTTTATCAAACCCAGGTAAGTTTAGTAACTATTTATCAAAAACCGTTAAGTCCACGACAATTTTTTTCAAACACCGGTACGTTTCGCTAATACATATCAATATCCGGTATGTCCAAACTTTTACCCGATTTTCCACCTTTTTTATTATAAATATGTTAGTTTTTAAAATGAAATAGCAAATGTATCACCAAACTGAATAATATATTATCTAGAAAACACTAAAAATGTTTAATCTTTTAGCTAAAAACATATTCGTCCATTTCCCACATTTCACTTAGAGTGGACTTAACGGACTTTGATATTTAACTACACACATATGTGCTGTATATGATTTATGAACCTTCACAGGCAGTAAAGTTCAAACCAACAACTTAAATCTTTCATCATTCCAGCAAAGCCAATAGTAGATGCTATCAACCAGTGCTCCGACCTGCAGTTCCTGACGCTGACAGGTAACACCCTGGGCGTGGCAGCAGCTCAGGCCATCGCTAAAGCCCTTGAAAAGCACCCCGAGCTCAAGATATGCCGCTGGTCAGATATGTTCACCGGACGGATGAAGTCGGAGATACCACCGGCTTTGGTGAGTTAGATATGAATTTTGAGCCACATTAAGCCACACAGCTTTGGTTCACGCCAAAGTTTATGAATTTGAACATCAACGGCGCTTAGAGGTTGACGCCAAGCGCGATGAATTGAAAGCCCGACCGCCTACAGCGATCAATTATGCATATTTAAATGGTGTACTCACATGCCCGCTATGTGCGAGTATCTTTTCCAATAAGATTGGCTAAGCCACATGCGAGCACATGAACGTCGGAGTTGAAGCAGTCGCCGTAGCCGAAATCGGCTGGATCGCATCATCATCAGATTGAACATGAGCGCTCAAAAAGTGGGATGCAAAGTTACTGTTAATATAGCGACGTTGACAGTACTTTATCTCAGTGCGCGATTAGGCGCCGAACTCTTTTTTCCTTTTGAGGTTTAGAACCCTAAAACATAGATGGCACTGTACAGAGACAAGACAGAAATTCCCTAAAAATAAAGACTACACAATTGTTAATTGAAAAACGTTGGATGTGGGTAATTTATTTTTACAAAATGGCAATGCAGGGTGGGATATATAGCGTACCTGGGGACATTTTGGCGGGAGCAGAAACGGGACGGTTGCTTTCTTCATGGAATAATCTAAATAATTAATATGAAGCAGTGTCTTGTGGTTAATGATTACGTTAGTCGGAAAACATTCGCGATAGTGTTATTATATCGGAATATTCAATAAACAAAGTGTACCTATCTATTTTCGCTTCGTGCGTACAAGCCGCTTTATAACTCGAAAGTTTATGCGGATTTTTGAGTTAATTCATTTGGTGTTCGTAGTAGGAGTCTGCTCCGAGAGTGGGGGCTTCATATCATTAATCATCATCGAAAAAAAAATACTTAAGTCATGGCTGTATGGGCATAGTTCCCTTTGCCTTGCCCTTCAGGAAAAACCAAAATGGGCATACCTGGTTTTCTTATACTATGGGTTAGGCGTACGGTAGCGGGTGGGCGGGCAGAAAGTGCGCATATTTGGCGCGCGATTAGGGCGGTTTCAGACTAGCGTTTTATATGCGCGTATAAGCTCTGGGAATTAATTTAATAAGACTACATTTTTATTTTGTTAAAACCCCTTTGTGCTATTAACCGCTGAATAAAATTTATCAGACGACAAAATATCGAATCATTTTAATTTGGTTTTTTCAGGCCTTTATGTCAGTGTAATGCAATGTTTTTTCTATTGTACAGTACGTACATTTATCGCACATTTATCTGATACATACTATACCATAAATGATCCATCGGTTTAGAATTAACCCGCCATTCTGACGTCAGGATGGCGGCTCACTTAAATATTGGATTATCTAAACCTACGATAAAGCACATTTGCCTTAACTTCAGCACAAATACGTACATTTATCGCACATTTGTTAAGTATAGTTTGGACCTCTTTGGGAACAGCCCACCCGCCGTTCTGATGCATACCGCCTTTTGCCACACGCGCAACTTGTGCGAGTGTTGACGTGCTTCTAAGCTCGTATAAGCGCGAATAATTAACGCAAATAGTAATGTTTCCTCGTCAGAATCCATGTTGATACTGACCGGTTCGAGCGAACACGCTGAATTTTCCCCTTATACGCGAGTACGGTTTTTTGATGCGCGTAATGTAGCGCGCGTTTAACCGCGTATGCCAAACGACCGTATTTTTTTATTTTTTATTTTATTAGCCATAAACTCAGATACAATATTTATACGTAACGTTTAGGTATGTATCTGTGTGCCCATTGGCAAAGGCCTCCACCAATCTATTCCACTCCTCTTTGCATTTAGCCGTTCTAGTCCAGGTTCAGGATTTCGTCCTCCCATCGTCGGAATGGTCTTCCTCGGTTTCTTTTGCCTTCTCTTGGGTACCATGTGGTGACGCGTTTGCTCCGAAACGACCGCTTATTTTACTCGCTATATTGTAACGAAGCCCACGCCCCACGTTGGGCGCCACTGAAACGTAAATCTTTTGCTAACTATAGGAAAAGGTAAGAGATATCTCATGGTTGTTACGAAGTGACAACTAACCTGACGGACCAAAGCGCGTAGTCTCCCTCCATAGGGCTTTTTTACCTGCCCATGGTTGTACTTAAATAATTTTATTTTATTTATTTATTTAGATAGGTATACCAACAGTACACATATTGTAAAGTTATACAATACAAGTACACGACGAATTCATTAAAAACATCATAGAAGGAAAGCTAGAAGGAAAGAGAGGAAGGGGAAGACCAAGAAGAGCTTACATGGAACAGATTAAAGAAAAGGTTAACGTCGTGTCTTATAGGGAAGTCAAGGAATTGGCCTTTGATAGACTGGAATGGAAAATGCTACACCGACAAGAGCGTGGCTCTAATTATATTAAAAATATACATTGTACAAATTGAAAGAGAGTTTTCTTTGTCTTATGCTCACCGGTCTATAATATCTAGCTGTGCCCTTCAGGTAATCAACTCTTTATAAATTTTCTGAAACATATCTGTAATTTTCATAACACCTATTTCTATTTCTCTTACTTTTTCCTATAGGTAGCAAAAGATTTACGTTTCAATATTGCGTTATTTCCACCAGAAAGCACTTGGAGACGGCATGATAGCGGCGGGGGCTCGCCTGGCGGTCCTGGACCTCAGCGACAATGCCTTCGGCCCCATCGGTGTGGAGGGGCTCGCCAAACTGCTGCAGAGCGAAGCCTGCTCGCAACTGCAGGTAAGAAATCAGAAATCATAATCATTTATTCAACGTAATTATCATTGTGCGGAGCTGGAGTAAATTTAAATGAAATTGCACATAAAAGTTAGTGGCCGCCATTTGCCATGTACTTAATAAGAGACTTTTTGTAATTATTTATTTTTAGTTTGGTGCAATAAAGTGTATTTGTATTGTATTGTATTGTAAAGTTAAAAGTGGACTGTATTTAATAGGATTATATTTTATAGTTACATTTTGAATGATTACGCAAAGAGTTGAAGGGAAAGAGTGTTAAGGTCATAGCCCACTTACACGACTCTGCTCCATCACCGCTCCCACCCAACACCGCCCTAAACTAAGACGACTGCTCGCAGTCGACGCGTCGGCAGCTAGCAGGCACCCAGCAGTCCACGCGGCGACAACTAGCAGACAGCCAGCTGTCCACCCGCCGACCGCTTTCGCTTCTCGCGATAAACACAGTTCGCGATCGGTTTCCATTGAAGCAACACGTATTTTTTACTATGTCCCGATTTACAACCCGCGAGCTAGCAATTATTGCTATTGCACTTGAGGATGAAGAGAGAAGCGCAAGAAATAACAGTCGAAGATTTTGGGTACATAAAATGCTGAAAGCAAGGCGTGCAGAAGGAGAATTTTGGCAGATCCAGAGACACCTATTAGATGACGAAGAAAAGTTCTACATTTACTTTCATATGAATCGGTATTTATTTGACTACATATTATCATTTATTGAAAAAGACATAACAAAGAAGAATACGAAATTCAGACAAGCCATAACACCAATAGAAAAAATTGCCGTCACGTTAAGGTAAGTGAAAGATATTTTTTTCTTGTAAATCAGTACATATTTATTTTAAAAAATTAGTAACAATCAGTCTCTTATTTCCATTTATCGCTTCCAATGTTAACTCAAAATTAATACAGAAACAGTATTCTAGCACATATTAATCTTAGGAATCATTATTCTGTTTAGCATTAGGCAATTCACTGTTCAATATCGATTCTTCTAAAACTGGAGGATTATTGCCTGAAAGCTCTGCATTCATGGGGGTATTAGAGTCGGAAGGGCCTGCATTATGGATATTATAATCTGAAGATCCTGCAGTGCGGGTATTATAGCCCGAAGGGCCTGCATTATGGAGGTTATAATTCGAAGATCTTATATTGTGGGTGTTATAACCCGAAGGTCCTGTATTGTCGGTGTTATAACCCGAAGGTCCTATATTGTGGGTGTTATAAATCGAAGGACTTTCAATATCAGTATTGTATCGTGAAGCACCAGCATAGAAATTTGTTTGTTCCTGGATTTCTTGTAATTCAAATTCAGACACCATGTTGAATATTCTAGACTTCAGAACAGATTGGCTGTAACGATTTAATTTTTTTACTGTTGTTGCAATGCTCGAAAAAAACTGGTCAATCTCGTCATCCTTTTTTGCCTCTTTTTCTTTAAGTAAATATTGTAAAAGTTGAGCTGATGCTGAGGTACATTCTTGGGTCCCTTTCAATCGCTTTCTTTTAGGTATATTCGGAAACAAAGGAGAGTTTGCTGACGTATTTGTTGCAGAAGATTCTGGTCGGTTGGTGATATTAAGTTCTTCATTCAGTGACATAGAAGAATCATCGTGATTTGACAACAATTCGTTAACATCAACATTTTCGTCAACTTCACTGTCATCTTCCGTTAATGATGAAATTGTTTTTCTTTGTTTCATATGCGGCAACAAAAAAGACATCTCTTCTTCAAATTGCCATTTTTTTGATGTGGTAGCAGCCTGACCACTTTTTGTGCGTTTCTTAACAACTGCCCTTCTATAGCTTTCTCTTAAGTTTGCCCAGGTTTTCTTGCACTCCGATTCTGAAAAAGAAAAAATCGAATTGAAGATGTCTGTGTGCTAAGGTGTCTTTATTTTTGCTTAGGAATATTAATAGAGAAGCTTTGTTTCAGATACATGATCACGGGAAGTTCGGCAAGGACGTTGAGTTCAAGCTTTAGATTAGGCGAATCAACAATCCGATCAATTATACAAGAAGTATGTAACGCAATCATAAACAAATTAATGGGAATTTTCATTCCAACACCAATTGAAGAGCGGTGGAAAAGTATAGCTGAAGGATTTCAAGACAGATGGAATTTTCCAAATTGCATCGGCGCTATAGATGGGAAGCATGTCAACATCATAGCACCTGCTAATAGTGGTTCGCTGTATTTTAATTATAAAAAACACTTTTCTGTTGTACTAATGGCTGTGGTTGATGATAAATATAGATTTATAATAGTTGATATAGGTGCTTTTGGTAGAAATAGTGACGGTGGAATATTTGCATCTTCGAAATTAGCGAGACGTCTTGAAAGTAATTCATTACATATTCCAAACGATAAACCACTACCTGGAAGTAACAGAGATATACCACATGTTTTCATAGGAGATGAGGCGTTTCCTCTAATGAAAAATTTAATGAGGCCATACCCTCGTTGTCGTGGCTTATCTGAAGCACAAACTACATTCAATGAACGTTTATCACGAGCACGCAAAGTTGTGGAAGATGCGTTTGGAATATTGTACCAGAAATTTGGCATTTATAACAAAAGTATTAATATGAACCCGATACACGTTGACACATTGATACTAGCGACATGTATTTTACATAATATTATGCGAAGTTATGAAATAGAGTATCTAAATCAACATGAGATGCAGCAACCAATACACCGCAACGAGAATGGTTTCCTGCAACCTATCCTACTAGAAAACGGAATGAACAGTGCAGAAAATGCTTTTAATATTCGAGACTTGTTTTCATCTTACTTTCAATCTCCTGAAGGGCAAGTTCCATGGCTGCATCAAAATATTTAATAACGAGGCAAAAATTGTTAGCAATTTTTATCCTACATTTTAAAAATATATTTTGTTTTATGAAAAATAAATAACTTATAGACTTCAACAAAAAGTTATTATTTCAACATGTAGGTACTTTAGTTTTATCAATTCTTCTGGAGTTAGAAGCGGACAGACGGACTGAGAGAGACAGACAGATAAGTAAGTATTTCGAAATCAAAATTTTCGGTATCATAATTTTAAGGTTATGGAGTGAAAATGTTTTTTAAAAAATCAACCATAAAACAAATACTTTTTTAATATAGTGCAGATTGTACGTAGATAGGTACATACCTGTTGAAGACAACGTTCTAGCAATGGATTTCCATGTTTGATCCCTTTTGACAGAATCTGCGTATTTTGCGTCACTGGCATCATACAGATAGGGGTATCTTCGCACTTCTTCTATAAGTTTTTCTTTGTTCATAATGGATAAGTTCAATATTTACGAAAACACTTTGAAAGAGATCGAGCGTGCGATTTGCTTGGTGAATACTGGCCGACTGAGCCACGACACGACTGAGCGGCGACGGCGCCGGCGGGCAGCGCGGGCGACGACTGCTAGCAGTAAGCGCGCGGACACCGCGCTGACCGCTCGTTTACAATGTGCGGCCAGCGATGCCTCGACTATCGAGCAGTCTGACGGCGGTAAGCTCGTTGACAGCGAGCTGTCTGCTAATTTACGATGCCAATGTAAAATATATCTAAAGAACAATATTTAAAGCCCATATTTGAATTATATTCTTTTTGCCGGGTGGGAGTAGAGTCGTGTAAATGGGCTATGACCTTTACACAACCGCCATCTTGTGGTCGAATTAAAAAACTTAAATCTAGTGTTGCCACATTATTTTATGTGAGGATTCGAACAATCATGGATAAACTTGTTGAAGGTAACATTTTTGAATTTACGTCATTTCACAACGTGAAATAAGATGATCCGTGCTTCGGAAGGCACGTTAAGCCGTTCGTCCCGGTTTATTCCTTGTCATGGCTCGTGTAACGATTACTTACTGATGTAAGTAGTCATTACATGAGCCATGTCAAGGACTTTGGCGGCTCAATAGTAACCCTGACACCAGGGTTGATGAGGTTGGTAACCCACCTCACAACCCACACGAGAGAAGATTTATTTATTTCAAATATTATGTATGTATTATATTATATTATGAGCTTCTATGCTGTTCTGGGAGCAAATAAAAAACAGAAAAGGTTCAGCTGCTTGTCTTCCCGGGCATGTCGTAAAAACCGACAGAGGGATTGTGTCTAACATGATGGACTAATGTTATGGGCGATAGGCTGATCCCTTATCACCATAAGGTTCATCACATCCAGCTTACGACATCGTATCAACAGTGGCTGCAAGTTGTCTTTGATTACTTGTGACTCTGCCCACCCCATTAGGGATTACGGGCGTGAGTTTATGTATGTCATAAACTGCCTATATACGTCCCACTGCTGGGCACAGGCCTCCCCTCAATCAACCGGAGGGGGTATGGAGCATACTCCACCACGCTGCTCCACTGCGGGTTGGTGGAGGTGTTTTTTACGGCTAATAGCCGGGACCAACGGCTTAACGTGCCCTCCGAAGCACGGAATCATCTTACTTTTTCGGGCAATCAGGTGATTCAAGCCTGAAAAGCCCTTACCAAACAAAGGACAGTCTCACAAAGTGATTTCGACAATGTCCCCATCGGGAATCGAACCCGGACCTCCAGATCGTGAGCCTAACGCTCTAACCACTAGACCACGGAGGCTGTTAAAAAAAAGGGCGTGAGTTTATGTATGTATGTGTATGTATTGGTTCTCTATTTTTACGCATAATTTTTTATGTAATAATTTACCATGGCATAATGTTACTTGTCCTATTATTAGTTACGCATAATATTAATTTGTCATAACTTATTAAGCATAATTTTGAAACTCATAACTACCATAAGCATAATAATTAATGACAATAATGACATATAAGCATAAGTATTATAAGCATAAAAACTATACTCCGAATAAGAAAAGTTTTGGCACAACTTTGAACATTTCCGAAACTTACTTTTTCCTTGGTTGCATTTGGTTCATGATTGTGACTTTTAAAATTTTTTGACTCTATTTCATGCTGTTGGTGATCATTCAGTATACTTTTCATGTGTAAGATAGACATACTGGCGGCGTAGGGGTGGCCCAAGGGCCACCCTCGCCGCACCCTAACCTACTGTTATGCCTTGTAAAAATTATGACAAAACACTATTACTTATTCTAAAAAAGAATTATGGATACCTATTTATATGCGAATCAAATTTATACCAACAAATATTAGTCCAAAAATAAGTTATACCTAACAAACCAGTATTCTTAGATGTTATTATGTGAAAGTACTATTATGCTTAAAAAGTTATGCGAAAAGGATTATGATAATTAAAATTATGACAAAACCATTTATGCATTTTAAGAGAATCCCGTATGTATTCAACACTTTTGTTTTTTTTTTTTTTTGATTATGTATGTATTGTGTGTTCAGCTGCTTGTCTTCCCGGGCATGTCGTAAAAACCGACAGAGGGATTGTGTCCTCTAACATGATGGACTAATGTTATGGGCGATAGGCTGATCCCTTATCACCATAATCCCGTATCAACAGTGGCTGCAAGTTGTCTTTGATTACTTGTGGCTCTGCCCACCCCATTAGGGATTACGGGCGTGAGTTTATGTATGTGTGTATGTATGTATTGTGTGTTGACAGGAGCTTCGTCTAAACAACAACGGTTTGGGCATCACGGGAGGTAAACTGCTGGCCAAGGCGCTCTCAGCCAACCCCATCAAGCTGAAGGTGTTCATAGCTGGACGGAACAGGTTGGAGAACGATGGAGCCATCGCCCTGGCTAAAGTCTTCCAGGTACATCATCTCCCTCCCATCTTCTTTCACCCTAAGGTTGCCTGGCAGAAATTGCTGTTTAGCAATAAGGCCGCCTATTGTGCTTATGTTTTATTCGTATGTTTATGTCCTTTGTATATGTTTTTGTGCAATAAAGTATTATTGATTGATTGATTGATTGATTAAAAAAAAAAAAAATTCTGGTTTTGTTTCCAGCAAATGGGCACCCTGGAAGAGATAGCGATGCCCCAGAACGGGATCTACCACCCAGGTGTCACAGCACTAGCGGCCTCGTTCCGCCACAACCCGCAGCTGGCGTGCCTCAACCTGAACGACAACACTATCGGGCCCAAGGGGGCTGCAGCTTTGGCCACTGACATCCCACAGTAAGTGCTGACACACCCCGGACTCTCCATACAAAAAGTCCTCCATTCAAAAATACTCCATACAAAAAGCCCTCCATACAAAAAATCCTCCATACAAAAAGTCCTCCATACAACAATACTCCATACAAAAAGACTCCATACAAAAAGACTCCATACAAAAACACTCCATACAAAAGCCCTCTATACAAAAATACTCCATAAAAAGCATTCCATACAACAACACTCCATACAAAGACACTGACGGTTACTCTTACTGATGCAAGTACGTAGTCGTTACACAGTTCATGTCAGGGGCCTTTGGCGGCTTAATAGTAATCCTGACACCAGATTTGATGAGGTTGGTAATCCACCTCACAACCCACACGATAGAAGTGCGGATAATCTATTAATAAGCCATTGTTTCCCTCCATCTTGGTATTATTTTTGGCTCTAGACAGACGGACCGCATTTCAACTGCAATCCAACTGCCAAATTGCAGTCCCGATGCAGTTGACACGACTGCAATAGAACTGCAAACCAAACGGGCAGTCCGATTGCAGTTCAATTGCAGTCGGCGTCGTGTCAACTGCATTCAAACTGCACCTGAACTGCAATTTGCGGTTGGATTGTAGTTGAAATGCGGTCCGTCTGTCTAGAGCCTTTATTGGCGACGTCTATTGGGTTTCTTGGCGCGTTGCTATGTTTTTTTTTGTTACAGATTGAAAAATCTTCGCTCAATAAACTTCGGGGACTGTCTTTTGAAGAGCAAGGGTGCTATAGCGCTTGCCAAGGCGTTTAAAGACAACGCCATGCAGATTGAGGTGAGTAGAGTTTTCGAATTCAAATTCAAATTTCAAATTCAAATTCATTTATTCGTCAACATAGGTAATAGGGTTGTTACAATATAATATATGTCGCACCTTTCGGTATACGAATTTAAAGCATAACAGATTATTAAATTACAAATAAAATTATTAAATAAATTACAATAGCATTCAGTATAATAAAAATAGAAAATTAACAATATATTGGAATAAAATGTCTTTTCAATTCAAACGTTAGAAAATTATATGTCAAATAGGTAACATTAAGGGAAAAAAATATAATAAATAAGTAAGTAAATAAATAAATAAATAAAAATAAGTATTTTCAGTTCAAAGAGCTTTATTTTCATAAAAAATCTATATATAGTTACTAAAACACCTCCACCAACCCGCAGTGGAGCAGCGTGGTGGAGTATGCTCCATACCCCCTCCGGTTGATTGAGGGGAGGCCTGTGCCCAGCAGTGGGACGTATATAGGCAGTTTATGTTATGTTATGTTATGTTATGTTATATAGTTACTTACCATGAGAATCATTGACATTCAGAATTTGCCTTTCAACTGTTTTAAGACAGTAGTTAAACAGAAACTTTGCAAAAAAGGTTATTATAAAGTTAGTGATTATTTAGAAGATGTGAATGCATGGGATTAACTGTCTGAGAACTGATATTAGGCAGCTAAATTACTCAATTGTATAACAATATTTTGTGTTTATTATTTTTTAAAGAACGTCTAGGGCCCTGTGCCGAGGTTTTTCTTGCAGCTTCTTTTCCCCGGCTATACAGGTTGTGAGAAGCTGCAGTAGTTTTAGGCGGATGAGACGTTCGTTATGTAAAAATTGACGATTCAAAGTGTAACTATGTTACCTACTGAATAAAGATATTTTTGAATTTGAATTGAATTTTGAATCACAACTTCACTCAACTAAATAGTAGTTGAGTTTATTTTTTTAAGTGATGTTTTTGTCTTGTTTTTGTGTGTGATTGACCTTAAGTTATTTTTTATATTTTTCTTGCAGTCTTTGGACCTGAGCCACAACGAGATAGGTCGTGAGGCTTGTATGGAGCTGGTGGATTCCATCACAGTGCTGCCTGACAGCGGGGACAGACTGACCAGGGTCGTGTTAGCTGGTGAGTTGACCACGCAATCATCCCCCTGAGTATTCGTTACGACGTCACTTACACCCCATACAAATACATACAGGTAGCCATACAAGTAGGTATGGGTGTTAGTGACACCGTAACGAATACTGAGCGGGACGGTTCAGACCATGATTCTGAGTTGATATCAAGTGGAATTTCCTATTAGAAAAGTCATGAAAATTTCAGTGTTTTTTTAATTATTTTCCCCCTGAGTATTCGTTACGATGTCACTAACACCCTGTATAAAATAATTGTTTTCTTAAAGGTAATAGTTTGGGTGGAGCTGCAAATAAAAAGACGATGCGCGATAAACTTGGGGGGTGCGCAGAACTCAGCGACGGTGAGGGCAGTGACGACGACTGTAAGTAAACCTTATATCGTGTGGGTTGAGGTGGTTTACCAACCCCATCAACCAGTGTTGCCCTCTGGGTAAATTTCCACTGAACCCCGGCCTTTTTTGGTTAACTACGACACCCATATACCTTATGTTTTATTACTTACTAAATATTTATGTGTGTATATTTTAATGTGTTTACAGCCTCCGTGGTCTAGTGGTTAGAGCGTTAGGCTCACGACCTGGAGGTCCGGGTTCGATTCCCGATGGGGACATTGTCGAAATCACTTTGTGAGACTGTCCTTTGTTTGGTAAGGACTTTTCAGGCTTGAATCACCTGATTGTCCGAAAAAGTAAGATGATTCCGTGCTTCGGAGGGCACGTTAAGCCGTTGGTCCCGGCTCTTAGCCGTAAAAACACTTCCACCAACCCGCATTGGAGCAGCGTGGTGGAGTATGCTTCATACCCCCTCCGGTTGATTGAGGGGAGGCCTGTGCCCAGCAGTGGGACGTATATAGGCTGTTTATGTATGTTTATGTTATATTTTAATGTTGTAAATGGCCCCGATTCCTGCAGACACCTCCTAATTTTAATTTTAAGTTATACCTGTCATTTTGTTATCTGCCGAAAAGGAAAAGGACGGATGATTGACAGCTCTTACTTTTAGGAAGAATGAGTAAATGAATGAATAACCCTGGTGAATCAAAAAGGTATCTCGCTGGTATGCAAACCGTATGACGTGTGTTGTCAACATAATTCTGTCGGGTTATTGGCCAATGTAAAATATTTAGGCGGTTGTTTTGGATTTGTGCTTAAAATTGACGTGTGTTCCATAAGTTTAGGATAAAAAATGACAGGTATAACTTAAAATAAAATTAGATGGTATTTACAGGAATTAGCACCAATGTACATTTGTGTCGAAGATTTTATCTAAATAAACTTTTTTTTTACTATCAACTCTGGTGTCAGGGTTACTATTGAGCCACCAAAGGTCCTGACATGGCTCATGAATTACACAATTACGAAATACATTGGTGCTAATTCCTGTAAACGCCATCTAATTTTATTTTAAGTTCAACCTGTCATTTTTTATCCGCCGAAAAGGAAAGGGACGGGTAATCGACAAGCATAAAATTTATGGAACACACGTCAATTTTAAGCACAAATCTAAACCAACCGTCTAAAAATTTTACATCCGTCAATAACCCGACAAAGTTAAGTAGACAGCACGTCAAACGGAATGCATACCAGCGACGTACCTTTTGATTCGCCCGGGTTATTAATTCATTTACTCATTCTTCCTAAAATTAAGAGCTGTGAATCATCCGTCCCTTTCCTTTTCGACGGATACGAAAATGACGGATATAACCTAAAATAAAATTAGGCGGTGTCTGCAGGAATCGGGGCCAATATCATGTAACGATAATTATCCAAAAGTATTTTATTATTAAGATTATTTTTAAATATTATATTTTTTCAAAATAAATATACATATCCGAAATCTGTCAAGTAGCCAATTATGTTTTTTTTTAAGAACGTCTACGACCTTGTCAGATCTATTGTGACCTAAATCCCTACATTTAAAAATCCTCTTCTAGACCGATCCGTTCGAATAGATCCAACGTCTTTTTGGGAGAAAGCTCCATGACTACCTGGTGGTCCATTATGTGGCCCCCAAGTGTACGGCTTCTACTATGTATGAGAGCCTCACAGCTGCATAGCAGATGAAGTGGCGTCTCATCTTCCCCTAAGCAGAATCTGCATAAAGGACACTCGGTCAGCTCCATTCTGTGTAGGTGCTTATTGAGCCTGCAATGCCCCGTGAGGGCTCTTATTAAAATCCTAACCTGCCCCCTAGCGAGAGTAAGGATTTCTGATAAATAAATACCAATTGTTATTCATCACTTCACCAGACGAGACGGACTCTGATGATGAAGAAGAAGATGATGATGAAGAAACAGATGATGATGAAAAGTCTGACGGTGAAGCGTCTGAAGACAGTGCCACAGAAGATGCCCAGCACACGCTCATAGACAACAAATTCGCTGAAAGTTTGGATACTAGCGGTAAGTGAATCGGCGCCCAAACACATATGAGCAATATAATGTACCCACTTTAGGACTCTGTCGCACTAACATATTTGACATTTAGTGAGACTTACAGTTCAATTTGTCAAAAAAAAAATAATGTGACATGGTACCAAAGTGTATACATATTAATGCTCGTGACCGTACAACAAAACTAGGTATGCTCAAAAGTGACAGCTAACATTTCAAGGTTAGCCCAGCTGACGTCATTCCACCCTGTGTTGCCATTTGGTAAAAAATAAATTACCCACGACCAATGTTTTTATATTTACTTTGCAAGGAAATTTTGAACTATTAGTAAAAGATTTCCTTAGATTTAATTATTTTTATATATGTGACAAGAATAGTAATCAAATACATTAGTCAGTAATTCACTTAATGACAATGGGCACTTTTGTATGAAACTTGGTCCAAGAACCTCCACTGATGAGACTTATATGTAATGAAAGCTTATGCTTCCCCTATGATTCTGGCAAAGTCCTATCAGATTCTGTCCCGGGGTTCTTTTTTTACGACCATGTTTGTCCTGGCTAAAAATGTGATAAAATACAGTGGGAGCTAAAATCGACTCAAGATTTGTTGCTGGATAACTAAGTCTACATAAATAATTATGTATCATATTGTATATCATTTTAAAGAGGATCTTTTCCAGAATCCGAAACATAAAAAAAAAACAAAAAAAAATCTTTTTGTAAGCGAATTATAGTCAATTTATATCTGCAGCGCCATTGTTTCTCGGTAGCTAAGTTCAAGTTTCATGCCTTTTACCCCTTCCAAAAGTATCTTACCGATTTTTTTTATATTGCTTCCGGAATTTGATCTGAGTGATAATAACAAGAAAAATAAATAAACACCTCTCCGATAGAGACCGGCTAAGCTATTGCCTATTGCAAGAAATCGTCATCATTAGCAAGTCATTACGGTATTGCATATTATAAGCTTATCAGCAACTTGGAACTTGGTCCAAGAACCTCCACTGGTGAGACTTGCATGTAATGATAGCTTATACTTGTCCTATGATTCTGGCAAAGTTCTATCAAACTCTGTCCTAGGGTTTTTTTACGGCCATGTTTGTCCTGAGTGTACAGTAGTGGACTGCAAAATCACCTCAGGATTTGTTGTCGAAAAACTATTTAACTAAGCCTATATACATAATTATATATCATAATATATATCAATTTTAAAGGGGAAGGTTATCAGAATCTGAAACACAAATAAAAAAATGCATTAAGTATGTAAACGACTTTTAGCCAACTCACGTCCGTAGCGCCATTTTTCTCAGCAGCGACGTACGAGTTTCGCGCCTTCCAACCTTTCCAAAGAAGCCCAATCATTTTTTCCTTCTTCTGGTATTGCATTCTTAACCTGACAAGACTAAGTGACAACAACAAGAAATAAAATAGATACCATTCCGATAGAGGCCGCATAAGCTATGGACCTATTGCAAGATAACGTACTCAAAGGCTAGTCATTATAATCCAACAGACGTAACATGATTAGAATGCGGGAGGACGCAAATGTAGTATGTTTTCTTTCACCACAATCTTGTTTTATTAATCCAGGCTTATATCTTGTCTTATAAACAATGCCGAATGGTACAACAAACGTATCGTAAACGTAAGGTTGCCTGGTAGTAATTGCTACCTTGGCAATAAAGCCGCCTTTTGCACCAGTTATTGCCTGAACTTGTTTAATAAATGTGTTTCTTTTGTATACAATAGAGTCATTGTATTGCATCTTGATTAGAATGACTTATTTCTTGTTTCTCTCGTACTAAGCTGTATAGTTGTATTGCTGTTAGTGTTAAAGAGACACATATTTCGTCTCTTTCGCATAAGGCGATGTACTACATTTCCGTCCCGCCGCATTCTAATCATGTTACGTCTGTTGGATTATAGTGACTAGCCTTTGAGTACGTTATCTTGCAATAGGTCCATAGCTTACGCGGCCTCTATCGGAATGGTATCTATTTTTTTTTTTTCTTTGTTGTCACTTGTCAGGTTAAGAATGCAATATCAGAAGAAGGAAAAAATGATTGGGCTTCTTTGGAAAGGTTGGAAGGCGCGAAACTCGTACGTCGCTGCTGAGAAAAATGGCGCTACGGACGTGAGTTGGCTAAAAGTCGTTTACATAATGCATTTTTTTTATTTGTGTTTCTGATTCTGATAACCTTCCCCTTTAGAATTGATATATATTATGATATATAATTATGTATATAGGCTTAGTTAAATAGTTTTTCGACAACAAATCCTGAGGTGATTTTGCAGTCCACTACTGTACACTCAGGACAAACATGGCCGTAAAAAAACCCTAGGACAGAGTTTGATAGAACTTTGCCAGAATCATAGGACAAGTATAAGCTATCATTACATGCAAGTCTCACCAGTGGAGGTTCTTGGACCAAGTTCCAAGTTGCTGATAAGCTTATAATATGCAATACCGTAATGACTTGCTAATGATGACGATTTCTTGCAATAGGCAATAGCTTAGCCGGTCTCTATCGGAGAGGTGTTTATTTATTTTTCTTGTTATTATCACTCAGATCAAATTCCGGAAGCAATATAAAAAAAATCGGTAAGATACTTTTGGAATGGGTAAAAGGCATGAAACTTGAACTTAGCTACCGAGAAACAATGGCGCTGCAGATATAAATTGACTATAATTCGCTTACAAAAAGATTTTTTGTTTTTTTTTATGTTTCGGATTCTGGAAAAGATCCTCTTTAAAATGATATACAATATGATACATAATTATTTATGTAGACTTAGTTATCCAGCAACAAATCTTGAGCCGATTTTAGCTCCCACTGTATTTTATCACATTTTTAGCCAGGACAAACATGGCCGTAAAAAAAGAACCCCGGGACAGAATCTGATAGAACTTTGCCAGATTCATAGAGAAAGCATAAGCTTTCATTACATATAAGTCTCATCAGTGGAGGTTCTTGGACCAGATTCGCCCATTCTCCTTTCAATAATAAAATTTGCGTCCTTGGAATGTTGGAGATACCAATCTAATGGTAACACTTACGTCATCAAAGGGCATACCTTGGGTGTTAAAATGGCCACATCGAAGCAATTCATCTAAGAAAGCAATATTGCTATTTGACATTTGCGCATATCAAAGTAAGTGCGCAAATGCAAACAAATGTCAAATAGCAGTAACGCTTTCTTAGATGAATTGCTTCGATGTGGCCATTTTAACCCCCTTATGTTATTATCTTAAGGCGGAAGGCAGGAGGGAAACCACTGCCCTATTTTTCCCTAAAAAGTAGCATGGACAATGCTATACCGACAAGAGCGTGGCTCTTAAATTAGTGATGATGTTATTATCTGTTTCCAGACGTGGAGGAGGTGGCGACGGATGTGGGGAGGTTCCTCTCGAACCCTACAGTGGAGAATCTCAAAGTTTTGGGACCTAACGCAGCTGAGGTCATTGACACTCATCTACAGGTCAGTCTCTCTTCTATCGTGTGGGTTGTGAGGTGGATTACCAACCCCATCAACCCTTATTACTGAGCCGCCATAGGCATCTGACATGACTCATGTAATGACTACGTACTTACATCAGTAAGTAGTAACCGGGACCAACGGCTTAACGTGCCTTCCCAACACACAGGTCAGGTTAGGTTATTACAAGTCAGTAAGAACATGGTATAAGAAAACCTGAGGGTTTAAAATGGCTACATCGAAGCAATTCATCTAAGAAAGTGTGGCGGACCTAACTAGTTGGCCAGCTAGTTCCGCCCGCGTGCAACAGATGGCGCCACCATTCAATAAAGCAGTCCTGAAACGTGCTATCGAAGTTTGCACAGCGCGACGTATATATACAACTTCCAACATAACACCGTTGGATCGTCGATCCCTAGTCACACTACCAACTTGTGGCTAGCGGGGTACTATGCTCTGTTCGGTACCACGAATAACATCCTTTGGCGGCAGCACATCCTCGCCGCCAAAAAAGCAATATTGCAATTTGACATTTGCGCATATAAAAGTAAGTGCGCAATGCAAACAAATGTCAAATAGCAATATTGCTTTCTTAGATGAATTGCTTCGATGTGGCCATTTTAACTCCCTGCTGGTATGCTCAAGAAAGTGCATTTTTTCGAGGCAATGACGTCATAAATCGTCTGAAACAGATGTATAAGGCCAATGATGATGATGGTATGCTCAATCCTATGACAAGCCGCCATTGCTAGCCCTTTGACGTAAGTGTTACCATTAAATTGGTATCTCCAACATTCCAAGGACGTAAATTTTATTATTGAAAATTAAGTGAATTACTGACTAATGTATTTAATTACTATTAATTGTCACATATAAAAAAAAAATATTACAACTAAGTAAAACTTCAAAATTTGACTAAAATTTAAAAATGTCCTTGCAAAGTAATTATAAAAAGTATAAAAACATTGGTCGTGGGTAATTTATTTTTTACGAAATGGCAACGCAGGGTGGGATGACGTCAGCTGGTCTAACCTTGAAATGTTAGCTGTCACAAGAATAAGAATAGAGTATGAATAGCTATTTGCGGCACGCTACGTGTGAGACGAGCGTTCTACCAACTGGGCTATTTTCCTTGTGTCCAAAATAAAAAGTTTTATTTTTTTGTCTCCACAGTCGATAAAAGACCCCGAGTCCCAGATAGTGGCGTACGTGGAGGCGACCATGTCGGCGGCGGGGCTGTCGCCCGCGTGTGCCGCGTGCGGCGACATAGCCCGCGACATGTATCGCGGGCTGCTGGCCGCCGCGCAGCGCCACCACGCCGCCGCCTGGATGCTCGCCAACGCCATGCTGCGGGCACTCACACTCATCAAGGTACCTATCTTCTTCTTCTTTTTTGGGGTCTTCTTCTATCGTGAGGGTTTTGAGGTGGATTACCAACCCCATCAACCCTGATGTCAGGGTTATTGAGCCGCCAAAGGCCCCGGACATGGCTCATGTAACGAGTACGTACTTACATCAGTAAGTAGTAACCGGGACCAACGACTTAACGCCTTCCGAAGCACGGATCATCTTACTTTCGGACAATCAGGTGATCAGCCTGTAATGTCCTAACCAAACAAAGGTTTTCGACATTGTCACCTTTGGGAATCGAACCCATTCACATCGTGAGCCCGATGCTCTAACCACTAGACCACGGAGGCCAGATAGAGGCGAGATGGAATCAATCCAATAACCCTGACAATAGTCAACATACATACATACATAAACTCACGCCCGTAATCCCTAATGGGGTGGGCAGAGCCACAAGTAATCAAAGACAACTTGCAGCCACTGTTGATACGAAGTCCAAAGATGGATATGACGAACCTTATGGTGATAAGGGATCAGCCTATCGCCCATAACATTAGTCCATCATGTTAGAGGACACAATCCCTCTGTCGGTTTTTACGACATGCCCGGGAAGAGAAGCAGCTGAACGTGTTCTATGTTTTTTATATGCTCCCAGAACAGCATAGAAGCATATAGAAGCACAATAGTCAAGGTAGAAGAAAATAGTCAAGCCAGCTGTGTTGTACTTCCCCAGTCAGAGAACAAGAGCTACCAGATCCGCTGGCATCTCCCGGGCTGCTACGCGGTGCTCGGCGAGGTGATCTCCCAGCCGTACTTCCCAGCAGCCCTGCGAGACACGCTGCAGTTCTTCATCCGCAGCAAGCTGCCCTCGCTGCCCGAGGAAACCCGACAGGTGGTCGCGAAGTGTCCACACCTCACCACCACGCGCACGTAATATACCTTATAGATAATGTACGCCTGTTTTATTTTATACACCCTCGCGATTCGATAGTGCCAATAGGATGCTATGGAGGACGTTTTTTGGATGGGAGACTAAATACAATAATTTAAAGACACTTCCTGGATGGTCGACTAAACCTACCATAGATAATACACTTTCTGGGTGGAGAACTAAACCGACCATAGATCATAATAATACTTCCTGGATGGTAGACTAAACCGACCATAGATCATAATGACACTTCCTGGATGGTGGACTAAACCTACCATAGATAATAATGACACTTCCTGGATGGTCGACTAAACCTACCATAGATAATACACTTTCTGGGTGGAGAACTAAACCGACCATAGATCATAATAATACTTCCTGGATGGTAGACTAAACCGACCATAGATCATAATGACACTTCCTGGATGGTGGACTAAACCTACCATAGATAATAATGACACTTCCTGGATGGTCGACTAAACCTACCATAGATAATACACTTTCTGGGTGGAGAACTAAACCGACCATAGATCATAATAATACTTCCTGGATGGTAGACTAAACCGACCATAGATCATAATGACACTTCCTGGATGGTGGACTAAACCTACCATAGATAATAATGACACTTCCTGGATGGTCGACTAAACCTACCATAGATAATACACTTTCTGGGTGGAGAACTAAACCGACCATAGATCATAATAATACTTCCTGGATGGTAGACTAAACCGACCATAGATCATAATGACACTTCCTGGATGGTGGACTAAACCTACCATAGATAATAATGACACTTCCTGGATGGTCGACTAAACCTACCATAGATAATACACTTTCTGGGTGGAGAACTAAACCGACCATAGATCATAATAATACTTCCTGGATGGTAGACTAAACCGACCATAGATCATAATGACACTTCCTGGATGGTGGACTAAACCTACCATAGATAATAATGACACTTCCTGGATGGTCGACTAAACCTACCATAGATAATAACACTTTCTGGATGAGTGACCACATTCAGATTAAGCACCCTTCGCTATGGTCTGTTAGTGGATGGGTGACCGCAGGTTAAGCAACCTTCGCTGTGGCTTGTTTCTGGATGGGTGTCCGCGCCTATTACAGTAAACACGCTGCAGTTCTTCATCCGCAGCAAGCTGCCCTCGCTGCCTGAGGAAACCAGACACGTGGTCGCGCAGTGTCCACACCTCACCACCACGCGCACGTAATATACCTTATAGATAATGTACGCCTGTTTTATTTTATACACCCTCACTTATACAAAAAAGGTTCGATAGTGCCATTAGGACGCTGTGGAGGACGGTTTCTGGATGGGAGATTAAACACCATAATTTAAAGACACTTCCTGGATGGTCGACTAAACCTACCATAGACAATACACTTTCTGGATGGTGGACTAAACCGACCATAGATAATACACTTTTTGGATGGGTGACCGCAGGTAAAGCACTCTTTGCTATAGTCTGATATTGGATGGGTGACCGCAGGTAAAGCACTCAGCGCTATGGTCTATTTAGAGTCCACTTCCTCTACTTACTTCTATCTTTTTCTGTTACTCAAAACTAAGAGAGAGCGTACTGAGAGATGTAAGTCAACCCTAATATGAGACTTCTCAATATGAATAGGAGATGGGCAAATAAAAAAGACACTTTATTTTCTCTATTAGATGCACACATCATTTGTCGTATCTACAATGACTGTCATTTCGTCTTGAATGAGTCAACCGTGTGAGTGGGTCACTGAAAGAGTCAAGTAGGTCACTGAGTGAGTCAACGGGTCACTGAGTGAGTCAACGGGTCACTGAGTGAGTCAGCGGGGTCACCGAGTGAGTCAGCGGGGTCACCGAGTGAGTCAGCGGGGTCACTGAGTGAGTCAGCGGGGTCACTGAGTGAGTCAGCGGGGTCACCGAGTGAGTCAGCGGGGTCACTGAGTGAGTCAACGGGTCACCGAGTGAGTCAACGGGTCACCGAGTGAGTCAGCGGGGTCACTGAGTGAGTCAACGGGTCACTATGTGAGTCAATGATTCACTGAGTGAGTCAATGGGTCACTGAGTGAGTCAATGGGTCACTGAGTGAGTCAATGGGTCACTGAGTGAGTCAATGGGTCACTGAGTGAGTGAGTCAGTGAGGTAGCATCAATATACTTTATTAACAACATCAATAAGCGCGCATATCGTACAAGGTGGGCGAGCGTCGGCGCGCGCGCGGCGGTGCGGGTAGCTTCATGTGAACTGTTTTAATGTGAGTCTTAACACAGCTGGCTGTTAGGAACGACTTCTCGCATAGGTGGCAATGATGGCGACGGATCTTCGTGTGGACCTGATGAGAGAACATATTTTATGAGTAGCGGCCGCTCGCGACTTCGTCCGCGTGGATTTCGGTTTCTAAGATATAGACTCTCCCCCCTCTCTCTCTGTAGGCGCCGCTACTTCAAAAGCGCACCCCTGATGCCGGGAAGCAGTAAATAATAAAAACAGTAAAATAATAAGCTACATTATTGTAAGTTTCATTAAAATCCATTCAGTGGTTTTTGCGTGAAAGAGTAACAAACATCCATACTCACAAACTTTCACATTTATTATATTAGTAAGAAGATAAACATATTTTTCGTGTTTACTTTGTGATTAGAATATAAATTTTAATTTATCTTTAGTCTTCGTTTTTTTTTATTTGATCTGATTTCAATAAGGCGGTATGAGTTTGAATATCTATGGTACAGTCATGAGCAATATAATGTACCCACTTTAGGACTCTGTCGCACTAACATATTTGACATTTAGTGAGACTTACAATTCAACTTGTCAAAAAGTTAATGTGACGTGGTACCAAAGTGTATATATCGTGGCCATATCATAGAATTGATCATTTCATGAAATGATCGACCATTTCATGAAATGGTCGTATTTCATGAAATAGAACAACATTCGTTGGCCACATCATGATGTGGTTTGGCCAGATCAATGAACACAAAACGTTTAACGATATGACCAACTAAATGCATGATTACTTCATGATATGGCCAAACGTTAGCGATCATATCGTAAAATAGTAACATTATCCACCGGTAGTGGCGCTGGTGTCGCTTTGTTTTTGTTTTGCGTAATGGCGGCGGACAATAATTATTCTTGTGTGAACGCGAATAATACGAATAATAATGAGCAAATACAAGATAAAAATGCAGTGACGCAAAGTTTTGACACTAAGGTGAAAAGAAAAACTCGTATTAACAGTAGACAACAACTTTATTTTTATTTTTAGGTTATATGGCAAATAATGAAGGTCGAGTGACCACGCTACGTAAATCAATGGACTATTATTGGATTTCAAAATATGATATAATTAAAACTGCGAATGAAGAGATATTAACATAACATAACAAATACTTTATTGCACAAACAGGAAAAAAACAAAATACAAAACAAAAGAGAAATAGAATATTAATATAGAGAGAGAATATTAATTTAGAGATATTAATTTAAAAAAGAAAAATATAGACGATCCTACTGTCCGTAAAGTTTCTTTTATTGACGTGACTTATTGTAGATTTGCCGCAGATGGCATTAACTACTTGAAACGGGATTCTATTAAAACGCATAAATGTTTTTGTCATAATTTAAATTATCATAATCCTTTTTTTATAATTTTTACAAGGCATAACGGTAGGTTAGGGTGCGGCGGGGGTGGCCCTTGGGTCACCCCTACGCCGCCAGTATGTTTATCTTACACACGAAAAGTATACTGAATGATGACCAATGGCATGAAATAGTGTCAAAAATATGACGACGACTTCAAAGCGAGATGCAGTTACGGCGTATATGTCAACTACATCAACACTCCGTTAATCGAAAATGACTTTTTAATTTTTATTTGACTTTTAAACATTTTTGTACTTTGTACTAGAGTAATACATTATTTCCTACCTTATTTCGCGTTTTTATTACACCACTTTTCATGGACACCCTACATTAATGATATGGCCAAACGTGGATGGAAATATCATTAAACGCTGACGTTTAAACGATATGGTCAGTTGAAGTTGGCCATTTCATGAAATACGACCATTTCATGAAATGGTCGATCATTTCATGAAATGGTCAATTCTATGATCTGGCCACGACATATACATATGAATGCTCGTGACCTTACAACTTACCACTTGGTGAGTGTGATGAGCAGAAGCAGTTTTGAAAGCCTTCGGACAGTGCGCACATTTGTACGGCCTATCTCCTGTGTGCGTGCGCAGGTGTTTCTGAAATACAAACATTGCAATGAAGCATTCGCTTTGTGACAATCACTTTGTGATTCCTGGTTTGGTTAGGACATTACATGCTGATCACCTGATTGTCCGAAAGTAACATGACCCAGGCACTTTAAGCCGTTGCTTGGTCCCGGTTACTACTTACTGATGTAAGTAAGTAGTCGTTACATGAGTCAAGTCAGGAGCCTTTGGCGGCTCAATAGTAACCCTGACTCCAGGATTGATCGGGTTGGTAATCCAAATCACAAACCACGAAGACGATAAAACAGTATTATTAAGGAAACATGTCCTTAGAAAAGGTTCAGTACGATCTACTCTGAACCGGCGTGCGTGTATGAAGCGATTGATGAATGTGGAGAAGCAAGAGAAGTGTGTAGGTAAGTGGTTAGGAGTAGTAAAGAGGCGTAAGTGACATCGTAACGAAAACTTTGAGGGATGATTCAGACCATGACTCTGAGTCGATATCCACCTGTATTTTCCGTCGCAAAATTTTCAATATACCTGCAACAATTCTCGTATTCGGAACCTTTTGGGGCACTGTGGGCAGGGATGTGGCTTCTCTCCAGTGTGGATGCGCTGGTGGTACCGTAATACTGCCTCGCTCTGAAACACAGCAATGGTGCTGATTGCAGGTATACAAGGAATAAAAATAAAATTGCTATTCAAAATTCTAGAAGTAAAATAAATTCATCTTTTTTGAGGTTATGTATACGTTTTTACAATAAAAATACCAGATAATATTTTAAATTGTCAGAAAATAAATTTAAACATTGTTTTCAGTTTACGCGGCTATTCATAATTAAAACACATAATAACGGGTTCTTACCGCGTTTAAAGCAGGGATATGAGACTCCCGATATTTCGACACTGTTGCAAGTGCCATGATCACGGGATGACTGATGATATTGGAGTGGGTAGATCCATAATTTTCTACGGCAGACATATCTGTCTACCCTCTTTCTTCCCGTGATCATGGCACTTCCAAAAGTATCGAAATATCCCTGCTTTAAACGCGGTAAGAACACGTTATTATGTGTTTTCATTAAAATAAATTTAAAGCTCATGTGAAGCTTAGTTTATGTAAAAAAGCTTATTATAAGATTAATGATTACCTAAATGATAAAAATGTCTGGTGTTAAATGTGTTCCTCTATCAAATAACTTGTAATGTAAGTATAATGATTTAAAAGATGTGTTGCAGTTTCTTGTCATTTCTTCTCCTCAGCCATAACACCTCGCGAAATGACGTAAATTCAAAAATGTTACATTGACCTTCAACAAGCTTATCCACGATAATTGCGTTGAATAAATGATTCTGATTTCCAGTACACACCTTCTAATTTTATTTCAAGTTATACCCGTCATTCTCTTCTCCGCCGATAAGGAAAGGGACGGGCAATACCCATAAAGGCATAACATTTATGGAACACACGTCAATTTTAAGCAGAATAAAAACCCTCCCAAAATTTTGTTTTGGTCAATAACCCGATTGAATTAAGTTAACAGCCCACGTGAAACGGGTTGCATATCAGCGACATGCCCATTTTATTCGCCCGGGTTATTCATTCGTTTCAAAATTAACAGTTGTCAATCATCCGTCCCGTTCTTTTTCGGCGGATAAGAAAATGACGAGTATAACTTAAAATTAGGAGGTGTCGCCATGACACTTTTTTGGGGAAAAACAGGGCATTGGTTTCCCTCTTGCCTTCCGCCCCGCAGTACTCTGTCTGACGCGAGTGGGATGGCGCCCAGAGTAGCCTATTACAAAGCCGTACTAGGACTCCTGTCCTCCGCCTCTGAATAGTACTGACAGTTACTGCTGCCCTCTGTCAGGTTCCAGGTTACAGTCCCTGCGACTTGCCCCTTCCGCCCTGCATTGTCGAAAACTAAGATACTTATATATTTTTTGACGTGACTTATTGTAGATTTGCCGCAGATGGCATTAACTACTTGGCCGGACAAATGGGGAGCGCTGAAGGCTCTCACCCGGTACAATGTTTAAGACAACAGGCCTGAGGGTGCCCAGTTGGGCGCGTACCTCGGCGCAGGGCGTCGTTTGAGAGGGAAAATATTTGAAAGAATTAATCGAACCTAGTGGGTCGATAGCGATAAGCGCTGATTGAGGAAATCGTCGACCACGCCGGCGGGGTTTGGTGTCGCGAGCTGATTAGCTACCTTTAAGATACTCACAGCAAATCCTCCAGCAGCACACATTTCGCACATCAACTTCTGCGGCGGCTCAGCGTTTTGCTTCCGTCGTACGAGCGAGTGAGTCAACTCAGTGACATCGGTGAGCGAGTCAGGCGGTCTGGTGCGGCGTTTGGCGAGCCAGTGCACGTTTGGACGCTGTTGGATGACCAGTTTTTGCATTGACTTTGACTGGAAAGAAATTAAATAAAACATAAACAGCCAAACTAACCAAACACATTGAAATCACGGGTGAATAGACATTTTCTGGGTAAGCTCGTTCCAACGTCGATCTCTTCTTCTCCTCGTGGAAGAACGAAGTCAAGAGCAAACCCATCTTAATTTAAAAAAAAAAACACTTCAAAACCCCGATACCGACCCCGCCGGCTTGGTCGATGATTTCCCACATTCAGCGCTTATCGCTATCGACCTCCTAACATCGATTAATTCTTTCAAATATTCTCCCTCTCAGACGACGCCCTGAGCCGAGGCTCGCGACCAACTGGGCACCCTCAGGCCTGTTGTCTTAAACGTTGTACCGGGTGAGAGCCTTCAGCGCCTTTACCTGTGTCCTGCCTCTTGGCTTCTGCTTGTTGTGGTACTCCTTCATGTGAGCCTTCATCAGCTCTTCACTGGCGAAATTGTCACCGCATTGAGTACACGGCCTGTAACGTATATATTTTTTTTATACTTCAACCATTAATTTTCAGGTTGTTAGACCGTAACGAATACTGAGGGGGATGGTTCAGCCCATGATTCTGAGTTGATATCAATTTGCTATTCCATGCATCTATAAGTACGTATACTTTCTTTTTTTACTATTTTTCCTTTTGACACATTCTCATTTATTTTTTTTATTCCAGTTTATATTAACTCAGAATTATGAGCTGAATTATCCATCGTTAAAATTCTTAAATAAGTGAAATAGATAAAAACTGCTCTGAGCGCCAGCCCACTCGCATCAGACAGAGTACTGCGGAAGGCAAGAGGGAAACCACTGCCCTATTTTTCCCTAAAAAAGTAGCATGGAGAATGCTGCACCGACAAGAGCGTGGCTCTTAAATTAGTGATGATAATAAAAGAAAAAATGTTCTTCGTCAGTTTTAGATTTGTCTCTATACATAATTCATCTGTGAGCTAATTTGTGTTCTGGGGGTTAAAATGGCCACATCGAAGCAATTCATCTGAAAAAGCTATTAAAGCACATAATAACGGGTTCTTACCGCGTTTTAATGGGGATATGAGACTCCCGATATTTCGACACTGTTGCAAGTGCCATGATCACGGGATGACTGATGAGATTGGAGTGGAGTAGGTAGATCCATAATTTTCTACGGGCAGACATATCTGTCTACCCTCTTTCTTTGCCGCTTGTTTATGTATTTGATATCGGAATGTTCGGAACCATCTGAACTCGCGCCAAACTCACTACGACAAACCGCACTCACTGTGTCCTCACGTTACCGCGTAAACTTAAAACAATGTATGAAAAAGCAATTTTGCTATTTGACATTTGATTGCATTGCGCACACACTTTCATATGCGCAAATGTCAAATTGCAATATTTGTTTTTTTAGATGAATTGCTTCGATGTGGCCATTTTAACCCTCCTACATAAACTGCCTATATACGTTCCACTGCTGGGCACAGGCCTCCCGTCAATCAACCGGAGGGGTAATGGAGCATACTCCACCACGCTGCTCCACTGTGGGTTGGTGGAGGTGTTTTTACGGCTAATAGCCGGGACCAACGGCTTAACGTGCCCTCCGAAGCACGGAATCATCTTACTTTTTCGGATAATCTGGTGATTCAAGCCTGAAAAGTCCTTACCAAACAAAGGACAGTCTCACAAAGTGATTTCGACAATGTCCCCATCGGGAATCGAACCCGGACCTCCAGATCGTGAGCCTGACGCTCTAACCACTGGACCACGGAGGCTGTTCAACCCTCCTGATACTGCCCAATTCAGTAATATGGCTACCTAATATAGGTTCCGGTGTCAATGTCGGTGAGAGTGTGAGGAGCTCGGTGGCGCAGCGGTAAACGCGCTCGGTCTGCGATTGTTGAAGTTAAGCAACTTTCGCAAAGGCCGGTCATAGGATGGGTGACCACAAAAAAAAAGTTTTCATCTCGAGCTTTCCGTGCTTCGGAAGGCACGTTAAGCCGTTGGTCCCGGCTGCATTAGCAGTCGTTAATAACCATCAATCCGCACTGGGCCCGCGTGATGGTTTAAGGCCCGATCTCCCTACCCATCCATAGGGAAGGCCTGTGCCCCAGCAGTGGGGACGTTAATGGGCTGGTGATGATGATGTCAATGTTTGTACCTTATATGGGCGCCACAAACACCATCCAACAGAGTCTCAGCGTGTCTCCTCAACGCGTCAGGGTTGTGGAACTGTACGCCACATGTTGTACACTTGTACAGCTGTAAAATACGATGCAAATATGAAATCCGGGTTCGAATCCCGGTGGGGACATATCACAAAAATTGTGATCCCTAGTTTGGTTAGGACATTACAGGCTGATCACCAGATTGGCCAAAAAGTAAGATGATCCGTGCTTCGGAAAGCACGTTAAGCCGTTGGTCCCGGTTACTGCTTACTGATGTAAGTAAGTGCTCGTTACATGAGCCAAGTCAGGGGCCTTCGGCTCGATAATAACCCTGACACCAGGGTTGATGAGGCTGGTAATTCACCTCTCAACCCACACGATAGAAGAAGGTGAGAATGAGGTTTTTGTTATGGACCTTAAAAGATCGGTCGTTGAGTTTTTAAATTATTTTATTTTTGCTTTTCTTTTATGTATTTTCTTTTTCCTTGTATACAGGGTGTTAGTGACATCGTAACGAAAACTTTTACGGATGATTCAGGCCATGGGTTTGAGTTGATATCAAGTGGAATTTTCCGTCGCAAAAGTATCTTAAGATTTTTTTTATTATGAATTTTCCGACAGGTAATTCCACTTGATGTCAACTCAGAATCATGGTCCGAATAATCCCTCTCAGTATCCACTGAGTTAATACAAGTGGAATTTTCGATCGCAAAAGTATAGAATTATATAGAATCGAAAAAAAATTAAAGAGAGTAAAAAATAACATGAATTTTACGACGGAAAAATCCACTTGTTATTAACTCAAACCCATGGCCTGAATCATCCCTCAAAGTTTTCGTTACGATGTCACTAACACCTTTTATATTTTCAGTAAAAGTGATATTCCTTCAGTTTTTCTTTTTATCATATGCATGTGCCTAGTGCATCAGGCGGGCCTGGCAAATATTTAAATTAAATTTTGTTTTGTCACTACTAACATAGTTTTTAAGTTTTTGTAATACTAACAAATATGGGCATCTGTCTGAAATAAAATTATTTTTTTTTTATTTTTTTTTTTATTTATTTCCGCGCACCCGCTGCCGAACATTTACAAACCTCTCGATGTGCCTTCGTCCTGTGGGCCGTGAGTCCCGTCTCACCAGCAAAGCTCTCCTGACAGATGGAGCAGGTCACACTGCCATGGAAGATGCGAATGTGGTTGATGCGGCTGCCGTATTTACTGAAAAAAAAAAAAAAAAAAAAAAAAAATATATATATAACAATCTGGCAAACCCAACTAGTTGACCAACTAGTTCCGCCTATATACAACAGATGGCGTTAGTCAGAAAGATGTCAGAATCATTTGTGGCGGACCCAACTAGTTGACCAACTAGTTTCGCTCATAACCAACAGATGGCGCCACCAATACAGAACTACATACAAATAAATAAACGAAAAGAATCAAAATCAAAAAACTTTATAGATACCTGAATACTTTTCCGCAATGTTCACAGTCATACTTGAAGCCGGCGTGACACTTATAATGCTCCCGCGCACATGTGCTGCAACATAAAAAAAAAGAAAAAAAAAGAAAGTTAAGTTATACACAGAATAAATTTCATTTCATTTCATACATGTCATTTTCTTATCCGCCGAAATGGAAAGGGACGGGTAATCGACAAGCATAAAATTTATGGAACACACGTCAATTTTAAGCACAACCGTCTAAAAATTTTACATCGGCCAATAACCCGACAGAATTATGTTGACAGCACACGTCAAACGATTTGCATACCAGCGAGATACCTTTATGATTAGCCCGGGTTTATCATTCATTTACTCATTCTTCCTAAAATTAAGAGCTGTCAATCATTCGTCCCTTTCCTTTTCGGCCGATAAGAAAATGACAGGTATAACTTGAAGTAAAATTAGGAGGTGTCTGCAGGAATCGCGGTCAATATTAATCTTACCTGTTTCTAGTAACTTGGCTACACATTTTGCATATAAACTTGTATTTATGCCGCAGCTGCATGTGTTTCGTTAGTCTACCGCGCTTGTTGAACCGCACGCGACATATGTCGCACACGTACTGGCCTGTGCTCTGAAACATAACTGGCTCAATTAGGGACTACCCAACCCACATCTATACCAGATAATATTTTAAATTTGTCAGAGAACAAATTTAAAGCTCACGTGAAGCTTACTTTATGTAAAAAAGCCGATTAATGATTACCTAAATGATAAAAATGTCTGGTATTGAATGTGTTCCTCTAGTTATTAAATAACTTGTAATGTACCCTCATTGATTTAAAAGATGTGTTGCTGTTGCAGTTTCTTGTCATTTCTTCTCCTCAGCCATAACACCTTGCGAAATGACGTAAATTCAAAAATGTTACATTGACCTTCAACAAGTTTATCCATGATAATTACGTTGAATAAATGATTCTGATTCTGATTCCACGTTTCCCAAAAAAAAGACTGCGCTGACACGTAGGTGATAATTACCTAATTTCTCGATTTCTTGAGTACGGTCACGAACATTAATATGTATACACTTTGGTACCATGTCACATTAACTTTTTTGACAAATTGAACTGTAAGTCTCACTAAATGTCAAATATGTTAGTGCGACAGAGTCCTAAAGTGGGTACATTATATTGCTCATGATTGTACAGCGCCATCTGTATTTTTTTGGGGAACGTGGCCTAGAAAGTTTGTCAATGGTGTAATCAGAGGTACATCCAACGCAAGATGAACTATAGTTGACGACAGGTCGACATGGCAATCGGGGCATGAGGTGAGCCGCGGAGGCGGGGTCGCCCCGCACACCCGCACAGTCCCCGCGGCGTCTTAGTCTTAGTGTCGCACGAGTCCGCATCGACCGCGTTTATCGATTATAATCTCGCTCACATAATTTATTACTATTGTGTAGCGAATTAGCCTGGGCCGCCGTTAAACGCTTCGTCAGGGAACACAACATAAAGAGCGATTTGTGTTTGACAAAGCTTAAAGAGATAACAACGAATGCAATTTTGTCAGTCACGGCAGAAAACTGGAGCAATTTCGAAAAACATGTCCAGAACCTTGAAAATGAATATTGGGAAAAAGACATGGGAATGGAAAATGAAATGGAAGATTTTATTATAAAAGTCGGAGATACCAGTGACGAAGATTCTTTAAGTTTTTGTAGCGATACGTTAGATGATTCAGATGAATAAATATTAACTTAAATGAAAACGTGGTAATATTTTATTCACATTTTGTTACATACATAATAAAAATATATCGATATTGAAAACGTCACGTCACTAGAGAATTGCCATGTCGACCTGTCGTCTACAGTAAGTACCTACATCTCACCGAGCTTTTTGTAAAACCAAGCAACGTGATAAGTGTATTATTTTTTTGTAGTATTTTTTATTAATTATTAGTGTAAGAAAATAAAAAGAAGAGAGCTTAGATAGCCCAGTTGGTAGAACGCTTGCATCTCACTTTGAGGTCGCAGGTTCGATTCCAGCACAGGCCTAAACCAATGATTGTCGAATTTGTTTTCGAATTCATATTTGGATCATAAATGATTATCGTGCTTAGCGGTGAAGGAAAACGTCGTGAGGAAACCCACATTCCCGAGAAATGCATTTTCGGAGGTATGTGACTATGTGACCTAACCTAACCTGTATTGGGCTGGTTTTCCTTTCGGGTTGGAAGGTCAGACAGGCAGTTGCTTCTGTGAAAAACCGGACCTGTCAAATCTTCAGGTTAGGTAAGCGGATCCTGTGAACAACGGGATAATGCTAGGAAGATGATATTAGTTTAAGAAAACTTACCGGATCGTGTATAGCCAGGTGGTTCTTGAAAGCCTTCTCAGCGGTGAACCCTCGGTAGCAATCCATGCATTTGAAATTAGCATTCGAAAACTTCTCCGTCTCTCTCCGACTAGTGACATCTGCTATCTGTTCTTCTCTGCCCAACACTATCACTTCCACATTATAAGTCTTTGAGAAATTTGCTAAATCATCTTTCGTCTTCTTCTTTCTATTTGTCTTGTTCTTTCTTTCTCTCATTCTAGTTACATCTGTCACTTTCCTAACTGTCCTATTTGTATCATCATTTTTGTAGTATTTCTCTAAAATGTATTGGTAGAACCTTTTGTGGTTGACATTTTCTGTGTTTTCGTAAGTCTCTGTTAGTTTTTCTGTTAAATTTGTTGTGTTTTCTGTTATATTACCGTTGTCAATTGATATGAATAGGTTATTTTCCATTTTTATGTTGTTTAAATCTTTTGTATCATTACAATCTAATATATTATCTAACACATTACTTTTATTAAATTTCTTGCTTCCCTTAACATATTTCTCTAAGACGTATTCATAAAACATCCTTTTATCAGGATCAATTATATTGTCTAAATATTTACTTTTAAATTCTTTGACTTTATCTTCAACAGCTTTATCTGTTATCTTGCTTTTATCCTTCCTTTTCTTTCTTTTATCTTTGTTATCACTTAGTAAATAAACAACCCCTTCGGATTTAACGAAGTTATCTTTAAATATGTCGTCGAATTCTGGTTTTTCACTTCCATTGTTAGTGTTTTCTTCGGAATTAAAGACGTCATCTTGTATGGGGTCCGTATCTAGCTCAAATTCTATTTCTAGTTCTTGTTTCACGTTTTGGAACTTAACATTCGTTTCCGGTTCTGGAACTGTGTTTATTTCAGTTCTGGTTATAGTTAGAGGTAGTTTTAACTGCGACCTGTCTGTGGCGCGAAGGTAGGAGGTCGTTAACTGAAAAAAATATGTAACTATACAGTTGTTAGTGACGTCGTAACGAAAACTTTGGGGGATATTTCAGACTATGATTCTACGTTGATCTTCTTCTTTGCGAGTCGATGGCGATCGAAACTAATTTTTTGCTGACCAATAATTGACCACGCTTACGGCATTGTCAGTGGCTTCGTACAGGTCTACGTTAATATCAAGTAAACATAAATATAATCACATTTTCATGAATTATACGACAGGATTTTCCACTTAATATTAACACAGAATCATGAACTGAATCATCCCCCTCAGTATTCGTTACATTGTCACTAACACATACGTACAGTCATGAGCAATATTATGTACCCACTTTAGAACCCTGTCGCACTATCATATTTGATATTTAATGAGACTTACGGTTTAATTTTTTTTTTTTTTTTTTTCTTATTTTTAACGAGGCTTTGAACACCCTGTGTGATCATGCCAGCCTCATAGGTGCTTTCGTGTACCTATCCCTTAGACAAGGGATTGGTCAACCAAATAATATAAACTAAAAGCCTTACTTGATAGTGGCTCTGCCAACCAACAATTGACTTCTCCGTTGCCAAGAGAAATCACACCCTGAGAGCGAAAAACCTTTCTTCGCACGTCTATATTCCGGGCAACGGTTTAATTTGTCAAAGTGTATACATATTAGTACTCGTGACCGTACTTGTACAGGATATAACTTCGTGTTTTGATGTTTAGAACAAATTAACTGATTTGACTAGTTGGAAACTAGCCTATCACTTACATAGTAGTTTAGGTTAAAGATAAATTGCTTCCGTGGTCTAGTGGTTAGAGCGTCGGGCTCACAATCTGGAGGTCCGGGTTCGATTCCCGACAGGGACAATGTCGAAATCACTTTGCGAGACTGTCCTGTGTTTGGTAAGGACATTGCAGGCTTGAATCACCTGAGTGTCCGAAAAAGTAAGATGATTCACCGGCTTACTTTCAGACAATCAGATGATCAGCCTTTTTTTTTTCATTTTTGTGCCCAAATATGCGATCGGTCGACTGACCATAAGCAGTTTTGATGGTTTGGTTTTATTAACATGCAGGACAGGCCCCCCCATTAGAAGGCTGCCTTCATTAAGGTGCTACTGTATGTTATCCCATATGTGCAATGATCAGCCTTTAATGTCTGTTTAAGTTTTCTACATATTTAATTATATATAAATATATATACACTTAGATATATAAGTTTGTTGTTGTAATTACGAATGTTGTGTGTACCTGTAATTGGAGCACATATACAAAAACTAATTTAAGACTGGCATTTTATAACTTTACAATATGTGTACTGTTGGTATACCTATCTAAATAAATAAATAAAAATGTCCTAACAAAACTAGGGATCACAAAGATGATTTTTGTATGTCCCCACCAGGGGATTCAAACCCAGGACCTCCGGATCGTGAGCTCAACACTCAACCACTGGACCACAGAGGCTGTTAAATTTTTAAATACATAAATACTTACATAGTGCATCTGCATTAAGTTGTTGAGCAGGAATGTGTGTGTGTTGCGGCATTTATTTCTGAATTGCGATGATTTGTTGAGCAGAGCGCAGCAAAACACACATATCTGCTGTGGCAGGCCATCCGATGAAGAAATCTGAAAATATATTTTATTTATTTAGATAGGTATACCAACAGTACACGTATTGTAAAGTTATAAAATGCAAGTCTTAAATTAGTTTTTGTATATGTGCCCCCTGCATTCCCAATTACAAAAACAAAACGTATATATCTAGGTGTATGTAATTTAATTATAATATAAATAAATATATATTAAACTTAAACAGAAATTATCTCCTCAATGAAAACAGCCATAAATCTTCTTAACAAACATCAGAGTTAAAAATATAATGTATACTAATCTAATCTAGCCTACAAGATCCCACTGCTGGGCAAAGGCCTCCCCTTCCTCTTTCCATTTTTCGCGGTCCTGTGCGTATTCCGACCAGTCCCTCCGGTATGCGTCCAAGTCGTCACGCCATTCGAAAGAGATGGCGTGAATGTATACATCATCATCAAAATAATATAATCATCATAATGTATACATGTAGAATAAAAATAAGTAAAAAAGTGAGCAAGACTATTTGTATGTTTCAAACTGCATCCTAAGATATTTAGTGCACTATTTGTTGAATAAAAGACAAAGTGCATAAAATTTACATATGAATACTTCGAAAAACAGGTAAATATAACTTACAGGAGTCCCGGAAAACTCAAAAAAAGTTTGTGCTAATCCTGTCCTGTGTAAATCGTATAATTTTACGTCCGTTGCTAAACACACGCGGCAAGCCTCCAAGCCTTCATCAGGGTAGGAGTATATATTCATGATTCTAATTAAATATATCAACTTTTTATCAAATTTTAATGTTAAATTCTTATTTTACAGTATTTATTTGTACATTTCTTGTAAATAAGTACATAAATGTCAAATGCAACAAAAATGTTTTGTATGTACGTTCTGTGGTATAATTTGAATCAATGAATAGCAGACTCGTACTATTCTTGTCTGTTTGAACATGAAATGGGACGCTGTCACCGATTAAGAAAAACAGCATTCATTACATTTATGAAGATAGTCACAAAAAAACTATCATTGTTAAGAGTGACAGAGATAACGTCGTACAAAAATCAAATGTTTATCTCATTCTATCTTAAAGTATTTCGCACTGAAATAATTTTGTAATTTGATTTGAACTGACAGCTTTTCCGCTCTTATTGATTTTCGGGAAAATTGTTTTATTGCTGAAAACAAATACTAATACAGTCATGATGGACGCGAAGTTTATTGATGAGAATGATGAGTTTCTTATACGTCAAGAGAAGATCAGAGCCTGCCGGGTGTGCTTGGCAATGGCTGACGAAGCAAAATTGCATCATATATATTCGCATCCGTTTGACTTGATAAAAACCTTCAACGAAATCTCCGGGACACCGGTAAGTATTTATTTTGTAATACATTTTCACTCGTTCTTTTTTAATAAAAGCTACGCTCTTGTCGGTGTAACATTTTCCATCTATCTGTAGAACAGCCTATATAGGTAAATCCCACTGCTGGGCACTGGCTTACCCTCAATCGACCGGAAGGAGTATGAAGCATACTCCCCACGCTGCTCCACTGCGAGTTGTCTTTCTCTATACCAAAGTTAATCCTCTGACTTCTTAAGACAACATTCACCTCTTTGTGTCATATAAGGTCTTGGTAAAACCTGCGAATTATTTTTTTTTTTGTTGTATCTACGTATACGCTCGCGAGTAGATGGCTCAAATTCAAATTCGAAATTCAAATTCGAAAATATCTTTTCTTTTTAAAAAAAGTTTATATCTAAGTTCTTGTTTTTTTTTCTTAGATATAAACTGTCTGCTCAAAAGTGCAGACAGATGATATCTAAGTTTATTGCTAAATTCTAAAGTGATTATTGTGATTTTAATGAGGGACTTTTCAGGCTATTTTCCTTAAAAACAATATAGATGAAGCTGTACAGTTTTTCCTTTGTTTAACCTTCTAATTAAAAAAAAAACAACGGGTACAAATCCTCAAAAGGAATGGGGTCACTCCGCGAAGCCTGTGAAAACCTCAGGAGGCTTCTGAGCTTCTGGAAGGACTTAGGTTGGCTTACGTAGTCAAAAATAGTATGCATAATGGGCCATCTTAGAATCTAAACGTGGAAAACAGTAACTAACCTTCTAATTTCATGGATAACAGATATATGCATCTTTTATCTTTGTTTTTGCATATAAATGATGACCCTTTTTATTACACCCAGGCACAATTACATCTTCCATCCATTATTATTTAAAAAATAAAGTTTATTATTTAAGCCAATTTTTCGCGGTCCTGTGCGCACTCCCTTCAGTCCGTCCGGCAAGCGTCCAAGTCGTCACGCCATCTCTTTCAAGGTCTACCACGACGCCTGTACCTGTCATGAGACACCCAATGCATGACGAAAAAAGTTAAGTAGGTTTTTGCGAAAAATGGAAGGGGAGGCCTTTGGCCAGCAGTGGGATCTTGTAGGCTAGATTAAATTAGATTTATCGAATAAAGCATAATGGCAATTCAATTCAATTTTTGAAGTATGGCTTCTGTTATCTTTGACAATTCTGCCAGTGTCGAGGTTGGAGATTAAACGTGGATCCGGAGTGAATCATCATGAGTCGGAGTGGTGTTGTTGTTGAATAAGTCTAAAAAAATTTACATACATACATAAACTCACGCCCGTAATCCCAAATGGGGTGGGCAGAGCCACAAGTAATCAAAGACAACTTGCAGCCACTGTTGATTCAAAGTCCTAAGATGGATATGATGAACCTTATGGTGATAAGGGATCAGCCTATCGCCCATAACATTAGTCCATCATGTTAGAGGACGCAATCCCTCTGTCGGTTTTTACGACATGCCCGGGAAGACAAGCAGCTGAACGTGTTCTATGTTTTTTATTTGCTCCCAGAACAGCATAGAAGCAAAAAAATTTCATTACTATAAACATACTTACATATATAAATACTAACAGCATAGGATATAAATATATAAGTAATTATAATCTAATTTTGTACATTTCAATATACTTAAAAAGATATAAATATTTATATATTATAGGGGGGGTGAAGGTGGGAAGCATAATGTCAAAGAGAAAACTAGGTTGGCTTCTACATATCGTCCCTTAGCTTACAACACCGCTTAAGTCATTTTTACCAACTTTACAGGAGATGAAAAAAAATGTCTTATTTAAAATATCTGTAGATTTTTTTAATGCTACTTAATACATACTCTAGTTAGCGGTTAATAAATAATTATTTATACTTATTTTGACGATTTACTTTATTTTAACCTTTATTTTCTTCTTCATCCAATGGCATTAAAATGTAAAAACCGCCAATTTTTCGACTTGAGCGGTGTTGTAAGCTAAGGGACGATATAGACAAAATTGATAGCCCAAACATGTCGTCAATCAAGCTAACAAGACAGATAATAATAGATCCATCAGTCATTAGGGATAAACTAGAAATAGACGCAAACACACCCCCCCCCCCACCCAGAAGTACTCTGTCTATTTTGATCAGAATAATAATGGGTGGAAGTTGTAATTGTACCTTGGTGTAATAAAAAGGGTCATCATTTATAACTAAAAATAGAGTTTGAATTCATGTTTGCATAGATAAATGCGACACCAAATTTTTTATGCGAATTTTGCGAATTATAATGCGTTTCTCTATTATTATTAGCAATGTGTGCGCGCATGTGTTTCGATACTGGGCCCAGAAGAACTTTGGCACCAGAATAGTACATTCATTTCCTAAAGGTTGCCTGGAAGATATTGCTACCTTAGCAATAAAGAGTTTTGTATGGATTATTTGTACATTGTGATATAAGGAAGGACTTTCCAGGTTATATTCCCCAAAGACAATATAGATGGCGCTGTATAGATTTAACATGATAATTACCTATTACCTCATCTTCTTCTGAGGTGGATTACCAACCTCATTAACCCTGGTTTACCCCTCATTACTTGGGTACATAATATTATAGTTATTAAAAAATATAATGTAATGGCTGAAGCATAAAATAAAATGGAAAAAAAAAAAAAAAAATGGAGTGACCTATCTGCCAACAAACTGCTGTGCAGTTTGGCGGACGGTACCGATGTACACACCTACATTTTTGAAATAAATCTTTAAATTTTTTTTTTTTTTTTTATAATATATACAGGGTGTAAGTGACATCGTAACGAATACTGAGGGGGATGATTCAGACCATGATTCTGAGTTGATATCTACTGGAATTTACAGTCGTAAAATTCATGAATATTTTTGTGTCTTTTTTAATTATTTTCAGTTCCATACATTTGCGACGAAAAATTCCACTTGATATCAACTCAGAATCATGGCCTGAATCATCCCTCAAAGTTTTCGTTACGATGTCACTTACACCCTGTATAAAACTAATTGGTGTTTGATATTTGGATCACATTATGTATAGAATTGTGTTGCTACCTATATTATAAGCAATGAATATGTAATTTGCATTTATTAATTTGTAGCAATAAAAACTTCATGGTGAATTTTTTAAAAAAGGTTCTAGTTCTACCTTCTCTCTACCTTCTACATCGTTCTTTTTTTAAACCTGCAAGTTCTTGGCAAAGGATTTATTTTTCATCACAGAAAAGTTTACTATTAGCGTTCCTCAATTTGTAGAAATAAAAACTCCTTCGTGTAATTTTTTTTAAGTTCCAGTTCTGCACATTCTTTTTTTAAACCTGCAGGTGTCCACGTTGGATGGCCTGCCGCACTTCCTGTGCAGCGTCTGCATCCGTATGACGTACAAGTTCAAGGCGTTCCAGACAAAATGCTCCGACACCTTCTACATGTTGCTAAGGGCATCGCAGAAGAACAATGTGAGTCAAACATAACATACATACATCATTATCAGCCGTACGACGCCCACTGCTGGGCATAGGCCTCCCCCAAGGATCTCCACGACGATCGGTCCTGCGCTGCCCGCATCCAGCGGCTTCCCGCGACCTTCACCAGATCGTCGGTCCACCTTGTAGCGGGCCTACCCGCTGAGCGTCGTCCGACTGGGGTGTAAGGGGCTTTGACACCTTTCGGAGCTCAAGCCAACCTCGCCTGCGCGCGGCACATCCTGCTGATCAACAAAAGAGGCTCTGGCGACCCACCAACACGCACTGGACCAGCGCGGAGGGCTTATGGTCCACTGCGGGTTGGCGAAGGTGTATTTTGTTAAGGCCGTATTTTGTAATGGCCGGCATAACTTGCCTTCCGAAGCACGGAATCATCTTACATTTTCCAACAATCAGGTGATGCAAACCTGCTTGCAGCAGCCTTTCTCGGCTACTATTTACTTAAGTAAGTAGTCGTTACATGAGCCATGTCAGGGGCCTTTGGCGGGTCAATAATAACCCTGACACCAGGGTTGATGAGGTTGGTATTCCACCTCACAACCCACATGAAGAAGAAGAAGAATGTTTATCCTAATCCATGCAACTATTATTTCTTATTACAGTTAAACTCAGCATACTTAAAAAGTTTAGACAAAAATTTGTACAGACATCCAACAAAGATATCCAATACAAAACATTTCGAGGTGGCCCCGACTCAAACATGCGATATTAAAGACACTGATGACGTCATGAATGACGTAAGCGACGAAAAAAATTACCACTACGAAGAAGTAGTCAAATCTGATGACACTTTACTTGTTTACGAAGAAGTAATTAGCGATAAAGCTGATACTATTGATGTTAAAAACGATTTCGATGTCAAAATAAATCATGATGACAATGCTGGAGTCACAGAAACTACGAACAGTGAACAGTTTAATGTTTCGAACCCGTTTAAAGTTGATGATGGCAGCAAAATCATCACTGATGACCTCAAAATTGCAGATACGATGATTAAAAACAATAATAATGATGATGACAGTGCGTACGCTCAGCCTATCGATTACACTATTAGCAAAAACACCGTCACAACAGCAGATTTTGAAAATAACATCAACAAAATGAATACAAGTGACGATTTTGCCAAAACACTCAAAGATGATAATACTTTTGATCACACTTATGAAGTTATAAGTGAGAAATATGAGAAAATTGATGATGATAAAGATAGGAGTATATTATGAGATGAGAAGAAGCTCCCTGGAAGCGGAGAAAAGAAAAAAAAAGATAAAGTAAAGAAAGATAAGGAAAGGGAAGCAAGGAAAGAGCAAACGGATAAAGATGAAAGTAAAGAGTTAAAAACGAAAATTGGAGATTTCAAATTTATAAAGTTTAGCAAGATTTCCACCGAGAAATACTTGCAGGACTTTTGCAATAAAAACTCTTTCAATTACGTTTTTTTGACGAAGGAACAACAGATAGAGGAAGTGCAGGTAAGATATCTGACATTCACATACAAATTCTAAAATACATATCTGTATTCAGTAGGTAACATAGTTACACTTTGAATCGTCAATTTTTACATAACGAACGTCTCATCCGCCTAAAACTACTGCAGCTTCTCACAACCTGTATAACCGGGGAAAAGAAGCTGCAAGAAAGACCTCGACAAGGGCCCTTGACGTTCTTTTTTTTTTAAATGTGTTATTGACACCGTAACGAATACTGAGGGAGATTCAAGTTCAAAATATTCTATAACTATATGGGGTAGTGATGGATTTGAACCTGCAACGTCAAAGCGAGAGGCAACCGTTCTACCAACTGGGCAACCACGGCTCTCGACGACGGGTATAACTTAAAATAAAATTAGGAGATATCCGCAGAAAACAGGCACAATTATATAGGTACATCAATACACACAGACCTCAGTCAGTAATCAGAATCATTTATTCAACGTAATTATCTTCTTTAAATATATAAAAGGAGAAACTGACTGACTGACATATCAACGCACAGCCTAAACGGCTAAACGTAGGCACTTAAAATTTGGAAGGGACGTAGCTTAGGTACTGTAGAGGTGCACTAAGAAAGGAATTCCCGGAATTCCCACGGGAACGGAAATTAGCGGGAAAATCCTTTTGTATGAAAAATCTAAACCGCTTAAGTTAGACGCTTGAAATTTGGCATGCAGGTACCTTAGTTAACTTAAAGCTTAGTTGCAACAGGATATTGCAAAATTCCCACGGAAACGGGAGTTAGCGGGAAGAAACATTTGTATGAAAAAATCGAAACCGCGTAACATAGATGTTTTCAATCTAGCATGCATGCATACCTTAGTAAATATAAAGTTTAGTTATGTCTGTATTTTGAAAAATGGGAGTTAGCGGGGAAAAAAATTGTATGAAAAAATTTTAACTGCATAAGTTAGATGCTTGAAATTTGATATGCACTCCCACATACACAAAGATCTCTCTTTTATAACACGCCATGCGGACGAAGCCGCGGGCAAAAGCTAGTCATGGATAAACTTGTTGAAGGTCAATGTAACATTTTGAATTTACGTCATTTCCCAAGGTGTTATTAATTAATGGCTTATCAAAACAAAAAGATCCGATCAGATCAATGAGTTATTAATTTATCTGAAGTGCAGACCTTTTGACCCGATCATCCATCCTATTGTCTGTTTTATTTGAAAGTTGTGAGGGCCGGACCGAATGCAGCCCGCGAGATCACTGCGACCTTGACAGATCTATTGTGACCTAAATCCCTACATTTAAATATCCTCCTCTAGACCGATCCGTTCGAATAGATCCAACGTCTTTTTGGGAGAAAGCTCCATGACTACCTGGGGGTCCATTATGTGGCCCCCAAGTGTACGGCTTCTACTATGTATGAGAGCCTCACAGCTGCACAGCAGATGTAGTGGCGTCTCATCTTCCCCTAAGCAGAATCTGCATAGAGGAGACTCGGTCAGCTCCATTCTGTGTAGGTGCTTATTGAGTCTACAATGCCCCGTAAGGGCCCGTATCAAGATCCTAACCTGCCCCCTAGTGAGAGTTAGGATTTCTGATGATAATTTCTTAGAAAAAGGTCTAATCAGCTGCTTTGAATGTTTCAGGCCAACTGAGTTGTACCCAAATTTCTTGGATTCATTTCCTAGTCGCACCCCCAGATGGTATCTAGAATCCTATTGTCTGTTGCAGGCAAGGCAGCAGTCTTGGAACTATTTATTCTCCGCGTTCAGATGCGAGCTGTGCTACCGAGGGTTCATGATCCAAACCACGTTGGAGAACCATCAGCGAATGTACCATTCGGTGAGTATACAGGGTGTTAGTGACACCTTAACGAATACCAGGGTTGGGGGGGGGGGACCATGGTATAAGAAGACCAGGGGCCTGTTTAATAAAACTTACAATTGTAAATTACAAAGACAATTTGATGTTCATTGCGTAGCTAATATGAAACTGCAAAATATTCGTGATCACACACTCCGCAATGTACATCAAATTGTCATTGTAATTTACAATTGTAAGTTTTATTAAACAGGCCCCAGGTATGCTCAATCCTATGACAAGCCGCCATTGCTAGCCCATTGATGACGTAAGTGTTACCATTAAATTGGTATCTCCAACATTTTATTGAAAATTAAGTGAATTACTGACTAATGTACATAAACTGCCTACATACGTCCCACTGCTGGGCACAGGACTCTCGTCAATCAACCGGGGGTTGTTTATGGATCATACTCCACCACGCTGCTCCACTGCGGGTTGGTGGAGGTGTTTTTACGGCTAATAGCCGGGACCAACGGCTTAACGTGCCCTCCGAAGCACGGAATCATCTTACTTTTTCGGACAATCAGGTGATTCAAGGTTGAAAAGTCCTTACCGAACAAAGGACAGTCTCACAAAGTGATTTCGACAATGTCCCCATCGGGAATCGAACCCGGACCTCCAGATCGTGAGCCTAACGCTCTAACCACTAGACCACGGAGGCTGTTACTGACTAACGTATCTAATTACTATTATTTGTCACATATCGACGGGGAAGAAGCAAATACTCCTATCTTACACAGACCTAACTGTAAGATAGGAGTATTTGCTTCTTCCCCGTCGATATGTATATAAAAATCTTTAAAACTGTAAGTATTTTTTTACTAATATTTCAAAATTTCCTTGCAAAGTAAATATAAAAACATTAGTTATGGGTAATTAATTTTTTATGAAATGGCAATACAGGGTGGGATGACGTCAGCTGGGCTAAGCTTGAAATGTTAGCTGTCACTTTTGAGCACACCTGGTTTTTTTATACCATGGTTCAGACCATGATTCTGAGTTGATATCAAGTGGAATATTCCGTCGCAAAGTTCATGATTCCTTTTAGTTTTTTAAAATTATCTTAAATTCTAATTTTTGCGATGAAAATTCCACTTGATATCAACTCAGAATCATGGTCTGAATCATCCCCCTCAGTATTCGTTATGATGTCACTTACACCCCGTACAAGTACGTATAGATAGCCCATACAAGTAGATATGGGTGTTAGTGACACCGTAACGAATACTGAGGGGGATGATTCAGACCGTGATTCTGAGTTGATATCAAGTGGAATTTTCCATCGCAAAATTGATATGTGTATTTTTTAATGATTTTCAATTCCATAGTTTTGCATTCCACTTGATGTTAATTCAGAATCGTGAGCTGAATCATCCCCCTCAGTGTTCGGGGCGATGTCACTTACACCCTGGTATACATCGAAGAGAGTAAAAAAAGAAAGATTAATATGAATGAAAAACGCTATCTTCTATCGTGTGGGTTGAGCCGCCAAAGGCCCCAGACATAACTCATGTAACGACTACTAACTTACACTAGTAAGTAGTAACCGGGACCAACGGCTTAACGTGCCTTTCGAAGCACGGATCATTTTTCTTTCGGACGATCAGGTGATCAGCCTGTAATGTCCTATAACCAAACTAGGGATCACAAAGTGATTTTCGTGACGTGGGGACACGTCCGGGTTTCGAACCCGGGTCCTCCGGATCGTGAGCGCAACGCTCAAACCACTGGACCACGGAGGCCGTTAAAAAGAAAAACGCTATTTCTTTATACTATACTTCTTCTTGTCGTTTCGATGGCATTCAGCCCAGTATTCCGCCACTCGAACAGCATCATCAGCAGCTCTCGCTATACTATACTTCTGCCTACCCCTTTGGGGATACAGGCGTGATGCTGTTATTCTTTCAGATGCAAGATCCGTTCGTGTGCGACATCTGCGGGTTCCGTTTCAAGGATAAAGCCAAGTTGTCCGAACACCAGTACAAAAGGCACTCCACCACATTCACTTGTAGGATGTGCGAAGCTAAATTCAAACACAGGTAATTTCTTTTTTTTTTATAAAATAGGCTCGCGTTTCGCCGCAATCTCATAGCCATAGAGGCAGCCAATCAGGTCGCGACACCAAACACTTCAGGTCCCCGATACCGACCCCGCCGGCGTGGTAGACGATTTCCCTCATTCAGCGCTTATCGCTATCGACCCACTAGGGTCGATTAATTCTTTCAAATATTTTTCCTCTCAGACGACGCCCTGAGCCGAGGTTCGCGCCCAACTGGGCACCCTCAGGCCTGTTGTCTTAAACGTTGTACCGGGTGAGAGCCTTCAGCGCTCCCCATTTGTCCGGCCAAGTAGTTAATGCCATCTGCGGCAAATCTGCAATAAGTCACGTCAAAAAAAAAAGGCCGCAATCTCATCTGATGTCTAGGGTTAGGGTTGCCATCTCTAAAATTTGGAAAACAGGACAAGGCGCGTGAAAACCCCGGATTTTAGAGTCCGAAAGCCGGACATGTCAACAAGATGTTTTAAACAAATTCAATGTAATAAAAAACAGCACATAATAACGGGTTCTTACCGCGTTTAAATGGGGATAGGGAGTCTCATATCCCCATTTAAACACGGCAAGAACCCGTTATTATGTGCTTTAATTATGATAATAACCGCGTAAACTTAAAACAATGTAATAAAAAACAGTTGAAAATGTCATAAATCACCCGTTTATTCATTCATTATTTTAACAAAACAGAATCATATTACAATTTGTTACAAATTGTTTATATAAATCAGTTTTTTTAATTCTAGAAATAAGAAAACAAAACCTTATTAAAATATTAAACAAAAACATATAAATATACTTGTGGGATTTCCTCTCGGAAAATTCGTGGTCCTTTTTGTGTTTGTTTAATTAATTTCAGTTCCATTTTTCATTTGATATCAACTCAGAATCATGGTCTGAATCATCCCCCTCAGTATTCGTTACGATGTCACTAACACCCATACCTACTTGTGAGAGTGTAAGTGACATCGTAACGAATACTCAGGGGGATGATTCTGACCATGATTCTGAGTTGATATCAAGTGGAATTTCCTCTCGGAAAATTCGTGTTTTTTTTTTGTGTTTGTTTAATTAATTTCAGTGCCATTTTGTATTTGATATCAACTCAGAATCATGGTTTGTGTCGTCTCTCTCAGTATTCGTTGCGGTGTCACTAACAGCCTGTGTACTTACTACAGTCATTACAATAAAGGACGACGGGTCAAAACGTCCCCCTCTACCAACAGTTTTCAAACATATCTCATTCGAAGCGTCTTAACAAGTTGATATTTTTGTTTAGTTTAGCTGGAATTCGGGTTTTTTTTAGTATGAATTTGGGTACCTCCTGGGTACCTACTTACATCAGCGTCATCATTTTCCGACAAACCTTTTTTTATTTATACATATTAGATTTAGACTAATGCCCGGCTGACTCGACTCTTCCTCCACTCTACTCTTCCTCCACTCGACTCTTCCCCCACTCAACACTTCCTCCACTCGACTATTCCTCTACTCGACTATTCCTCCACTCGACTCTTCCCCCACTCAACACTTCCTCCACTCGACTCTTCCTGCACTCGACTTATCCTCCACTTGATTCGTCCTTCAATCGACTCTTCCTCCACTCGACTCTTCCCCCACTCAACACTTCCTCCACTCGACTATTCCTCTACTCGACTATTCCTCTACTCGACTATTCCTCCACTCGACTCTTCCTCCACTCGACTCTTCCTCCACTCGACGCTTCTTCCACTCGATTCTTCCTCCACTCGACTCATCCTCCACTCGACTCTTCCTCCACTCGACTCTTCCTCCACTCGACACTTCCTCCACTCGACTCTTCCTCCACTCTACTCTTCCTCTTTGGAGCATTTGGTACTCTAAGTTACTTCACGTAATAAAAGGGGGGGGCGGGTTTCATACAGTTATGGTCCTTTTCATTACATTTCATTAAATTTGTTGTTACAGCGAGGAGGCCAGCCAACATTACAAGTGGCATCGCGGTATCACGTTCCCATGCGAATACTGCGACAAACAGTTCTAGTAAGTATTTAGATACTAAAGGAAATAGCGTTTTTTTAACGGCCTGTATGGTGTAGTGGTTGAGCGTTCTGCTCACGATCCGGAGGCCCAGGTTTGAATCCTGGTGTTTTGGATCTACCTACTCCACTCCAATTCCTTTTTGGCTATTTGGGTTGGATATTGATGTAACGGAGGAACTGTTTAATAGCAAGTAACACACACGCACACACTCAAAAACACACACACACACACGCATGCACACACACACACACACACACACGTGCGCACACATAAACACGCACACACTTTGTTTGTTTAAATATAACCTTACTTTTTTTATTTTGTAATTGTTACAGTTAGATTATTTATTTATTTATTTATTTATTGTTACTTGCATACTTTACAGCTAACATAATTTATATCATTACAATAGCTTAAATTCTTGTTGGCCAATTAAAAAGTATGACAAATCAAATTTTACATTATAATAAGAGCGAATACATAAGACTTACACTTAATTAAAAACAGCTGATAAGATGAGATGAAATGGAATAAAAAAAAATAAAAATTAAAAAGAAAAAAAAATAAGGGAATACACAACACATGTTGCACAAAGAGATCGGTGTGTGAGATTGTTAGGGTGTGTATGCGTGTGAACTAGGTGAAGAAAGGTGTATTGTAGGTATGTATGTATAATTTATGTCTGCATGTTGTTACAAATTTTAAAGAAAATAAATTACGTCAGCTATGATGTGTGATCCGGTTCGTTATCAAATATAGGAAACTGTGTTATAATATTACTGTTTCCACAAATATGTACGACGGAACCCTGCCTTCCAAGTCACAAGTTTTCCACTTAGTTTGGAAGTCAGTGGACCATGCTTTGTACCATGTTCCGGTTAAAAATAAGCTCAATGTATTAAACATTGTTACTGTAACTGTTAACAATAAACTATTATTTATTTATTATTCGAAGAATAATTCTAATTTAATTCTATTCCATTCCACACACTGTTGTGATCATGGCACTTGCAACAGTGTCGAAATGTCGGGAGTCTCATATCCGTGATTTAAACGCGGTAAGAACCCGTTATTATGTGTTTTAATTATAGTATTTAGATAGTAAAGGAAATAGCGTCTTTTTTAACGGCCTCCATGGTCCAGTGGTTGAGAGTTGGACTCACAATCCGGAGGCCCCAGGTTCGATCCCCGGTGGGAATTTTGGATCTACCTACTCCACTCCAATTTCATCGGTCGTCGTGATCATGGCACTCGCAACAGTGTTTATTTATTTATTTATTTATATCTAATAGTACGAACACGTCACCATTACATAATGGAAAAACAAGGTTCCTTTAAGAAACCAAATAAAGATTAATAAAAAATTAACAAACAATATTAATAAAAAAACATATACAATGGCCCCAATTCCTGCAGACACCTCCTAATTTTACTTTAAGTTATACCTGTCATTTTCCTATCCGCCGAAAAGGAAAGGGACGGATGATTGACGGCTCTTAATTTTAGGATGAATGAGTAAATGAATGTATAACCCGGGAGAATCAAAAAGGTATCTCGTTGGTATGCCAACCGTTTCATATGTGCTGTCAACTTAATTCTGCCGAGTAATTAGCCAATGCAAATTTTTTATACGGTTGTTTTAGATTTGTGCTTAAAATTGACGTGTTCCATAAATTTTATGCTTGTCGATTACCCGTCCCTTTCCTTTTCGGTGGATAAGAAAATGACAGAAATAACTTAAAATAAAATTAGATGGTGTTTACAGGAATTAGCACCAATTAACTATTATTGAAATTATTTAAAGTAGAATTAAGAAAAAATCAAAGTGGTACGGTCTAAAATCTTAATAACATCACTAATTAATTAAGTGTTGAAATATCGGGAGTCCCATATCCCTGACAATAACTTGGTAAGAACCCCGGTATTATATGTTTTGGTTTTTTTTCTTGCAGCAGGAAAACGAGTCAACTGACTCACATGCGGCTCAACCACGGTACGGTCAAATGTATAGTTTGCAATGATCGGTTCGTCAGCCAACAGGAACTGCTCGCGCATGCGCTCAGGGAACATAGGGATGTGAGTATTTATTCATTTATTTACATTTCACGACTTTACAGTGCAGAAGCGCCAATGCGCCGTGAAACTTTCAATATAAACAATAATATAATTAAACATATGAAACTTAGGTGTAAACAATATAAAAACATAAGACAGGGTGTCAGTGACATCGTAACGAAAACTGAGGGGGATGATTCAGACCATGATTCTGAGTGAATATCAAGTGGAATTTTCCGTCCCAAAATGCATGTATTTTTTAAATTATTTTCAATTATATATTTTTACGATGTCACTAACACCCTGTACAAGTACATACAAGTAGATAAGGTGTTAAGTGACACCGTAACAAATACTCAGGGGGATGATTCAGACCATGATTCTGAGTTGATATCAAGTGGAATTTTCCGTCGCAAAAGTATGGAACTGAAAATAATAAAAAAACACTAAAAATTTCATGAATTTTCCGACAGGAAATTCCACTTGATATCAACTCAGAATCATGGTCTGAATCATCCCCCTGAGTATTTGTTACGGTGTCACTTAACACCTTATCTACTTGTATGTACTTGTACAGGGTGTTAGTGACATCGTAAATGTATAGAAAAATACATGCATTTTGGGACGGAAAATTCCACTTGATATTCACTCTTCTGAGTGAATATCGTACCTTGGTCTGAAACATCCCCCTCAGTATTCGTTACGGTGTCACTAAAACCCTGTATAAAGCTGGTAAACATTATATTATGTTTGTTTTTTATGTTTGCGAAATTTGATGGTAGGGCTGGCAGAGGAAGACCTAGAAGGACTTAGGATGACCAAATTGGAGATGTCCTTAGAAAAGGTTCAGTACGATCTACTCTGAACCGGCGTGCGTGTATGAAGCGATTGATGAATGAGGAGGAAGCAAGAGAAGTGTGTCAGGATCGAAGCAAATAGAATTCTATAGTCTCTGCTTACCCTGGTGGGAAATAGACGTGTGTTGTATGTATGTGTGTATGTTTGCAGTCATTCTGCTTGCTATGCAACACCCAGTTCTGCAGCGCTGGTGCCTTGAACACACACGTGTCCACCGCACAGTGCGCTTCATTGAGCTTGTAAGTACATTCATTTATTCAATAAAAAATAAATTAAAAAAATTAAAAAACCCCCGACCAAAAAAAAGTACTCAATTATTATGACAAAAGGTTAAAAATACTAAACCCTACAAAAAGCAAAAAATAACTTATCCCACATATGCTTGCAAGCAAACTGAGCGTGTAACATTCCTATCACACTTAACAAACGACCTGATGACCTTGAAGACCTGAACCGATTTCCACCAAACATAGCTAAGAACACTCTCGACTGATATACCTTTCAAATATAAAAAGCCGCATTAAAATCGGATCATCCGTTTGGGAGCTACGATGCCACAGACAGATACATACACATTTACACAGACACGTCAAACTTATAACACCCTGTCGTTTTTGCGTCGGGGGTTGAAAAAACCAGCGGGCCTAGCACCGTCAGCACGCAACTCTATCTCGCCGCGACAGAGATCGTCTGTCTCTTTCTGTGCAGTACTGTGAGAGAGTGACGGGTGACGTATGTCGAGGCGAGAAAGAGTCAGTGAAAAACCGTTAAAAGTGACAGTGAAAAGTGACATATCACAAAAATCACATTGTGATCCCTAGTTTGGTTAAGACATTACAGGCTGATCACTTCATTGTCCGAAAGTAAGATGATCCGTGCTTAAGAAGACACGTTAAGCCGTTGGTCCCGGTTGCTACTTACTGATGTAAGTAGTCGTTACATGAGCCATGTCAGAGGCCTTTGGCGGCTGAATAATAACCGTGACACCAGGGTTGATGAGGTTGGTATTCCACCTCACAACCCACACGATAAGAAGATAATTTATCTTGAACCTAGTGCACTACTTTATTTTTCACGTGACTTATTGTAGATTTGCCGCAGATGGCATTAACTACTTGGCCGGACAAATGGGGAGCGCTGAAGGCTCTCACCCGGTACAACGTTTAAGACAACAGGCCTGAGGGTGCCCAGTTGGGCGCGAACCTCGGCTCAGGGCGTCGTCTGAGAGGAAAAATGTATGAAAGAATGAATCGACCCTAGTGGGTCGATAGCGATAAGCGCTGATTGAGGGAAGTCGTCGACCACGCCGGCGGGGTCGGTATCCGGGTCCAGAAGTGTTTGGTGTCGCGAGCTGATTGGCCGCCTCTATGGCTAGAGTGATCGGGTCGTCGGGATCGTATATTACGTCCTTCGGACGCGGATACTTTTCAGTACCGTCCTTACTACCAAGCCGCTACTACCAGGGGGGATTTGGGTGGTTAGTGCACGACCCGATGAATTACGAAAAAATGATTATGAATGAATGAATTTTAATGAATGAATTTTTTTTTTTGGCTTGAATCACCTGATTGTCCGAAAAAGTAAGATGATTCCGTGCTTCGGAGGGCACGTTAAGCCATTGGTCCCGGCTATTAGCCGTAAAAACACCTCCACCAACCCGCATTGGAGCAGCGTGATGGAGTATGCTCCATACCCCCTCCGGTTGATTGAGGGGAGGCCTGTGCCCAGCAGTGGGACGTAATATAGGCTGTTTATGTTATGTGTGAATTTTATTTCAGATCTAAATCCATATTTGTTAGTAACAATGTGAACTTAAACTATGTTAGTACCTATCCTACACACACATTACACATACATAGGAACTGCCAATTTTCTATTATTTACAACAGGATCCTCCTCGTAACATATCTTGAGCGCACATGCATCTTATGCATGCATGATTATGCTTGTGGATTACGGTTGTGTTTAGGTTGAATGTGTTAGACGGAAGTTAAACTAATATTATTTTGGAATCACTGTTTACTTTAATAAGGTTTTACACGAGATTTGACAAGATTAAATAACAACAACTGAAAACAACCCGGTGAACACAAACACAGATTAACAAGAGAGAAAGAAATATGGCGACACCGGAAAAGGTAGTAGGTAGTGCCAACCAAAAATATATTTAATCATAGAGGCGGGCGGGCGCTCGGATTGGTCGTCCGCTGCGTGTTTGTAAATGTGCGTTATTTAAAAGTAGAGGTGCCACATGTGCTTGTTATTTCCAGGACTTGTGTTCAGTGCGGAGCGCTGTGCACCACAAAAGCGTTGCTACGCAAGCACATAGAAGAGAAACACGAACAAATATTTACTTGTGAATATGTAAGTTGTATACAATTCTTCTTTGCGAGTCGATAGCGATCGATATTAAATTTTGCTGACCAGTAATTGGCCACGCTTACGGCATTGTCAGTGGCTTCGTCAAGTTCTTTATTAGTGCAGGTGTTAGGGCATTTAGGACAGCATAAAAGGTGAGCCATAGTTTGTGGTAATACTCCACACGTACTCATCGCAACCATCAACCTTTACTATATTTTTTTGTTTCAGTGCAAAAAATCTTACACAAAGAAAACCAAACTGATCAGCCACATTTGGAAGAAGCACGAGAGACCGCCGAAAAACCGTTTCAAACCCAGAGTGACCCCAAAACCCGTTGAGACCAGTTCAAACCCGGTTGTAACCGGTTCAAAACCGGTTGAAACCGGTTCAAAACCCGTGGAGACCAGTTCAAAAGCCTTAGAAGAGACGGCGGTTAAGAAATCGAAACCTGGTGACACAAATGATACTAACAGTAATGAACACTGTGCTAAAAATGAGACAAAAATTGATGCCAAAAATGCCTACACGTGTGACTTGTGCGGGAAGGGTTGTAAGGTTAGCAATTAATAATTATACATTTGTACATTTTTAGAGTGGCAGTAAGTTGCCGGAATAGGTTTCAATGGTGCCAGACTGGGTTTCAATGGTGCCAGAATAGGTACCAGAATAGGGTCCAATTGCGCCAGATTATTTCAATGGTGCCAGAATAGGATACAATGGTGCCAGTATAGTTGCCGATGGTGCCAGAAAGTTTCAATGGTGCCCGAATGGGTTTCAATGGTGCCAGAATAGGTACTAAAATAGGGTCAAATGGTGCCAGATTGTCTCAATGGTACCAGAATAGGGTTCAATGGTGCCAGAATGGGTTTCAATGGTGCCAGAATAGACTTCGATGGTGCGAGAATGGCCACCAATATACTATTTCTGTCGTTCCAGACGGCGCACCGCCTGGTGTCCCACATCGCCACTCACACCTCGGCATACTCGTGTCCGGTATGCCACAAGCGGTTCAGTTCCGCTGTCGCGAGGACCTACCACATCAGAATACACACAAGTAAGTATATTTATTTTATTTCTTTTATCGTTAAAAAATATATTATTCATTTTATGCAGAATCTGCAACGGTAGCCTCTGCAGGCATATATAAAAATAAAATTATCAAATTCTGATTTACTAAATAAAGACAGATCTAAAAATAACGAAAAACATTATCTTTTTTTGCTATTTAACTTATTTATGAATTTATAAAGAAAAACGTAATAATAAGTCCGGCATTTTATCACGTTTTTCTATGACGTCACAGAGTGCTTTTTCATACAAATTCCATAGTAATTTCGTGTTTTGACGTTTAGTATCCCCGATACCGACCCCGCCGGCGTGGTCGATGACTTCCCTCAATCAGCGCTTATCGCTATTGACCCACTAGGGTCGATTAATTCTTTCAAATAACTTTTCCTCTCAGACGACGCCCTGAGCCGAGGTTCGCGCCCAACTGGGCACCCTCAGGCCTGTTGGTTTAATCGTTGTATCGGGTGTGAGCCTTGAGCTCCCCATTTGTCCGGCCAAGTAGTTAATGCCACCTGCGGTAAATCTACAATAAGTCAAGTCAAAAAAAAGACGTTTAATAAAAAAAGTAACTGATTGACTAGTTAGTAACTAACCTTTTCCTTGCAGGGGACAAGCCGCATGAGTGTGCTCAGTGCGGCAAATCATTCAGGATGCCGCATTCACTGCGGGTGAGTGGATTTTTAGTAGTTTATTTATTTATTTAAAAGGTACACACAACAAAAAAAAAGGTAACAATTGTAACGAAGCGCACTAATGCATCGATCATGACCCAGCTCCAAATAAAAACTCGTCTATCCACTATATGCCAACAACGCATCCTTTCTTATTTCGGCCACACGATGCGCAGAGGTGATGACAGTTTGGAGAAGCTGATTGTGGTTGGGAACACTGAAGGCAAAAGATCGCGTGGTCGTTCACCGACTAGATGGACTGACCAAGTGAAAGACGCGTCGTCATCCAAGTTCTACACAATAGTAAGGGAAGCGCTGGACAGGAACCGGTGGAGGCAGATCATACGCTCCAGGTGCAACCCTGATGCTGACCACGATCCTCAGATATGAGGGACCGACCAAGAGAGAGAGAGAGGTAACGAAGCATTTCGGACCAGACGAGTATTGTAGCGACATCTTGTGGTTTCTAACGTTTACAACGTAATTTTATGGCATCACAGATGGCGCTGCGGGGTTATCGATGGGTCGAACCTTTTTTTAAAAAAGGAACCCCCGCAGATGAAAGAAACCACAAGATGTCGCTACAAGGCTCGTCTGGCCTGAAATGTTTCGTTACACAATCATAGCATGAGAAAATAACAGGTTACAGATGTGGGTAATAACTAGATTGAAACCCAAAACGTGTAAGTATACACGGCATGGTCAGGAAATTTTGTAACGTGAATTTAAAAAACCCCCGACCAAAAAAATGTACTCAATTATTATGACAAAAGGGTAAAAATGCTAAACCCTATACAAAGCAAAAAAAAACTTATCCCACATATGCTTGCAAGCAAACTGAGCTTGTAACATTCCTATCACACTTAACAAACGACCTGATGACCTTGAAGACCTGAACCGATTTCCACCCAACATAGCTAAGAACACTCTCGACTGATATACCTTTCAAACAAAAAAAATCGCATTAAAATCTGATCATCCGTTTGGGAGCTACGATGCCACAGACAGACACACATTTACACACACACACGTCAAACTTATAACACCCCGTCCTTTTTGTGTCGGGGGCTAAAAATAAATCGATGTCACGAAGGAGCCCGAATAAAAAAGTTATACTCTGTTTTATGTTAACAGGCACACATGGAAACTCACATATATACGTGCTCTGTCTGCCAGAGACCTTTCCCAAATGCCATCGATCGACGTGTACATATGAAAGTAAGTAATCTCATGCTAACAGCCTCCGTGGTCTAGTGGTCAGAGCGTTAGGCTCACGATCTGGAGGTCCGGGTTCGATTCCCGATGGGGACATTGTCGAAATCACTTTATGAGACTGTCCTTTGTTTGGTAAGGACTTTTCAGGCTTGAATCACCTGATTGTCCGAAAAAGTAAGATGATTCCGTGCTTCGGAGGGCACGTTAAGCCGTTGGTCCCGGCTATTAGCCGTAAAAACACCTCCACCAACCCGCAGTGGAGCAGCGTGGTGGAGTATGCTCCATACCCCCTCCGGTTGATTGAGGGGAGGCCTGTGACCAGCAGTGGGACGTATATAGGCTGTTTATGTAATCTCATGGTATAAGAAAGCCAGGTATGCTCAATCCTATGACAAGCCGCCATTGCTAGCCCTTTGATGACGTAAGTGTTACCATTAAATTGGTATCTCCAACATTCCAAGGACGTAAATTACTGACTAATGTATTTAATTTATATCACTTGTCACATATATAAAAATCATTAAAACTAAGTACTAAATGTAGTTTTACTAAATGTTCAAAATTTCCTTGCAAAGTGAATATAAAAGTATTGGTCGTGGGTAATTTATTTTTTACAAAATGGCAACACAGCGTGGGATGACGTCAGCTGGGCTAACCTTGAAATGTTAGCTGTCACTTTTGAGCATACCTGGTTTTCTTATACCATGAGTAATTTGTAGCTGTGTGACTTTTTTTTGACGTGACTTATTGTAGATTTGGTATATAGGTTAGGTATATATATTTGTATGTATGTCATATATTTATTTACATACATTTATTGGTAAGTTGTACTTACAGTTTGTACCCGCAATCTTTCGATTTTTTACATTGTTCCTCACCTTATGGTTGTCTGGAAGAAATCGCTTTAAGCGATTAGGCCGCCATTTGCCGTGTACTTAGTTAAGAGTGTTTTTGTAATTATTTCTTTTTTTTTATTTTGGTGCAAAAAAGTGTAGTTGTACATTGTTTTAAGTTTACGTGGCCCCGATTCCTGCAGACATCTCTTAATTTTACTTTAAGTTATACCTGTCATTTTCTTATCCGCCGAAAAGGAAAGGAACGGATGATTCACAGCTCTTAATTTTAGGAAGAATGAGTAAATAAATGAATAACCCGGGCGAATTTTTAGACGGTTGTTTTAGATTTGTGCTTAAAATTGACGTGTGTTCCATAAATTTTATGCTTGTCGATTACCCGTCCCTTTCCTTTTCGGCGGATAAGACAATGACAGATATAACCTAAAATAAAATTAGATGGTATTTACAGGAATTGGCACCATTATCATAATTAAAACACATAATAACGGGTTCTTACCGCGTTTAAATGGGGATATGAGACTCCCGATATTTCGACACTGTTGCAAGTGCCATGATCACGCGGTAAGAACCCGTTATTATGTGTTTTAATTAAGTGTAGTTGTATTTGTATTGTATTGTAGATTTGCCGCAGTTGGCATTAACTACTTGATCCGAGAAAGCTGTGTGTAACAACACTTCACACAAACCTCGTTTTACACAAAAATCTGAATCATTTATTCATCATGGCTTATGAACAAATGTTATTATAATTTAAAGGAATAATGGCCCTGATTCCTGCACACACCTCCTAATTTTATTTTAAGTTATACCTGTCATTTTCTTATCCGCCGAAAAGGAAAGGGACGGATGATTGACAGCTCATAATTTTAGGAAGAATGAGTAAATTAATGAATAACCCGGGCGAATCAAAATGTATCTCGCTGGTATGCAAACCGTTTGACGTGTGCTGTCAACATAATTCAGTCGGGTTATTGGCCAATGCAAAATTTTTAGACGGTTGTTTTAGATATGTGCTTAAAATTGACGTGTGTTCCATAAATTTTATGCTTGTTGATAACCTGTCCCTTTCCTTTTATACGGATAAGAAAATGACAGATATAACTTAATATAAAATTAGATGGTGTTTACAGGAATTAGCACCATTTTGAACATAAAAATAATTAAATTTTGTATTTTTTAATAATAAGTATAATTTTCAATAATTTTATTTTCAATGTACCATTTCTTTATTATTATTTTTTTTATGTATATTTGTACGCGTGCACGCAGGCCGAACACATCACAACATTGTTATTTGAATAATTTTACCACCATTTGTATTTTATGTGTTAGGTTCTCGCAAATAAATTGATTTTGGTTTGATTTGATTGATGAGCCATGTCAGGGGTCTTTGGCGGCTCAATAGTAACCCTGACACTAGGGTTGATGGTAGAAGAAGATTCGGTACTTTTTTTTCTTTTTTGGGAAAGCCCGTAATGGTTGGCTCATAAATAACTCTCTTCAACAGATTCACACACAACAAAAAGCGGTCATGGTAGTCATCCGCAGCGGTGAGTCTTCGCCCCGAACTTCCCCGGAGCCCTAGGTACTCCCCGCCACAACATAAGCAACAATTTTTTTTTTATACGTTTGGAAATGCGTTACGCATACCACGCCGCCCGGGGGGGCGACGTGATTATGTGGGACTCCCCGGGTCCATACCCACTAAAACCCAACGATGTTCCTCCTTGCCGCCGTGTGGCGGGGATACGGGAACGCAATTGCACACAACCGCGTCCCCGCCGGCGGATGCCCTTTGGGGCCCAGCGCCCATGGGAGCGCGTCAAGCGCCTCCGCCGAGGGCTGCCCGAAACTCTAGGGGAGCCCTACAGGCATAGGCTACTATCTAGGGAATGCAACCCCGACTCGAGATCGCAAATTCGAGATCCCGCGGGATTGGAAAAATCAATCCCGCGATATCCCGAAATTTTCGGGGGTTTTTTTATACCATGGGGTTGGCAAATGTAATTAACGCTTACGATAATTCTTACACCTCTGGATGTTAGATAAATATGTAATATAGTCGTAAGACCGAATGTCCTTTTAAAATCCAAAGCCAATTGTTTAACTATTGTGTCTGGCAATCTCGGTCTTAGGAGGTTAAACAGGGTATAAGTGACATCGTAACGAATACCGAGGGATGATACAAACCATGATTCTGAGTTGATATCAAGTGGAATTTCCTGTAGGAAAATTCATGTCAATTTTTGTGTTTTTTTTTTTAAAATTATTTCCAGTTCCATACTTTTGCGGCGAAAAATTCCACGTCTGAATCATCCCTCGAAGTTTTCGTTACGATGTCATCAACACCCTAATATAAGTTAAATATAAAAAAGAAAATGTTTTTTGTTAGGTTTAGGTCTGTCTCTATTTAGTAATCAGAATTTCATAATTTATCTTGAGCCTAGTACGGTCACGAGCATTAATATGTATACACTTTGGTACCATGTCACATTCACTTTTTTGACAAATTCAACTGTAAGTCTCACGCACCGTAAGCACGCGACTCTTTCTCGACGCGACAGAGATCGTCTGTCTCTTTCTGTGCAGTACTGTGAGAGAGTGACGGGTGACGTATGTCGAGGCGAGAAAGAGTCGCGCGCTTACGGTGCTAAGCCCGATGGTTTTCTTATACCATGTACGTAGTATTATTCTTTAGTGACGGCATGAAATTCGCCCTGGCCTCCTTTATTACTCCGTGGAATTGTAATGTAATAGTAAACATAAATTATAATCACAAGTAACCATTTTAAAAGGGTAAATGTAGTAACTGTATCAAAACAACTTGTGTATTACATATTTAAATAAAAATACATTAAAATTGAAAAAGCCTTTTATTTTTGCCTCTGTATTCAGACGACTCGGTGGCGCAGCGGTAAACGCGCTCGGTCTGCGATTGTTGAAGTTAAGCAACTTTCGTAAATGCCGGGCATAGGATGGGTGACCACAAAAAAAAAGTTTTCATCTCGAGCTCCTCCGTGCTTCGGAAGGCACGTTAAGCCGTTGGTCCCGGCTGCATTAGCAGTCGTTAATAACCATCAATCCGCACTGGGCCCGCGTGATGGTTTAAGGCCCGATCTCCCTATCCATCCATAGGGAAGGCCCGTGCCCCAGCAGTGGGGACGTTAATGGGCTGATGATGATGATGATTCAGACGACTAATTTCACGACTATGGTCAAGTCTGTCATATGTCAAATTGTTAATTCGTCAAGTCCTATAGCGCGTTTGGCATAGTCGTTACGTATGCGCCCGATACAAGGATAGCAATATCAATACGTAATTTAAGTTTTAATTTCGCACACATTCCATCACGCAGGCTCACAAACACTATCTATTTGTAGTAGTATTTTTAAATTATTTTTCTTATATTTCTTACGTATTTTTTTAATACTTTCTTTATATTGCTCTATTGATAACATTATTAATGACCGTATTTCTGGAGGTGGAGGCCTGGAGACTTAACACAGGGTATCCTAGTTTAGGCTCCAGCCTCTACAAATATTATTAATGTTCATGTTATAAAATGATTGTAAATTAGTATAAGAACGATGTTATTTGTAAAGGAAATAAATATATTAATGATAATTAATTGGGTAAACCCCAACAATTATATTGCTTTCTGGGGTTGCCTCACCTAATGTAATGTTAACTAAGAGAAATTATAAACATTTTTGATTTGAATATACTGTGGTGGACTCAACTAGTTGGCCAGCTAGTTCCGCCCACATGCAACAGATGGCGCCACATTCAATAATGCAGTCTTCAAGCAGTCGTGAAACGCGATATCAAAGTTTACACAGCAAGACGCATATATACAACGTTCAACATAACACCGTTGGATCGTCGATCCCTAGTCACACTACCAACTTGTGGCTAGCGGGGTACTATGCTCAGTTCGGTACCCCGAAAACATCCTTTGACGGCAGCACACCCTCGCCGCCAACACCTACACCTACCCTGAACTTGTTTTATACGTAAAATGCTGTATCAAATCTTGCCTTGCTGCTCTTTCAGGTAACTTAAGGACGTCGGATAGGTTCCCATCGCCATTATCCATGAGTAAACTGATAATCTCCACCGAAGAATGTTCTACTGCCAGTTGTAGTGCGCTCACACCGTCTGCTGTCACTTTAAAGACGCCATCTTTATCTAAAAAATACTTAACTATATCCACGTTGCCGTTTACGATAGCCAAAGCGAATGGCGTCCTACCCTTCTTATCAAATCCATTAAAATCAGCTTTAATATCATCAATCATGTACTTAAGTATTTGCAAATGTCCCTGATCCGCTGCGTGATGTACAACTGACCAGTTATTTTCGTCCAAAATTGTAAAATCATCTCCTTTTTCTATCAAATACTTCACAATTTCAAAATGGCCGCTGTTCGCGGCAAAATGTAATGGCGTCCATAAGCTATAATCTACAATTTTAAAATCAAGTTTTTTTTCTTCTATTAAGTATTTTAAAGTGCGCAATCTGCCGAAGCCTGCAGCAAAATGGACAGTTGTTAGACCTAAACTTGTTTTAGCTTTAATATTTGCGTGTTTTTCTTCTATTAAGTACTTTACTAGCTCGTCGTGTCCATTGACTAAAGCCCCGTGTAGTGGCGTCCACATACCATCATCAACAATGTCCGGATCTACATCATTTTCATCTATTATATACTTTACTATGTCTAATCTACCAGTGCACGCCGCCAAATGTAATGGAGTAACTCCATCAGAATCGCGCACAAGTAAATTACATTGTTTTTCATCAACTAAAAATTTGAGGGCCTCTAAATGCCCATGTTCTGCCAACAAATGAAGCGGCGTCACTTTTGACTTGTCAGCTTTAAGAAAATCGGCGTCTCGATCGTTTACCAAATACTTGAATACATCTACAATCCCGTAGACATCCGCTTTAGCAGCATATAAGACAGGTGTGCGTCCGCGATCATCTGTACAATTGACCTTAATTTTATTATTCTCTGCAAGATATTTCACCATTTCTAAATCACCGACTTTGACTGCGTGATGTAACGCACTGCGCCCAATCTTATCTTTTATGTTTAAATCAGCATTTTTCTCATCGACTAAGTATTTTATAACGTCTAGACTATTGGATGATGCAGCTATAAGCACACACGGTAGACCATAATCATTCGTTAGGTTCATATCGAAATTATTTTCTTCTATTAAATATTTGACGACGTCCAACCTGTTACAACTGGTAGCAACATGTAATGCATTATTGCCTTTGTCGTCAGTAGCTGAATTATCTGAATTATTAGCGAGATATTTAAATATATCAATGTCCATCACGGCATAATGCAGAGCTACTTTCTTAGTAACGTCGATATTTACTTTTCTATCTTCCACTAAATACTTGACTATGTCAAAATGTCTCTCCATAATAGCACAATGTAAGGGTGTGAACTCGTTATCGTCAGCATTTATACAATCGACGTGTTCGCCTTCTACTAAGTATTTTACTGCGTCCAAATGTCCTCTACGCGCCGCGTAGTGCACAGCATTGTCATTTGCAGCATCTTTCATATGCGGATCGGCTTTATGTTTAATGAGAAGTCTCATTACATTTATGTGGCCTTCTTCGGAAGCCCAGTGTAACGCAGATGAACCATTTCGATCAATAGCGTTTACGTCACCTCCTTTCCTTATAAGCGCTTCTACTATATCGTCATTACCCCTCCGTGCCGCCCAATGCAAAGGAGTTTCTCTATCTTTATTACTTATATTAAAGTCGCAATTTCTTTGCAAAATCGTCTTCGTTATTTCATGGTTACCTTTTTTAACAGCAAATAATAAAGGTGTGCATCCAAACGAATTTATTTTGTTCAAATCGATTTTGAGCTGTAGAAATATATTGACAACGTTTTTAAGGTTATATTTTGCAGCCATGTTGATTATGGTCATGCTGTCACTTTCAAAAACAACATTGAATGAGTGATCTTCATCAAATGCTTTATCTTCCCATTCTTTGTACACCTCAGTATCTATAGATAGAATACTAGATTTTAATTTGCTGATAATGTTGTCAGTGTTAAGTTCTTCATCTTCATCAACGTTTTTTAATATTTTCTGCCAGTATTCCTTTTCCATTTTCGTGGGGATTTGTACGACTTCAAAAAGAAGATTTTATCTATTTTCGTGTTTTTTTAACTTTCGTTATTTTTGTAACGTTCACTTTCTCTTGTGTTGTAATGAACTGATGACCATCAAACCAGATGATCCAGGTTCAATTCCTGGTCTGGTTTAATTTAGATAAGTTTTTTTTTTAATTGTGTCGGTCTGGCTGTTTAGACACCAGTCCACATTGCTGAAGAATTATGCTCCGAACCCCCGATCGATGAATTGAGACTCCGTATTTTGTCTGTTTTTTGTAACCTAAAAAAGTAATGTTTAATAAAGTAACTAGGTAGTGGTAGGTGGCGGTCGAATGGCATTCACTACTTGCCCGAACAAATGGCGTGTCACCCAGACAATTATGTTCAATAGTGGGATATACACGGATGATTTCCAAGCAAGTTGTCATAGATTTACGTGCTGAAGATCAATGATCTACCCTATTACCTATCTATTATATTATTGGCTATGAAATAAGCTATTTAATTATGATTAAAAATATCATCATCATCATCCCTAGCATTATCCCGTTTTCCACAAGGTCCGCTTACCTAACCTGAAGATTTGACAGGTCTGGTTTTTTTTTACAGAAGCGACTGCCTGTCTGACCTTCCAACCCGGGAAGGGAAAACCAGCTCAATACGTCACATTCACATACCTACCTCCGAAAATGTATTTCTCGGAAATGTGGGTTTCCTCACGATGTTTTCCTTCACCGCTGAGCACGTGACAATAATTCATGATCCAAACATGAATTCGAAAACAAATTCGACAATCCAGTTTAGGCCTGTGCTGGATTCGAACCTGCGACCTCAAAGTGAGAGGCAAACGTTCTACCAACTGGGCTACCACGACTCGGCTGAGATTAAAAATATCGTAACATTTAAATAAAGATAAATGTTATAAAGGTACCTACTTAATATATCTCTACTACTTATATTATACCCACCTAGTTTTTTTTTCTTAGGTTTTGACTTAGCGAGGCTTGCGCTTTTGCCACAGACGAAGATAGTGGAACGAATAGGTATAGGTAGAAAAAACAAGGAACGGAATGTAAACAGAATCAGTAGGTATGGTAAAGGATAAAAATTAAATATTTACAGGTACCTAATTCTATATAAATAATTAAAATATCATAATAGAGAGATTTGTAATTTAAGGTCATCAGTAATAACACAATGATAAATATTTGTGTATATCTGGATTGATACTGACCAACCGAACCGCCTACTTACTTACTTTATTAAACACTTTATTTAGGTTATGGCAATGGGCCGCTAACACAAGCGGTAAAAAGAAAAAAACTCACATTTTAAGCAAATAACACGGTAGATCACAAATTCAAAACAGACGAAAGAGTACACATACATAGAAGTTGAGTAGAATGACTCATAAATTATGTGTCATACATACAATAGGTAATAAAGACCAAGATAGGTACCTAATAAATAAAAGGAATAAAAGACATAACCTTATCTATTTTTTTTACCTAAGTGTTGCTGTTATAAATATTGTAATTGGTGTTGCTGACAAAACTATAAAATATTTTTAACAAATAATTTAATAGACATGAAACGAAGAGTTGGCCCAAAGGACTTGATTCCAGGCCATAACCTTTATAAGAAAAAACCAAGAATTGAATGGCCGACGCTTCCCGCGAAAGTCTATTTAACAATTACAAAAATATAAATAAATAGTCACAAGGAATAAACCGGTGTTTTGCACTTGGAAGTAGAACCCTCGACCTGGTACCATCTACTACACCTACACAGTCCACACACACCAAGAGCCGAACAATAGATTAGCCTCCTATATCAAAGATAGGTAAATTATAAAATTCAAAGACAGATGTAATGGTATTTTCTATTTATTAATTTACATTTATGAATTTTACTAAAGAAAAATGTAATAACAAGCATAAGTGTGACGTTTTGTCACGTTTTTCTATAATATTTATTTTCTTGCTTTAAAGGTTGCTTTTTCATATAAATTCGTGTTTTGACGTTTAGAAAAAAGTAACTGATTTGACTAGTTGGAAACTACCCAATTGTGACTTGAGATGGTTTTAACAAGGTTAACGAGGACACCATAAAAAGACCAAAATCGATGGCTTGATTTTATTCGATATAATAATTACGTATATGAGCGTTTTCAAAATTAAGTGTACTACGTCTGAATTTTAGCTATAATTAAAAATATGACATTGTTGGAGATATTTTGATTTAGATATTATTAAGATACGCGATAGTTTATGAAATTATGTGAAGTTGTTAACAGATTAATCTATTTTACGAAAAATTATTAAATTATAGGGCGACGGGCGAAAAAAATGTCAGTTTTGCGACTATCTTAAAAAATAATTGGTCTGTAACTATAAGAAAGATATAAATATGATTTTAGTTGTGTTATGAAGATTACCAAAGATATTTTATGAAAAAAATATATACATAGTCATAAAATCTATAAAACACGAAATATGCTAGTTTTTCGTTCGGTTTTGTCACAGCTGATACCAAGGCAACCATTATATTTACGATTTAATTTCGAATATTAGTTTAATAAACAAAGTAATTATTGTGATACCGAATATTAAAATCATTTTAATAAATAATATAAATTATTAGCAACTCTCCATATTGAAAATTAGAAAAATCTAAGAATTTCTTCGTCGCAAAATGAGGGACTGTCGCAAAACTGACATACGAATTTTTCTAAGGGTGGGCTCACACAGGAGAAAACCGAACCCAAAAATGTAAGTGAATAAAATAAAAGATATACTTACACAAATTTTAAGTTTTTAACCAAATAATTATCAATTCTGAATGGGAACAGTCTTTTTGAAAATCAAGATTACTTAGTTTAACAAATAACAAACTTGTCTTCTTTTTTCAGCTTCTTCTTCATTCATTTCAGATATTTTTTTCTTCTTCGATTTTATTCTTTGTAAATTTTTTAACCTTTGGGCGTTTAATTTCTCGGGATTTTCTTTTTTAAATTTTTCTCTATATCTCCGAGACCGTTCTGCACTAGTTAGTGGCATTGTTAAGCCTAAAAAAATTAAAACCTTTTCAGTATGTAGTCTCAGCTTTATAGTGTCGGTTTTGCGACTTTACTAGTCAGCCTGTAGGTCACAGGGAAAAATGTCGCAAAACTGACGTGACGCTCTGTTCCCATTTTGTATTCAAACCGATATTTAAAAGGAAAAAAAATACCTAGTCTTGTCACCAAATGTAAATAATTTTGCATTATAATATAGTTCATCTTCTGAATAAATTAATAAAATAAAACTCACCTGAATCTGATTTTATATCGTTTCAAACCCGACAGATAAAATTTTGACGGCCGTGGAATACCAGAAAACACGTCTCGCGTCACAAAATATATTTTGTCACTAGTCTTTTTTTAAATGGCGACCGGTAAATTAAGGATAATTTTGCCATTATAAAACGAAAATAGCTACCGTAAATAATTTCAATAGGCAGTTTTAGTCGTGACAAACCCGACATGTCCGGTCGGTACACTTTTTAAGACTTTTGAAAAAATTTAACTATATTTAAATAAGCACAAGATTTAAATTATAAACTACTGGAAATGAGAGAACCTTTAGAAAACTTCAACCAATACCAAACATCAAATGATACCCTAGTACAAAAAGTTTTAAGAATCTCTTCAAACATTTATCAGTTTGAGTGGGGGACACGGCAAAATCTAGTACTTAGTGATAAAAAATTACATTTTATTTAAATAATTCCTCATAACCATGAAAATTTTGTTAGAATTTAATTAGTTTAGAATATATTTAATGTATCTCAATAATTAAAATAATTAGCTAGAAGTAAATTTTACTAGTTATTAGACTTCAAACACGAGGGACAACGTGAAAATGGGAGTACACTTATTTTTGAAAATGCTCATATAGGTTCCTTCACAGTTCCTTGCAATCTGTACTTCTTGGTACTTCCCCTATGATCTCTCTTGTCTTTGAAAAGTGAATCACCAAATTCCCCGATATTATTGTCAGTGTGGCTATTAAACAACTTTTCTACTAATCTTCTGAAATTTAAAATATCGGTATTCAACTAATTTGTAGCACTCCTATAAACGTATATTTCAGAGTGTGAAGATTATGGAAGATTGTCTGTAAATATTATTGTAAGATTATCTAATTAAATTGAAAAATAAAACAGACTAATCTCAAGAAATCACCTTTTGCCTTCTGGCCTAGGGTTATACTGTTTTTCAGGGTCTGATAATCTAACCTGAAAGTAACATAGATCCGGATTTGTTTCCTTTTTTGTCCTCCACCTACCAAACCGCGAAAGGAAACCAGCCCAATTCAGGTTAGGTCACATAACGCATTTCTCAGGAATGTGGATTTCCTCACGATGTTTTACTTCACAGCTGAGCGCGTGATAACCAATTATGATCTAAACCTGACTTTCTAGGCTACGGTCACCAAAGTTGTTCAGTTTTAAGGTGATAATTACATATTTTCTCTTTATTGTGATCATAATAATAATGGCTGGGTGAAAGATGTAATTGTGCTTGGGTATAATAAAAAGAGTCATCATTTATACCCAAAAACAAAGATGAAAGAGGTTAAACGATGAAATATCTGTACAGCGCCATCTATATTGATTTAAACTAATTAGTTTAGGTCCGCGCTGGAATTAAATCTGTGCGATCTTACAATTAGATGAAAATCACCCTGACGATGCTGGGGCGTTTTTTTTTTGACGTGACTCGTGACTTATTGTAGAGTTGCCGCAGATGGCATTAACTATTTGGCCGGATAAATGGGGAGCTGAGGGCTCTCATCCGGTACAAACTTTTAGACAACAGGCCTGAGGGAGCCCAGTTGGGCGTGAACCTCGGCTTAGGGCGTCGTCTGGGGATCATATTTGAAAGAATTAATTCTCCCTGGTGGGTAGATAGCGGTAAGCGCCAAATGAGGGAAATCGTCGACCACGCCCGCGGGGTCAGTATCAGGGTCCTACGAAGCCGGGGCGAGCTGATAAAAATATCATCCACTTACAGCATCAAGGCAATTTGTGCCTGACATTACAGACTGGCATCGTCTGAAGTATCTCACCTTTTGTTAACAGCAATAAAATTATCATCGTAATTTGTATAAAGGACATAAATTATATCATTGAAACAACAAATAAATCGACTTTAATTTTACCTATTTATTAAAAATCATAACTTTTTAAAAGTTTTTTTATTATATTCTATTCTACTAATAATAATTTAGCAGATTATTGTTTCCCAAAACTGGTCACACCTTTGTTTATCACATTTTTGGTGTTTATCTTCAGTAAATTCAGTGTAAATTCGGCATTCTGTTTTATTTTCTTATTTAAAGTTTAATTAATTTGTCGACGGTAAGTGCATTAATATGTGTTTCCAGAAAACATGTATAAAATTATTGTTAATTAGGTATGTAGATAGGATATTTGACAACCTTGTCAAAGGAGAATTTATAGGTGAAACTACAAATTGAATTGTTAAATTATTGTTTTTTTTTTAATATTGAATATTGATAATTTTATATATAGGGTAATAACCCGACAGAATTAAGTTCACAGCACGCGTCAAACAGGTTGCACGTCGGCGAGATTCTTAGTTTATTCGCCCTATATAAATATTTTACTTACTTTTACCTGGTTATTCATTCATTCATTTTAAAATTACAAATTGTCAATCGATTTCCCTCGCTTATCGCTATCGACCCACTAGGGTCGATTAATTCTTTCAAATATTTTTCCTCTCAGACGACGCCCTGAGCCGAGGTTCGCGCCCAACTGGGCACCCTCAGGCCTGTTGTCTTAAACGTTGTACCGGGTGAGAGCCTTCAGCGCTCCCCATTTGTCCGGCCAAGTAGTTAATGCCATCTGCGGCAAATCTACAATAAGTCACGTCAAAAAAAAAAAAACAAATTGTCAATCATCTGTCCCTTTCTATTTTCGGCGGATAAGAATAGGACAGGTATAACTTAAAATAAAATTGGGTCGTGTACTAGGTTCAAGATAAATTATTAAATTCTGATTACTAAACAAAGAAAGATATTAAGACTGTGGAAAAACTATTTACATTTGGTAAATAACTTATTTTTGAATTTTAATCAAGAACACATAATAATAAGTCCGATATTTTATCACGTTTTTCTATGACGTCACAGTGTGTTTTTTCATACAAATTCCATTGTAATTTCGTGCTTTGACGTGTAGTAACATATAACTGATTTGACTAGTTACTATTAGCAGGTTTCCTCAGGAATCGGGCCTTAAAGTGAAAACCATGGGATAAGAAAACTCTGGTCTTCTTATACCATGGGTAATGCTGCTGATTTCTGTAGTCACCGTCTAATTTTAAGTTCTACCTGTTATTTTCTTATCCACCGAAAAAAAAGGGACGGGTAATTGTCAGGCATAAAATTTTAAGAACCCTCACAAATTTATATATTCGCCAATAACCCGACAGAATTAAGTTGACAGCACACGTCATACGGGTTGCATACCAGCGAGATGCCTATTTTATTCGCATCTCGTTGTATGAGCTTTATGTATCCGGTAAGAGGTCTAATTCACAGGGCAGGTATGCCCAATCCAGTTACTTCCCTGTAGATCCGGGGCTGCCGGCCAGGGTGGTCCCATCTTAGCTGATTTACCTCCCCCCCCTCTGAAACGGCGCCACCCTAGGGCCGCCACTCGATTCAGACCATGGTTGTCAGTTGACATCAAGTGAAATTTTCCGTCGCAAAACTATGGAACTGAAAAATATTAAAAAAAAACCAGTAAAAATTACATTAGTTTTCCGACACTGAATTCCTTAAAATCATGGTCTGAGTCATCCCCCTCAGTATTCGGTACGGTGTCACTAATTGTTAAGATAGAAACGCGATTGATTGACAAAAAGTGGTTCAAAACAACACACTACGTTTATACACGCTGTTCACTTTGAACCCCGATACCGACCCCGCCGGCGTGGTCGACGATTTCCCTCATTCAGCGGTTATCGCTATCGACCCACTAGAGTCGATTAATCCTTTCAATATTCTTCCTCTCAGACGACGCCCTGAGCCGAGGTTCGCGCCCAACTGGGCACCCTCAGGCCTGTTGTCTTAAACGTTGTACCGGGTGAGAGCCTTCAGCGCTCCCCATTTGTCCGGCCAAGTAGTTAATGCCATCTGCGGCAAATCTACAACAAGTCACGTCAAAAAAAAAAAAAAAGCTGTTCACTTTATTTTCATATCAAAAATATACTCGCATTTCTACTTTTTTTTTTTATTGGTTTAACTACGATCAGTCGACAGACTATGAGCAGTTGTGTTGACGTATGAAAGGTGGCGTGACTGTAGCAACGACCAGCGTCGTAGCTTACCTCCATTACACAATGTGGCTTCTTTTTAAGCGCTTTATAACATTAGTTGGATCTAAAAGCTCAGAAGCAAGAGGATTAGGATCAGTGGCGGATTTACCAGTAGGCTGAGTAGGCTGAAGCCTAGGGCGGCAGATTTTAGGGGGCGGCAAATTTGGCCCAAATTTTTTTTTGTCTTACAGAAGTAAAATAATAGATATTATACCTATACACAAAGAAACAAGTGACAAGAGTTATAACATTTTAGTAATGCACAGTATACTGAACATTCTTACGTCTGTACGGGCTTCAACCGAACATATTTTGCTAACTTTGTGCCGTGTTTTTGGTAGCGCTGTGCACTCGACTATAATTAGTATCGAATTTCAGAGGTCAATAGGGGCGGTAAAATTTGAATAGCCTACTGGCGGCAAATTTGTAAATCCGCCACTGATTAGGATGACTGGCCAAGCGGTCTAGGTGTTTCTTTTGGTAGTGCTTGATAACTTCAGCGACCGTTGGAATCTTTAGATACTCGTGTATTTCGTTGTCTGTCTAGCAAACCATATTTCTACTTTTTTGGGATTTTTATTCGCCCATAACCATTGTTAAGATAGAAACACCATTGATTGACAAAAAGTGATTCAAAACTTAAATAAGTACACGACCAGAAACTATCTAGCCAGATACAGGTTATAATACACAAAGGTTCAATATTTTCACACTAACAGCCTGTATTTATGGTTTTAACTTTTAGGTCAGTTGAAAAGAAAAATGGACGTCACCTCCGAAACAAATCATAGCATGAAAGAGGAAGACTGGGTAGCTATTTTGTCATCTATAGACAACAACTGCGAAAACGAATGTATATTTGAAACATTGAAACGCAAATTAAATACAAAATCATTCGAAAATACTTACAATGTATGGGCTGAAGCCAAATTCGATAAAAACCATCTTTTTTGCGTTGAAACCAAAGTATCCACGTTAAAAATAACATTACTACAATTAGCTTGCAGAGAATGTTTTACAAATGTTGTAAAAAAATTGATTACCGTTGTGGAAATTGACAAAGTCGACAGCTTAGGTCGCACCGCGTTGTGGTATGCAATTCAGAAAATGAATTCCCTCGATATATTAAAACTGCTCGTTGAAAACGGTGCAAACGTGAATGCGAAAGGAAAACATGGCAATACAGTAAATTACGCGGCTTTTAAGGGCAAGTTAGATATGATAAAGTATTTAATCGACAATGGAGCAGATTTTAATATCGAAGACAGCAATAATTTCACTCCAGTAGAAGTTGCTGCAATTGGAGGTCACTTGGACGTGATAAAATACTTTTTAGAAGAAAAAAAAATAGATTACAATTTCAACGAAAACAACACCTTAATAAAATCAGCGACATTAATGGGTCATAAAAACGTTGTCGAATATATAATTGGTGATATTGAGTCACTTGAAGATATTAACAAAATTTACAACGGCCCAGATAAAAGGAGTATGATTCACGAGGCTGCTATGCGTGGACATTTAGAATTAGTCAAATATTTGGTGGAAGTTAAGCAATTAGATGTACTGGCTTGTGATCGGTATAAAGATACGCCAGCCAGTCTTGCTGCTAAGAAAGGACATTTGGACATAGTAAAATATTTAATAGAAAAGAACGCTAAACTTATCAGCATGGCCAACTGCCATAATGGGACGCTACTCCACAACGCAACAGAATCAGGAAACTTAGATTTGATAAAATATCTAATCAATGATTGTAAACTGGACTTCATGGCAGCTTTAAAGTTCCACTGGTCGATTTTACATATACCGAATTGGGACCCTAATAAGGCTCGTATGAAGTTTGACATTGATGACTTTAGTGATGACCATGAAGTGACAGTGATGCACTTAGCGGCTGCATATGGACACGTGGAGGCGTTCAAGTATTTGACAGAGGTAGTGAGGATTGACTATAACATTTGCGATCAAGAATGCATTGTCCCACTTCATCTAGCAGCAGGGCGAGGGCATTTGGGAGTCGTCAGGTATCTCATCGAGGAAAAGGTATCCACAATTTTAGTTTTTGACGTGGCTTTTTGTAAATTTTCCGTAGATGGTATTAGACACCGACCCCCCAAGACGTGGTCGATGATTTCCCTCATTCAGCGCTCGGCACTTACCGCTATCGACCCACTAAGGTTATTCATTCTTTCAAATATAATCACTTCAGACGACGCCCTGAGCCGGCTTCCCTCAGGCCTATTGTCTTAAATTCTGTACCGGGTGAGAGCTCTCAGCGCTCCCCCATTTGTTCGGCCAAATAGTTAATACGGCAAATCTACAATAAGTCACGTAAATAAAACTCTCACCTGGTACAAAATTTTATATAAGTATTAACAATGTTTCTTATTGATTTAAGGACGTAGACGCCGAGTTCAAGAGCCGAAATAACATCACAGCTTTACACTTAGCTGTGGATAACGGGCATATGGATATTGTTAAGTATCTTGTAGATGATAGAAACGTTTCAGTCACCGTGACAGACGGGCAACAATCGACGCCCGTCCATTTTGCCGCATATAGCGGCCATCTTGAAATCCTTAAGTATTTATTGACCAAAAATGCTGACATCAACGCCAAAGATAACAAGAAAAGGACAGCAGTTCATTACGCTGCTAGAAGTGGACGTTTAGATATGCTAAAATATCTGGTAAACGAATGTAACGCTGACCACAAAGTTTTAGACTACGAAAACTGGCCGCCATTTTATTTCGCCGCGATTTACTGCCATCTTGATTTAATCAAGTATTTTGTGGAGGAACTGAATGAAAAAGTGGATTATAAAAAAGGAGATGAGAAGGAATGGACGCCAATCTACATGGCGACGTTTAATAAATGTAATAAATTGAATATAGATGTGGTTAAATATTTGGTTGAGAAAGGGGCGTGCGTTAACGTGCTCTCAGGCAAAGGAAGGTCGCTTGCGCAGGGTGCGGCATTCGCAGGTACAATACCAAACTGTTCTTAATTTATTTAGTTAGAATAATTTATACTAATAATAGTCCTAACTCTTGTAAATACCATCTAATTTTATTTTCAGTTATATCTGTCATTTTCTTATCCGCCGAAAAGGAAAGGGACGGGTAATCGACAAGCATAAAATTTATGGAACACACGTCAATTTTAAGCAGAAATCTAAAACGACCGTCTAAAAATTTTACATTGGCCAATAACCCGACAGAATTAAGTTGACACCACACGTCAAACGGTTTGCATACCAGCGAGATACCTTTTTATTCGCCCGGGTTATTCATTCATTTACTCATTCTTCCTAAAATTAAGAGCTGTCAATTATCCGTCCCTTTCCTTTTCGGTGGATAAGAAAATGACAGGTATAAGTTAAAGTAAAATTAGGAGGTGTCTATAGGAATCGGGGCCATTATTGTTATTGGCGATAGGCTGATCCCTTATTACCATAAGGTTTATCATATCCAGCTTACGACATCGTATCAACAGTGGCTGCAAGTTGTCTTTGATTACTTGTGGCTCTGCCCACCCCATTAGGGATACGGGCGTGAGTTTATGTTTGTATAAATGCAAAAGTGTGTGTGTCTATTTGTTTGTCCTTCTTTCACGGCAAAACGAAGCAACGAATTGACGAGATTTTTAAGTGGAGATAGTTTAAGTGATGAATAGTAGACTATTTTTTGTCTCTTTCTAATCCCCCATTTCCCTAAAATAAAAGATGGGGTGAAATTTTATATGGAACTCATTATATGGAACCGTGTTCCCACGAATTTAACGCGAGGGAAGCCGCGGGAATTAGTAATAGTAACCTGTAATGCTATGTTATGTTAGATAAATAATAATAGGCATTGGAATCAAGCAGGCTAGTTAAGATAAGACTAATAATACTTAAAAAAATAATATGTATATTTATTAAAACACAAATTATTATTATAATACGTAAGAGATAATCTAATGACACTAGTTGACCAGCTAGTTCCGCCCATATGCAACAGATGGCGCCACCATTCAATATTGCAATCCTGAAACACGCTATCGAAATTTACACAGCGTGACGCATATATTACAACTTCCATCATAACACAGTTGTATCACCGATCCCTAGTAACACTACCAACTTGTGGTTAGAGGCGCTCTATGATCAGTTATGTACCACGAAACACGACAAGTCAGGAGTGGTCCTAACTAAAGCTACATATAAACTGCCTATATACGTCCCACTGCTGGGCACAGCCCTCCCCTCAAGCAACCGGAGGGGGTATGGAGCATACTCCACCACGCTGCTCCACTGCGGAGTTGGTGGAGGTGTTCTTACGGCTAATAGCCGGGACCAACGGCTTAACGTGCCCTCCGAAGCACGGAATCATCTTAGTTTTTCGGACAATCAGGTGATTCAAGCCTGAAAAGTCCTTACCAAACAAAGGACAGTCTCACAAAGTGATTTCGACAATATCCCCATCGGGAATCGAACCCGGACCTCCAGATCGTGAGCCTAACGCTCTAACCACTAGACCACGGAGGCTGTTGCTGCTAGAACTAAAGTTACCTATATCTTTTCCAGGTCACTTAGAGTTACTTAAGTATTTGATTGAAGAGATGAATGTAGATGTTGACACGAGAGACGAGAATGGACAGTCACCACTAAGTACAGCCATCGAGAGGGGCTATTTTGATATAACTAAATATTTAATTGAAGAAAGAGGTAAGTACCTAATGACTTAGATTCCTGCAGACACCTAATTTTATTTTAAATGAGGAATTTTCTAATCGGCGATCCTCAAAAACACGATAGATGGCGTTGGTGTTTTATACATTGTTTTAAGTTTACGCGGTTAATGGTGCTAATTCCTGTAAATACCATCTAATTTTATTTTAAGTTATATCTGTAATTTTCTTATCCGCCGAAAAGGAAAGGGACGGGTAATCGACAAGCATAAAATTTATGGAACACACGTCAATTTTAAGCACAAATTTAAACCAACCGTCTAAAAATTTTACATCCGTCAATAACCCGACACAGTTAAGTAGACAGCACGTCAAACGGATTGCATACCAGCGACGTACCTTTTGATTCGGCCGGGTTATTCATTCATTTACTCATTCTTCCTAAAATTAAGAGCTGTGAACCATCCGTCCCTTTCCTTTTCGACGGATATGAAAATGACAGGTATAACTTAAAATAAAATTAGGCGGTGTCTGCAGGAATCGGGGCCAATATCATTAAACGCGGTAAGAACCCGTTATTATGTGCTTTAATTATGTTGTTAAGTTTTTTCTTCGTTTAAACTTCTAACTTCATGGATAACTGACATATGCATTTTTATCTTTGTTTTTGGGTTTAAATGATGACCCTTGTTATTACACCCCGGCACAATTACATTTTCCACCCATTATTATTCTGATCAAAATAGAAGCAATATAGGTAGCAACATCATTCTATACATAATGCGATCCAAATATCAAGCAACAATTAGTTTTATATATGCTTCAGCCATTACATTACATTTTTGAATAATTATGTACCCCGGCAATGAGAAAATAGGTAATTATCACGTTAAAAGTGAACAACGCCATCTATCGTGTGTTTGGGGGACGTCGATTGGAAAGTCCTTCATTATGCCTGTCATTTTTATATCCGTCAAAAATGAAAGTCACGCATGATAAACAGCTGTTCCTTGTTCCTTTTGAAAATGAACGAGTGAATGAATGAATAACACGGGCGAATCAAATAGGCATCTATCGTTTGACGTGTGCTGGCTGTCAAATTATTTCTGTCGGGTTATTGGCCAACTTAAAATTTTGAGAGGGATGTTTAAGTTTTCTAATGTGATGACGTCGAGTTCCGATGTTCGTAGAACTACCCATTCATTTACGTTATATATTTTTTTTTCAATATTTTCCAGGTATGGACACCAACATTCTGGATATAGGCAATCGAACTTTGTTACATTTGGCTGTTCACAGCGGCAGTTTTAAGCTAGTAAATTATCTGTTAAAAGAACAGGGTCTAAAAAAATTTATCAACGCTAGACGAAGCGATAACAGATGGCCTCCGTTGTACGAAGCTGTTTCTAAAGGATACGTAGACATTGCAAAGTTATTACTCGAAAACGGCGCCATTGCTAATGCTGCAGTTGGAAAGGCGACTATGCCAATGCACAAAGCCTGCGACAGAGGCGATACTGATATGGTGAAACTGCTTTTAGATCACAGAGCTAATCTTAATCCTAAGAATTCCATAGGCCGCACGCCTTTACACATTGCAGCAAAGCAAGGCCATAAGGATTTAGTCCAATTTCTAGTGGAAAGAGGGGCCAACTTGTTTGTCGAAGATAAATCACATAAGACGCCTGTTGATATAGCATATGTCGGAGGTGAGAACACTAAAGACATCGTCGAGTTTTTTGAGACGATTACAAGATAAATATATACATATATATATATATACAGAGCGTCAGTGACATAATAACGGAAACTTTGATGGATGATTCAGACCATGATTCTGAGTTGTTATCAAGTGGAATTTTCCGCAGTGTACCTAGTTTTGGGCGATTCAGCTTACTTATACGTATAGAAACGACCTCGACCTTTTCATCGCAAGTATATAATTGAAAATAAATAAATGAATATGAAAAAAAATGAAATGTCTATTTGATTGTACTAAAGACGATGGTAGGTTTTTCTAGTCGCAAATGTTTAATTAAGATTGAGATTTTACTGCGCCGCAATGTAAATCAAACAATGCGAAACAGTCGCTAGAACTACCTACCTACCTACGCGCGGCTACGTTATACGTGTGTGTGATACAATGTTAATACCCAGTAGGTATTTAGTGAAGTTTTCGTACTCTTTTATTAAGATGATTAGTGGTTCAACGTTTAAATTTGTTGAGTTTGTTGAAGTAGATGACCTACTGCCACGATTTTTCACGCACAGTACCTACCTACCAGTTATTAAAATGTACCTAATTTATTAAAAACACTACTCTTACCTTACCTTAAATGTTATTCCTCCAGATGAAGTACCTAGGTACCCTAGAACACGTCACGTCACGTAGGTATGCAACATCGCGTCTCCTCCGCGGTAGGTAGGTATCAGACGCACTGACAAACACAACACCATGTTCTTTAATTAAACATCCAACATTCTTCCATACTCTTGCGCAGTAAATGGTCTATCACAAAACACTCAAAAATTTCGCGCGATTCGGGTCAAAGTTTGCATCCGACTGAGCGGAAGCGCGGCGCGTCAAAGGCGCCGCCGCCGCTGCCGCCGAGTCGAGCTGACGACTAGAGTGAGAGAGCATTTTTATGCTGCAGGTGACAGAGAAAGAAATAGTATCTGTTCGTAATGCCTACTTTATTAGCGCGGGTTGCCATTGACTCGTGCGGTTATTCATCTGTGTACAGCTGAACTTGTAGGTACGTTATTATTTATTAATGTTGTACATTGATAATTTTTAATAATTAGTAATTTTTATTTATTTATGTTGATTATGGGTTCTATGCAGCTTAAAACACAATATGGGACTGGAAAAAAAATACTAAAATTTTCATAAATTTTGCGACAAGAAATTCCACTTGAAAATTTAAGTTTTTTTCTTTTATTTACTCTCAGTCCCATATTGTGTTTTAAGCTGCATAGAACCTAAAGGAGAATGGGCGAACCCGGTACAAGAATCTCCACTGATGAGACTTACATTTAATGAAAGCTTATGCTTTCCCTATGATTCTGGCAAAGTTCTATCAGATTCTGTCCCGGGGTTCTTTTTCTACGGCCATGTTTGTCCTGTTTAAAAATGTGATTAAATACAGTGAGGGCTGAAACCGACTCAAGGTTTGTTGCTGAAATTTTTTTGCTGGTTTGTTTGTTGTTGTGGTTTGTTTGTTGCATTGCGCACTTAAGTACTTTTATAATTTTCAATACTGCTTTTTTAGATGAATTGCTTTGATATGACCTTTTTAAACCCCCTGATTGATATATTAAAATAAACCCACTGCTTCTTTCATATCAGTGTTTAATTAAAATTAACAAGTCCTAAGTAATACAATGGCCCCGATTCCTGCAGACACCGCCTAATTTTATTTTAAGTTATATCCGTCATTTTCATATCCGTCGAAAAGGAAAGGGACGGATGATTCACAGCTCTTAATTTTAGGAAGAATGAATAAATGAATGAATAACCCTGGCGAATCAAAAAGGTATGTCGCTGGTATGCAATCCGTTTGACGTAAAATTTTTAGACGGTTGTTATAGATTTGTGCTTAAAATTGACGTGTGTTCCATAAATTTTATGCTTGTCGATTACCCGTCCTTTTCCTTTTCGGCGGATAAGAAAATGACAGATATAACTTAAAATAAAATTAGATGGTATTAACAGGAATTAGCACCATCATCTAATTTTGTATTAAGTTATACCTGTCATTTTCTTATCCGCCGAACAGAAAGGGACAGAAAATTTATGGAACACACATCAATTTTAGGCAGGTCTTTTGAAAGCCCTCCCAAATTTTTATATTGGCCAATAACCCGACAGATTTAAGTTGACAACACACGTCAAGTGGGTTTTATTCAATTTAAAATTAACAGTTGTCAATCATCCGTCTCTTTTCTTTTCGGCGGTTAAGAAAATTACATACATAACATACATAAACAGCCTATATACGTCCCACTGCTGGGCACAGGCCTACCCTCAATCAACCGGAGAAGAAAATTACGGATATAACTTAAAATAAAATTAGGAGGTGTCTGCAGGAATCGGAGCCAATTTCTATTCTATTTTATTAATCGTTAGTTTCCGCGCTGACCAATGTTTCAACTGCATCGCCACTGTCCGGCTGTAAACGTTAAAAAATAATAATTAAGTAAAACACCCCGGATTAACCAAAACTAGGGTACAATCATCGTATAAGAAAACCAGCGGGCTCGGCACGACTATCTACTGCCGCGCGGCGCGGAATTTATCCGAGGGCTTGGACCAATAGGATCAAAGAATGCTATCCACGTGGATATATTAAATCGATGCGTGCACGACGTCGTCGTACGAGTAGATAGCAATTCCGCTAACAACTGTCACTTGCCGATAGTGGATAGTATATCCAAGTGCGTGCACGGCGCCAATATGGCTGCCGTCTGATTTCTACGTATGACACTTCGATTGACATATATTTATCTGCCTCCCGAGAGTGGCAGATAGGCTTGAGATAGGCGTCGTTAGACAAGTATTTGCAAGTTATTTTGAATAAAAATGTCGAGGGGCTACATCAGAAACTTAATAAGTTTTTATGAAGAGAAGAGGGAGAGAAAGGAGCAACGGAGCGATGTCAGGAACTTCGCGTATATTTATAGTTTGCCAAGAAACGAGTTTCTTGGCCGGAAATGGTTGGGTACCTTCACGAGGAATTGGAGGATGATTTGTCACCCATTAATTCAGAAGGCTATCCAGCCGATATTAAGGTAAGTAATTTTTTTTCCTGACTTAAGAGGACACTTTTTTTCTGAGATTTTTAAGTGACTTTATTATTATCTCCTAGATCCTAACCGGCTTACGGATACTTGTCAATGGCCACTACCAGCGAGGTAATGGTCAGGATCAAAACACCTCACTGGCTCCAACAACAGTGAGCAAATATTTGGTGAATAGAAAATAAGTATTTACGTAAATTATTTTGAATTATGATAATTTAACAACAATTTTAATATTTTTGTTTATTCTAACAATTATAATTTGTACTTTCACAGGCTCAAACCAAAATGGATTGTTTTTCCGGGGTCTGAAGAGGCTCGGCAAGAAGTGGCAGGAGGATTCAGGCAGAAGTTTGGTGTGCCAAATGTAATTGGTGCCATTGATTGCACACATGTGTCTTTGTCCCCACCACCTGGGTTAACAAAAATCCAATATAAGAACCGACATGATTACATGTCAATCAATGTGCAACTGGTAAATAATATACCATTTTACTCCATTACATAATGTTTACATAACAATTACCAGCCCAGTATGATGTGGTATTCTGACCATTGTTTATTGTTGATTTTAGATCTGTGATGCAGACTGCCGGATCCTCAGTTGTAATGCAAATTACCCAGGCCGGGTCCATAACCAATTTATTTTTAATAACTCAGTAATAAAAGATGAGATGAGGAGGCTATATACCAACAGGATTGGAGACTATTTTCTATTGGGTATGTTACATAATCTTTCTATAATTATCTTTCATGCAACAATTATGTTAGTAATGTCATGAGGTGGCTGAAAACAGGGAAGAGTTGAAGGACTGATGGCTATTAAATTAAGCTATTAAATCACTGATTTACGCGAGACACAATATCAAATCTGTTATCTGGTATCACGGCAGATGAGTGGTAAATTAATAATAATATTAATAAGTAATATTACATTTAAAATAAAAATTCAATAATATGAGGTATTTATATAATTTCTTTTTTCAAATGAGATCAAATTATATAATTAAATAATCATTGTAAATCAGTCTTAATTAGTCACAAATCAGTGTTTAATTCACATTAACAATTATAATAGATATACTCAATCAAAACTAAACTATCACAATCGTGTTCTGTGCATATCACAAATATCTGCACAAAATAACTAAACTTAACAAAAAAAATAACAATAACAATATTATTGTGTCTTAAATTAAAACTTTACAAAAACTTCTTTAATCTTGCCTGACGAAGTCTGTAACAAAAAAGAACATAAGTAATATATTTAAATGCTTTCATTATTTTCAGGAGATGCTGGCTATGCGTTGGAGCCATGGCTCATGACTCCAATAAGGAACACCCAAGTGGGTTCTCCAGAGGCACGGTATGACAACTGGCATTGCCGAGCCCGAAACACTATTGAACGCACCAACGGTTATCTGAAGGGCACGTTCCGAATGCTGGGTTTGGATAGGAAAATAAACATGTACACCTCGCTTGCTATTTAAATACTTGCCTCTATTTCATTATTCAATTCCTGTGACTGACCCATTGACGACTCCACAGTTTTATGAGATGGCAGCTCCTAGAAATGGAAATCACTTTAATGTTGGATTTTAGGATTTCATTTATCTTTTTATGTTTGTATATTTTAAATGATAAAATATATATAATGAATAAAGATAATATTTGTTTACTATATTTGATGTTCTAATTCACTCCAACTTACCCCAATACCTGTCTCCTGTGAGTCGCCACCTATACCAAAAGCCATCTCTGTGCCAATGACACCTAAAATTTTATTTGTTGTCTCGGAGAGGCTTGGCACAGGAATGAAATTGCCTGTGGCGGTCAAAGCCTTACGTAGGCTCGCTCCTTCGCCCCCTTGCTTTTTTCTTTAAATCCCGCCAAGTCTGAATTTTTTTTGATTACCATTTAAAATTGTGCTTTACTTCAATACATATAATAATAATTACAATCTAAAATGAAAATATTAAATAAATTATTTTACAACAATATTTAAAAAGAGCAATAATTACATGTCGCCATTGTTCTATGGATTTGTCGGGCCCATGTTCCCTCAGCAGCATCCGCAGCGTTTCCCACTGCTGTAGATACTGCTGGCTGCCCAAGGGGCCAGTGAACTCCCCGTTGGCAAAACTGGGGTGTGTACTCATGTAATCAACCAACATTTTTTGTTGAGTTAGAGTACTCCTTATTCTGAAACAAGTTATGATGATAAAACAAGATTCTTCGTAAACCAAATAGAACAATTCGGATTTGATAGTTAGATACTTACTTCTTTTTCCCTAACTGCGGGTTCATTTCCAAAAAGATCACGAAAACTTTTACTTCACAAAGTTCAAAAGAAGTTGAGGATTTTTCTTAGTTCGTTTGTATTTTTTATGTTCGCGTTTTTTTTTTTTCATTGAAACAATCACAAGACTCATAATAAAACAGTAAAAACTTGTATAGCGCTATCCTTTTCTAATCTTGTGAGTACGACAAAAATCATGTTTATAAACCAAAAAAAGAAAAAAGATTACGAAATGAACGAATGATTTAGAACAGCACTATTGGGGGTATAGTGTTAACAAATGAAAAAACAACACTTTTATTTCAGATAGCAACATTTTTTTATGCGACGAGTTATAATTTTATCCACGGTAGATAGTGGATCGCGCTGTCAAACCGTGCCCGCAGAGAAGATAGAAACTGCATATATCTTAAACCATACCGCGCCGCGCCGCGGCGCGGCAGTAGATAGTCGTGCCGAGCCCGCAGGTATGCTCAAAAGTGACAGCTAACATTTCAAGGTTAGCCCAGCTGACGTCATCCCACCCTGCGTTGCCATTTCTTAAAAATAAATTACCCACGTCCAATGTTTTTAATTTACTTTGCAAGAATTTTTTGGTGTTTTACGTACGTAAAAGATAGTACAGTTTTAATGATTTTCGTATATGGGACAAGTAATAGTAATTAAATACGTTAGTCAGTAATAAGTAAATTACTGACTAATGTATTTTCAATAATAAAATTTACGTGCTTGGAATGTTGGAGATACCAATTGAATGGTAACACTTACGTCATCAATGGGCTAGCAATGGCGGCTTCTCATAGGATTGAGCTTACCTGGTCTTCTTATACCATGGGTACAATAATCTAAATCTAACTGTGTGCCGCATAGCGCGTAAGTAAGAGTCCTCTTATCGTGTGGGTTGTGAGGTGAAACACCAGCCTCATCAACTCTGGTGTCAGGGTTATGACTGAGCCGCCAAAGGCCCCTGACATGGCTTATGTAACGATTACATACTTACATCAGTAAATAGCAACCGGGACCGACGGCTTAACGTGCCTTCCGAAGCACGGATCATCTTACTTTCGGACAATCAGGTGATCAGCTCAAAATCGATATTCTTGATTTAAAACCACCTTACATCTCTAGATCAGCTAACCTGCATATCAGCGACGGTCAGAGGTGGGTCATCTTCCCTCAGCACAGTCTCCCCATCAAGTTTCTTCAGGTTGGGGAGCCGTCTGGCGGCCTCGGAACGCCATGCCTCCAGTTCACAGCCATCGTATAGAGGATTGCCAACGAACAGCAAATCTTCTAGCAATGGTAACTCCTGAAATACTAAGAGAGGACTGACACCCGTATTAGTTGCCGTGTTAGCCGTTTTGGCTCGACTGCCCCTACGGCATCCACGCATGAATGGCCCACGCGCCGAAATGTATACATTGTCAGTGACATCGTAATGGAAACTTTGAGGGATGATTCAGGCCATGATTCTGAGTTGATATCAAGTAGAATTTTCCGTCGCAAAAGTATGGAATGGAAAATAATAAAAAAAAAACAAAAGTTACATGAATTTTCCGACAGAAAATTCCACTTAATATCAACTCAGAATCATGGTCTGAATCATCCCCCTCAGTATTCGTTACTGTGTCACTAACACCCATACCTACTTGTATGGCTACCTGTATGTACTGGTACGGGGTGTAAGTGACATCGTAACGAATACATTTAGCTCATTATTCTGAGTTAATATCAAGTGGAATTTTCGATCGCAAAAGTATAGAATTGAAAATAAGTAAACAATCATGAATTTTGCGACGGAAAATTCCACTTAATATGAACTCAGAAACATGGTCTGAATCATCCCCCTCAGTATTCGTTACGGTGTCCCTAACACCAGTATTATGACCTATTTAAATAACTGACATAGGGTAAGTATACGGAGTTATTCCCGACACAGGTCTTTTTAGTACTTAATGGGAAGACTTATTCACATATTGGCCCCGATTCCTGCAGACACCTCTTAATTTTATTTTAAGTTATACCTGTCATTTTCTTATCCGCCGAAAAGGAAAGGGACGGATGATTGACAGCTCTTAATTTTAGGAAGAATGAGTAAATGAATGAATAACCCGGGCGAATCAAAAAAGTATGTCGCTGGTATGCAAACCGTTTGACGTGTGCTGTCAACTTAATTCTGTCGGATTATTGGCCAATATAAAATTTTTAGACGGTTGTTTTAGATTTGTGCTTAAAATTGACGTGGGTTCCATAAATTTTATGCTTGTCGATTACCCGTACCTTTCCTTTTCGGCGGATAAGAAAATGACTTGGAAAATGACAGATATAACTTAAAATAAAATTAGATGGTGGTAAAAATCTAAAGACTTTTGATAATACTAAATAAAATGAGATCTAAAGGTGACGAAAAACGTTTTCTTTTTCTGTTTAAGTTATAGAACATTAAAAGAAAAATATAATTATAAGTGCGACATTTTGTCACGTTTTTCTTTTTTGTATGACGTCATAAGGTGCGTTTTCATACAAATTCCATAGAGTCAAATTTTGTGTTTTGACGTTTAGAAAAAAGTAACTGATTTGACTAGATGGTATTTGAAACGGGTATATATTTTCGAAAGTCAGTCGAAGGCAAGCGATTAAAAAAGAAGAGCTAATAATTTACCTGTAATTTATTGAATTCGCTCCATTCTTTTACCAAGTTGTTACTCATGTATAACACTTTCAGGTTCTTAAGCACGTTAATTCCTTTCAACTTCTCGATCATGTTGTATGAGATCCACAGTTCTTCTAAAGTATCCCCTACTGCTTCCTACAATATTTCATTATATCCAAAAAGAAGAAGAAGAAGGATGCCTCGGCTGTTCAGCGTTGCCAGGGACGCAAACAAATCGCCGCTGACTCGAGCACTGCACACACTTAATGAGATCGCAGAAAGGGCTGATATATTTATATGTAGCCTGGCCGAATTCCGAAAGGTCACCTCATATGTTACATGCTATGTACTATAAAATTAATTGCTCCTACTTTAAGATTTGTATAATTATGTATATTTCTAGTGAACTATTGTATTGGGATAGTCTTGTAAAGATAGTTCTAGAACATTGATAAGTAAATAAATAAATAAAATAAATAGGGTAACAGTAACAACAATACAGGGTGTTAGCGACATCGTAACGAAAATTTTGAGGGATGATTCAGACCATGATTCTAAGTTGATATCTGTACGGTACTAGGTGCACCGAACTTGAATATTTGTTGGATTGTAGCACTGTTGTGGGTCCACTAATGCACTACTTCAATGACACGCACTGGTTATTACTGTTAATTAAAGTGTAATTTTCCGTCGCAAAAGTATGGAGCTGAAAAAACGAAAAACACTAAAATTTTCATGAATTTTCCATTGACAGGAAAATCCACATATTTTGATATTGATATCTATTTGATATCAACTCAGAAACATGATCTAAATCATCCCCCTTAGTATTCGTTACGGTCTCACTAACACCCATACCTACTTGTATGTACTTGTACGGGGTGTAAGTGACATCGTATTGAAAATACTGAGAAAATAATTTAAAAAGCTAAAAATAAAATATGAATTTTGCGACGGAAAATTCCATTTGATATTTACTCAGAATCATGGTCTGAATCATCTCTCAAAGTTTTGGTTACGATGTCATTAACACCTTGTATATCCACCCCAATAGGAATGTCTTTATGATGGGATATGTTATAAAAATGCTTACCATCCCGGCAAAAGATTTAATATAATTCCTTCCGAGTGATAAAATGCGAAGTTTCTTCAAACTGTTCAAATTGGATACCTTTTCCAACATATTTGTGGAAAGGCTCAACTTTCTGAAATTTTAAATAAAATGGTTTCCTTAATAATCGTTTAATGGGTAGTTCTTCGAAGACCACAGGTCAATATCATTACTGTAAACTCAAAAATATCCTTGAATCTTATCTTTTTACAAATATCCAGTTTGGATTCATATATGCCGCCAAATTACCAAAAACTCTTGTGTCGCCCTCGCCAAATGTCTTTTTTTTTCAGGATCGAATAGTATTTTGCTCGCATTGCATAGTATCTTATATATCGTCACTGGAAAGGCAAAATTACGTAAGCGCCAAAAGGCCATTTCGAGAAAAAGCCGTTTAAAGTTTCATTTTTTCGTTTTTTTATCATAACTTTTTACCCAATTATCCAATTTAGATGATGTCAATGTAAGGTTACATTGTTTTTTAATTTTCTATGTCCAGCAATACATATAATAACAGTTAGATTGCTATTTTAGGATATAGTGGCGCTTACGTAAAAATGACTTCAGTTTACAGTAAAGCAAATTTACTTAACCGCCATCTGGTTAAAATATTATTTGGAAGCAAAATTACTTACAGCTCTTACGACAATGCATACGAGAACGACAATATTTCTTTAAATATAATAATACTGTAATGTTAGCGGAGTAAAAGTTACTGTAACGACTTTTACACATCTGCTTTCATTATGTCAAAATTGCCTAAAAAGTGATCGATTGATTATGTCAGTTCACCAAAGATTCTTTAAAGTAAGTTTTTGTAATATCTTACATGGGTAAAAAGACGTAAGAGACAAATAATTATTCTTAATACCTCCTTAAATTACTTATTACTTCAATTGATTTATAAAAATAGCTATTAAAATACTGAAGTGCCAGAAATAAAGTTTCATAAAATATAAATAATAGCGTACAACCCGTTATCTGTTTGTAAAAGTTTCTTTTTAACACTTTCAAAGACAGAACGTATACGGACGTTCCGATTCCAAGGTGTCATACTACCTATTATGAACCACCAATGACCCATGGCCTCTGTCCGTGAAAGGGTTCAACGGTTTTATTTAGCTAAACCCGTACGGTATATTTGTATCGAAATTAGATATTGCAATTTAAGTACCTTCCTGTTGTCAGATTGATCTGAAATTTGGTACGCACCTTTAATTCCGATGTCAATACAATATAATAAAATCAATAACATTATAAATCTAAGATGGCAGCCGGTACATAATGGGGGATTACATTTTTTTCCAAACCCCCTCAATATGGGTATCAAATGAAATAGCTACACAAGTAGAATACTGTGATTATGTCAAAATTTAAAATCCAAGATGGACGATATTACAAAATGACTGAAAGAAGGATGTTGCCCTTAATTTTGTCATTGGCATCCACCGTCCATAATATGCAGGGCAGCACAGTGGATCGCTGGGTAATGATGCCGCCGACGAACTGGCAAGGAGAGGATCAGACACCAGGGTATATGGACCCGAACCAATCCTGCCGATACCTTTCAGTCAGTTACGCTCGTGGGTACGGGACCATACCCAGCAACTACACAACGACAGATGGGCACAGCTGCCCACATGCAGACAGTCGAAGGATATCATGTCTATGATATCCAATTCACTCGCCGACTGCTTCGCTTAAACCGCAATGACCTCCGAATAGTAGTGGACAGTATAACGGGTCACTGCCCACTCAACAAGCACCTATTTAACTTAGGGATAACGGACAGCCCACTTTGCAGAGGCTGTCTGGACGCAGAAGAAACTGCCCCCCATGTAATCCTGGAATGCACGGGAGTGTCAGCATAACGGGTAAAAATCCTCAAAGGAATGGGGTCGCTCCGCGAAGCCTGTGAAATCCCCAGGAGGCTTCTGAGCTTCTAGAAGGAGATAGGTTGGCTTACGTAGTCAACAATTACACGCATAATGGGCCACCTTAGAGTCTAAATGCGGAAAACAGAGCCCACTAACATAACATAACATATGCAGGGCAGCACAGTCGACCATGCAGTAGTATATTTGGGCTCATAATTGTTTGAATTAGGACAAGCATACGTGGCTCTAAGTCTAGTCAAGTCTCTGGAAGGGTCAAGTCTTTTTAATTCCTCAATAATTTCTAAATCCTCAATAATTCCCCTTATTGTTTTTCAGAGTATTTACCACGAAGTTTAATACACTTTTCCATTCGCTCGAACCAGGTATTATTTAACATTTATTCCACTCCAAAGTAGAGGTGTTCAAAATGGCTGACTTGAAAGCGTTGGCCGCTTCTTCACCGCACTGGAACCTTTGACCGCGAAGAGTTTCTTTTTTAATTTTAGGAAATGTAAAGAAATCATTGGAGCTTAGGTCAGGACTGTATGGAGGATGGTCAAGAATGTCTACGTTTTCCTGCTTCAAATAATCGTTTGACGAGCGGTGTGTGAGCTTGCGTTGTCATGGTGCAGCATCCTGCACCCCTGCGCATCATCATGCGTCGCTTTGGGTTAGATTTTCGAAGTTCGGCGATGACTTGTGGTAAACAAATTTGTGGTATACCAATCCGCATTAACCGTCCCCGATCTTCAAGTGCAATTGTCGCAACATGACCGATTTTCTCCACGAAGGTAGCCACCATCTTCTTTGAAGTGCTTCGAGAGCGAACAACTTTAGTCGGCTTTGACTCGTTTTGGAAGACCCAAACTGTGGATTGTTGTTTGGAATCAGGATAATAGCATAAATCCAAGATTCGTCACCACTGATGATGTCGTACACGTGATTTGACTTTCCTCGGTTGAACCTCTGAAGAGTTTTCTTACACCATCTGACGCGGGCTACCTTATGATCGTCAGAAAATGCGGGATGCAACGGCAAACTAGTTTTCTCACACCAAGTGCCTCATGCAATATCGTTTAAATAGTTGTCCCTGAAATGCCTAATAACGCCTCTATTCTCGGTATGTCGTATGACGATTTTTGAGGATTAGTTGTCTCACAGCAACGATATTATCTTCAGTAAAGGCGGATGTCCACGCTCGAATTCTAAATACCAGCGTTCGATGGTTCGCAGATATGGCACTTAATCGTGGAATAGAGATTTTAACTGTTTGAAACACTGAAGTCGCGGTAGGCCTCTTCGAAAGTTATAGAAATTTTTTCTTTGTAAGATTTATTTTCGGACGTGACCTGACAGATTCAAACCAACGCTGTGACTAAACAATTGCATTAATCCTAATGCTTTCAATTGTTTTGATATTCGAAATTCCAACAAATGTGAATTTTGAGTTCTCGATTCAAAATTGGCGCTAAATATGCAAACGACAGAACTTAAAAAGTATAACAAAGTCGCTTTTTCTGTCCCTATATCCCTATGTACGCTTAAATCTTTAAAATCGCGCAACGGATTTTGATGCAATTTTCTTTAGTAGATAGAGTGATTCAAGAGGAAAGTTTATAGGTATGTATAATAACATCCAATAAATAGTGTAGAAATACTGTTATTTTTGAGGATTTTAATGTGATGTCATAAATAATTTCATTTTTCCTCAGCATTGCACCCGAGCGAAGCCGGGCGGGTCGCTAATAAATTATAAAATCAATTCTAAAATAGTTTTACTTTTAGACCTATTGTTAAAAAATAACTTCCTGGGAAACTTACTGCTAGCCCACAAACTTGCTTAATAACAGCATAAAAATGCGAAGGCAAATTTACGTACACGCCTTACTTATTCTAAATACTGTAAGTCAAAATTACTTATACGCCATTCACTGAATAAACATGCCAAGACATTTTTTTCTTATACGCCTTACTTATTTTAAAAGCTGTAAATAAAAATGACTTATACATAGTCTATTTTTTATTTTCAGTAGTCCAAAATTACTAATAAAATGATACTTTTCAAACTATAGAATGCCAAATTTACTTAAAGTTAATATGTAGTTATTATATAGGAACACAATATTACTTATACACCAGTCACGAAAAAAACACCAAAATCTTGTCGTTTAAGAAACTGGAATTGAAAAAAGTCAACTATTTTTAAATTTACGTAAGCGCCAAAAAAGTGCTCGTATCGCAATGCTACCCAGACAGATCGACGCAGCATGAAACGCTGATTCCGAATATATAAAAAACCCAAAATACCTATTTTGGCGCTTACGTAATTTTGCCTTTCCAGTGACGATATGTAAATATCAATTATCTTTTAATATTTTGAACACACACTCATACAAAAAAAAGTAAGGCGGAAGTTTTTTTAATTTCTGTAAAATTGACCCGATTGCACATAATATATTTTAAATTGGCAACGACGAAATATTCTAGATATTTTTGAGCGGTATTGAGAATGGATTTACCACCAGTGTTCGAAGATCTATCCAATTTTCTACTAGCCGTCAATCGTGGACTCGGTTCGGTTAAAAATTGAAATTAATCGAATGTAGTGTGAAGACGTCCTTAGACTTTTTAATACTGCGAAAATTATTATGAAACCTATCAGGTAGGAGTATTGGTATATCTTAAGCGATAAAATAAAACCTCTTTGCATTTTTTTTTACTTACTCGCAGTTGGTGAGTGTAGCGAGAGTATTGTCCATTTTTTCTATCGGGGGCCACTGGAAGATTAAACTAACTTCGGTAGCCGTTGCAGCTTGCTGCCCTGTCTTATCTTCCCATCTTTTGATCGCCTCTTTAATCGTAGTTGCTTTCGCAGCCATTATATAATTTTAGAAATAACACGCTCTAAACTTTCGTTACCAACATGTTTATCGATAAAATAAAATTTGCCTGTGTGTGACCGTCTTAACAACGAACGATCATAAATGTTCAATCAAAGTGTTCAATTGATAATAGGATTACGGTTTATTCAACCAGAAAGAGATGCAATGAGTTTACGCTGTGAGAGAAAGCGAGATAGTCTATGTATGAGAGTCGTCCAAAAACTACGTCCAAAAACCAAATACTTGGTCCTTGGAGTCGTAATGTCGTTTTGACAGATAGTGTTCGCTTCGCATGTTAAAAATAACCACGCATATCACGAAATGGCGGCTTTGTTCTTTACAGAAGCCACGCCTCGAGTATTATAATTGTATTTCTCTAATATTTTCCTTTATCAAGTCGTAGATTACATTGAATTTTCGCGAAAAGTGTTTCAGGCGCCAAAATTGACAAATTGTTTTGACATTTTTTTGAAATTACTTTACTTTTTAATTTTTTCTTTTTTTCGATTTCTTTTTTTTAATTAAAAAAAACAAACGCCAATCTTTGAAAGGAAACTTTGGGTTTTGAAGGTAAGAATCTAAGAATTCCTTATTTTCCCTTGTATTTATCAGCAATTATTAAATATTGTGGCTCATTAGTTTCATTACCAACATTTTTAATAGGTTAGTTACGTAAAAATCGATAGCGTTGTATATTTTTTTTAATGTTTATATTTAGTTCCAACGCCAACCGAGACATTAAAAAGTAAAGATTTTTGTCATTTTTAATAAGTTGCCGCTATTTTGTTGCATTTTTGAATATTTTGTGATTTTTTGTGTAGTTTAGTACTTGTGTAAACTGATTTTCTTAGTCGTATTCGGAGAAAATGAGTATGTATAACCTCCACGGGGATATTTTAGATGACGATGAACTGTTTACGTTAGAGAGATTTGTGCACAAAAATATAAATGAAATTGTGAGTCTAATTTCAGTAAACATAGTTACTGTAGACTGTTATCATTATGGAGGAAATGTTAAGTATCAAGAGTAGCCTAACGTCATGTCCAACTTGGCACTCTAAATGTTTAAATTTGAAGAATGCAAAGTTAAACAGCGCTCCGCCCAATAGGTAGCAGCTTAATGTTTCTTAGTCTTGGGTTCAGTGGGCACCTTTAGCTTTGTCTCGCTCTGGATAGTTCTGGCTGCCATACCCATGCTAACCAGTAAGCCAAAAGCCTTAGCTAGTTTTGCAAACTGATAAATTATATTAGGTAAGTAATGTTTTTTTTTTACAGCTCGACGCCATGGCAGGGACTCAACAACATAGATTCGTCAATGTCGTGCCCAACGTTAAAATTAAGGTAAGTCTAGTGGTGGATTACCCTTAACCCAGTTACTCCTGAAACTATTTATGGTCTCCGGATTTCGTAATTTTTCAATATGTGTTTTATTGTGGTGCCAAAGTCTTCGGAAAAATAGTGAATAAAATCTATCTCTTCTGGGAAAGCGGGAAAATCATGGCCGTTTAAACGCCCAGTAGGAATATCCACTACTAACATACACAAGGAAATATAGCTGTATTAAAATACAATTTAAGTTTTCTTACGCACTTTTATTTGCAACATAAACATTTTAACTGTAATATGATAATATTTCTACTATTCGGCAGTGTGATATGTAAGAAAACATGCTTTGGGGTGCAGAGAAACAGTACATTTTTTACAAAAATAATTAGTTTTTTTCTTGCATACAGCACACCTCAGCTGATTTTCTTTATATTCCACCAGATGCTCCATTCTGTCATAACGGGACGTTTCACGATAGTTTCTTGACGTTGGACGTGGACCACGCTTTTCCGTTTTTTGATACGTCTCCAGAGTTCTCCAGTAAGCTTCTTGCTACCGCCCCGCGATAAGTCAGATGATAATATTCGCCACTATCAGCCTTGTACAACTGCCAAGCATTGTGAACAGCCATGTCGAGGCAATGACACAGCAATGGAAAATTTTTTCCCCCCTGATGCTGGTCCTATATTTTGGTCAGCTCAATCTCGATTTATTGCCTCTCTGGGAATCTATGTGCATTGTGACGGTTCCTTCACTGATATTTTTGATTACGTGGCACTGTCACGGCTATAAGAGGTGTATCACATTCGGTAGGTGCAGTGACATTTGATATAATCTGTTCCGGGGGATCCGCAGCTTCATCAATAGATACAATGCCTGTACATCTTCTTTTGGCTATCGTAGACAAAGGCAATTCATGTTCAATGTCAAAAGATTCGTCGTCTGAATATATCAGGTCCGCTTGAGCTTTCAGCTGAGAACCTGAAAAACCCAACAATTTGAATCAATATATAAAAACTAATAAATAACTGTGTAATGGTAATAAATGTATTATGAACAAATGTATAACTATTTCGCTTACTAGCTTACCTAGAAGATTATGCCAAGTTACAACTTCTTCGCCTCCAGAATCCTCATCAGTTACATCAGCGTTCGCATTTCAGGTGGTAAAATAGCTACGCCACTTGGCAATTGATCGTTATCGTCAATACACTCCAGATCTTCGATAATTTCAATCAATCTCAACGGTTTCATATATCGCGGCCTGGAAAACATAACAGACGTTGATTCTCCTACTGGGCGTTTAAACGACCATAAACTTTCAAGATCAAAATTGATATAAAAAACTCTTGTAAGATACTTTATTTTCCATTTATTGACTAATATGTACTTACGTCTCAATAAAGCTATAAGTAATAAACAATAATATCTCGAAAAACTAATAAAAACTTACCTCTTAGAAGCCATATTTCGAAATATTTTATTAACTGTCACTTAAAACCGCAAAATTAATTGAAAATAGGCACACAAATAGCATAAACAAGTTACTGTCATGAAGCTTAATTAACACTAAGGAGAATAACGCAGAGATAACTAGGGTAGAAAACATTAATTCTACAAATAATCGAGGGTAGATTTGATAAGTATTGGCGGGCGTTTAAAAGGCCAGTAGGGGAATCTGGGTTAAGAACGATTATACATATTCTCCTTCTATTGTGTGGGTTGTGAGGTGGATTATCAACCTCATCAAGCCTGGTGTCTGGGTTACTATTGAGCCGCCAAAGGCCCCTGACATGACTCATGTAACAACTACTAATTTACATCAGTAAGTTGTAACCGGGACCAACGGCGGCTTAACATGTCTTCCTCTTTAGACTCTAAGATGGTCCATTATGCGTGCTATTATTAACTACGTAAGCCAACCTAACTCCTTCCAGAAGCTTGGAAGCCTGTTGGGGTTTTAACAGGCACGGAGCGACCCCATACCTTTGAGGATTTGTACCCGTTGTCACACCCCGGACACTTCATTCAAACAACCCCGTTAACCAAACAAACAACCCTCAGTATTTGTTACGATGTCACTAACACCTTGTATGTTATGCTTTGCAGAAGGAGGTCTTATCCTCGGATGATGAGAACTGTGTGTCCTGTCGAATTTGCAACAAGAGTTTCGCCAGCGACATGGCGCTGCGGAACCACGCGCGAATGGAGCACATAGACGCCTACGCCACCGGAGATCCGTCATCGTGGACGCAGCCTGAGGTAAATCAATCCATGGTATAAGAAGACCAGACCAACAGCCTCCGTGGTCTAGTGGTTTTTTTTTTCTTATTTTTAACGAGGCTTTGAACACCCTGTGTGATCATGCCAGCCTCATAGGTGCTTTCGTGTACATATCCCTTAGACAAGGGGTTGGTCAACCAGATAATATAAACTAAAAGCCTTACTTGATAGTGGCTCTGCCAACCAGCAATTGACTTCTCCGTTGCCAAGAGAAATCACACCCTGAGAGCGAAAAACCTTTCTTCGCACGTCTATATTCCGGGCACATTCCAACAAAATATGGTAAAGGTCATCGACCATATGACAGTCATGGCACAGAGGTGAAGGTTTAATACCCATTAAATGATAAAACTTATTTGTTGGGATGTGTCCGGAACGCAGCCTGAGAGCTGAGATCAATAGCTTCCTATTGAGGTTGGCATTCTCAAACCAAGGAATCCATAGCGGACTTGCCTGGATGGTCCTGTACCAGACTCCAACACCCGGTCTAGTGGTTAGAGCGTTTTTTTTTTATAGAGGGGGAGCATTATGCATACCCAGCTGCTCGGGAAAGTAGCTGGGTTATGTGGGACTCTCACCCACTAAAACCCCCTCTGAGAGTGTATTAGAGTGATTGTGCATTGAGTAGGACTAGCTAATGGGATACTCCATCCTGGTGTGTTCTGGTCCCGAAGGTATGAGAGTAATGTGGTTAGAGCGTTAGACTCATGGTCTGGAGGTCCGGGTTCGATTCCCTATGGGGACATTGTCGAAATCACTGTGAGACTGTCCTTTGTTTGGTAAGGACTTTTCAGGTTTGAATCAACTGATTGTCCGAAAAAGTAAGATGATTCCGTGCTTCGGAGGGCACGTTAAGCGGTTGGTCCCGGCTATTAGCCGTAAAAACATCCACCAACCCACATTGGAGCAGCGTGGGGGAGTATGCTCCGTGCCCCCTCCGGTTGATTGAGGGGAGGCCTGTGCCCAGCAGTGGGACGTATACAGGGTGTTTATGTTATAAGAAGACCAGTAGGCTCTGCACGGTAACCGCGCCGCGCGCGACGCGAATTATATCGAGGCCTTCGACCAATAGCCGTTTGACATCCATCTACTTAGATAGCAATCGTATCGTTTATTGGTCGAAGCGTTCAATATAAATCGCGCCGCGCGGCTCGGTTGTCATGCAGAACCGGCAGGTATGCTCAATCCTATGACAAGCCGCCATTGCTAGCCCTTTGATGACGTAAGTGTTACCATTAAATTGGTATCTCCAACATTCCAAGGACGTAAATTTTATTATTGAAAATTAAGTAAATTACTGACTGATGTATTTAATTACTATTATTTGTCACATATATAAAAATCATTAAAACTGTACGTAAATATTTTAGTAAAAGTACAAAATTTCCTTGCAAAGTAAATTAAAAACATTGGATGTGCCACTAACACCCTGTTTGTATTTTCCAGGTCAAGAAACCGTCTAAGGAGAGTCAAGAGCAGATGATAAAGCTTAAAACTGAGAAGATAATTTCATCCATGGCACCAGCTGACCTGATGACCCTCGCTTCAGATGATGTCAGCTACATCATCATCAAGGTATGTACAGTCATGAGCAATATAATGTGCCCACTTTAGGACTCTGTCGCACTAACATATTTGACATTTAGTGAGACTTACAGTACAATTTGTCAAAAAAGTTAATGTGACATGGCACCAAAGTGTATATTAATGCTCGTGACCATACAATCAAAGAGCAAAAGTTCAGTCAATGACCCCAGCGAATTATTTGTAAACAGTGGTGAAGTTATGTATCATTAGTTGTCATAATTATAACATACATACTTAAACTCACGCCTATTTCCCACCGGGGTAAGCAGAGACTATAGAATTCCATTTGCTTCGATCCTGACACACTTCTCTTGCTTCCTCCACATTCATCAATCGCTTCATACACCTTTTCTAAGGACATCTCCAATTTGGTCTATTATTATTCTGGAATGTTTTTTAAGATAAGTGTTTTAGTATTATTAAGTTTCACATTAAGTTTTTCCGTTATTTACAGCTTCATTTCAAAATTCTTAAAGCCCGCATCAATTTAGTTTGGTATTCATTTTGGCGTAACCTTCTTTTTAACCCCCGACGCAAAAACGACGGGGTGTTATAAGTTTGACGTGTCTGTCTAAATGTGTATGTATCTGTCTGTGGCATCGTAGCTCCCAAACGGATGATCCGATTTTAATGCGGTTTTCTTTGTTTGAAAGGTATATCAGTCGAGAGTGTTCTTATCTATGTTTGGTGGAAATCGGTTCAGGTCTTCAAGGTCATCAGGTCGTTTGTTAAGTGTGATAGGAATGTTACACGCTCAGTTTGCTTGCAAGCATAATATGTGAGATAAGTTATTTTTTGCTTTTTATAGGGTTTAGCATTTTTAACCTTTTGTCATAATAGTTGAGTACTTTTTTTGGTTGGGGGCTTTTAAATTTTTTAATTTTTACTTTCGTTGATCAACAGAGGTAGGACAGGTTTATTACCGTTGTTACCGTTTTTACCGTTGTAACCGTTTTTACTATGATAATTTTAATTCATGTTTATTTATAACAATTTAATTTCTTTTTATTATTTCCCATTAAATTACCTTTTTTAGTACCCATTTCTTTTTTGTGTTGGCGAGTTATAGTTTATCGATACACCTGTTATAGGCGGAGAATCCTCCAGAGAGCCAGCCGAGGAAGAGAAAGTCGGAGACAGAGAAGGTGGAGAAGGTACCAGCGAAGAAAGATAGGGAAAAGGAAAAAGAAGTTAGACCTATCACGTAAGTTTATCTTTACGCATGCCCCAGACACTTCATACAAGATACCTCGTTTTACACAGACACTACACATTGGCCCCGATTCCTGCTTTTTTTTTTGACGTGACTTATTGTAGATTTACCGCAGATGGCATTAACTACTTGGCCGGACAAATGGGGAGCGCTGAAGGCTCTCACCCGGTACAACGTTTAAGACAACAGTCCTGAGGGTGCCCAGTTGGGCGCGAACCTCGGTTCAGGGCGTCGTCTGAGAGCCGATTCCTGCAGACACCTCCTAATTTTACTTTAAGTTATACCTGTCATTTTCTTATTCGCCGAAAAGGAAAGAGACGGATGATTGACAGTCGTAAATTTTAGGAAGAATGAGTAAATTAATGAATAACCCGGGCGAATCCAAAAGGTATCTCGCTGGTATGCAAACCGTTTGACGTGTGCTGTCAACTTAATTCTGTCGGGTTATTGGCCAATGTAAAATTTTTAGACGGTTGTTTTAGATTTCTGCTTAAAATTGACGTGTGTTCCATAAATTTTATGCTTGTCGATTACCCGTCCCTTTCCTTTTCGACGGATAAGAAAATGACAGATGTAACTTAAAATAAAATTAGATGGTGTTTACAGGAATTAGCACCAATATTTATAGATCACTAACTCATTTTAATTATTGAGTCGCCAAAGTCCCCTGACATGACTCATATAACGACTACGTACTTACATCAGTAAGTAGTAACCGGGACCAACGACTTAACGTGCCTTCCGAAGCACGGATCGTCTTACTTTCGGACAGTCAGGTGATCAGCCTGTAATGTCCTAACCAAACTAGGGGTCACAAAGTTTTGTGATAAGTCCCCACCAGGTATCGAACCCAGGACCTCCGGATCGTGAGCCCAACGCTCAACCACTGGACCACGGAGGCCGGTTTCAATTATCAGCTGTGACCCTATTTGTTCCTTTGTCTTCCAGCGGGCCTTTCGAGTGTCTGCAGCCGTCGACCCTGGTGGCTGACGGCACGTGCCACCAGATATTCTTCTCGTGCTGCGAGTACTCCGCGCACTTCCGGGACGAGCACACGCGGCGCCGCAAGGGCCTCCGCTGCCAGGTCTGCGAGAAACCTCTAGTGGCGTCATACGAGCCCCTAGCGCCGTATAGCTGTGTCGTAAGTATTTTCACTTTGAAATGACACACACAGACACACACACACACACACTCACGCATAGTCACTCCCACACACACACGCTCACACACTCTCACACACACACACTCACGCACACTCACGCATAGTCACTCCCACACACACACGCTCACACACGCTCACACACGCTCACACACGCTCACACACTCTCACACACACACACACACTCACGCACACTCACGCATAGTCACTCCCACACATACACGCTCACACACTCTCACACACACACACACACACTCACGCACACTCACGCATAGTTACTCACACACTCTCACACACACACACACACACACTCACGCACGCTCACGCATAGTCACTCCCACACACACACGCTCACACACTCTCTCACACACACACACACACACTCACGCATAGTCACTCCCACACACACACGCTCACACACTCTCACACACACTCACGCACACTGACGCATAGTCACTCTCACACACACACGCTCACACACTCTCACACACACACACACACACTCACGCACACTCACGCATAGTTACTCCCACACACACACGCTCACACACTCTCACACACACACACACACACACACACACACACTCACGCATAGTTACTCCCACACACACACGCTCACACACTCTCACACACACCCACACACACCCACACACACCCACACACACACACACACACACACACACACACGCCGACACCGACACACTCACGTATACATGCTTATTGACACACTTCCGAGACGAGCACACGCGCCCTCGCAAGGGGCTGCGCTGCCAAGTCTGTGAGAGGTCTTTGGTGGCCTCAATCACACACTCGCACACCCACACTCATACATACGTCCGTCCGCACCCACACTTACTCGGAAGCAAAAGTATAGAATTGAAAATAATTAAAAAAAAAACATAAATTTTGCGACGTAATAACCACCATTTCATTTTATTTTAAGTTTTTAGGTATTTAAGTATTAGTGGTTAGAGCGTTAGGCTCACGATCTGGAGGTCCGGGTTCGATTCCCGATGGGGACATTGTCGAAATCACTTTGTGAGACTGTCCTTTGTTTGGTAAGGACTTTTCAGGCTTGAATCACCTGATTGTCCGAAATAGTAAGATGATTCCGTGCTTCGGAAGGCACGTTAAGCCGTTGGTCCAGGCTATTAGCCGTAAAAACACCTCCACCAACCCGCAGTGGAGCAGCGTGGTGGAGTATGCTCCATACCCCCTCCGGTTGATTGGGGGGAGGCCTGTGCCCAGCAGTGGGACGTATATAGGCAGTTTATGTTATGTTAAGTTGTAGGTCCATTTTTTCATTTATTTTATATCCGCAGGTGTGTGGCGCTGGGTTCCAGACCAGCAAGGAGTTGTCTGACCACAAGGCCACCGACCACATCAAGCTGAAGCCGTTCCAGTGCGGCGTCTGCCTCAAGCGGTTCACGCAACAGGTGGGCCCGGGTCGCCTGGGGGAGATTGCTACACGATAATAAGGCCGCCCTTTTGTACCGCTCAGTTACGGCTGACCACTAGTGTTGCCGCTCGATAGCGCCCTATCGATAGTTTTCGATCGAACTATCGATAGTTTCCCAAAAAACGATAGTATCGATAGCTCTTTTTGGCGATACTATTGATAAGCAACGATACCACGAGGCCTATCGGTTGGGTAGATGATTTTGGCTGTTTACTATCGATAGTAAAACTATCGATTTTTCGGCAACACTACTCACCACCTATCACGTTGGTCTAACAGAAAGCTCGGTGAGGCGTGGGTACTTAGTTCATCTTGCTATGTACCTCTGACGGTACTACATAATCAAGAAACTATTTGCAGCCATTTTTGATACATAGTCCTAAGGTGGATAATGATAAATCGTATGATGATAGGGCATCAGCATATTCGCTCTTACAGATGATCCATCATAATATTCATCGTTACGTACATTATTGTTATTCTTACATGACGTAAACAGTCTAATGAGCGTTGGACTCACGATCCGGAGGAACCGGGTTCGAATCCCGGTGGGGGCATATCACAAAAATCACTTTGTAAACCCTAGTTTGGTTAGGAGATTACAGGCTGATCACCCGATTCTCTGAAATTAAGACGAACCATGCTTCGGAAGGCACGTCAAGCCGTTGGTGCCGGTTACTATTTACTGATGTGAGTTATCGTTACATGAGCCGTCAGGGGTCTTTGGCGGCTCAATTATAACCCTGATACCAGGGTTGATGAGGTTGGTATTCCACCTCGCAACTCGTACGATAGAAGAAGAAGATTATGATAATAACCGCGTAAACTTAAAACAATTTAAAAAAAATGCTGGTGTTCCCCCACAGGGCGGCGTTCAACAACACATGCGCATGCACACGGGCGATAGGCCATTCCACTGCACCTTCTGCCCGAAGTCCTTCACACAGAAGTCAGGTTAGTTTATTTTATTTATTTGAGTGAATATCAAAATGTCAAGTTTGGTGGCGAACTTTCATTATTAAAAGGATCCTTTTTCATGTCGGAACCCATTTTTCACGAAAAAATAATAACATTTAGTTAAAACATAATTAAACAAAGTTAAACAGTACTAATGTGTAAGCCAATTACAAGTGAACGCATAAAAAAAACATCTAGTCTATTGAGACTAACTTCTCAGCAGCTGAAATATTTAACTCGACTGCGACTTGACTGTGACTCAACTTTTACTCGACTGTGACTCAGCTGCGACTCAACTTTTACTCGACTGCGACTCAACTTTTACTCGACTGTGACTCGGCTGCGACTCAACTTTTACTCGACTGCGACTCAACTTTTACTGGACTGTGACTCGACTGTGACCCGACTGTGACTCAACTTTTACGGATAATATTTTTACATCCTTTCAGGGCTGGACCAGCACCTGCGCATACACACGAAAATGAAGCCGTACCGCTGCGTGATCTGCTCCAAGAGCTTTTGCCAGTCCGTGCACCTGCGGCAGCATATGCGCACGCACACCAACGTGTCGCCCTTCCAGTGCGGCATCTGCCAGAAGAGGTGAGGCATATGGCCGGACAAGTGAGGGAGTTAGTTAGTGGGCTCTGTTTTCAGCATTTAGACTCTAAGATGGCCCATTATGCTGGGAGTTAGTTAGTGGGCTCTGTTTTCCGCATTTAGACTCTAAGATGGCCCATTATGCTGGGAGTTCGTAAGTTTGCATCTGTTTTCCGCATTTAGACTCTAAGATGGCCCATTATGCTGGGAGTTAGTTAGTGGGCTCTGTTTTCTGCATTTAGACTCTAAGATGGCCCATTATGCTGGGAGTTAGTTAGTGGGCTCTGTTTTCAGCATTATGACTCTAAGATGGCCCATTATACTGGGAGTTAGTTAGTGGGCTCTGTTTTCAGCATTTAGACTCTAAGATGGCCCATTATGCTGGGAGTTAGTTAGTGGGCTCTGTTTTCCGCATTTAGACTCTAAGATGGCCCATTATGCTGGGAGTTCGTAAGTTTGCATCTGTTTTCCGCATTTAGACTCTAAGATGGCCCATTATGCTGGGAGTTAGTTAGTGGGCTCTGTTTTCTGCATTTAGACTCTAAGATGGCCCATTATGCTGGGAGTTAGTTAGTGGGCTCTGTTTTCAGCATTATGACTCTAAGATGGCCCATTATACTGGGAGTTAGTTAGTGGGCTCTGTTTTCAGCATTTAGACTCTAAGATGGCCCATTATGCTGGGAGTTAGTTAGTGGGCTCTGTTTTCCGCATTTAGACTCTAAGATGGCCCATTATGCTGGGAGTTCGTAAGTTTGCATCTGTTTTCCGCATTTAGACTCTAAGATGGCCCATTATGCTGGGAGTTAGTTAGTGGGCTCTGTTTTCTGCATTTAGACTCTAAGATGGCCCATTATGCTGGGAGTTAGTTAGTGGGCTCTGTTTTCAGCATTTAGACTCTTAAGATGGCCCATTAGGCTGGAATGTCCGTACGTGACTCATTGCTCCATGAGTCACTTGTACAGGAGCAGTATATAAACGTCTTATTTTTATTGTGTATGTGTGTGTCTGTGTAATACTAATATTAGTGAGTAAGAAATCATTGTTACTAAAAGTCCTTACCAAACAAAGGACAGTCTCACAAAGTAATTTTGACAATGTCCCCATCGGGAATCGAACCCGGACCTCGAGATCGTGAGCCTAACGCTCTAACCACTAGATCAAACTAGACCACGGAGGTATATTTGTATTTTTCTCGGTTGCAGATTCAAACAGAGTTCGCATCTCAACTACCACCTCAAGAACCACAACCAGGTGAACATGACGGAGGACCAGAAGACGGAGTACAAGAAACTGATATCACTCATGAACCTCGAAAACAAGAAGGACGTGTACGTCTACGGTGCGTAGCGGGGTGGGCAGGGGACGACCTTGGATATCATCTTTGCTATCGGCCTCCGGGGTTGAGCGTTGCACGATCCGGAGGCCACGGGTTAATGTTAATGTTTATCTAATTTATCATCATCATCAGCCCATTAACGTCCCCACTGCTGGGGCACGGGCCTTCCCTATGGATGGATAGGGAGATCGGGCCTTAAACCACCACGCGGGCCCAGTGCGGATTGGTGGTTATTAACGACTGCTAATGCAGCCGGGACCAACGGCTTAACGTGCCTTCCGAAGCACGGAGGAGCTCGAGATGAAAACTTTTTTTTGTGGTCACCCATCCTCTGATTATATAATATTATATGTTCTTTTATACCTATAGTTTAATTAACGGCCTCCGTTGTCCAGTGGTTGAGCGTCGGGCTCACGATCCGGAGGCACCGGGTTCGAATCCCGGTGGGGACCTATCACAAAAATCACTTTGTGATCCCTAGTTTGGTCAGGACGTTACAGGCTGATGATTGTCAGAAAGTACTTCGGAAGGCACGTTAAGCCGTTGGTCCCGGTTACTACTTACTGATGTAAGTATGTAATCGTTACACGAGCCATCTCAGGGGCCTATGGCGGCTCAATAGTAACCTGTCCTAACCAAACTAGCGATCACAAAGTGTTTTTTTGTGATATGTCCCCACCGGGATTTGAACCCGGGGCCCCCGGATCGTGAGCCCAACGCTCTAACCTCTACACGACAGAGGATGAAGGTGTAATTACATACACATAACATAACCAGCCTATATACGTCCCACTGCTGGGCACAGGCCTCCCCTCAATCAACCGGAGGGGGTATGGAGCATACTCCACCACGCTGCTCCACTGCGGGTTGGTGGAGGTGTTTTTTACGGCTAATAGCCGGGACCAACGGCTTAACGTGCCCTCCGAAGCACGGAATCATCTTACTTTTTCGGACAATCAGGTGATTCAAGCCTGAAAAGTCCTTACCAAACAAAGGTCAGTCTCACAAAGTGATTTCGACAATGTCCCCATCGGGAATCGAACCCGGACCTCCGGATCGTGAGCCTAACGATCTAACAACTAGACCACGGAGGCTGTTCGGGGGGTTCGAAAGTGTAATATTGTATACCAATATTTTATGTTTTTTTTTTTTAAAGAACGTCTAGGGCCCTGTGCCGAGGTTTTTCTTGCAGCTGAGCGTTTTCAAAATTAAGTGTACTACGTCTGAATTTTAGCTATAATTAAAAATATGACATTGTTGGAGATATTTTGATTTAGATATTATTAAGATACGCGATAGTTTATGAAATTATGTGAAGTTGTTAACAGATTAATCTATTTTACGAAAAATTATTAAATTATAGGGCGACGGGCGAAAAAAATGTCAGTTTTGCGACTATCTTAAAAAATAATTGGTCTGTAACTATAAGAAAGATATAAATATGATTTTAGTTGTGTTATGAAGATTACCAAAGATATTTTATGAAAAAAATATATACATAGTCATAAAATCTATAAAACACGAAATATGCTAGTTTTTCGTTCGGTTTTGTCACAGCTGATACCAAGGCAACCATTATATTTACGATTTAATTTCGAATATTAGTTTAATAAACAAAGTAATTATTGTGATACCGAATATTAAAATCATTTTAATAAATAATAGAAATTATTAGCAACTCTCCATATTGAAAATTAGAAAAATCTAAGAATTTCTTCGTCGCAAAATGACGGACTGTCGCAAAACTGACATACGAATTTTTCTAAGGGTGGGCTCACACAGGAGAAAACCGAACCCAAAAATGTAAGTGAATAAAATAAAAGATATACTTACACAAATTTTAAGTTTTTAACCAAATAATTATCAATTCTTAATGGGAACAGTCTTTTTGAAAATCAAGATTACTTAGTTTAACAAATAACAAACTTGTCTTCTTTTTTCAGCTTCTTCTTCATTCATTTCAGATATTTTTTTCTTCTTCGATTTTATTCTTTGTAATTTTTTTAACCTTTGGGCGTTTAATTTCTCGGGATTTTCTTTTTTAAATTTTTCTCTATATCTCCGAGACCGTTCTGCACTAGTTAGTGGCATTGTTAAGCCTAAAAAATTTAAACCTTTTCAGTATGTAGTCTCTGCTTTATAGTGTCGGTTTTGCGACTTTGCTAGTCAGCCTGTAGGTCACAGGGAAAAATGACGCAAAACTGACGTGACGCTCTGTTCCCATTTTGTATTCAAACCGATATTTAAAAGGAAAAAAAATACCTAGTCTTGTCACCAAATGTAAATAATTTTGCATTATAATATAGTTCATCTTCTGAATAAATTAATAAAAATAAAACTCACCTGAATCTGATTTTATATCGTCTCAAACCCGACAGATAAAATTTTGACGGCCGTGGAATACCAGAAAACACGTCTCGCGTCACGAAATATATTTTGTCACTAGTCTTTTTTTAAATGGCGACCGGTAAATTAAGGATAATTTTGCCATTTTAAAACGAAAATAGCTACCGTAAATAATTTCAATAGGCAGTTTTAGTCGTGACAAACCCGACATGTCCGGTCGGTACACTTTTTAAGACTTTTGAAAAAATTGAACTATATTTAAATAAGCACAAGATTTAAATTATAAACTACTGGAAATGAGAGAACCTTTAGAAAACTTCAACCAATACCAAACATCAAATGATACCCTAGTACAAAAAGTTTTAAGAATCTCTTCAAACATTTATCAGTTTGAGTGGGGGACACAGCAAAATCTAGTACTTAGTGATAAAAATTTACATTTTATTTAAATAATTCCTCATAACCATGAAAAATTTGTTAGAATTTAATTAGTTTAGAATATATTTAATGTATCTCAATAATTAAAATAATTAGCTAGAAGTAAATTTTACTAGTTATTAGACTTCAAACACAAGGGACAACGTGAAAATGGGAGGTACACTTATTTTTGAAAATGCTCAGCTTCTTTTCCCCGGCTATACAGGTTGTGAGAAGCTGCAGTAGTTTTAGGCGGTGACGTTCGTTATGTAAAAATTGACGATTCAAAGTGTAACTATGTTACCTACTGAATAAAGATATTTTTGAATTTGAATTTAATTAATTTATTATATTTATTTTCCAAAAGATGGCAACAAAGTGCGGTTGGAGTACGAGAACCAGGTGGTGCACGAACAAGAGATAGAAGGTGAACAGATGGAGATGGGAGAAGAGGAGATAGAGCAGGAAGTGGAGGAAGAGGTGGAAACAGTCGAGGCTGAGGTGAGATAAGGAAATCATCTGACGATTTGACACAAAAAGCTTACTATAGCGTTAAGGAGTTCATTGATGAATGAATAGTGAAGTGTTCTGATCTAGTTCATATTAAATATTAACTAGAAAGAAAGAAAGAAAATATTAATATATGACAGGTCCGGTTTTTTACAGAAGCGACTGCCTGTCTGACCTTCCAACCCGAAGGAAAACCAGCCCAATACAGGTTAGGTTAGGTCACATACCTCCGAAAACGCATTACTCGGGAATGTGGATTTCCTCGCGATGTTTTCCTTTCACCACTGAGCACGTGATAATCGTTTATGATCCAAACGTGAATTCGAAAACAAATTCGACAGTCATTGGTTTAGGCCTGTGCTGGATTCGTTTCATGGGCGGATCCTGGCGACAGGTTGGGTCATGGGTGACTGCAATTTTATCTAATTCTCTCTCTCTCTCTATTTAAGAGCTGCGCTCTTGTCGGTAGAGTAATCGCCATTACTCCATAGTTAGGGCGTGTAGAATGGTGGTTGCCCCAATCGCCTTCAGTTCCGCAGTACACCGACCAATTTCTCAATCGGTGATGTTCTAGCTAGAGCCCTAACAGAATCCATTTCCTCGGCCTCCAACCAGTACTGATACCGCTGCTGCCCGGCATCAGGGGTACCTAATTCTCTACGGAGATTGTCTGCAACCCGGTGACCCCAGGACATAAAGGCTGAATCAGCTCCTAACGACCTCTGTGGTCCAGTGGTTGAGCGTTGGGCTCACGATCCGGAGGTCCTGGGTTCGATTCCCGGTGGGGACATATCACAAAAATTACTTTGTGCTCCCATGTTTCGTTAGGAAATTACATGATCACCTGGTTGTCCGAAAGTAAGATGATCCGTGCTTCGGAAGGCACGTTAAGCCGTTGGTCCCGGTTACTACTTACTGACGTAAGTAAGTAGTCGTTATATGAGCCATGTTAGGGGCCTTTGGCGGCTCAATAGTAACCCTGACACCAGGGTTGATGAGGTTGGTACTCCGCCTCGCAACCCACACGAGAGAAGAAGCTCCTGATTCGATTCTGCAACCTCAAAGTGAGAGGCAAACGCTCTACCAACTGGGTTCTTAGGCTGGTATTGGTGCTAATTCCTGTAAACACCATCTAATTTTATTTTAAGTTACATCTGTCATTTTCTTATCCGCCGAAAAGGAAAGGGACGGGTAATCGACAAGCATAAAATTTATGGAACACACGTCAATTTTAAGCACAAATCTAAAACAACCGTCTAAAAATTCGCCCGGGTTATTCATTTATTTACTCATTCTTCCTAAAATTAAGAGCTGTCAATCATCCGTCCCTTTCCTTTTCGGCGGATAAGAAAATGACAGGTATAACTTAAAGTAAAATTAAGAGATGTCTGCAGGAATCGGGGCCATTAACAAAGTAATCTCACCTGAGACTGCCCTTAAGATCACGCTCAAGTTTCTGTTATTATATGGGAACTGTCATATTGACATGATCTTGAGGGCAGTCTCGAAGCTTACTTTATTAATACCACCCTTATTATTATTATTATTGTTTATTTAAGATAACAAGATCCATTTATTGTTAGTATTTATTTGCTTAATTTTATTGTTAGTAAAGTAAAACTAAATTAGATTTGGTGATGGCAACAAGGTGTCGTATCAGCGGACTATTGGCCTTATCAGCAATAGCCCTCAGTAGAGAGTTGCTGCTATCCCGTACCCTTTGCAGCAACGACGCCGACTTTTTGCGTATAATGGCCTGAAACGCATCAGTCCGAGCATTGGCAAACATTTCTGAGGCTTAGACACCTTAAATGTGAATAAATAATTAGGCGCTATGTTAAATTGTTTCAGGTGTTACTGGAGGAGCAAGAGACGATAGATGATGAGGAGCAGATCCTGGCTGAACAAAGCATACAAGTCCAAGAGGAAGGAGGCGAAACATATATACTAGGAGACGTCATATACGAATAAACAAACGTAACAATGGCCCCGATTCCTGCAGACACCTCCTAATTTTACTTCAAGTTATACCTGTCATTTTCTTATCCGCCGAAAAGGAAAGGGACGGATGATTGACAGCTCTTAATTTTAGGAAGAATGAGTAAATGAATGAATAACCCAGGCGAATCAAAAAGGTATCTCGCTGGTATGCTAACCGTTTGACGTGTGCTGTCAACATAATTCTGTCGGGTTATTAGCCAATGTAAAATTTTTAGACGGTTGTTTTAGATTTGTTCTTAAAATTGACGTGTGTTGACGTCAGCTGGGCTAACCTTGAAATGTTAGCTGTCACTTTTGAGCATACCTGGTTTTCTTATACCATGGGAATATGGTCCTGTGAAGTTAGTTAAATTTCCGGTTGTCCGAAAGTATGATTGAACGAAACTACTGAACTGATTTTGATAAGACGCTAATATATATTATCTTTGTAAATAGCCTAACTTTTGTGATTTGTATGAATTATATATGATAATTTATTATTATCTTTGTGTATTGTAAGCCTACTTCTGTAGCCTATAGCATAGTTTTTTAGCATTAAGTTATTATAATAAAGAATTATATAGCAATAGTTCGTTTATTTTTTTAATCATACATACCGGGTATTAGTGACATCGTAACGAATACTTTACAAGACATGGTTCAGGCCATGATTTTAAGCGTTGGTTTCATAAAATCATAATCATTTTTTTTCTATTTATTATATCTATAATATAATATATTCATATTTTTTTTTATTGTTACGTAAATTTTAAAATGATTTTTAATTTTAATTTCTTGTTTATAATTTTTATGTATTTGTACTTTTATTTTTTAACAATTTTTGTACTTATTTAGTGTTTATTATTATTTATTTTTTCTATGGACGTTATGGTCTGAAAATAAATTATTTGAATTTGAATAATAATCAGGATGGCGTGCATATTTCACTATCTATTTAATATTGAATTGCTCGAGGTACAGTTTTCATGAGCATAGGTACAGCTTAGGGAGCATAGGTACAAAGTACACATTTCGTGACTCAGACATCTCCCACGCCATCCTGACACACACAATTTTTTGGGGGCACTGCAAGGATAAGGTACACACACGAATTCAAGTAAAACAAAGGAGGTAACTTTACACTTTTTTTAATAATTTTCTGAATTTTCTCTCGCAACATTATATAAATATGCCTATACTATATAAACCCCAAACTTAAACGATATCTGTATGGCCATAAGTAAAAAAAAATAAATTCATTTTTTACAATGGCCCCGATTCCTGCAGACACCGCCTAATTTTATTTTAAGTTATATCCGTCATTTTCATATCCGTCGAAAAGGAAAGGGACGGATGATTCACAGCTCTTAATTTTAGGAAGAATGAGTAAATGAATGAATAACCCGGGCGAATCAACAGGTACGTCGCTGGTATGCAATCCGTTTGACGTGCTGTCTACTTAACTGTGTCGGGTTATTGACGGACGTAAAATTTTTAGACGGTTGGTTTAGATTTGTGCTTAAAATTGACGTGTGTTCCATAAATTTTATGCTTGTCGATTACCCGTCCCTTTCCTTTTCGGCGGATAAGAAAATGACAGATATAACTTAAAATAAAATTAGATGGTATTTACAGGAATTAGCACCAATGACGACTTTTCAAGCGACGTTCCCAAAAAAATATAGATAGCGCTGTAGTTTTCCCTTCGTTTAACCTTCTAATTTCATGGATAACAGACATATGCATTTTTTATCATTGTTTATGGGTATAAATGATGACCCTTGTTATTACACCCACGCACAACACATCTTCCACCCGTTATTATTCTGATCAAAATAAAGAGAAGCAATATAGGTAGCAATATAATTCTATACATCATCATCATCATCAGCCCATTAACGTCCCCACTGCTGGGGCACGGGCCTTCCCTATGGATGGATAGGGAGATCGGGCCTTAAATCATCACGCGGGCCCAGTGCGGATTGATGGTTATTAACGACTGCTAATGCAGCCGGGACCAACGGCTTAACGTGCCTTCCGAAGCACGGAGGAGCTCGAGATGAAACTTTTTTTTTGTCACCCATCCTATGACCGGCCTTTGCGAAAGTTGCAAAATTCGAAGTTGAATTCTATACATAATGTGGTCCAAATATCAAGCAACAATTATTTTCATATATGCTTCTGCCATTATATTGTATTTTGGAATCATTATTTACCCGAGTGATGATAAAATAGGTAATTATCGCGTTAAATCTGTACAACGCCATCTACATTGATTTTGGTGAACGTAGCCTGGAAAGCCATTAAGGCCGGTCACATACATTCGGAATTCCGTTTCGGAATTTCGATTCGAAATATCGATTCGTAATATCGAACGCATTAAATCCATACAACATCTATGAATCAACCACATACAGTTTTTTTCCGTTCGAAATTTAATCTGATTGGGAATTCCGTATGATGGCCTATGCATGGCCCAGTAACGGCGACGTATTTTTTTTTCCTTGATAGGTATAGCAACAGTGCTATCGCGATAAGAAAATCGTCGTCCATAATGCCAAATGTCTGAACTCAAGTTCTAGCGTCGCTCAACTGAGCCTTGTTATTCCGAACGGAAATAAACGTATGTGTGTGATATATTAACGGAATCCCGAAACAGTATTTCGAATCGAAATTCCGCAACGGAATTCCGAATGTATGTGACCGGCCTAAAAATCAATAAATTATTGTTAATGTAACAAAACTATGGTGATATAAAATGTCGTTAAGAGTGGTGTCATCTCCACCAAATTAGTGGAGCAGTTTTTTTTTTTTAACATCATGGACATACAGTTATCCCCCGACCACACACAAATTTGGAGTCGACAAAACAAAAAAAAAAAAAACAATATTTTTATCAGATTTGGAAATTGAGAACAGATTTTAATATTATACATTTCAAAAATGAATTTTGGGATTTGGCGTGCCGACAGTTTGTTGAAATTCATTTCACATAATTCTGTTAAAATATTTGATTCAGTGATTCCCAACTTGGAGAACGCATGATTAATATCATAGGGTTTGAATCCAGGCTCACTAAACACTGAATTCGACTTAATGAGTATGAAGTCATGTTTGGATCATAGATACCACGTGGTTTCCACCATTTATGTCTGAAAGATGTGTTGCTTTTTTTGCGTCATTTCTTCTCATCCATAACACTTTGCGAAATGACGTAAAATCAGCAAATATATCACCTTGTTTTTTTTAAACTGAGTTTAGGGCGGCTATTGAGTGATTTTTGGCCGGCTGAAATGGAATTGGGCCGGACATGTTTATCGTGCACCCTGAGTGGTGGGCACGGATCGTCACGCGTTGGCCCCGATTCCTGCAGACACCGCCTAATTTTATTTAAAGTTATATCCGTCATTTTCATATCCGTCGAAAAGGAAAGGGACGGATGATTCACAGCTCTTAATTTTAGGAAGAATGAGTGAATGAATGAATAACCCGGGCGAATCAAAAGGTACGTCGCTGGTACGCAATCCGTTTGACGTGCTGTCTACTTAACTGTGTCGGGTTATTGACGGATGTAAAATTTTTAGACGGTTGGTTTAGATTTGTGCTTAAAATTGACGTGTGTTCCATAAATTTTATGCTTGTCGATTACCCGTCCCTTTCCTTTTCGGCGGATAAGAAAATGACAGATATAACTTAAAATAAAATTAGATGGTATTTACAGGAATTAGCACCGTTAAGTGCCTCATGACGGGTACATAAGTCGTGGTAGACCTCGAAAGAGATGGCGTGACGACTTGGACGCTTGCCGGACGGACTGGCTGGAGTACGCACAGGACCGCGAAAAATAGAAAAAGGAAGGGGAGGCCTTTGCCTAGTAGTGATCTTGTAGGCTAGATTAGATTAGTTTTTTGGGTACTGAAGTTTGGGAACCACTGATCGAATTGAAATATCTGCTGTCCTATCGATAGCTCGAAACCAGACAATAGTATCAACGGAGTGTAGCACTGTAATATCCATGGTATAAGAAAACCTGCTCAATCCTATGACAAGCCGCCATTGCTAGTCCATTGATGACGTAAGTGTTACCATTAAATTGGTATCTCCAACATTCCAAGGACGCGAATTTTATTATTGAAAATGAAGTGAATTACTGGCTAATGTGTTTAATTACTATTACTTGTCACATATATAAAAATCATTAAAACTGTAAGTAAATCTTTTACTAAAAGTTCAAAATCTCTTTGCAAAGTAATTATAAAAACATTGGTCGTGGGTATTTTTTTTTACAAAATGGCAACACAGGGTGGGATGACGTCAGCTGGGCTAACCTTGAAATATTATCTGTCAGGCTTTTCGGCGGGAGACGGGAACGGGACAGTTGCTTTCTTCATTGAGTAATCTAAATAATTAATACGAAGTGGTGTTTTGTGGTTAATGATCGCATTAAGTTAGTCGGAAGACATTCGCGAGTGTTATTATATTGGAGTATTCAATGAACAAAGTGTATCTGCCTATTTTCGCTTCGTGCCGGGAAGCCGCTTCATAACTCAAAAGTTTATGCGGACTTTTGAGTTAATTCGTTTGGGGTTCGGAGTAGGAGTCTACTCCGAGGGTGGGGGCTTAGGTTTCATCATCATCACCTTTCATCATTTCATTAATCATCAAGAAAAAAAATACGTAAGACATGGCTGTATGGGCATAGTTCCCTTTGCCTTACCCTTCGGGGAAAAACAAAACAAAAAAAAAAAAAAAATATTAGCTGTCACTTTTGAGCATACCTGGGTTTCTTATACCATGTATACTACCAACTATCGATAAAATGTCGACAGTCGACTACACTGTTTCAAACACTGATTCATTTTTTCAAGAAAATGTCTATTTCATTATAAAAGTTATTGATTGTATTATTCATTAATTTTAACTTCATACATAAGGGCAGCAGTAACTGTCAGTACTATTCAGAGGCGGACGACAGGAGTCCTAGTACGGCTTTGAAATAGACTACTCTGGGCGCCATCCCAATCGCGGCAGACAGAGTACTGCGGGGCGGAAGGCAAGAGGGAAACCACTGCCTTTTTCCTAAAAAGTAGCATGGAGGATGCTACCCTGACAAGAGCTTGGCTCTTAAATTAGTGATGGTGATAAGCTCCAGTGAGTGAAGTCCTCAAGTCGAGGACGTAAATATCATAAAACATGTCGATACTATTGGGTTCTTTATCTATCGATAGTGTTGCTTCTGATTACTTGAAAACTATCGACACTTTTTGAAATAGAACTGTCGATAGTCTTGAACTATCGATACTATTGTTTTTTTTCAACAGACTATCGATAGTCGATAGTCTGTCGACGGGCAACACTGGTTTATACACAAGTCTAGTGCTGTGAGTTGCTGCTCGCGGCCAGTTCTCTCTGTCTGTCTTCACGCCAGTGCTTCTCTACGAATTTCCTGATGTAGTTGTATGGTTTCGAATCCTGCTCTCCGAGTACATTCTCCACCTGGGGAACACAAAAATACACAAATATTACATTTCGCACATCTAGTTCTTAAAAGTCATAAATGTCAAAAATCTGAAATTGAGTTAACTTAGTAATTAACGTAGATATGGCAAAACAAAAATCGTTAAAGCGCTCTACTGTAAAATTTAAAAAATTACATTTATGACTTTAAAGAACTAGATGTGCGATTTGTTTTTTTTTTAATTACACACGGTGTTAGTGACACCGTAACGAATACTGAGGGGGATGATTCAGACCACGATTCCGAGTTGATATCAAGTGGAATATCCTGTCGGAAAATTAATGAAAATTTTAGTGTTTTTTTTTTATTATTTTTAGTTCCATACTTTTGCGACGGAACACCCTGTATAAGTTAAATAGAAAAAGGGAAATGTTTTTCGTCACTTAGATCTGTATTCATTTCGTAATCAGAATTTCTTACTACCCAATTACGTGTCATACTTTTGACAGGGTAATAATGTAAACAATTGCTTCTATGCTGTTCTGGGAGCATATAAAAAACCTAGAACACGTTCAGCTGCTTCTCTTCCCGGGCATGTCGTAAAAACCGACAGAGGGATTGTGTCCTCTAACATGATGGACTAATGTTATGGGCGATAGGCTGATCCCTTATCACCATAAGATTCATCATATCCATCTTTGGACTTCGTATCAACAGTGGCTGCAAGTTGTCTTTGATTACTTGTGGCTCTGCCCACCCCATTAGGGATTACGGGCGTGAGTTTATGTATGTATGTATGTATGTAATAATGTAAACACGTACCTTATACGGTGGTGTGATGGTGACCTCATTGTAGACACGGATGTTCTGGCCAGCCCAGGATACGTCGTCGATGACTCTAGCGATGGCCAGGAACAACCGCTGGCCCTCAGGGTCCAAACATGCTGATAAGGCTGATACCTGAAAGTTACGTTGATCATTGATTTGATTTGTAATATTCTTTACATAACATAAACTGCCTATATACGTCCCACTGCTGGGCACAGGCCTCCCCTCAATATTCTTTGTACAATATTCAATGTACCTTCATTAACCTCATAGACCGAGATTTCCAGACACAATAGTTAAACAATGGGGTTTGGATTTATAAAGAACATTCGGTCTTAGGAGGTTAACAAAAATACTGCAAATGACAAATGATTTTAACAATTTTTCTAAATGACTTGATAGTAAGGTGATTTACACCGTACCGTATCTTGTAGGAACAGACTTGCTTATGTTCTTCAGAGCGATTGCAAGTGGTGACAAAATAAGAAAAAAAAAAATGTATCTTGGGTAAAATTAGAATAGTTACACTTATGAAAGAAGATCATTCCAGGAGGGATGGGAGCCATATTACGATGAGTATGGATGTAGAGGAAGGGCATGACCCAAGAAAGTGTGGGTGAATTGTGTGAAGAAGAATATGTGTGAAGAATAGGTACTTAGTACTCCCATACTGAGATAATAAATGAAAGAAATTAATGGAAAAGGAATAGGTACTTGTTGTGCCAAACACATTTAAAATGGGGTAAGGGCAGGAGGAGGATGATTACAGTGCACACCGTATCAGTCTGCTGTCCTAACCAAACTAGGGATCACAGCGTCTTATTTTTCATAATGCCCCACCGGGATTCGAGCCCGGGACCTCCAGATCGTGAGCCCAACGCCGAGGAACTGGACTACGGAGGCTGTTTAGGGCAACGAGACGAGAGGAATACAATCAACAAATAGCAAGTACTTCTTTAGATAGATTGATAAAATACTTTATTGAGCACAATGGACACAAAATACAGAGATAAGGACAACATAATACAGAAAAGCACAACAGGCGGCCTTATTGCTCATGCAGCAATTCCTTCCAGGCAACCTTTCTACTGGGATATCTCGAAGTCTAAGTAAGCAAGGTAATAAATACGAATAATGGATGATACTCACTAATCTTCTTTTATTTTCTATTGAATTCCGAACTCTGGTGTTTAATCTATGAAGGTTCAATGACTGCGGGGGCTCTGGGACTGTAGTGACTTCTTTCTTGATCTGTACGTCACTTACGAGAGATAAATTTACTATATTAACATCGTGGCGCTTCGGATTGCCACTAGAAGACGGACATTTCAATATTAACATCTTCGTTTGTGGATCGAAAGCCAATACTTCCCCCTCAATATTTTCATTATAACACGTTTTTGTAGCCACAATACTACCGATAGTGAAACAGTCCGACACCACAGTCGACATCTTAGATTCTGCTTTACCGAAATAAAACAGATCACATGCAGTTGTAAACGCTAAAACGATGTAATTTACGTAAAAATAAACGTGTTTTGTTAGGGAAGAAAGTGGCCGTCCGCCATTGAAGTTTTTGACTTGACTGATTAACACAGATTAAAAATGTTGCGTTCCTCCTATTATGCCATTGGACTTATATTTTAATCCGTAGAAAAAATATTTTCTCAACTACCTCTATATAATTTTCATAAAATTCAACAAAAAAGTAATTATAAACTTATTAAACTGCATTTTAGTGTATGAATTAAAAGATTGTGTCAGAAATTATATTACTGTTTTTCATAGATAAAGAAGTATTTTGCGTAGAATGAAACGTAATTGAGAAACCTTGAACAAAGCGACATCTAGTGAACGTAAATGACATCAGTTAATAGGGTAGCAAGTTATTAAAATTACCCTTATATATGGTAATTAATTTTAATGAATGTTATGCCATTTTTTTATAAATATAAATGCCATTTTTTATAAACCAAAAAATGGCACTCACTATCCTTTTACAATTAAACGGAGTTGATTTTTGGGGTGCCTTTAGTGAGCCACTAAAACCGGATCGGCATTGGTCACATTTATTTTTTTTTTCTCTCACGTGGGTTGTAATGTGGATTACCAGCCCTGGTGTCAGCGTTATTATTGAGCCGCCAAAGGCCCCTGACATGGCTCATGTAACAACTTCTTACTTACGTTCCATTTATCTGCATCATCATCATCATTTTCCTGCCCTTATCCCACTTTAAGTGGGGTCGGCACAACATGCATACCTCTTCCATTCATTTTTATCAGTCGTGATCTCGGCACATAGGATAGGATATTCTATTGAACTGCAAACATTATAATTTGTTTGATTTTTAGAATTACCCCATGAAAAAGGGAAAAAAATCATGCAAAACTATTCTTATTTGTTAAATTGGTTTATTATCTCTTACGCCCAAGAAGTCACTAATATCGGTTCGGATGGCAGACATAAAGACTGAAACTCAGACTAGTTATACGATAATCGAGGTTATTACGAATTCGAGTCCACCACAAGTCGCGGGCAACAGCTAGTTAGATTAAAATTACACGAGGTGATTTTTTAACTTTTATAGCAACACTGTTGCTGTCATTATTTTTATGACGTATTATTTTTTATCTCACTCGCGTGTTCGTCACCGGGTGAACGTGCTTAGAATATTACTTGGGATAAAAACGATTCAATAATTTGTTGTTAGTGAAAAGTTAATACTTTATAATGTGTTATTGTGTTTTATAATCGTAGTTTTGCCATCAAAAAGTTGCTGTTCATCGTAAAAGCAGGTAATAGGCGATGACCTTTGTTTGTTGATACAGCTAAAATTAAATAGCATGCATGTGTTTGTATCCGGGGCTGCGTCGGGGACTTGTGTGTGTGCGTAAACGTCAAATTTCCAAGAAATTCGCCTCGGGAATTTGTAGCTTCGCTCGATACAGGTAAACGAACAATTCAAGCCTTTGCCAGACTCGCCTGGCGTGAAAATTAAAAAAACTATTTCAGCCATTACGGCGAATATAATTTTTAAAAGGTCCCTTATAGTGTACACACTTGTTGCTAAAGTTACCGCGCAATTTATAGTTTTAATTCTTCACCGTGAGAAAAATCTATTCGTGCTATGAAATAAGGTAATTTTATAGCTATTATGCATAATTACATAGAGTATTACTAATTGCCATTATTCAATGAAGTCGTGCTTATTAAGTTTACATTTATTTATGCAATATATTTATAGGTTTTTAGACATAATATCATCTCTTGTGAATGTACTATTGTTACAGTACTACCCAAGTTCCAGGAATTGTCATTAGTTTTCTGTGTAGTGAGGCTTTCTGAACGCTTTATTTGAACTATAAAAAACTTATTGTGTTTTAAAACCAAGGTTCTTAAGTAAAATTTGTATATTACAAAATAATTTGAAAGTTATAAAGTGAAAAGTAGGTAATTAATTTAATTGAATTTATAATATTCAGAATTGATAAATGGGATGTATGAAGGATTTTTTACCTTATTAGATTAATGAGTAGACCCATTAAATAATCTAGTATTTAATCCTTCAGTTAAATGATCTTAGTTGATTTATTATAAATAAAATAAAATGTTAATAATGAAATACACTATAATACTGTGTGTTTGCAAATGTAACTGCAACATATACATATAAAAGAAGTTTTATAAGCTACTTTTAGTTGGCCGGATTACCTACATTAACTTATTTATTATGTTTAAGGCTAGAAAAATATGAAACTGTAACTTTCTTTTTAAAATGAGTGACTTTACAGGCTATGTTCCCTAAAAATAATATCGTCCCTTAGCTTACAACACCGCTCAAGTCGAAAATTGGCACTTACATATTACATACATTTTACATATTAATGCCATTGGATGAAGAAAATAAAGGTTAAAATAAAGTAAATCGTCAAAATAAGTATAAATAATTATTTATTAACCGCTAACTAGAGTATGTATTAAGTAGCAATAAAAAAATCTACAGATATTTAAAATAAGACATTTTATTTCGTCTCCTGTAAAGTTGGTAAAAAGATATAGATGGCGCTGTGAACTTTTTTTTTCTTTTTTTTTTATGGCACTAGTGTTGCTTTGTGCCAATGATCTGTGAACTTGATAATTACTTATTTTCTCATTACTCGGGTACATAATTATTCCAAAATACAATGTAAAGGCAGAAGCATATATAAAAACAATTCTTCCTTGATATTTAGATTACATTCTGTATAGAATTATGTTGCTACCTATATTGCTTCTCTTTATTTTAATTAGAGTAATAATGGGTGGAAGATGTGTTGTGCCTGGTTGTAATAACATGGGTTATCATTTATACCTAGAAACTAAGATAAAATATGCATATCTCTGTTATCCATGAAATTAGAAGGTTAAATGAAGGAAAATCTGTTCAGCGCTTTGTACGTATATTGTTTTTGAGAAACATAACTTTGAAAATTCCTCATTACATACATACACACATAAACTCACGCCCGTAATCCCAAATGGGGTGGGCAGAGCCACAAGTAATCAAAGACAACTTGCAGCCACTGTTGATACCAAGTCCTAAGATGGATATGATGAACCTTATGGTGATAAGGGATCAGCCTATCGCCCATGACATTAGTCCATCATGTTAGAGAACGCAATCCCTCATTGCTGTGCCCAATCTGAGTCCACCTTATGTTACCAACCTTCTACCATGTAGAATGCAATAAATTATATGGCTATAATTACTATAATCAAATAAATGACATATTATGACAATTAAAATCTACAATAGTATTCCAAATGCTATAAAAAAAACAGAAAATTGAAAGTCTTTTATAAAACAATTAAAATTATTCCTACTAAATAAAAGTTATTATAATATTGAAGAGTTTTTTAATGATAAACAGATTGTTGGATAAGGTGCTTAGGTAAGTATATAATTATGTATTGTGTATTTGCTTAAGTACTTTATTTGATTTGTATAGTTTTAAATATTATACAATAAATAAATAATATATTTTTTTAAATATTGTATTTTAGACTGTGATGTATATCATAATGTAATAATTTTGTAAGTGTATAATAATTTTGTTACCTTTAACTTGTTTAATTCATAATTAACTATCATCATCATCATCACCAGCCCATTAACGTCCCCATTGCTGGGGCACGGGCCTTCCCTATGGACGGATAGGGAGATCGGGCCTTAAACCATCACGCGGGCCCAGTGCGGTTTGATGGTTATTAACGACTGCTAACGTAGCCGGGACCAACGGCTTAGCGTGCCTTCCGAAGCACGGAGGAGCTTGACATGAAAACTTTTTTTGTGGTCACCCATCCTATGACCGGCCTTTGCGAAAGTTGCTTAACTTCAACAATCGCAGGCCGAGCGCGTTTACCGCTGCGCCACCGAGCTCCTCAATTAACTATAATAACTATGTATAATTAACTATGTTACTTACTAATATTTTTTATAATGAAGCTGCTGTCACCTCTTACGTTGCTGTGCCCTTGCAGGGCGTCACATGTACCTAATACCATGTATGTAACACCTAACTGCTTGTGACTTTGCAATGAATAAATGAATATGAAATGAAAGGGGATAATACAGAGAATGTATATGGGTCGTTCTTCTTTTTTATCGACAATAAAAAGACATTTTCCCAATTAATCGGACTTAACATCTTTAAAATTATAACGGCAATAAATATTTTAAAACATCATATAAAGATCTGTCCGTAAAGGACTATTTAGTGGTTCTCTTTATCTTGGTAAAATACTTTTCTTTGCAGGCGTCTTCCAAAAAATATTGTGACAGAGTGGCCCTTTTCATCGGAGACAGCATTTCAATATACCACTCTGTCACAAAATTTTGTGAAAAACAATGAAGCTACGTTAATAACTAATTGAGGAACCGATTAGTATTTTGCTTGTATTTTGAGTATAATAAGATAACTATATTTTTGGACAATGGAAACATGAAATAAAATTCTAAAACATAACTTATTAAAAGCAGTACGTAAGACAGATCATTGTCGATAAAAAAGAAGAACGACCCATATACCGCTGTGTACGAATGTCTAGCTAAACAAGTGTCACGTTTTCGCCGCATTTTTGTATCAAGCACTGTATCTACGCCAGTGGTAAATCAATGTTCATACCATACCCCCTCCGATTGGTTGAGGGGAGGCCTGTACCCAGAAGTGGGACGTATATAGGCTGTTTATGTTATGTTATTGACTCCAGTTCAGTCCGTAGCCTTATTGCTAGAGTCGATTAATTCTTTCAAATATTTTTCCTCTCAGACGACGCCCTGAGCCGAGGTTCGCGCCCTACTGGGCACCCTCAGGGCTGTTGTCTTAAACGTTGTATCGGGTGAGAGCCTTCAGCGCTCCCCATTTGTCCGACCAAGTAGTTAATGCCATCTGTGGCAAATCTACAATAAGTCACGTCAAAAAAAAAGTATGCTTATTGGTTATTACGCCTGTATCCCCGAAGAGGTAGACAGAGAAAAGGGTTTATTCCTCGTTCGTCCTGAAGTTTTGTCCCACATTCCAAAAAATTCTTAGTTCGTCCCATATCAATTTCGAAGTCTTGCTTCGTCCCAAATTATAAGTAGGTACTTTAAAGGTATAGTCAACAAAAAAGATTACTTACTTACTTATTTTTTTAAAGTTAAATACCAATAAAACAAGTCTTATCATTAAAATTTAAATCACTTTTATTATTCAGTATCACATTCAAAATCACAGAAATGTTATGTTATAATAATTTTAAATAAATACAGAACAGTCAGATCTATGAGAAACAATAATAAGGCAATATTTACAATTAAAAATATAAAAAAAAATATTTATTAAGTTTTATTATAATAAAATAATACGAGTAATATTTAAAATAATAGGTAATCCTTTTTTGCTGATTGTACAATATAGTAAGTTTGGCATTATAAAAAAAAACATGGGCCGTATAAGGAATACAAAATGGGACGAAGTAGGAATAAAATATTTAAAATTATATTTTGGGACGAAGGAAGAATACTGTTCGGGACGACATAGGAATTTTTTATGTGGGACAAAACTCAGTGGGACAAACGAAGAATAAATCCAAAAAATGTACCTGTCTGTCTGTGTCTGAGGTGTCCGGAAGTAATAAATGTTTCTTTCTTTCTTCCTTTCTTTAAAAGTCACCTCTGGTTTATTTTAAGCATTTTTTTTTTGTTACAGATTAAAGCTGATAGGTGTGGTTTCTGAACGAAGACATTGTATTTGGTAAGTTAAGCGATATGTCAACTACTACAGGATACAGCCTACCCCAATGGCAAATGGGCGTTATGTTATGTATTAGGAGCGGCGGCCCCTCAGCCCCTTAAAATAAAAAATGACACCACCCACACCACAAACCACTTTAGACCACAAAAAAAATACAAAGTTTTCATCTCGAGCTCCTCCGTGCTTCGGAAGGCACGTTAAGCCGTTGGTCCCGGCTGCACTAGCAGTCGTTAATAATCACCAATCCGCACTGGGCCCGCGTGGTGGTTTAAGGCCCGATCTCCCTATCCATCCATAGGGCAGGCCCGTGCCCCAGCTGTGGGGACGTTAATGGGCTGTTGATGATGATGACTAGTTGGAAAATAGCCTATTCATACCCAGAATAGATAGCTTAGTGCTTGAAACTTAGGTCAAGATAAGCAACTGCCTAGAACTTATAATTATCTAAGCGTATTAATTAGTTTAATTTAAAATAACAGATGAACAAACATTTCCTAGGAAATAACTTTGTTTTGACTTATTTGATTCAACCCAAACACAATAATATCTTTATTGGTTAGATAACGGGATAATGTTAGGGGGATGCAACAGCAACACATCTTTTAAATCAATGAGGGTATATTACAAGTTATTTAATAACTAGAGGAACTCATTTAATACCAGACATTTTTATCATTTAGGTAATCATTAATCTTATAATAAGGTTTTTTACATAAAGTAAGCTTCACATGGGCTTTAAATTTATTCTCTGACAAATTTAAAATATTATCTGGTATTTTATTGTAAAAACGTACCCCATAAAAGATGAATTTAATTTACTTAATCTAGAATTTTGAATAGCAATTTTATTTTTATTCCTTGTATTCCTTGTATTGTAAGTATGCCTTTCACAGTTTATCGGAAGGAGAGATACATTTTTACGTACATACATATTGGTGCTAATTCCTGTAAATACCATCTAATTTTATTTTAAGTTATATCTGTCATTTTCTTATCCGCCGAAAAGGAAAGGGACGGGTAATCGACAGGCATAAAATTTATGGAACACACGTCAATTTTAAGCAGAAATCAAAACAACCGTCTAAACATTTTACATCGGCCAATAACCCGACAGAATTAAGTTGACAACACACGTCGAACGGTTTGCATACTAGTGAGATACTTTTTGATTCGCCCGGGTTATACTTTCATTTACTCATTCTTCCTAAAATTTACGACTGTCAACCATCCGCCTCTTTCCTTGCCAATAATGCCCCCGATTCCTGCAGACACCACCTAATTTTATTTTAAGTTATATCCGTCATTTTCATATCCGTCGAAAAGGAAAGGGACGGATGATTTACAGCTCTTAATTTTAGGAAGAATGAGTAAATGAATGAATAACCCGGGCGAATCAAAAAGGTACGTCGCTGGTATTCAATCCGTTTGACGTGCTGTCTACTTAACTGTGTCGGGTTATTGACGGATGTAAAATTTTTAGACGGTTGGTTTAGATTTGTGCTTAAAATTGACGTGTGTTCCATAAATTTTATGCTTGTCGATTACCCGTCCCTTTCCTTTTCGGCGGATAAGAAAATGACAGATATAACTTAAAATAAAATTAGATGGTATTTACAGGAATTAGCACCAATGTTTTCATAAATATATTGACTTGCGACTTTTGACTGAAGAGAGTTTATGTATGTATGTATTCGTAGAAAAACACGACAGTTTACTTATTATTAAAATATTAATGGCTTTATAGGTTAATTTATTAACATCAATTAATGTTAATGTTTATCTAATATTATGTCATTCAACTACGAGTATTAATTTGCAAAACTTTCGTAATTATTACAATTTGATGATCAATTTGTAATATTATTATGTTCTTCTATACCTATAATTTAATTAACGGCCTCCGTTGTCCAGTGGTTGAGCGTCGGGTTCGAATCCCGGTGGGGACATATCACTAAAATCACTTTGAGATCCCTAGTTTGGTTAGGACATTACAGGCTGATCACCTGATGGTCCGAAAGTAAGATCAGTGTTTCGGAAGGCACGTTAAGCCGTTGGTCCCGGTTACTACTTACTAATGTAAGTATGTAGTCGTTACTTGAACCGTGTCAGTGACCTCTGGCGGGTTAATAACCCTGACACCAGGGTTGATGAGGTTGGTAATCCACCTCACAACCCACACGATAAGAAGAGTTGATAATTTGCCTTTTTTTGTTCGCAGAGCAACCATGTCGCTCTGGGCCAGAGCTCAGCAGCTTCCTCCGGACAGCTTGCAGAAGGTGAGCCTTCATCATCATTGATACATATCATCATCATCAGCAGTGATGTGCCTTCCCGGGAATGGAATGTAGTTGTGAGTGTGTGAGTGTGTGTGAGAGGGTGTGTAAAAGAGTAAAACATAAAAGGAATACAAAGTATACACGGTGTTAGTGACATCGTAACGAATACTCAGAGGGATGATTCAGACCATGATTCTGAGTTAATATCAAGTGGAATTTTCCGTCGCAAAATTCATGTTATTTTTTAATTTTTTTAAATTATTTTCAATTCTATACTTCTGCGATGGAAAATTCCACTTGATATTAACTCAGAATAATCAGCTGAATCATCCCTCTCAGTATTCGTTACGATGACACTTACACCCCATACAAGTACATACAGTAGCCATACAAGTAGGTATGGGTGTTAGTGACACTGTAACGAATACTGAAGGGGATGATTCAGACCATGATCCTGAGTCGATATCAAGTGGAATTTCCTGTCGGAGAAGTCATGAAAATTTTAGAGCTTGTTTAAATTATTTTCCGTTCCATACTTTTGCGACGGAAAATTCCACTTGATATCAACTCAGAATTATGGCCTGAATCATCTCTCAAAGTTTTCGTTACGATGTCACTAACACCCTGTATATATTTTTTTATTATACAAATTTGATCACTTTAGTGTTAATGAATTTTGATCTTATTCGATAATTATTCTTGATAATAAATTGGGTTTATGAAGTTATGGGAGTTTTATGAAGAAATATGCAATAATTCCTCAGTGTCCTCGTACGAAAGTTTAAGAAGCCACTTTGTTATTTTGGTTTTACACTCGTATCTAGTCTTCATAGTGGTTAGAGCGTTAGGCTCACGATCTGGAGGTCCGGGTTCGATTCCCGATGGGGACATTGTCGAAATCACTTTGTGACACTGACCTTTGTTTGTAAAGGACTTTTCAGGCTTGAATTACCTGATTGTCCGAAAAAGTAAGATGATACCGTGCTTCGGAGGGTACGTTAAGCCGTTGGTCCCGGCTATTAGCCGTAAAATATCCTCCACCAAACCGCATTGGAGCAGCGTGGTGGAGCATGCTCCATACCCCCTCCGGTTGATTGAGGGGACGCCTGTGCCCAGCAGTGGGACGTATATAGGTTGTTTATGTATGTATGTACACTCATATTTATTTAGTGAATATAAAGATATGATTATGAATTATGAATTTCTTCAGGTTATTCAAATTCAAAAATATCTTTATTCATTAGGTAACATAGTTACACTTTGAATCGTCAATTTTTACATAACGAACGTCTCATCCGCCTAAAACTACTGCAGCTCCTCACAACCTGTATAGCCGTAAGTTAGGTAAGCGGACCCCGTGAAAAACGGACCCCGTGAAAAACGGACCCCGTGAAAAACGGACCCCGTGAAAAACGGGACTATGCTAGGGAGATGATGGTGTTTTAAGTGTAATTTGTTTGTTATGATCAACCAGGTGCGTGCAATATACGGAGAGCACTTCCCTATAGAGGTGCGACACTGTCTGGCACCATGGATAGAGAGTCGTATTTGGTGAGTATTCCGCATCATCATCATCAGCCGTACGACGCCCACTGTTGGGCATAGGCCTCCCCCAAGGATCTCCACGACGATCGGTCCTGCGCTGCCCGCATCCAGCGGCTTCCCGCGACCTTCACCAGATCGTCGGTCCACCTTGATAAGATAAGATAAGATTCTTTATTTGCCATAAATGCAGTGTGACAGATGTTACAAAAAAATATAGTTTACCGTGCATTTAGATTACATAAATCATGCAAAATTAATAAAATTTAAAATATAAAAGTGTCAATACAAAGGTCCTATTATGAAATTAGTTGTTGTACAGATTTAAATAAATGTCATTAAATTAATTCACATAAACCAAATTCAAATTTAATAAAAGTCAATAAAAATTATAGAAAACTAATAAAATATAAATAGAAGTATAACAAAATTATTTTTCATTCAACAACGCTAAGTCAAAGTTCAAATAATAAAACATAATACAACAAAGTGCAAACACGATGCGGGTAGAAATCTATCAATTATTTTTCTTACTTAGATATTCTTGTAGCGGGCCTACCCACTGAGCGTCGTCCGACACGTGGTCGTTCTAGAACCTTTCCGCCCCAGCGGCCATCGGTTCTCCTCGCTATGTGTCCTGCCCACTGCCACTTCAGCTTTGCAATTCTCCGAGCTATGTCGGTGACTTTAGTTCTCCTGCGGATCTCCTCATTTCTGATTCGATACCACAACACAAGTATTCCGTATACCACATATAATTATTATGTGGGTACAAGGTTAAGGTTTTTTCTTTTTTTAGAGAAAGATACTTTATTTCTCAAAAGAATACATTCGATTCGCTTACTGAGAAACAATCAATTTCATATAGTAGTTTTAAACAACATTGGAATTGGACTGAGGTAGGTAGGTACTTACTTACGTAGGTAAACATGTCCAGAACCTTGAAAATGAATATTGGGAAAAAGACATGGGAATGGAAAATGAAATGGAAGATTTTATTATAAAAGTCGGAGATACCAGTGACGAAGATTCTTTAAGTTTTTGTAGCGATACGTTAGATGATTCAGATGAATAAATATTAACTTAAATGAAAACGTGGTATTATTTTATTCACATTTTGTTACATACATAATAAAAATATATCGATATTGAAAACGTCACGTCACTAGAGAATTGCCATGTCGACCTGTCGTCTACAATAGCAACTTTCGCAAAAGCACGTCATAGGATGGGTGACCACAAAAAAAAAAAAAAACTAACCTGGGGGGTTAAAAAGGCCTCATCTAAATATTATATTTTTAACTTATAAATAGAAAAAAGAAAATGTTTTTCGTTAGTTTTATTTGGTAATCAGGGTCTCATAATTTATCTTGAATATAGCAGACGAACCAATTGATTTTTACTAATTCAGTATTGATGTTTTTTTTTATTTGATGGTGCCCCCCAGGACCCAGGAGACGGATGAGAACCAGCGCTTCTTCCTAGAGGAGCTGCTCCAAGAGATCCAGACCCACGCCGACCTGATGATGTCTCCGGACACCTTCCTCACCAAGATGAAGTTGCTGGAGGCCGCCAAGAATTTCCACCTGCACTACACGTGAGTGTGAATACACACACACACACTCCACCCACACATACACACACACTTCGCCCCTCCCACACACGCACACACACACACACACACACACACACACACACACACACACACACACACACACACACACACACACACACACACACACATACACACCAAAACGCCAGCAAGTCATTAATTCTAATATTATATATGTATATAAAAAAATGAGCATAAAACCTGCCTATTTCTCCCATGAGGTGTCGCTACTGTTGAGTGTTCTTAAACTTTGACAGTTCCCCATACTATTTGAGTAAACAGACATAAAATTTTTTGGTAATTAAAGCACATAATAACGGGTACTTACCGCGTTTAAATGGGGATATGAGACTCCCGATATTTCGACACTAGTAATAGGTTTGGTAAAAAGCTTGAAACGGCCTAATGTGGTGAAAAAACGTGAGGACACAGTGAGTGCGGTTTGTCGTAGTGAGTTTGGTGCGAGTTCAGATGGTTCCGAACATTCCGATATCAAAAACATAAACAAGCGGCAAAGAAAGAGGGTAGACAGATATGTCTGCCCGTAGAAAATTATGGATCTACCTACTCCACTTCAATCTCATCAGTCATCCCGTGATCATGGCACTTGCAACAGTGTTGAAATATCGGAAGTCTCATATCCCCATTTAAACGCGGTAAGTACCCGTTATTATGTGCTTTAATTATGATAATAACCGCGTAAACTTAAAACAATGTATAATGTTTTGGTAAACAGTTAACAGCCTCCGTGGTCTAGTGGTTAGAGCGTTAGGCTCACGATCTGGAGGTCCGGGTTCGATTCCCGAAGGGGACACTGTCGAAATCACTTTGTGAGACTGTCCTTTGTTTGGTAAGGACTTTTCAGGCTTGAATCACCTGATTGTCCGAAAAAGTAAGATGATTCCGTGCTTCGGAGGGCACGTTAAGCCGTTGGTTCCGGCTATTAGCCATAAAAACGTCCCACTGCTGGGCACAGGCCTCCCCTCAATCAACCGGAGGGGGTGGAGCATACTCCACCACGCTGCTCCACTGCGGGTTGGTGGAGGTGAACGGATTTTCATGCGGTTCTTTTTTAATAGATAGAGTGATTTAAGAGGAAGGTTTATATGTATAATAACATCCATTAAATAGTGGAGATTTACTGTTATTTTTGAGGTTTTTAATGTGATGTCGTAAATAATTTCATTTTTTCCTCAGCATTGCACCCGAGCGAAGCCGGGGCGGGTCGCTAGTAAAAAAACATCATCATCAATTTAAGAGCCACGCTCCTGTCGGTGTAGCATGTAAAAAAAAAGATTTTAAGAAAGAAGATTTTAAGATTTGAAGATTTTTTTTTATTTCTTAGTAAAAAATGTAATGGTGTTTTTTTTGCAGCCACGCCCCCCACGAGTTGTACCTGTACATGCGTCGGTGTCTGGCCATGGAGATGGAGGTGATCCAGAGCGCAGGCGCGGTCTATGGCGCCGTGCCGCACACAGAGAGGAAGTATAGCGAGGTACGTACATAAAGAAAGAAAGAAATTATTGTTAAAGGACACTACATAATAACAGTTCACAAACATCGAACTCAAAACTTACTCAAATTGACAATATAGATATAGAACGGACACTCCGCCTCACAATGACTCCCTCAATACACCCCTCCCACTCCCCCACTCACGTACACTCCCTTTTCCTGCCCATTACCACCCCACCCACTTCCTTGCCCACTCCCCCTCCTCCCCCATCCCACTCCCACTCCCCCAAACACTCCACTCCCCACTCTCCCTTCTCCCTTCCCCTTCCACTCCTCACTCCCCCAACCACTCCCCACTCCCCCTTCCACTCCTCACTCCCATCAACCACTCCTCACTCCCATCAACCACTCCCCACTCCCCCTTCCACTCCTCACTCCCCCAACCACTCCCCACTCCCCCTTCCACTCCCCACTCCCTCTTCCACTCCCCACTCCCTCTTCCGGTCCCCACTCCCCCTTCCATTCCTCACTCCCCCAACCACCCCCACTCCCCCTTCCACTCCTCATTACCCCTTCCCTCCCACTCCCCACTCCCCTTTCCATTCCACTCCCCCTTCCCTCCCACCAGTCCACCTCCCACCACCCCTCACACTCCCCCTTTCACTCCCCACTCCCACTCCCCGTCCCACTCGCCCTCCAACTCCCCTCAGTTCGCCAACACAATGTTTTGTTTCCTTGGTTACAGCTGATCACAGGGCTACAGTCAGTGCGCCAGAAGGTCAACATGGTGAGCGAGGACATACGCACGCTGCAGTCCAACATCGAGTCATTCTCGCTACAGTACCACGAGTGCTTGAAGAATAAGGGTGAGTGAACTTTTTTGATTGTTGATTGCCAGGTTTCTGCCGGCGACCTCCCCGCGAGGACGTCTCCCCCTTCTTACCCGACTGCGGCGAAGCAAAAAGGAGGGTTATGTGTTTGACCGCTATGTATGTATCTCTTCTTCTTCCTTGCGCTATCCCACTTTAGGTGGGGTCGGCTCTCCTAATTTTGCGGCGCCATGACATTCTGTCTAGGGTTGTCGGGTCGGGTAAATTTTCATTTTTCAATAATCGGGACATGCTGGTCCACCAAGTATAAGGAGGGCGTCCTCTGCCTCTTTTGTTCTCGGGCAGGCAAAGAGCTGTGTGGACTACATGCTGCTGGTCTCTACGCATTACGTGGCCATACCACCTCAAACGACTTTCTTTCAGCTTATCGGGTATAGGGGCTACTTTGAAGCTTCCGCGAACGTACTCGTTTCTAATTTTGTCTTGCCTAGTCACCCCTCCCGACCATCGAAGCATTGTATGTATAAGATAAAAAAAAAATATTGTGTATAAAATGTACAGTTATAAATCATAGTTGCAGTTTATAGTTGCGAATTACGTCTCACAAAATTTTGCCTTTTTTGGGTATCTATTTATTTATTTATGAAACAAATAAAAGAGAAGGTGCAGGTCGTGTCGTATCGGGAGGTGAAGGATTTGGCGGGAAGAAGAGAGGAATGGCGGTTACTCTACCGACAAGAGCGCAGCTCTTAAATAGAGAGAGAGAGATTTATTTATTAAGAACTACTACATCATATCTACAGGGTGTTGATGTATCGATGTCACTAACACACACACACACACACACACACACACATGATAGATAGATAGATGGATAGAATCTTTACCTTTCCTTTTCTTATTTTTAAGTTTTTTTTTCTTTTTTTTTCTTTTTTTTTATAGAATGAGAAGAGAAGATTAAAATAATCAAAACACATAATAACGGGTTCTTACCGCATTTAAAGCAGGGATATGAGACTCCCGATATTTCGACACTGTTGCAAGTGCCATGATCACGGGATGACTGATGAGATTGGAGTGGATTAAAATAACGTTGTAATATCGTGCAGGCCACATCAACTACCTCCAGCAGACGGGGCAGATGACCAACGAGCGCCGCGAGCTGGAGGCGTGTCTGCGAGTCCAGATCGAGGACATGGAGAGGAAGCTCAATGCCCTGGTCAGTATCCTTCAGATTCAGATTTATTTAGTTCATCTTCTTATTGTGTGGGCTGTGAATACCAACCCCATCAACCCTGGTGTCAGGGTTATGATTGAGCCGCAAAGTATTCGGAACCGCCTGATTCACGTGTCCTCCAAAGCACAGATTATCTTTTTTTCGGACAATCGAGTGGTCAGCCTGTAATGTCCTATAACCAAACTAGGGATCACAAAAAAATTTTCGTGATGTGTCCCCACCGGGATTTGAACCCGGGACCTCCAGATCGTGAGCCCAACGCTCAAACCACTGGTACACAGAGGCTGTACTATACTAAAATGTATAATGATTTCATTTATTAAAGTCATATCTCTCTTGACAGGTTGCTCAGATCAACCAGTCACAGATGCAGCTGGTTGACCACATGAAAGAGAACATAGCCAACCTGGGACAGCTGCAGTCGCAGGTGTTGGACGAGGAGTTGATCAAGTGAGTGGTTGAATCAGACTCAGAATCATTTATTCACCATAATTGTCATGGATAAACTTGTTGAAGGTCAATGTAACATTTTTGAATTTACGTCATTTCGCAAGGTGTTATCCTCGTAAAGCCGAGGTTTCCAAACACAGTAGTAAAAAATGGAGTTCGGATTTTAAAAGGACTGTCGGCGTTATGACCTTAAGGCTGAGGTGAAGAAATGACAAGAAACTGCAACAGCAACACATCTTTTAAATACTATAAACCTCTCTGCACCTGACCATTACAATAAATCTCTTTATAAACAATTCTGCTCACCCCGTACAGATGGAAGCGCGAACAGCAGCTGAGCGGCAACGGCGTGCCGATGCAATCGAACCTCAACACTATCCAGGAGTGGTGCGAGTTGCTCGCAGACCTCATTTGGACCTCCAGGCAGCAGGTAAATGATGATAACTTAACACACACCCACACCCACCCACAGACACACACTCCATCACACACCCTCCTTCATAGACACCGTCACACACACCATCATACATACTCTCTCTCTCTCTCAAACATACACACACCCCACCCACCCTCTCACTCACCATCCACCGTCTCTAATGCACACACACACCTCCCCACCCACCCTCTCCCACTCATCCCCCCCATCCACCCTCTAACGCACACACACACACCCCTCCCCACCCACCCTCTCCCACTCACCCTCCCATCCACCGTCTCCAATGCACACACACACACACACACACACACACACACACACACACACACACACACACACACACCTCCCCACCCACCCTTTCCCACTCATCCTCCCATCCACCCTCTCTCTACTACACTCACACACAGACCCTCTTTCTCTCCCTCTAAAACACACACCCGCTCACACAGATTTTTCCACTGCAGTTTCCGTATTCCTTCATCATGTGTTACTTCATTGTTTTTTCCTTCAGGTGAACAACGTGGCTCGTATCAACAGCAAGACCATAGTGGAGCTGCGGCAGCCACATCTGGCCGAGATGCTGGATGAGATGAGCAAACAGGTAGGCTGTAGTTTATGTCATGGTATAAGAAGACCAGGTCTGCTCAATCCTATGACAAGCCGCCATTGCTAGCCCATTGAGCCCATTGTAAGTCTGTTCGTATACTACACTTTGCTGTTTCTAGCATGTGAAACAAATTACCAAATTAGTAAAAATAAATATTATTAAACACTTACAAGTAAATTCTCGTCTCACCAAATTTAATTTAATTGTACGCCTACCGGCAGATCACAGCGGTCTTATTATTATCTTTGTAACATCTACCCACTGTACCTGTGTGTCACAATAAATGATTTGAGTTTGAAAAAAAAATGATGACGTAAGTGTTACCATTAAATTGGTATCTCCAACATTCCAAGGACGTAAATTTGAGCGTGTGTCTGAAGCAGCAAACAATTATATCGTGTGGGTTGTGAGGTGGATTACCAACCTCATCAACCCTGATGTCTACTTACTACTTACTGATGTAAGTACGTAGTCGTTACATGAGTCATGTCAGGGGCTTTTGGCGGCTCAATAGTAACCCTGACACCAGGGTTGATGAGGTTGGTAATCCACATCACAACCCACACATATAGAAGAAGAAGAAGATTGAACTTATGTTTTCGTTTCCCCGTAGGTTACAAGCCTGCTGTCTACCCTGGTAACGTCGACGTTCGTGATCGAGAAGCAACCGCCGCAAGTTATGAAGACCAACACACGGTGAGGGGTCTATATTAAAAAAAAAAAAACATACTTAAATATATCGTATAACAAAACCGGCGGGCTTAGCACCGTAAGCACGCGACTCTTTCTCGCCGCGACAGAGATCGCCTGTCTCCTTCTGTGCAGTACTGTGAGAGAGTGACGGGTGACGTATGTCGAGGCGAGAAAGAGTCGCGCGCTTACGGTACTAAGCCCGCTGGTATCCTCAAAAGTGACAGCTAACATTTCAAGGTTAGCCCAGCTGACGTCACCCCGCCCTGCGTTGCCATTTTGTAAAAAATAAATTACCCACGACCAATGTTTTTATATTTACTTTGCAAGGACATTTTGAGCTATTAGCAAAAAAAATACAAAAAACATACAAAAAAAATAAACAAATTACAAATTACTACAAACAAACAAATAACTACAAAAAACTAAAAAAAAAACAAACATTACAAATTACTTATTGTTTTAATGACTTTTACAATGTGACAAGTTACAGTAATTACTAAGTATGTTAGTCGGTAATAATAAAGATCTCACAATCCGGAGGTGACCGGGTGCGAATCCCGGTGGGGACATATCACAAAAATCACTTTGTGATCCCTAGTTTGGTTAAGACATTACAGGCTGATCACCTGATTGTCCGGAAGTAAGATGATCCGTTCAGGAGGCACGTTAAGCCGTTGGTCCCGGTTACTATTTACTGATGTAAGTACGCAGTCGTTAGAGTCATGTCAGGAGCCTTTGGCGGGTCAATAGTAACCCTGACACCAGGGTTGATGAGGTTGGTTGGGTGCAAATTGCACCCATCATGCAAATTGCACCCATATTTCTTGCGAATCAATAGAACTCTCACATAATGCCTTCCTTTGCACTCTGTACGCACACTGTACGCACGCACTCACACACACGTAACACCCACTCACCACAATTCACACTACTCACAAACACATCTATACATGTACATCTTTTGTTTATCAAGGAACACAATACTATTACTTTTTTTTAATATTATTATTATATAAATTATATAAGTACCTTTTTGTTTGAATGCCTGCACATAGAATAAGGTTCAATGTTGCTGTTATATTCCGGGGGAAGGCCTGATGACCTTTATTACAAGTTTTTAACTTAGTTTAGGCATCAGCCCTTTCACAAAATCTGTCAGTTTAAATTAGTAAATTGTCATGTACAATGTTTTTGTGTGGGGAAATAAATATTTTTCTTTCTTTCTTTCTTTGGTAATCCACCTCACAACCCACACGACAGAAGAAGATCCTGAGTACCTCAATAGGAATTACAGTTGTTCTGTGTTTCAGGTTTACTGCAACTGTCCGCTTGTTGGTTGGTGGTCAACTCAATGTGTACATGACTCCACCACGAGTTAGCGTAAGTATACATCCTTCACCAAATTCATCATCATCATCTTCCTAGCATTATCCCGTTTTCCTTTATATGAACTCAGAACCCGACAGCACCACAGTGGAGCAGCGTGAATACATTCAATACCAGACATTTTTATCATTTAGGTAGTCATTAATCTTATACGTGGCGCAGCGGTCAACGCGCTCGGTCTGCGATTGTTGAAGTTAAGCAACTTCCGCAAAGGCCGGTCATAGGATGGGTGACCACAAAAAAAAGTTTTCATCTCGAGCTCCTCCGTGCTTCGGAAGGCACGTTAAGCCGTTGGTCCCGGCTGCATTAGCAGTCGTTAATAACCATCAATCCGCACTGGGCCCGCGTGGTGGTTTAAGGCCCGATCTCCCTATCCATCCATAGGGAAAGCCCGTGCCCCAGCAGTGGGAACGTTAATGTGCTGATTATGTTGAGGGCTATTATCCATACGAAGGTTTTGACACATCTTTATTCTGATTCCGGACGTATTATATTTATAATAAGCTGGTGTTGTTTGTGTTCATGTCCAGGTGGTAATAATATCGGAGCAACAAGCTCAACTGCTGCTGAAGAGCGAGACGGCTGCCGGGCGTGGTAAGCAGCCGGTGGAGTGTGGGGACATCCTGAACAACACAGGCACCATGGAGTACCAGCCCACCAGCCGCCAGCTCAGCGTCAGCTTCAGGTATTTATTTATTCAACATTTCATCATCATCATCAATTTAAGAGCCACGCTCTTGTCGGTGTAGCAATAATGTTACTTACTACTACTCTGACGACTCTGGGCGCCATTCCACTCGCGTCAGTCAGAGTACTGCGGGGCGGAAGGCAAAAGGGAAACCACTGCCCTATATTTCCCTAAAAAAGTAGCATTAATAAAAAAGAACCCCACTAAAATTGCGACGAAAAATTCCACTTGCTTTTTTTTTGTTCTTTTTTCTTGTTTTTTTTTGTTATCTCAGAATCATGAGCTGAATCAGCCCTTAAGGTTTTCGTTACGATGTCACTAAGACTAATAACAAAATTATGGTTTCTCTTTAGAAACATGCAACTGCGCAAGATCAAGCGAGCGGAGAAGAAAGGCACGGAGAGCGTGATGGATGAGAAGCTGACCTTGTTGTTCCAGTCAGAGTTCAACGTCGGCGGCGGGGAGCTCGTCTTCCAGGTACATACCCACGCATACTCCGTCATTTACATGCACCGTCCACACACAATTCCACTCCCACAGGCACATGCACTCCCACGGGCATATCCACTCCCACAGGTACTTCCACTCCCACACGCACATTTACTCCCACACGCATATCCACTCCCACAGGCACTTCCACTCCCACTCCCATACGCACATTTACTCCCACATTCAAAATCACTCCCACTCCCACATGCACCTCCAATTCCACACGCACATCCACTCTCACACGCACATGTACTCCCACACGCACATCCACTCCCACAGGTACTTCCACTCCTACACGTATATCCACTCCCACAGGCACTTCCACTCCCACTCCCACATGCACCTACAATTCCACACGCACATGTACTCCCACACGCACATCCACTCCCACAGGTACTTCCACTCCTACACGTATATCCACTCCCACAGGCACTTCCACTCCCACTCCCATACGCACATTTACTCCCACATTCAAAATCACTCCCACTCCCACATGCACCTCCAATTCCACACGCACATCCACTCCCACACGCACATCCACTCCCACAGGCACTTCCACTCTCACACGCACATCCACTCCCACAGGTACTTGCTCTCTCACTCCCATACGCACATGCAATCCCACTCCCACACGCACATCTACTCCCACACGCACATCCACTCCCACACGCACATCCACTCCCATAGGCACTTCCACTCTCACACGCACATCCACTCCCACGGGCACTTGCTCTCTCACTCCCACACGCACATACAATCCCACTCCCACACGCACATCTACTCCCACACGCAATCCACTCCCACACGCACATCCACTCCCACAGGCACTTCCACTCTTACACGTACATCCACTCCCACAGGCACTTGCTCTCTCACTCCCACACGCACATACAATCCCACTCCCACAGGCACTTCCACTCCCACACACACATGTACTCCCACTCCCACACGTACATTCACTCCCACACGTACATCCACTCCCACACACAGATCCACTCCCACATGCACATCTTCTCCCACTCCCACACATTTCTAGAAATAAGAATAGAATAGAAATTGTATATTATAAAAGGACGCCAAAGGCAATAACATCACTTAAAATTTTTCACAAAACATTTACAAAAAGCATAGGAAGATATTCATTAGAATGATCATAATGTGGTGGTGGACGTCCTGAGATAAAAGGGCCTCACTCAGCACAAATGGCGGCGCGAGCCACGACGCTGATATTATGTGGACCCTGTTGGGTGACACACGAACGTCGTGTTTCATAAATATGCGTTATTAATTCGTACATAGATTCCACTCCCACACGCACTTCCACTCCCACACACACTTCCACTTCCACTTCCACATACACTCACACACCCATACACTCTTATTCACGCACGTATGCGTGCGTACTGTTATAGAATGCAATTGCTAGTAGAAATGCTTACCTTTACCCAAAAACCACTAATTCTGTATTTCATTTAAATTGTAATAGTCAGCACCTTATTCTCCTAGCCTCCTCTTCCCACGCAATCTAGTTAGTCTGATCCCATCCACCACGCGGTACACAACTCTATTCTAATTTATGTTTTTTCCAAATCTGTATTTCAATTCCAAATTCAAAGTAAAATATAATTTTTAGTTTAATTCAAAATAGTTTTTTTTTAAAACCGAAATCTCAAAATCCATATAACAGTACGTGCGTGTGTGCATGTGTATGTCTGTGTGGGAGTGGATGTGTGCGTGTGTTATTCTGAGCTTTACGTTTGAGCTTGTCCTTTACGTTGTGAACATTGGCTCGACGCAGGTGTGGACCCTCTCGCTGCCGGTGGTGGTGATCGTGCACGGCAACCAGGAGCCCCACGGCTGGGCCACCGTCACCTGGGACAACGCCTTCAGCCCGCAGGGGCGTGTGCCCTTCCAGGTGCCCGACAAGGTGAGACCATAGAAACACACAATCCTCTCACTAGTTCTAGTGTGTCGACTATATTATTTATGTTTATGTTTATTTTTATTTTTTTAAAGAACGTCTAGGGCCCTGTGCCGAGGTTTTTCTTGCAGCTTCTTTTCCCCGGCTATACAGGTTGTGAGAAGCTGCAGTAGTTTTAGGCGGATGAGACGTTCGTTATGTAAAATTGACGATTCAAAGTGTAACTATGTTACCTACTGAATAAAGATATTTTTGAATTTGAATTTATTCAGGGTGTTAGTGTCATCGTAACGAAAACTTTGAGGGATGATTCAGGCCACGATTCTGACTTGATGTCAAGTGGAATTTTCCGTCGCAAAAGTAGGGATCGGAAAATAATAAAAAAAAAACTAAAATTTACATGATTTTTTACACAGGAAAATCCACTTGATATTAACTCAGAATCATGGTCTGAATCATCCCCCTGAGTATTCGTTACGATGTCACTAACAGCCTGTATAAAGCTCATGTGAAGCTTACTTTATGTAAAATAAAAAAAAACCCTCGACCAGAAAAAAGTACGCAGACAGCAGACCAGCTCAGTGGTTCCAGAAGACATTAGTGTTTCAAATGTCAGATCCCACATGCTTGCAAGCAAACTGAGCGTGTAACATTCCTATCACACCTATCAAACGACCTGATGACCTTGAAGACCTGAACTGATTTTTACCAAACATAGCTAAGAACACTCTCGACTGATATACCTTTCAAACAAAAAAAGCCACATTAAAATCGGATCATCCGTTTGGGAGCTACGATGCCACAGACAGACACATACACATTTACACACACACACACACACACACGTCAAACTTATAACACACCGTCGTTTTTGCGTCGGGGGTTAAAAAAGCTTATTATAAGATTAACGATTACCTAAATGATAAAAATGTCTGGTATTTAATGTGTTCCTCTAATTATTAAATAACTTGTAATGTACCCTCATTGATTTAAAAGATGTGTTGCTGTTGCAGTTTCTTGTCATTTCTTCTCAGCCATAACACCTTGCGAAATGACGTAAATTCAAAAATGTTACATTGACTTTCAACAAGTTTATCCATGATGATTACGTTGAATAAATGATTCTGATTTCTGGGTTATTTCCCAGTTATGTATGTGTTAGCAGTGGGTCTAGCAAAATATATGCGCGAGACCTTAAAGTGGCACCCCTCAGTCGCTTAAAATAAAATATGTTGTTTACGGCCAACAGCCTCCGTGGTCTAATGGTTAGAGCGTTAGTCTCACGATCTGGAGGTCCGGGTTCGATTCCCGATGGGGACATTGTCGAAATCACTTTTTGAGACTGTCCTTTGTTTGGTAAGGACTTTTCGGGCTTGAATCACCTGATTGTCCGAAAAAGTAAGATGATTCCGTGCTTCGGAGGGCACGTTCAGCCGTTGGTCCCGGCTATTAGCCGTAAAAACACCTCCACCAACCCGCAGTGGAGCAGCGTGGTGGAGTATGCTCCACCCCTTCCGGTTGATTGAGGGGAGGCCTGTGCCCAGCAGTGGGACGTATATAGGCTGTTTATGTTATGTATGTTATGTTTACGGCCACCCGGTATGAGCTGCCTAAGGCGATTCAAAATTCAAAAATTATTTATTTTTCAAAATTGGCTTACAAAGTTAGCGCTTTTTGAACGTCAAAAACTAAATTACATATTATGTAACTAGCTGTAAAACTACTACCACATCGGAATCTGTAACGCTGAGGGAAAGACGTGGCCAGAAAACCTCCCAGCACAGGGCCCTAGTCCTACTGTTTCATATTTTTCAGATTCTCACACCGCCCCGATAATGATCTCATTAAGTATCACACAAACATTGACATTTTTAACGCCAATCACTGGGCTTTCAAACGATCCATTGTAAATGTAATTAAGTAAATTATTACTTACATAATCACCATTGTCATTGTTCATTGCTAAGATATTATTTTACCTAATCAATATTTATCTGTGCTTCACATCGTTAACAAATTTCCTCTAATTTTTTGCTTCTATGCTGTTCTGGGAGCAAATAAAAAACATAGAACACGTTCAGCTGCTTGTCTTCCCGGGCATGTCGTGAAATCCGACAGAGGGATTGTGTCCTCTAACATGATGGACTAATGTTATGGGCGATAGGCTGATCCCTTATCACCATAAGGTTCATCATATCCAGCTTACGACATCGTATCAACAGTGGCTGCAAGTTGTCTTTGATTACTTGTGGCTCTGCCCACCCCGTTAGGGATTACGGGCGTGAGTTTATGTATGTATGTATGTATGTTGTCTTTTTCTTTTTGCTATCACAGTTGTTAAGGTCGATCTTGCTGTAAATTCAAATTCAAATTCAAAAATATGTTCATTCAGTAGGTAACATAGTTACACTTTGAATCGTCAATTTTTACATAACGAACGTCTCATCCGCCTAAAACTACTGCAGCTTCTCACAACCTGTATAGCCGGGGAAAGAAGCTGCAAGAAAAACCTCGGCACAGGGCCCTAGACGTTCTTTAAACAAATAAAAATGAACATAAAATATTGGTATACAATTGAGTAATTTTGCTGCCTAATATCAGTTCTCAGACAGTTAATCCCATGCACTCATATCTTCTAAATAATCACTAACCTTATAATAACTTTTTTTGCAAAGTTTCTGTTTAACTACTGTCTTAAAACAGTTGAAAGGCAAATTCTGAATGAGTATTTTTTTTTTGCCAATTACTAATATTAGTTTTTAAGTTATTTGTAAGTAACATATGGTCCTTAGACTGAAATAAATGCTTTGATTATTATTATTATTTATTGCCGTTGGTCCCGGTTACTACTTACTGTTGTAAGTATGTAGTCGGTACATGAGTCATGTCAGGGGCCTTTGGTGGCTCGATAGTAACCCTGACACCAGGGTTGATAAGGTTGGTATTCCACCTCACAATCCACACGTTAAGAAGAGAAGAAGATTATTCACGATTCCCTCCCGCAGGTGACGTGGCTGCAGCTGGCGGAAACTCTCCGCATCAAGTTCTGCTCGCAGACCGGCGGTGACCTCACCGAGGACAACCTGCGCTTCCTGGCCGAGAAGATATTTAGGTAAATATAAATAATTTAAATATTGGTGCTAATTCCGGTAAACACCATCTAATTTTATTTAAAATTATATCGGCCCCACTGCTGGGGCACGGGCCTTCCCTGTGGATGGATAGGGAGATCGGGCCTTAAACCATCACGCGGGCCCAGTGCGGATTGGTGGTTATTAACATAAATAGCCTAACATAAATAGCCTATATACGTCCCACTGCTGGGCACAGGCCTCCCCTCAATCAACCGGAGGAGGTATGGAGCATACTCCACCACGCTGCTCCAATGCGGGTTGGTGGTTATTAACGATTGCTAATGCAGCCGAGACCAACGGCTTAACGTGTCTTACGAAGCACGGAGGAGCTCGAGATGTTTTTTTTTGTGGTCACCCATCCTACGACCGGCCTTTGCGAAAGATGCTTAACTTCAACAATCGCAGACCGAGCGCGTTTACCGCTGCGCCACCGAGCTCCTCAGAAATAAAGATTTATTTTATTTTATTTATGGAGGGGGTATGCTCCATATCCCCTCCGGTTGATTGAGGGGAGGCCTGTGCCCAGCAGTGGGACATATATAGGCTGTTTATGTTATGTTATGTTTATTTTATTTATAAGTCTTTCAACACTTTGGAGAGGCACCTGTCATAAGGGACGTAGTATATCTGTCCACAGGACCAGTCTGCCGATCAACGCGATGGAACTGAACGCGATGACGGTCAGCTGGACGCAGTTCTGCAAGGACGCCCTGCCCGAACGCACCTTCACCTTCTGGGAGTGGTTCTACATGGTGGTGAAGGTGACCCGTGACTACCTGCGGCAGCTCTGGTGCGACAGGTAACTATATCAGAATCTACTTTTCATTCATTCTCTCATTAATTAATTAATTAATTCATTCATTCATCCACTCTTTCATTCATTCACTCATTTATTTATTGCTCAATTAACAGCCTCCGTGGTCTAGTGGTTAGAGCGTTAGGCTCACGATCTGGTCCGGGTTCGATCCCCGATGGGGACATTGTCGAAATCACTATGTGAGACTGTCCTTTGTTTGGTAAGGACTTTACAGGCTTGAATCACCTTACATAACATACATAAACAGCCTATATACGTCCCACTGATGGGCACAGGCCTCCCCTCAATGAACCGGAGGGGGTATGGAGCATACTCCACCACGCTGCTCCACTGCGGGTTGGTGGAGGTGTTTTTACGGCTAATAGCCGGCACCAACGGCTTAACGTGCCCTCCGAAGCACGGTATTATCTTACTTTTTCGGACAATCAGGTGTTTCAAGCCTAAAAAGTCCTTACCAAACAAAGGACAGTCTCACAAAGTGATTTCGACAATGTCCCCGTCGGGAGTCGAACCCGGACCTCCAGATCGTGAGCCTAACGCTCTAACCACTAGACCACGGTGGCTGTGAATTAAATGAAATGAAATAAAATAAATTGAAATTAAATAAAATGAAATGGTGACTATGGGCACAGGCCTCTCCTCAATCAACGGGAGCACGCAGGCTCTACACGCTGCTCCAAACCCGAACCCGAATAATATAACTCATCTTTCTTTCACAGGTTGATAATGGGCTTCATCCAGAAGAAGCAAGCCGAGGAGATGTTGTCCAAGTGTCCGCCAGGCACCTTCCTGCTGCGGTTCTCCGACTCTGAACTTGGTGGCATCACCATCGCTTGGACTGGCGGTGAGTTGTATAAGTAATAGATGGAGAGGGGAAAGTGGGGAATCGAGAGGAGAAAGATGGGGGTCGGGAGGGAAAGAGGGGGTTGAGGGAGAAAGAGGGGGATCGAGGGTGAAAGAGGGGGATTAAGGTGAAAGATGGGGATCGGGGGAGAAAGATGGGGGTCGGGAAGGAAAGAGGGGGGTTGACGGAGAAAGAGGGGGATCAAGGGGTGAAAGATGGGGATCGGGGGAGAAAGAGGGGGGTTGAGGGAGAAAGAAGGGGTCGGGGGTAAAAAGGGGAGTCGGGGGGCGGAAGAGGGGGGTTGGGGAGAGAGATTTTTTTGGTGCAAGGCAAACCAAGAGAGAAGCCACTGTCATATTTCCCCCTAAAAAGTAGCATGGAGAGTATTTTAGTGTAATTTCCGCAATTCTAAAGTAGTCGTTACATGAGCCATGTCAGGGGCCTTTGACGGCTCAATAGTAACCCTGACACTTAGGTTGATGGGGTTGGTAATCCACCTCACAAACCACACGATAGAAGAAAAATTCTTTAAAAAGAAAATCAATAATTGAAAAAAAAAAAAAAAAAAAAAAAATAGTAATTGCTATTTAGCAATAAGGCCGCCTATTGTGCTTATGTTTTTATTCGTATGTTTATGTCCTTTGTATGTGTCGTTGTGCTTGAATCACCTTACATAACATACATAAACAGCCTATATACGTCCCACTGTTGGGCACAGGCCTCCCCTCAATGAACCGGAGGGGGTATTATTGATTGATTAATTGATTGACAATCCCCCGCTATTACCCCAACAGAGGGCAACGAGGTGTTCAGCCTGCAGCCATTCACCTCCCGCGACCTGACGCTGCGCTCGCTGGCTGACCGCGTGCTGGACCTGCAGCAGCTGCAGTTCCTCTACCCCAACACTAGTAAGGACGATGTCTTCGGCAAGTACTACACCAAGCCAGGTCAGTACCACATTAAAAAATTATAAAAACAAATGTTTTCTTATGTGAGTGCGTGTGAGAGTGCGAGTGTGTGCGTGTGAGAGTGCGAGTATGTGCGTGTGAGAGTGCGAGTATGTGCGTGTGTGAGTGTGTGCGTGTGAGAGTGTGTGCGTATGAGTGTGTTTGAGTGTGTGCGTGAGTGTGAGCGTGTGAGAGTGTGTGCGTGTAAGAGAGTGTGTGCGTGTGAGAGTGCGAGTGTGTGCGTGTGAGAGTGCGAGTATGTGAGTGTGTGAGTGTGTGCGTGTGAGAGTGTGTGCGTATGAGTGTGTTTGAGTTGTGCGTGAGTGTGAGCGTGTAAGAGTGTGTGCGTGTAAGAGAGTGTGTGCGTGTGAGAGTGCGAGTGTGTGCGTGTGTGAGTGTGTGCGTATGAGTGTGTGTGTGTGTGTTTGAGTGTGTGCGTGAGTGTGAGCGTGTGAGAGTGTGTGCGTATGAGAGAGCGTGTGAGTGTGTGAGTGTGTGTGTGCGTGAGTGTGTGTGTGCGTGAGTGTGTGCGTGTGAGAGTGTGTGCGTGTAAGAGAGTGTGTGCGTATGAGAGAGCTTGTGAGTGTGTGAGTGTGTGTGTGCGTGAGTGTGTGTGTGCGTGAGTGTGTGCGTGTTAGAGAGTGTGTGCGTATGAGAGAGCTTGTGAGTGTGTGAGTGTGTGTGTGCGTGCGTGTGTGCGTGTAAGAGTGTGTGCGTGTAAGAGAGTGTGTGCGTATGAGAGAGTGTGTGAGTGTGTGTGTGCGTGAGTGTGTGCGTGTGAGAGTGTGTGCGTCTAAGAGAGTGTGTGCGTATGAGAGAGCGTGTGAGTGTGTGTTTGAGTGGCAGATCTCATTATAACATTGTTAAATTAATGTGTGAATAAAGTTAGTTTTATTATTTATTTATGTACCCTGTCCACCCCCCAGAGAACGAGGTGCTGAAGAACGGCTACGTGCGGCCCGGGCTGGTGACCACGCTGCCGTCCTACATCTCGCCCTCGCCAGCCTACAGCGCGCACTCGCCGGACTCCCACCGCAACACGCCCTCTGTACAGAGCAGGTCGGTTCATTCAATATCTTTATTCAGTCTTCTATCGTGTGGGTTGTGCGGTTAATTACCAACCCCATCAACCCTGGTGTCAGGGTTATTATTGATCCGCCAAAGGCCCCTGACATGGCTCATGTAACGACTACTTACTTACATCAGTAAGTACTAACCGGGACCAACGGCTTAACGTGCCTTCCGAGCACGGTTTATTCAGTAGGTAACACAGTTACACTTTGAATCGTCAATTTTTACATAACGAACGTCTCATCCGCCTAAAACTACTGCAGCTTCTCACAACCTGTATAGCCGGGGAAAAGAAGCTGCAAGAAAAACCTCGGCAAAGGGCCCTAGACGTTCTTTAAAAAAAAAAATAAGTAAACATAAAATATTTTTATACAATTGAGTAATTTAGCTGCCTAATATCAGTTCTCAGACAGTTAATCCCATGCATTCATATCTTCTAAATAATCACTAACTTAATAATAACCTTTTTTGTAAAGTTTTTGTTTGACTACTGTCTTAAAACAGTTAATGATGATTCATTTATATCATGGTATGGTAACGACCCCAGTGGTTGAGCGTCTGACTAACCATCCGGAGGTCCCGGGTTCGAATCCCGGCGGGGACATATCGCAAAAATCAGCTTGTGATCCCTAGTTTGGTTAGGACATTACAGGCTGATCACCTGATTGTCCGAAAGTAAGATGATCCGTGCTGTGGAAGGCACGTTAAGTCGATGGTCCCGGTTACTAGTTACTGACGTAAGTAGTCGTTACATGGGCCGTGTCAGGGGCCTTAATAACCCTGACATCAAGGTTGATGAGGTTGGTAATTCACCTCACGATAGAAGAAGATCTTGGTATAAGAAAAGCAGGTATGTTCAAAAGTGACAGCTAACATTTCAAGGTTAGCCCAGCTGACGTCATACCGCCCTGCGTTGCCATTTCGTAAAAAATAAATTACCCTCGACCAATGTCTTTAATTTACTTTGCAAATAAATTTTGTACTTTTAGTAAAAGATTTACGTAACAGTTTTAATGTTTTTTTTTATATATGTGACAAATAATAGTAATTAAGTACATTAGTCAGTAATTCACTTAATTTTCAATAATAAAATTTTCATCCTTGGAATGTTGGAGATACCAATTTAATGGTAACACTTACGTCATCAATGGACTAGCAATGGCGGCTTGTCATAGGATTGGGCATACCTGGTTTTCTTATACAATGATTTATTTATATCGATAAAAAAAATAGTTTACGTCACGCCATAAAGAACTTTCCAGATCACATTCCTCAAATAAATACATACAGGGTGTTAGTCACATCGTACGGTCACGAGCATCAATATGCATACATTTACAAGGATTATGCTTGCAATTCCTTGTCGTAGGCTAAGGAATCCTTCATTGCTTCACATCCCTCGCTACCACCGATCACCGATCGGCGTGGGTTGAAAATCAGTGTTGCCCTCTGGGTAAATTTTCACTGAACCCTGGCCTTTTTTGGTGATCTGCGGCACCCATATACCTTTATGTTTTCCAGCTACTTAAATATTAATGTTAATGTGTGTATATTTTAATGTTGTAAATGTATATGTGTGTCGTAGATTTTACCTAAATAAACTTTTTTATTATTTTTTTATTATTACCACACGAACTTTAGAAAGAACAGCTTTTTACTGAGATGTTCCATATTATTTAATAGGCTTGGTCATAACTTGAATTTGGACCTATTTGCTGGCAGCATTCAAGGTGCTAAAAAAGCACTTGTTAGAGACTTCGTTTCCTCTGTTGTTTAGATATGTTATGTTTTTAAGGTTTTTTCCATATGGTCTTAGAAACGTAATGTAAATTGTGTTTTCTTTCAATCTGTGGAAGCTTGTTAATGGCTTTTAGATATTAAGTTAGTATGTAACTTTGTAAATTTTGCTGTAAGCTCCCCAAATAAAATAAAATAAAATAAATAAAATTTTAGTACCATGTCGCATTATTTTTTTTTTGACAAATTGCACTGTAAATCTCACTAAATGTCAAATATGTTAGTGCGCCAGAGTCCTGAAGTGGGTACATTATATTGCTCATGACAGTACCTAATAGTCAGATGACTGATTAACATTATTTTAACCCAAAAAAAAAAAGAAAAAAAAGATGGCGCTGTTCAGATTCAACGTGATAATTACCTATTTTCTCAAAACTCACAAGGGAAAAGGGAACTCAAAGGGGAAAGGGAGGGAGGGAAGGGGGGAGTGGGGGGGGGAGTGTACATAATAGGGTCGTGTACTAGGTTCAAGATAAATTATGAAATTCTGATTACTAAATAAAGACACATCTAAAACTAACGAAAAACATTTTCTTTTTTCTATTAAACTTATTTATGAATTTTAATCAAGAAAAACGTAATAATAAGTCCGACATTTTGTCACGTTTTTCTATGACGTCACAGAGTGCTTTTTCATACAAATTCCATAGTAATTTCGTGTTTTGACGTTTAGTAAAAAGTAACTGATTTGACTAGTTGGAAACTAGCCTATTGTAATGATTTTGATTATTATTACTGTACACTCATGAGCAATATAATGTATCCACTTTAGGACTCTGTCGCACTAACACATTTGACATTTAGTGAGAGTTGTAACTCACGCTTATTTCCCACCGGGGTAAGCAGAGACTATAGAATAATAATTATTATTTATTATAAAAGATGCATATGTCTGTTATCCATGAAATTAGAAGGTTAAACGAAGGAAAATGTGTACAGCGCCATCTATATTATTTTTGAGGAACGTGGTCTGGAAAGTATCTCAATGCGTTTTACTTTTTATTTATTTTCCATATTTTATTTCGTTTTTTTTTTTCTTCTATAGGTACATGATTGATTTCTAGTGTTTCGGATCCGAGCAAGTCTTTTTGTTAATTTTAGTTTTTAATTTTAAGTTTTTTTTTAGTTTTTAATTTTAAGTTTTTTTTTAATAGTCACATCCTGATTATTTTTCATACACGGTGTTAGTGACATCGTAACGAAAACTTTGAGGGGTGATTCAGAACATGATTATCAGTTTTTGATATCAAGTGGAATTTTCCGTCGCAAAAGTATAGAATTTAACATAACATAACAAACATAACAAATACTTTATTGCACAAACAGGAAAAAACATAATACAAAAGAGAAATAGACCGAGAAGGACTTACGATGACCAAATTGGAGATGTCCATAGAAAAGGTTCAATACGATCTACTCTGAACCGGCGTGCGTGTATGAAGCGATTGATGAATGTGGAGGAAGCAAGAGAAGTGTGTCAGGATCGAAGCAAGTGGAATTCTATAGTCTCTGCTTACCCCGGTGGGAAATAGGCGTGAGTTTATGTATGTGTATGTATGTAAGTAAGAGAAATAGAATTTAAAATAATAATAAAATAATAATTTAAAATAATTAAAAAGAAAAACAAAAAAATAATGAATTTTGCGGCGGAAAATTCCATTTGATATCAAATCAGAATCACGGTTGAATCATCCCCCTCAGTATTCGTTACGGTGTCACTAACACCCTTGTATTCGTTTTTTTATATTCTGATCTAGTTTAAGTGCCTTATTTAGTAATTTGTGCTTCCTTCTATTACTATTAATTGTCTTTATAAACTCAACTCTGACTAAGTGATGAACTCCACAACATTATTGACTAGAGAAAGTACAGGCTAATATCATAATTAGGGGGTGCAATCCCGACTCGAGATCCCGTAGGAATCCCGAAATTAAAAAAAAAAAAATTCGACTGCAGGAATCGGGGTCGTAATTTGTCTTTGACTCAATCAAGTATAGGTGTACCAGAATCTCATGGCAAATGGGGAAATCAAATTTCTATAGTAAGCAACACTCGGGTAATTGGATGAAAACGTCTTGATACTTTTTATTTTTTACATATTGACGGATAATAATGGACATTATATAAAGTACTTATACAATCGTTTCGTGCAACTGTTTATCCTTATAGAACATAGAACATACGCAATTTTTTTATCCCGGGAAAATAATTGCGGGATTTCTGAATAGATTCCAACAGTTGCTTGAATCGATAGATGTCGCTAGCGAAGCAGCGAGAAAAATCTAGCTAGTGTAGGTAGGTAAATATGAAAAACAATATATTTATGAATTTGTAATATTTTCATTACAGTTGGATTTTGTTTCGCACAGAATAAAATTACATAATTTCCAAATCAAAACTGTCCAGGTTATTTTTTTCTTTCCACCTCACAAAGTACTAAGACTAGTTAGTCCTACTTACGGGTCTTGTACTTTGAGGTGACAGTTTAACATTACCATAGGAAAATCATTATTTTTTTACTTTTTTTATGCCATCAGATTCTGGTACACCTATACCGTATTTGTCAACCACTTTATTCTAGAATACGGAAAATCAACTGCATTTTGAAATGTGTGTTTAATTCTTTTAGCTGTGGCCCAACCATTCTTCAGCTTTAAGCCGGAAGAGATATCTTCATAAGAAAAGAAAATTATAATTATAATATGCAAATCGTCAAAAATCGAATGCGAAAAAGAAATTAACCAAAAATTTTTATTGTTTACGAAAAATCAGTATTATAATGTTTTGTACATAAAATGATTGGCTGAATTTTTATATATCATTATTATATTTGACTTAATTTTTAAAAGTTTAGTTATAAGTTCCTTTTTTATTATTATAAGCGTTAAAACAGTATTTTTTATTAATAGATAGATGTGTGTACGGAAATATATGAAAGCAAGTTTTTTTATAAAGACTTGTCTTGCCTATGCTAAGTTACGGGAAGAGTTACGATTAAGACGAATTACTAATAGGACGCGCTATGGATAGGACGCGTTACGAATAGGATGAGTTACGAATGGGACGTGTTACTAATGAGACGTATTACGATTATGATAGGCTCTAATGTGGCTAGCAAAACCGAACTTCGATTTGAAGGTTCGGCCACATGGCGCACAGAATAACTGGCCAGCAGAATTAAATGTATAACATCGACCTGGGATAGACATTTAGGAGTCGCCGTCGCCGGACACGGCTTGGATGAGGATGATGATGATGATTACGATTAGGGCGCGTTACGATTGGGACGAGTTACGAATAGGACGAGTTACAATTAGAACGAATTACTAATAGGACGCGTTACGAATGTGACGAGTTAAGAATAGAACGAGTTACGAATGGTTTGAGTTACGAATAAGACGAGTTACGAATAGGACGTGTTCCGAATGTTCCCACTTTGGGAACATTCCCTGGGACGGCACATCCATTGGTGATGAATTGCGAGTGTCAAAACGTACAGTCATGAGCAATATAATGTACCCACTTTAGGACTCTGTCGCACTAACATATTTGACATTTAGTGAGACTTACAGTTCAAGTTGTCAAAAAAGTTAATGTGACATGGTACCAAAGTGTATACATATTAATGCTCGTGACCGTATCTGAAATTTTGTCACAAGACTTGTTAGATTTTGTTTCTATTTTAAGACACAAATCACTTTAGCAAAAAATTTCAAGTACGTCAGTTCGTCAGCTTTCATATATTTCCGTTAAGGTCCTAATAAGTATAAGAAAATAGCATAGGGATCAATACTAATTTGTCTTTTAATGTGCTAGGCTAATTATGATGAAATTGATCGAATAATGTCAATTGCTAACGGTCGAATAATCTGGAAGACATATCGATGGGGTACCCGACAATAAGGCTCTAAAGTCGTAGGTTTTTTGTATTCAGAAAAAAATAAACAAAATTCAGAAATATCTTTATTCCGTAGGTAACATGGTTCCATTTTGAATCGTCATTGGTGCTAATTCCTGTAAATACCATCTAATTTTATTTTAAGTTATATCTGTCATTTTTTTATCCGCCGAAAAGGAAAGGGACGGGTAATCGACAAGCATAAAATTTATGGAACACACGTCAATTTTAAGCACAAATCTAAACCAATCGTCTAAAAATTTTACATCAGTCAATAACCCGACACAGTTAAATAGACAGCACGTCAAACGGATTGCATACCAGCGACGTACCTTTGTGATTCGCCCGGGTTATTCATTCATTTACTCATTCTTCCTAAAATTAAGAGCTGTGAATCATCCGTCCCTTTCCTTTTCGACGGATATGAAAATGACGGATATAACTTGAAATAAAATTAGGCGGTGTCTGCAGGAATCGGGGCCATTTTTTACATAACGAACGTCTCATCCGCCTAAAACTACTTAAATCATCTAGATATTAATATTCGTCATCGCCCGTTATCCCGTGGTCACAGGGTCCTCTTACCTAACCTGAAGATTTGACAGGTCCGCTTAACAGAAGCGACTGCCTGTCTGACCTCCCAACCAGAAGGGAAAACCAGCCCAATACAGGTTAGGTCACAAAACACTGAAACGAATTTCTCTAATGGGTTTCCTCACGATGTTTTCCTTCACCACAGCACGTGGCAATTATGTATCAGTTTCAGTTTATGGCACACGATGTTCGTGCGTCACCCAACAGGGTCCACATAATACCAGCGTCGTGGTTCACGCCGCGACTTGTGCTGAGTGAGGCCCTTTTATCTCAGGACGTCCACCACCACCTTATGATCATTTCGACAAACATCCGTCTTGCTTTTTTGTAATTGTTTTAGTGGAAATTTGATATGATGTTGTTGTCTTTTTTTTGTGTGTGGCGTCCTTTTATAATAAACTATTTCTATTCTCGGAGGAGCTCGGTGGCGCAGCGGTAAACGCGCTCGGTCTGCGATTGTTGAAGTTAAGCAACTTTCGCAAAGGCCGGTCATAGGATGGGTGACCACAAAAAAAAGTTTTCATCTCGAGCTCCTCCGTGCTTCGGAAGGCACGTTAAGCCGTTGGTCCCGGCTGCATTAGCAGTCGTTGATAACCATCAATCCGCACTGGGCCCGCGTGGTGGTTTAAGGCCCGATCTCCCTATCCATCCATAGGGAAGGCCCGTGCCCCAGCAGTGGGGACGTTAATGGGCTGGTGATGATGATGATGATTTCTATTCTATTCTAATCAAACTTGAATAAGAAATTCATGGTTCAGGCCCTTGCTGGATTTGAACCTGCGACCTCACAGTAACAGTCGAGCGTTCCTCCAACTATCCTTCTAACCACGTGATATCAATAAAATTACCTTGTATACGAATTTATTATACGGAAATTAGTATAAACATGTTACGACCAATTAATTCCATTTTTTGTAAAGTAGATAGAAAAAAATGCATAAGTGTAACATAGCATCGCGTATATAACCCCGAAGGGGTAGGCAGAGGGTATGGGGAGCTTTCAAAATTTAAGAACGCTCAACAGTAGCGACATCTGATGGGAGAAATGGGCAGTTTTTATCCTATTTACCTATGATACATGAATACAGAGCATCTATCCATATTTAAAAAACACCTCTATTCGACCAGTATTAGTGGACGAACTGAACTGATTTTTTTTAATCTCTACTTAATGGGTCCATATTATGGCATTTTTTATAAGTTTCTATTTTAATTAGTTAATTTTAAATTTATACGAAGGAAAAACTGTTAAAAACGAATTGGTAAGTATCTTCATGCTATATTCTTTGCGGTGTAGGCAGAGAGTAACCCCGGGAACTCCATACAGAAATTTTATTCTTACCGTGTGGTTCCTGACGTGTTAGTGCGAACGAGAAAGACAATTCGCGTGCCTCCTTCGCGGCTTCTTTTTTAAATAAAATAGGCTCGCGTTTGGAGATTCGCGAGATTGGAGGTTCGCGTGAGGAGCTCGGTGGCGCAGCGGTAAACGCGCTCGGTCTGCGATTGTTAAGCAACTTTCGCAAAGGCCGGTCATAGGATGGGTGACCACAAAAAAGTTTTCATCTCGAGCTTCTCCGTGCTTCGGAAGGCACGTTAAGCCGTTGGTCCCGGCTGCATTAGCAGTCGTTAATAACCACCAATCCGTACTGGGCTCGCGTGGTGGTTTAGGGCCCGATCTCCCTATCCATCCATAGGGAAGGCCCGTGCCCCAGCAGTGGGGGTAACATAGTTACACTTTGAATCGTCAATTTTTACATTTGTTCTAAGGTGTAAAAAGTGACAGCTCAAAAAGCACTATATATTTCCATCTGCCTACATCGAAAGGAATGCGGCGTGAAGGTAACAATGCCACTAGTACATTAATATACGTTTTATGAACAAAATGGATCTCAAAATTGTTATTAATATTGTGTGATTGAAGTGAGTTTTTTTGACAGTTTTTCCAATATACTTAGTTACATAGATTTTATGTTTATAATAACATTAACATAAGTTAACGACTATATCCGATTGGGGTAGTCAGAGGTACATCCATCGCAAGGTGAACTAAGTACCCACGCCTCACCGAGATTTCTGTTAGACGAACGTGATAGGTGAGCCGTATCGCCGTCTATAATGGCCGAGCCAACTGTCATAATGAATCTATTTAAACGCTCTCTTACCTGTTTATAAGAGGTGGTTCGAATCTTGTCTCAACTTAATATAGCATCACGCCTTTATCCCCGAAGGGGTAGGCATAGGTGTATAATATACACACCCACTCCTCACCAGCTATTTTGAAGTCCCATGTAATAGGGTGCGAGCCTATTGCCATTAACCGGGCACAAATCCCGGAAACCACGTGATAACAATTATCTATGATCCAAACATGAATTCAAAGGCTTAAAGTCGAACAGGAGCTGGGTTTGGAATCGGAGCTGGGTTTAGAAACGGAGCTGGGTTTAGAACCGGAGCTGGACTTAGAAACGGAGCTGGGTTTAGAAGCGGAGCTGGGTTTCGAACCCGTAACACTGTACCCGTGTACGTTCTCTGTTCTCTGAACAGGGCTATGACGGATTTCGGAATCTTTTCTTAGACAGAATTTTTCGATCTATTCTCCTTGTGAGTACTCAAGCTCTGCCTACCCCAATGCGAAATAGGCGTGATCTTATGTAAGCCATTGATGTATATAAGTACCGTAGAGTGAATATGGGCGCTCAAAAAGTGGGACGAGAAGTTAGAGCAGAAATAGCTATGCCTGCTCTAACATTCCGCAGTATGCGATTAGGTGACGAACTGACAACATGTGGACTTGTATAACCCGACCGCGTTACGAATGACCGCGCACTATAGATGCTAAGACGACAAGCGTATCTACGTAATTTTTGACGATTTTATATATATAGTTTCAATAAAATAGTCTATATATATATATATATATATACTGATGCGTATGAATGTATAGCTAAGTTATTGTCAATTTTCGTCGTGTTTTTGTATGACTCGCTTCATATACGGTACTTATACAGGGTGTTAGTGACATTGTAACGAAATCTTTTATGGGTGATTCAGAGCATGACTTTGAGTTAATATCAAGCGGAATTTTACGTCGCAAAAGTATGGAACTGAAAATATTTTATTCGAGAGGAAATTACACTTGTTAACCACTCAGAATTATGGTCTGAATCATCCCCCTCAGTATTAATTACGGTGTCACTGTATGTAGTCGTATGGCTACCTGTAAGTATCTACGGGGTGTAAGTGACATCGTAACGTATACTGAGGGGGATGATTCAGCTCATTATTCATCATCGCGAAGGTATATAATTGAAAATAATTAGAAAGAAAACGTGAATTTGGCGACGGGAAATTCCACTTGATATTAACTCAGAATCGTGGTCTGAATCACCCCCCTGAGTGTTCGTTACGATGTCACTAACAGCCTACATATAGAAAATGTATCTTAAGATAAGAAAAAGCGCACAAAAATACTTTCTTTTCCAGTTTTGATTTTCATAATGTCAAAACATCGGATAACGAGAGACGATTTTTTGGAAATTGTGATTGTTAACGATCTTTTTCGGTGCTAATTATTATTATTGATTTTCGCGCATCGCTGGAGTTGCTTTTAAGGATTAACATGGCTTAACATGACAATTTTTTATTGTTAAGTTTTACTCTAGGTCCAAATTTACCAGGCCTTAGCTGATGAGGATAAAAACTAGAAGCTCAAATGTAGGTGGCAGCACTGTTGAGTGTTCCTAAATTGTGACAGTTCTCCATACTGTCCAGCTGAAATTCGTGATAAATTGCTATAAAATGTGGAGCAACGTGGACTGTATCCCGTCTGAAGGATGAGTTGCGAAAAGAAAAGCCATCAGTTGGAAAAAAGGCAGTTTTGACTTTAGGGAATAAACATAACACTATGATTTTATTTTATTTTATTCATAAGATATCCAACAGCAGTTTTACAGGTAAAGTTAAAGTATCTAAATTACATAGTGTGTCTTAGCCAATAACAAATTCCAGTATTTTGCAGTCAAACGCTGCGCAAAGGGTTATAGTGCAAAAATATAACCAAAACAATAATGTTTTTTTACTCAAATTGTATGGGGAGCTGTCAAATTTGAGGACACTTAACAGTAGCGACACCTGACGGGCTAAATAGGCAGTTTTTATCCTCATTTGCAAACGATTATGACAATTGACAGTGATTGATAAAAATGTTTATTTACCCATACATTTTTATTACTGTCACTGTATGGGAAATGTGTGGGATTGACATGTCAATCCCATACACGATATTTATGACGATCGACAGTTTTTTTTTGCAGGAGATGGCATTATCTACTTGGCCGGACTAATAGGGAGCGCCGAGGGTTCTCACCCGGCCAATTAGTATCGGTAATAAAAATGTATGGGATTGACATAAGCCGACATGTCAGTCCCATACATTTTTATCACTGTCACTGTCATATTTTCCGGCCAAGTAGTTAATGCCATCTGCGGCAAATCTGCAATAAGTCACGTCAAAAGCTGTCATATTCGTTTGCAACTTGGCTAACGCCCCTGATTAGAAATTGTTGAGGCGGATCCACATTTTATTCTTTTTATAATGTAATTAAAGTTAAAATGTTCGATGTTGTTAGCGTTAATTGTCTTATATCTTTGATGTTTAGATAGTCAAGGCTTTATTAATTGCTATAAAAACACCTCTCGTCAAAAAAGAAAATAAAATGGCGGAGCTTAAAAAAAACATTTCTAATCAGATTATAATTTATAACTTAAAATTGATGTTTACACTTTTATATATGTTTACAATGTTTAAATTATGGTTGAAATTATATATTGGATTGGTGGTCGCGAGGTTCCTTTACAGGGTGGGTTCCACGGGACGGGCGAGCGTTTTCTCTCTCACTCTCTCCTTTGCTGTGATAGAGATAGTTAAAAGTTTATTATAATTAGATCCATATAAGTAATTAGAAAAAAAGAATAAGAAACAAAAGATATCTTCACATAAGGAGGTACTAACCAAAGTTTAAAAAGTTGTGCAGAGTTGTATGCCAGTTGTGCAAAGCTGTGTGTCAACTGTGCAAAGCTGCTTGTCAGATGTGCAAAGGTGTTTGTCAGATGTGCAGAGCTGTGAGTCAGTTGTGTAAAGCTGTGAGTCAATTGTGTAAAGCTGTGTGCTTACCTGTCATTTTTCTTGTGGTAAAGCCGCGTATGTATTCTCTCCGCTTCCGTATGAACGCACTCTAAGGAACTTAGCATAATTATGTTTGATTTAGTTTAATAATAGTTATCGAATTTAAATTAAAGTATTAATAATATTAATCAATGGATGTGACTATTATGATATTATAATAAATAGGTAATATTAATTAAGAATGTGTAAGTTACATTTTAGATAACGAAAAAAAAACATACAGGCATTTTGGAAAGTATCGAAGACGATTTTTCGTCAAAAAAAACGAATGAAAATATTTTTAACGTGAAAAGTCGGATATCAAAAAATGGGGATCATTTTTTTATTATATAAGTACCGTTAAACGGATAATTCAGTATTTATATCGGGTTCTTTGTAACGGAAATTAGACGATATACATAAGGTATATGGGCACAGAGTTCTTATTATAGAGAGAAGCCGCGGGAGCGTAACCGAAATGCACAAAGCGAGCATATTGTTACAGGTTATAAAACACTTAAGGTTTATTAAAATTATTAAAAGTATCATCATAGGTACTAGGTATTTCAGAAAAAAAAATAAAAAGTCTTAAAAAATAATATGTTTTGTAATTTTTTTCGATTGTAACTCTTTATGCGAAAAAAAAACAACGACTAAAGGACCCGCAATCTACATACGCTCGAGATTTTTATTTTTTTTTATATAATATACATAAAAAAAATATAATAAAAAATGTAATAGTTTAAGTTGTGAGGTTATAACTTACGTTTGATTCGCGCGAGTTATTTTGACATTTCGCTTGAATACAACCAGCGATGTGCGGTCATAATCATAATCATTTATTTGGTTAAAACATGGTATTTTAACATGGTAAAAAGTATAAATAAGTACATCATGTTTTGCTTATAAAAATAGGCGTGCAATATCGATAGTGCGACGAGTAATCTTAAACAGTTTTATCTCATAAATTCTTCAATTTTATAATTTTTTTTTTCATTGAGCCATTAAAAAAAAAATAAAAAAAATATTTATTTCTTTAACAGAGATGGTGCATAATAATATTTGCAGTTGTGACCTCCTAGTAAGTGTGAAACACCTGTGTCAGAAGGTCACGCTCCTCCATATCCTTAAGTACTTGTTGGTACCAAAAGCCTGAAGTATACCATTAACAATTTACCATTACAAGTAGCCATTTATACAATTTTGTCTTAAATTGAGTCAAAGGTAATTGTTTTATGTCAATGGTAATTCATTTTATAATCTTACAGGTACACAAACAATTACGGTTATATTTTTCTGTCAATGGTACATCAAAAAAAAAACAGTCTATGGTCCCCGGGAATTTTCCCATTTTGGGAATATTCCCGGCAGTAAAAAGGCACAAAACTTGCAGATAAGGCCAGAGTACAAGGTAGAACAATTTGAAAAAGAAAAAAAATAAATAAAAAAAGGCTTAGCACCGTAAGCACGCGACTCTTTCTCGCCGCGACAGAGATCGTCTGTCTCTTTCTGTGCAGTACTGTGACAGAGTGACGGGTGACGTATGGCGAAGCGAGAAACTCGCGCGCTTACGGTGCTAAGCCCGCTGGTTTTCCTATACCATGCCTTAACTCGCCTGTCGAATTCAAATCAAGGCAAATTATATTCGATTCAAGGCAAATCTACAATAAGACACGTCAAAAAAAAAAGCCTGTCGAATTTCACAACTCGCGCTTTGACATTTACTCGCTCTACTGGCGCTGCTACCGTGTTAAGCCTGTAGAATTTCATAATGTATCTTTATGACTATCGCGTGATCAGCTAATGTCAAAATGACGCGCACGATTCATGATATCATGACAATGTTACGATGCATGTATGTATGTTTGGTGTATTTGTAATACAATTATTATGTCGAAAAAAGTTATTTAATTTACAAAAAAAAGATGTCTCTGGCTAGAAAAAAAAACTTCGGATTGAAAAAAAAAATTAATCTGATTTATCATATATCATCCAAAATGTATCAAAATTATATTTCTTTGGTACACTTTAATTTTTTCTTGTTAATTGAATATCAAATAGAATTTAAAAAACAGCCAAAGACATCTTCCATCCCTTCCTAAGCGAAAATGCAACACAGACGGTCGTTTTTAATTTGTTTTTTTTTTTTTGTAAATATTGTTAACGTAAATATATTTTTTTACTGCCGGGCACACGATCTTTGCCTCTTTTGTCTGTGCTGCCTTTTTGGCGGAAAGGATATTGTGGGATATTTTTTTTTCTATCATTTACTATCTAACGACCGTCTTTTTTTTATTCTAACGTGTTGCATTTTCTCTTCTTTTCCCGATATTCCTGCGGCGCTGACGGCACTGCGACATTCGACAAATAAAACTAAAAAAAAAAACACCATCTTATAAAATCAAAATAATGAAACATATAACCTCTAACACTTTAATCGCTAAAACAAAATCACATACAACATTAATTAATAAAACAATACACCCACCCTACACTCTATACTCATCCTATTTCAAACAACTCTCTTACATTCAAAATGTCCAATCCAACTTAACCCAACATAAATTTAACAACTATACAACCACACCACTATTCAACCCATCAAATATCCAACCGAACAACTATCCAATCCACAAAATATCCAACCGAACAACTATCCAACCCACCAAATATACAACTGGACTACGATCCAACCCACCAAATATACAACCGAACTATCCAACCCACTAATTATACAACCGAACAACTATCCAACCCAACAAATATCGAACCAAACAACTATCCAACCCACCAAATATCCAACCGTACAACAACAGCTATCTGAGCGCCGCGACCCCCGCTCAGGATAGCTTCATGGACAGCGATATGCTGCTTGACCAGATACGCAACTTCGATGCTGACAGCTTCGACGAGTTGGACCTGTACGGCGCAGGCGTGGGCCTGAAGTAAGGTGAGTCGACTATAAACATACTATTTAAATGTATACAACCCGGACATTTCATAGAAATAACTTCGTTTTACACAGACACTACTGTTAGTGCCAACTGATACATCACTATGCTAATCTGTGATTTAACACGCTTCACTCGTCTAGACAAGCGTTGCGGGTTCGAATCCCGTCCGAATCAGGATTTTTGTCTTTGACAGTCTCATTTGGATAACGACCTCCGTGGTCCAGTGGTTGAGCGTTGGGCTCACGATCCGGAGGTCCTGGGTTCGATTCCCGGTGGGGAAATATCACAAAAAAATACTTCGTGGTCCCTAGTTTGGTTAGGACGTTACATGCTGATCACCTGATTGTCCGAAAGTAAGACGATCCGTGCTTCGGAAGGAACGTTATGCCGTTGGTCCCGGTCACTACTTCCTGATATAAGTACGAAGTCGTTATATGAGTCATGTCAGGGGCCTTTGGCGGCTCAATAGTAACCCTGACACCTGTGTTGATGGGGTTGGTAATTCACCTCACAACCCACACGATAGAAGAAGATTTGGATTCTTTTTTTATTTTATTTTTTAATTAAGATGGGTTTGCTCTTGACTTCGTTCTTCCACAAGAAGAAGAGATCGACGTTGGAACGAGCTTACCCAGAAATGCCTATTCACCCGTGTATTAAAGGACCCCAGGTTATAAGAGTCAGGAAACACCGACGCCGGCAGCCCATTCCATTCCTTGGCTGTGCGCTTTATGAAGCGCTTGGTGTGGATTAGTGGTATGTCAACCAAGTAAGGATGGTAACCCGCCGTACGTCTGGATGTCCTCAGATGGAATGGACTTGGTGGAATGGACTTGGTGGAATGGACTTGGTGGAATGAGCTGATGGAGCTCCTGTGCACACTCCCCGAAGTACAATCTGTAAAAAACCGACAGACAGGCGACTTTACGGCGGTGGTCTAGGCTATGCACATTCTACTTTATATTGGATACATTCTACTTGTTATTTTATTATTTTCAGATGACAACCCCAGTTGAACGACACAAAATATATACGACACCTTAGAGATATTTAGTTAAGTTTCGATTTTGAGTCAATTGGAATAAGAACTATTATTATATAAGGGCACATAACACTTTCTATTCATTTTCTAGTGCCATAGTTATTCAATCATGTATATTTTATTATGTGGATTATATGAAATATACATTTGTGTATATGATGTGTTAGGGGATGTGTATTAGTATCCAAACGGACAACTATCCAACAGGCAGAATATCCAACCGAACAACAGCTATCCTAATTCCCAAAACTTAAAAGAACGGAACACCCAATGTCTAACTTAACCCAAAGCCAAGGTCCAATAAAACTCGAAATTAATGGTCATAGACGTGTGGCGTCGGTAGTATTAAACGCCTGTATACTTTTTAGGCAATTTTTTATATATTTAAAAAGAAATTATGAACAATCGTCATTTTTTAAACCCAGTAAAAGCCATTTTAACGGAGAAAATATTCAGTGGAATCTAACGTCTCACATTTGGGCTAGAGTCGTGTGCGTTACCCCAGCAAGAAAGTATCTCCTAGAGTTATATGAGTAGAACGTATAGTTGGTGCCTTATCTGCTGTAAATGTGCCCCCACATAAAAAATGTGTGCCCCCTGTCGTTTCGAAAAAAAATCGAAAAAACGATTCTTGCTGGGGTAGGTCCTCGTTAAGTATGAATCCGTCGCTTTTTAGTAGTCATTCAGATTTGGTCGGATAACCAGCCGTTGTTTACATATTTTGGTTTTTTGTTTATATTTACTTAATGCGTAACATTTGAAGCTCAATATTTTCACCATATATTTTTGACTAAAGGCACAAGATTTTGGTTTACACCTACACATCTGGGATTGTGCCAGTTCCTTGTATTTTGCCGTCAAAGTAATGACACCATCGTTATTACTTTTAGCAAGATTATTCAAAAACGCATGCATGAACATTTTTGAAACTTTGTATGGTTATTATTAGCGTCAAGAAAGACCGAATACAGTTTTCAGCGAAGTTACGCCTTGTCTCATTTAGGCGCTGCGATGTTTTTTCGGGTTTTCATAAAACCGCGATAACTTGAAAACTATAAATATTTTCTAAAATCTAATTGGGGCACAAAGGGGCACACATTAAGAGCTACTCGCGTATGTTTATTCTACAGGGGCACATGCAATGGTTTTAGAGATATACTATTCATCAAAACGTTACTCCAGCAGGAAATGCAATATCTCGAAAATCTGAAGGGGCACAGATTTTATTTTTGGGGGCACATTTTGGCACACATATAAGCTATCTGGCCATGCACAGTTTTTCTCTCTCCGATCATTCGTTTAGAATTTTCCTGCTAGAAAAACGTTACCCCAGCAAGAATCGTTTTTTCGATTTTTTTTCGAAACGACAGGGGGCACACATTTTTTATGTGGGGGCACATTTACAGCAGATAAGGCACCAACTATACGTTCTACTCATATAACTCTAGGAGATACTTTCTTGCTGGGGTAACGCACACGCTAGAGTCATTAAAACATATTAATATACATCCTCAAACTTGCAAACAACTTCGCATTGTTTAGCATTTTTTATTATTAATTTTGACAAAATATTTTAATTTTTATAACTGTGTATCGTTTAAGTAGGTGCCATTTATTCATTGTTATTATATAAAAAAAGAACGAACAGAAAAATATTTACTTTTAAAATATTAAGAGAAGTGTTTTTTTTTTCGAACATTTTTGTCCAAATTAAAAAAAAAAACAAAAGGCGGACTTGGTACTTTGCAGTACAATAATCTTATCTGAAAAAAAAAGTAGGTATGTTTTTTTTTATTAAAAATATTTAAAAAAAACATATCCTTTTTTTGATCAGAAAAATCTGATCAAATTACATTTAAGATTGCAATATTGAAATTTGAATTTAATATTCATTTTACCTGAGTTTAGTGCCTATAATGTTTATAGATTTAAATATATCAATTAATTCATTCAGTGTATTTTAGATGTTAATCAATTCAGTTAAATTTAAGCCGAAATTTTATCTTTACGGTCTTCAGACTATCGACGACGAATCGGCTTAAGCTGGTAAGTTTTTTATGACTAATTGGATAGGCCATCGGACAACGGAAGTCAATATAATTGCCGTTAACGCAAAATATAAAAAATAAGCCTACTATAATGATCCAAACCACCTTATGTACGTCGCCAACTTACGTAAGTTCTCACTGGATATATGCAAAAGACCAAAGATTCTTGAATAATTTTCGCATTCATGAGTCATCATTTCCCTGGCATTATTCGGTTTTTTGCTTCTATGCTGTTCTGGGAGCAAATAAAAAACATAGAAAACGTTCAGCTGCTTGTCTTCCCGGGCATGTCGTAAAAACCGACAGAGGGATTGTGTCCTCTAACATGATGGACTAATGTTATGGGCGATAGGCTGATCCCTTATCACCATAAGGTTCATCATATCCAGCTTACGCCATCGTATCAACAGTGGCTGCAAGTTGTCTTGATTACTTGTGGCTCTGCCCACCGCATTAGGGATTACGGGCGTGAGTTTATGTATGTATGTATTCCGTTTTTCACAGGGTCCGCTTACCTAACCTGAAGATTCGACAGGTCCGGTTTTTTACAGAAGCGACTGCCTGTCTGACCTCCCAACCCGCGAAGGGTAACCCAACCCAATACAGGTGAAGTCACTTAACTCCGAAAATGCATTTCTCGGGAATGTGGGTTTCCTCACGATGTTTTCCTTCACCGCTGAGCACGTGATAATCATTTATGATCCAAACATGAATTCGAAAACAAATTCGACAATCATTGGTTTAGGCCTGTGCTGGATTCGAGCCTGCGACCTCAAAGTGAGAGGCAAGCGTTCTACCAACTGGTAGAACAGCATAAGCCATTCGTTCGTTGTTACATTTGAGGACTCCATTTTGTATTGTTTATTGCCTAGTGCATTTATTTTATTAAATAAAATATGTATAGCGACGCTGTATACTGAAAACTATGTAAGCGCCTTTATGAAAAATGACATTCGTATGTGATTTTTGTTAACAAAACCTCACAATAGTCAAGCTTGACTTCTTTGTCTTCAATAAAACACGTTAATTTATCCACTGTCTTCGATTCCACGCCAGCAATAGGTCACAGGTATATACAATAGGCTACTTTCCAACTAATTAAAGCACATAATAACGGGTTCTTATCGGGAGTCTCATATCCCCATTTAAACGCGGTAAGAACCCGTTATTATGTGCTTTAATTATGATAATAACCGCGTAAACTTAAAACAATGTATAGTTTCCAACTAGTCAAATCAGTTACTTTTTACTAAACGTCAAAACACAAAATGACTATAGAATTTGTAGTGTAAAAAAGCCGCAGGTCCTTGGGGTAGTGAGGCGAGGGAATTGATCAGGGAGATCGGCCGGATACTCAAAGTTAGAGGGGGTGACCCCAGGTCTGCGTCTTACCTGGTCCAACGCCTGTCAGTGGCTGTGCAACGGGGCAATGCCGCTAGTGTAATGGGTTCGTTTGGACCAGGTCAGATTCAGAACACTTAAACGCCTAGTTGAACGTGACGAAGTTACGTATGATTCTGATTATGAGTTACTTAAATGGGTGAATATCAAAATGTGCCGAGTTTGGTGGTGAAATTTCATTTATTTATTTTCATTTATTTATTCGTAGGGATAGTAACAGCTTTACATTTTAAGGTTACAGTACAAAGATGAAATTTATAAGCCAATTATAACTATCCTCGGTTGACAATTTGATGGAGGCGAACATATGTAGGTATTGATAAAAAATAAGAATACAAAAGCAAATTGTTTGATTAAAGAAACACCGATAAGAAGATATGCATATACACACATATATACATACATATACAAAAATAACAATACATAAATAGTAAATATTATGTTCATATTATGTTTTCGTGGAAAATTGGGTTCCGACATAAAAAGGATAGTTCTAGCTACGAGGTAACTTGTTCCTTGTTCCGAAAACATAATATGAAAGTTCGCTACCAAACTTGGCACATTTTGATATTCACCCAAATAGAAGAATATAATTTTAAAGAGGTTTTGTTGCAGGATATCACGCCAGAATTGATTTTTCAAAAATGCGTCTTCGTGTTTTTTTTCTGTATAAAGCTTACTGTAAGCTTGTAGCACAACCGCACATTGTTCATATAATGCTTACGATAAGATGTTCAAATAGATGTTGTTTAAAAGTGGAAAATATATCAACAACAAAAATAAAAAAAGTGGGAATTCCCAAACTACGTTCACCAAAAACCTCTAGCCATAGAGGCAGCCAATCAGCTCGCGACACCAAACACTTCAGGACCCCGATACCGACCCCGCGTGGTCGACGATTTCCCTCATTCAGCGCTTATCGCTATCGACCCACTAGGGTCGATTAATTCCTTCAAATATTTTTCCTCTCAGACGACGCCCTGGGCCGAGGTTCGCACCCAACTGGGCACCCTCAGAAACGTACCGTTTTCTCAAACGGTACGTTTCGGCGCGGGGAGCGCTGAAGGCTCTCGCCTTCAGCGCTCCCCATTTACTTGGCCTTTATAAAAAAATAAATATTTTTTCAGTACTCTGTTGTCTTGGTAATTGAACTTTTGAAAGATATATTTTCCACTAACATTTAATTATAGAGAATAAGTGTTTAAAAATGTATTTAATGTCAATTTTATTCCGAATTTGAGCGAATTATTATATGTAATGTAAAAAATGGAGCACGGATCAACAACATAACTTTACATCGACTCTTAATGAGCAGTTTTTCAGTTAATACCATTACTATACAGAGTTGGCATTCATATCGCTTTAGGAAAACTTTGTATGGAATATTTAACGTTCCCATATATGCGATAATATAGTTGTGGCGCACCCAACTAGTTGACGAGCTAGTCCCTCCCACATGCAACAGATGGCGCCACCATTCAATAATGCAGGCCTGAAACGCGCTATCGAAGTTTGCACAGCGCGACGCATATATACAACTTCCAATATGACACAGTTGGATCGCCGATCCCTAGTTACACTACCAACTCCAACTTGTAGCTAGCGGGGTACTATGCTCTGTTCCTTGCCAAAGCCTTGTGACATTTACTTTTATAAACTCCCAAAAGTGATTTGAGCGCCATCTGTACTTATATAAAGAACTAAAATTATTTACTGGAAAACTCGTCATTGATAGAAATGTAGAAGTGACTCGGAAAAAATATCTTGAGGGTGTGTTTAGTTAAATACTTAGTCTACAATAGGCTAGTTTCTAACTAGTCAAATCAATAATGGCCCCGATTCCTGCAGACACCGCCTAATTTTATTTTAAGTTATATCCGTCATTTTCATATCCGTCGAAAATGAAAGGGACGGATGATTCACAGCTCTTAATTTTAGGAAGAATGAGTAAATGAATGAATAACCCGGGCGAATCAAAAGGTACGTTGCTGGTATGCAATCCGTTTGACGTGCTGTCTACTTAACTGTGTCGGGTTATTGACGGATGTAAAATTTTTAGACGGTTGGTTTAGATTCGTGCTTAAAATTGACGTGTGTTCCATAAATTTTATGCTTGTCGATTACCCGTCCCTTTCCTTTTCGGCGGATAAGAAAATGACAGATATAACTTAAAATAAAATTAGATGGTATTTACAGGAATTAGCACCAATGGTAACCTAAAATCCGTCGGATTTTACATTTTCTGTAATTAATGATCGGCCTATAACAATGTTAACACACCTTCAATAAAGAATTTGGCCATAACTTGTGAGTTGTGATAGAGGTGGCCTTATGAATGTGGCAATTTGCTACAGACAACAAGGGGACACATGACGTTCTGCGGGGATCCATAATGCTCAGCGAAAACCATACAAAATGTAATGAAAATGTATTGACATAATCATACTCGAAGTAAATTAAATTAAGGCCAGAGTGAACAGGCACCTTCTGGGCGAGCTCGCTCCATCTTAGGCCTCAATCAATCAATCAATCAATCAATCAATAATACTTACTTTATTGCACAACGACATATACAAAGGACATAAAGAGGAGGCCTCGTCAATGCCTTCGGGCTAGTCTGGGGCCAAGACAAACCCATCAAAAGTAAAAAAAAAATGCAGAGAAAAACCTAGTCAAATTAGATAACATATATTCCCCATTATATCCCAATTGAGGTAGTCAGAGGTACCCGGTTTAGAAACCTGTCGCACTATCATATTTGACATTTCATTAAGACTTACAGTTTACTTTGACAAAAAAGTTAATGTGACATGGTTTCAAAGTGTATACATATTAGTACTCGATCCGTACATCCATCGCAAGGTGAACTAAGTACCCACACCTCGCCGAGCTTTCTGTTAGACCAACGTGATAGGTGAGCCGTATCGCCGTCTATAATGGTCGTAATAAATGGTCGTGGGATGGCCATATTAGGTTGTATGTAAAATGTTTTCAACAATAAATGAAAAAAAGGTACTCACTGGTAGAAAAGTGTTCGGTCACGAGTACTAATATGTATTCACTTTGAAGGTCCCGCGTTCGAATCCCGGTGGGGACAAATCACAAAAATCACTTTGTGATCCCTAGCATGGCTGACATTACAGGCTGATCACCTGATTGTCCGAAAAGTAAAAAGATCCGTGCTTCGGAAGGCACGTTAAGCCGTTGGTCCCGGGTATTACTTACTGATGTAAGTACGTAGTCATTACATGAGTCATGTCAGGGGCCTATGGCGGCTCAGTAATAACCCTACCAGGATTGATGGGGTTGGTAATTCACCTCACAATCCACACGATAGAAGAGACTTTGAAACCATGTTACATTAACTTTTTGACAAATAAGTGACTTTCCAATCGACGTTCCCCAAACACACGATAGATGGCGTTATTCACTTTTAACGTGGTAAAATATGGTATGGTAAAGTATTTTGGCAAATATTTCCTTGTAAACTATATATTATTATATCTCCGTAGAACGTCGCAAACAGGACCAGTGGAATTATTCTATTTAAGAATTTGGATGAGAAGATTTGGTTGGCTATTGGCGCTGCCAGTATGGACTATTTAATTTTATTTTAAGTTACTAATAAATAAATAAAGTTATACCCGTCATTTTCTTAACCACCGAAAAGGAAGGGGACGGATTATAGATGTAAAACCAGTTTAAAACCATTTAAAATTTAAACCAATCCGTTTCAAACCGAAATCTGCTAATTTGACAGCTGGTAATTTCAAATCAAGAATCAAAATGGTATCTCGCTGGCACGCAACCCTTTTGACGTGTGCTATCAATTTCAACCCTTTACCCCTCCCTTTAGGATTTTGTTTTTTTTTTAATTCTTGCCTACAATTCATCTATTTGTCATCTTAGTTTTAAAATGAATGCGTGCATGAATTAACAACACGGGCGAATCAAATAGCTATGTAGTTTTTTTATAAGGTTGTTTTAGATTTCTGCCTGAAATTGACATGTCTCAAATCATCATTGTATTGTCATGGTTTTATGCATGTCGATTACCCGTCCCTTTCCTTTTCGGCGGATAAGAAAATGACGGGTATAACTTACAATAAAATTAGATGGTGGAATTAGCACCGTTACAGTGTCTATTCTAAGATGTTAACTCCAACCTTCCTTGACTCCGCCGTCAGTTGAAGCGACCTCAAGGTCTTCGAACTCAACTCAGAATCGGTATTCTTCGACGCCTCAACCTTAACTCGAGTTCGCTCGTGAGGCATGACGTCATTAATTTCGTATTATTATGTTGGCAGTATGACATGCTCGACTCCAGTGAGTAAAGTCCTCAAGTCGAGAACATGTCAACTTGAAATACCAAAATGCTCAGCTGACGCCGAGTTTAATGGAGTTTTGAGTTCTTAGAAGACAAGTGTGAACATGGTAATAATTTTGACTACAATCAAATATTCTCATCCGAAATAATAATATGCTTATTAAGGTTAAGTAAAACAGAAATTAATGTGAAATTAAATTGATATTTTATAGACGTATATTTAATGTTTACGCTCGCACTATTGTTGACACTTGGGTGTGTAGTCCGCTTGTAGATCAGGCGAAAATACCCAGCCATAAAGGGTGTTAGTGACACTATAACGAATACTCAGAGGGATGATTCAGCTCATGATACTGAGTCTGAGTCTCAATATCAAGTGGAACTGAAAATATTACAAAAAATACATTAACATGTGGCGGACCCAACTAGTTGGCCAGCTAGTTCCGCCCGCATGCAACAGATGGCGCCACAGTCAATAATGCAGTCCTGAAACGCGCTATCGAAGTTTGCACAGCGCGACGCATATATACAACTTCCAACATAACACCGTTGTTGGATCCCTAGTCACACTACCAACTCGTGGCTAGCGGAGCACTATGCTCTGTTCGGTACCCCGAAAAACATCCTTTGGCAGCAAACCTTCGCCACCAAAAACATTTTCATGAGTTTTGCGACGAAAAATCCATTTGATATTAACTCATAATCATGCTGAATCATCCCCCTCAGTATTTGTTAGTGCCACTAACACCCTGTTTTTATAATATATAAACACACAGCCGTACGTAACCACAGTTCTTATTACTGTTGCTATACTATCGATAGACTTGTCGATAGCGATGTCATTTCAATCAATAATATAAAATAACACTATCAAAGCTAGCATATTGCAAGAACTAATCGATGCTATTGATCGACAATACTTATCTGTACGATCGCACATCGATACTATTCATTGTCTTTAAATTTTTCGATAATCTGTCGATAGTCCGTAAGCAGCAGTGGGTAGTTCTAAGCCCCTTACTACACTGCTCCGTAAAGAGGATAAAAACTCGAAGCTCAAATGTACGGTCACGAGCATTAATATGTATACACTTTGGTACCATGTCACATTAACTTTTTTGACAAATTGTACTGTAAGTCTCACTAAATGGCAAATATGTTAGTGCGATAGAGTCCTAAAGTGGGTACATGATATTGCTCGTGACTGTAGGTGGCAGCACTGTTGAGTGTTCCTAAATGTTGTCAGTTCTCCATACTGTCTAGCTGAAATTCGTGATAAATTGCTACAAAATGTAAAGCAGCGTGGAGTGTATCCCGTCTGCAGGATGAGTTACGAAAATGAAAAACCATCAGTTGGAAAAAGCCCGTTTTGACTTTAGGGAATAAATATAATACTATGATTTTGCAGTTAAACGCTGCGCGGGTTATAGTGTAAAAATATAACCAAAACAATATGTTTGTTTACTCAAATAGTATGGGGAACTGTCAAAATTTAAGGACACTCAACAGTAGCGACACCTGGTGGGAGAAATAGGGAGTTTTTATCCCCTCAAGCTTTACTTAGCCGTCTAACTCAGACGCTGGTGTCTTAGCATTATTAGAGATATACGTATTATGTTTAGCTTACCATTCATGTTCAATATTTAGACGTAGATAATTATGAAGTGTAATAAATATTATGACTGTTATACAATTTGTTTTTTTTTATTCATTTCATATTAGTGAGTCACCAATAAAACAAGGTAAGGTATGCTCAAAAGTGACAGCTATCATTTCAAGGTTAGCCCGAGATATAAGAAGATCAAGTATGCTCAAAAGTGACAGCTATCATTTCAAGGTTAGCCCATGGTATAAGAAGACCAGCGGGCCTAGCACCGTAAGCACGCGCCTCTTTCTCGCCGCGACAGAGATCGTCTGTCTCTTTCTGTGCAGTACTGTGAGAGAGTGACGGGTGACGTATGTCGAGGCGAGAAAGAGTCGCGCTTACGGTGCTAGTGCTAAGCCCGCAAGTGTGCTCAAAAGTGACAGTTAGCATTTCAAGGTTAGCCGCGCTGATATCATGCCACCCTGCGTTGCCATTTTGTAAAAAATAAATTGCCCATTTCCAATGTTTTTATATTTACTTTGCAAGGCAATTTTGAAATTTTAGTAGATAGACAAGTGTTAGTAATTAAGTACGTTACTGCATAATTCGTATATTTTCAATAATAAAAGTTTAATTGTTGGAGATACCAATTCAATGGTATTATAACACTCATGTAACACGTCATTAAGTACTAAATTAATGACAGGCTTAAAAGGCTACTAGGCCAGAGCGGTTAAACCCTTTCCAAAAAATAAAAACGTCGCTACTACAAAGGAGGTAAGTATATAATAACAAAAATATTACATTGTTACACAAATATTTATTGCATTCCAAATACAAACGCAGAAAAACAAAAAACAATGTAGAGAAAAAACATTTTGTTGGTAAAGACAATCATTTTATGTTAAACGAAAATATTGATGGAAAATGTTGCAATTTTTATTCGCCAAATTACGAAAAAAAAGAAAAATATGGATAGAGTTCGCGTCACGAAAGTAGTACCGCGGCGCTAGCGTCACAGTATCTTTTTTTTTAATAATAATAATATCTTTATTTTGTACTATTAAAGCCTTAAATATACGACAATATTTGTTACATTTATAAGTATGTAGTTACAGGCAGTGATATAATGCATAGACTTTCTAAGCTACGTTCCCCAAAAACAATACAGTTGGCGCTGTTCAGATAAAACGTGATAATTACCTATTTTCTCATTGCTCGGGTTCATAATTATTCAAAAATATAATGTATTTGCTGAGGCATATATAAAAGCAATCGTTGCTTGATATTTGGATCACATTACGTGTAGAATTACGTTGCTACCTATATTGCTTCTCTTTGTTTTGATCAGAATAATAACGGGTGGAAGATGTAATTGTGCCTAGGTGTAATGAAAAAGTATCATCATTTATACATTGTTTTAGGTTTACGCGGTTATTATCATAATTAAAACACATAATAACGAGTTCTCACATAATGAGGGAGTCTCGTATCCCTGATTTAAACGCGGTAAGAACCCGTTATTATATTGTGTTTTAATTATGATCGTTTATATCCAAAAACAAAGATAAAAAATGTAGGTATGTCTGCTATATAATAACACTATCGCGAATGTTTTCCGACTAACTTAATGCGATCATTAACCACAAAACACCACTTCGTATTTAGATTATTCAATGAATAAAGCCACTGTCCTATGTTCCCGCCAAAAAGTCAACATACCCAAAAACAATGATAAAAGATCCATGAAATTAGAAGGTTAAACGAAGGAAAATCTGTACAGCGCCATCTATATTATTTTTGGGGAACGTAGCCTGGAAAGTCCTTCATTGTTATAACACTTGTCAGTTAGTTCCGTTAAAATCCGCGGGACTTCTTTCGCGGTGCTCAAGTCCCTGTGTAGCGGCTGCGTTTCAATTGACGCGGAAATGAGCGGATATGTGCAGGAATCGACCAATCACCGCGAGGGAGAGAGTGACAGTGCATCTTCGTTTTTCGCTCTCTCGTACGCTGTGATTGGTCAAATCCGCACATCTCCGCTCATCTCCGCGTCAGTGGAAACCCGGCCTTTATATAAGAACTGTCTGTCACCTTGACATGATCTTGAGGGCAGTCTCGAAGCTGAGATTAGTTTCTTAATATCACCCCGAGTAGCTTTCTAGATATTTCTATTTAATACAAAGCTGTCAAACTAAAATACAGTTAAAATTATGTCCTTTTTTTCAATACCATAACGTCCATTAATGGTACAGTATTTAAGTCATACTACGTTTCTCGTCTCTTTCACACTAGGCAATGTCCTATATCTCTGTCCTTGTCATTCCAATCACGTTTCGTTTTTATCACATGCAACGGATATTTAAAGAACAAATACGGAATTATACAAGTTATACACTCCTACACATACTTAATAGATATTTTTGTTTCATTAAGTATTCGTTAAATATTCGCTGTATTTCATTCGAATCATGTTTTGTATGGTATATTGTATGTACTTGTATGGTAAAATGTGCCTTCAGAGTAGTTTTGCCAACTCCACCCCCTTAGCGAAGTGGCAAATGTAGCCTAGGGTTTTTCAGTGAGCCGCGTATTATGTTGAGTGAGCCGTGTCTTATGCTGAGTGACTCGTGTCTTATGCCGAGTGACTCGTGTCTTATGCTTAGTGACTCGTGTCGTATGCTGAGTGAGTCGTGTCTTATGCTGAGTGAGTCGTGTCTAATGCTGAGTGAGTCGTGTCTTATGCTGAGTGACTCGTGTCTTATGCTGAGTGAGGACGTCCACGACCGCACCGGATTAGCGGTAATTACATTACCCAATTCACGCAGACCAATGCGTCAAGGTCACATCGAGATTGAGAAAATCGACGCTATTACACTAGCTCAGAATCGTGGTAACCATTGTTACTCCCCACCGATTTGCTATTAGACTACACGATTTGGTGGTAAGCAAAATAAACTGGCTAACACTAGAAGCGTTGTTGCAGAAATTATTTTGTCAAATGCATTTTTGTTTTTTAGAGCAAAGGGGTTAAAATGGCCACATCGAAGCTATTCATCTAAAATAACCAATATTGCTATATGAAATTTGCGCATATAAACGTAAATGCGGAATGTAAATAAAATATCAAATAGAAAATTGGTTTTATAGATGAATTGCTAGGATGTGGCCATTTTAACGTTGCTGATCGGCAAATCCGTGACCTTGACGCATCTAGCCCGGTAGACAGGGTAATGTAATAACAACTATCAACGTGTTCGTCTGTTAATGTGTTTAGTCTTAAAAACGAAATGCTTCAATAAGTCTGGCAACACGACTCAGTTGTGGCACAAACTATATGCGAGCGTGCAAACCCTATGATTCCTTTCTTAGACACTTTTTCTGGAGGTATCAATTCTGGCGACACAGTCCTGTAGGATGATGACAACGATTTAGATCTTGATTTACGAACTGAAGTGGTATCCAACGTGGGTGACACGCTGCATGTACACGTCAAGAACGTCCTGTTTGAAGTTCTATCGTTAGTCCCAGAAGAGATCCTCCTGCAGCTTGTACTCCGTAAAAACGACCCTCGACTCGCTGGTTTCCTATGGACTTCACACTCATGAACCCCTTCGTGACCCTGTACAGTTTTCTGCACAGATTTTGACGCAGATCTAGCTTGTAAAGTGTGAGCGTTGCGAACTCTTTTCGCGCTCTCGTCTTGAGTAGGTGTTCCGCGGTGAGTCATATAGCTTGCTGTTCGGCTGTGAAATTTCGGTTTGGATAGCTTCTGGTTCAGAATAGGCTTGTAGTTATGAGCTTCTAAGTTAATACCAGCGACGTTGCTCAACCAATTCTTCAACCTGACACTGCGGTATGAGTGTTCTCGATTCACGCTCTTAGGATCTAACCTGTTTATATGATTTGCAGCGTTGCACGGTCCAGTCTTATGCCGAATTTCCCTTTGAACACCTTTGCTCCTTGAAAAGGTTCGTGTGAAAGACGGCTCCCGATTTGGTTGGAATCTATAAGGCGAGAAAGCATCGCGTCGACTGAGCTCGAAGTCCGGTGAAAAGGTGCGAGCGTTGGACGAATTCCTGCTCGAAGGCAAACGGTTTCCCAACGCAGCGTTCCAGAAGCTGGGCGGAGACATACGTTGACCACGCCTGTCTTGCTGCATCGGTGGCAGCAAATAATTGGGCTTTGGACTGTCAAAACACGACGATAGTACATCGCTTGATAGGTTCCTGTAAGTTGGCGAAAATATTCTATTCGGTGATAGCGGAGACATGTGGCTTTGGCAATGGATGAGCCTCCTGTTCCCGTGGGCTATGATTCTTGGCGAGTTGAGCCTGCTGGGAGGCTGATGTGTGTCCGACACGCGAGGGCGGATGTCCAGGTGCATGACGGAGGACCGGTGCAGGTGTTTGTGGTGGGTCTCTTCGATAGCTCTGAACACCAATAGGGGGGCATCCTTTGGCTTTTGGTTTCCTGGTAAAGAGCGATAAAAAATGTTTTATGCGGGATGTTATCATGGACGGATCCAAGAGGGGGGGTCATAGGTAGCGACTGTGCTCTAGTTGTTAGAGCGTTAGGCTCACGTACTGATTTAAGTAAGTGGACCTTGTGAAAAACGGGATAATGCTGATGATGAGGGGCTTAGAAAATAATCGATTATTAATGGATTATCAGACAACACTAATTTGAATACCTTGCTCACCGACTCGCCGCCACAGTCGTGGCTGAATCCGCGTGAATTCTTTCTCCTCTCTCTCCCTCCCTCTTTCTCTAATGTGCAGGTGCTCAGGAGTGACAGGGACGCGAGACACGGGACAACGGTACGCTGGCTGCATTCTGGGATGAAAAACCAAGGTACTGATTGAAAAACTGCCTATTTCTCCCACCAGGTGTCGCTACTGTTGAGTGTTCTTAAAGGGAAATAATAAATGTTTCTTTCTTTCTTTCTTTCTTTCTTTCTTTCAGAATGGGCGAATCTGGTCCAAGAACCTCCACTGATGAGACTTATATGTATTGCAAGCTTATGCTTTCCCTATGATTCTGGCAAAGTTCTATCAGATTCTGTCCCGGGGTGCTTTTTCTACAGCCATGTTTGTCCTGGCACCATTTAGTAACAAATCTTGAATCGATTTTAGTTCCTCATTTTATTTTATCACATTTTTAGCCAGGACAAACATAGCCGTAAAAATAGAATACCCCGGGACAGAATCTGATAGAACTTTGCCAGAATCATAGGGAAAGCATAAGCTTTCATTTCATATAAGTCTCATCAGTGGAGGTTCTTGGACCAAGTTTCATACAAATGTGCCCATTGTCTTTTTGACAGTTCCTCATTCTATTTGAGTAATCAAACATGTTGTTTTGGTTATATTTTTACACTATAACCCTTTGCGCGGCGTTTAACTGCAAAATCAGTGTTATATTTATTCTCTAAAGATATACTCCCCTTTGCACCAGATTTTATATATTAATGCCGTAGAAATGAGGTCTTTGCGTAGCGTCTGCGGTGTTAGGTTGAGTGATAGAGTGAGAAACAGTGTGATAAGACAGAGATGTGGTGTAAAAGACGACATAGTGACTAAGATTGAGAAGGGAATGTTGGGTTGATTTGGACACGTAGAGCGGATGAAGGATAATAGGATTGCGAAAGCGGTATATAAAGCGAAAGTTGATGGTAAGGCTGGCAGAGGAAGACCTAGAAGGACTTACATTGACCAAATTGGAGATGTCATTAGAAAAGGTTTAATACGATCTACTCTGAACCGGCGTGTGTGTATGAAGCGATTGATGAATGTGGAGGAAGCAAGAGAAGTGTGTCAGGATCGAAGCAAATGGAATTCTATAAGTAGTTTCTGCTTACTCCGGCGGGAAATAGGCGTGAGTTTATGTGTGTATGTAATATAATCACATTTATTTTATTTAAGTAATTAGGTATTTTTAATGTAAATACTTACTCCATTCTCTAAGGACCCGCCTCGCTGTCCGTCACCTTGACAGCCAGTCTGCACCCAAACATACGGTCTTGATTCTTCAGCTCACGCGGGGATCAATACCCGACTTCACCAGTTCTGGTGTCAGGGCTAACATTGAGCCGTCAAGGGCTGACATGGCTCATAGGACTACGGAATCATCTTACTTTTCTGACAATCAGGTGATCCAGGAATGTCCTAACCAATGTTCGTCGGGAATCGAACCCGAACCTTCAGATAAGAAGCCTTTCGGGGATACAGGTGACGCTGTCATGTTTGAGTCAGTCAAATACAAATGACAGGTTGCTACTTATCTATTCAATGAAATACTACTATACAATTCGACAGGATAATAAGGTACCTTCCAGGCTATATTCACCAAAAACAATATAGATGGCGGTGTACAACTTTAACGTGATAAATACCTATTTTCTCATTATTTGGGTACATAATTATTTCAAAATACAATATAATGGCGGAAGCATACTTATAAGAATTATTGTTGCTTGATATTTGGATTTGGATTGAGGAGCTCGGTGGCGCAGCGGTAAACGCGCTCGGTCTGTGATTGTTGAATATAAGCAACTTTCATAAAAAAATTTCATCTCGAGCTCCTCCGTGCTTCGGAAGGCACGTTAAGCCGTTGGTCCCGGCTGCAGTTGTTAATAACCATAAATCCGCACTGGGCCCGCGTAGTGGTTTAAGGCCCGATCTCCCCATCCATTCATAGGGAAGGCCCGTGCCCCAGCATTGGGGACGTTAATGGTCTGATGATGATGATATTTGGATCAATTTATGTATAGAATTAAGTTGCTACTTATATTGCTTCTCTTTATTTTGATCAGAATAATATTGAGTGGAAGATGTGTTGTGCCTGGTTATAATAACAAGGGTCATCATTTATACCCAAAAACAAAGATAAAAGCATATGTCTGTTATCCATGAAATTAGAAGTTTAAACGAACGAAAATTTGTACTTATAGCGCAATCTATATTACTTATATTGTTTTTGAGTAACAAAGTCTGGAAAATCCCTCGTCTAAGTAGGTTTATGTACCTCTCGCTTCGTTTCGTGCGGTTGTGAGCTGTTCGGAATACGCCGTATTTCAGGTGCCCACTCATGCCTTCGCTGTAAAAATGACGACAAAAAATATTTATAGCTTTTTTGAGAATTTGGTAGGTTCCTAGATCAAAGATAAATTATGACATTTTTATTAAGCTAAATGAAGACAGATATAACATACATACATAACCAGCCTATATACGTCCCACTGCTGGGCACAGGCCTCCCCTCAATCAACCGGAGGGGGTATGGATCATCCACCACGCTGCTCCAATGCGGGTTGGTGGAGGTGTTTTTACCAACGGCTTAACGTGCCCTCCGAAGCACGAAATCATCTTACTTTTTCGGACAATTAGGTGATTCAAGCCTGAGAAGTCCTTACCAAACAAAGGACAGTCTCACAAAGTGATTTCGACAATGTCCCCATCGGAAATCGAACCCGGACCTCCAGATCGTGAGCCTAACGCTCTAACCACTAGACCACGGAGGCTGTTAAGACAGACAAAAAGGTTTTCTTTTTTCTATTTAACTTATTTCATGGTACCTATAAGAAAACGTATGCTCGATCCTATGACAAGCTGCCATTGCTAGCCCTATAATGACGAAAGTGTTACCACTGAGTTACTATTAAATTGGTATCTTCAACAGTCCAAGGACGTATTTTTTTTTTTATTGAAAATTAAGTGAATTACTGACTAATGTATTTAATTACTATTACTTGTCATATATACAAAAAACATTAAAACTGTAAGTAAGTAACTCTTTTACTAAAAGTTAAAAATTTCCTTGCAAAGTAAATATAAAAACATTGGTTATGGGTAATTTATTTTTTATGAAATGGCAATACAGGGTGGGATGACGTCAGCTGGGCTAACCTTGAAATGTTAGCTGTCACTTTTGAGCATACCTAGTTTTCTTATACCATGACTTATTTATAAATTTTAAACAAGAAAAACTTAATAATAAATACGACATTTTCTCACGTTTTTTATGTCGTCACAGGTTGCTTTATAAATTCCGTAGTAATTTCGTGTTTTGACGTTTAGTAAAAAGTAACTGATTTGACTAGTTGGTGACTAGCCTATTCGAATTGTATTCTTACTTGGTGTTGTAAGCTGAACAGTTCTGAGCGACCCTGCGGTGCCGCGGGAGTGGCTGATCAGCCGACAGCTGCTCCGTCACGGGACGCTTGGCTGGACTGGAAACCACAGAATAAAAAATACACATAACATTAACAACCTACATACGCCCCTGCGACTGTCATTGCATTTAGCCTTTACATATCTTGTTAGGGTTCGTAATGTTTATTTTATTATTTAATTATTATTAGATTGGCCCCGATTCCTGCAGACACCGCCTAATTTTATTTTAAGTTATATCCGTCATTTTCATATCCGTCGAAAAGGAAAGGGACGGATGATTCACAGCTCTTAATTTTAGGAAGAATGAGTGAATGAATGAATAACCCGGGCGAATCAAAAGGTACGTCGCTGGTATGCAATCCGTTTGACGTGCTGTCTACTTAACTGTGTCGGGTTATTGACGGATGTAAAATTTTTAGACGGTTGGTTTAGATTTGTGCTTAAAATTGACGTGTGTTCCATAAATTTTATGCTTGTCGATTACCCGTCCCTTTCCTTTTCGGCGGATAAGAAAATGACAGATATAACTTAAAATAAAATTAGATGGTATTTACAGGAATTAGCACCATTATATAACTTAATAACAGACGGAATAAAGTCGTGAATCTGTGTCACGACTTTATTATTTTTAATTTGGAACTGGCATATTATTTCATTTGTTTTTATTTTGATTTCTTCTTTTTCGAACGGGAACGTTTTCCCGCTTTTTTAAAAAGGCGGTGACGGGAATTTTGTTCGGTTGCGGTAATCTGTTATGAAGAGTTGGAGAGTTAACATTGTTTGTGAAAATATAACATTATTCAAGAGAATTCCTGAATTGAACCTCCCCACCTGAGAGCAGTAGTATTATCACACATTTATGTCTCAGTGTAATGACTACATCCATCGCAAGGTGAACTAAGTACCCACACCTCACTGAGCTTTCTGTTAGACCAGCGTGATAGGTGGTGAGCCTGCGCTCTACACGAGCTCATTCCACCATCCCCCTTTTATCTTCGGACTTCCAGGCGAACGGCCGGGTTCCATCCCCATTTGGTGGATATCCCAACTATTCGCACAATCGTCCTTCATTATGCGCACTGCTAAAGAGTGGTGTAAGGTGTGAGTGGAGGTGGTGGCTCAGTAATAACCCAGGGATGATGGGGTTGGTAATCCACCTCACAATCCACACGATAGAAGACGCTGGAAGAAGAGACGATAGAAGAATTCTCTGTTGTCTTCTGTATTTCCGAATGCAAATAACGCAGGAGCATTCAAGGCCAGAGTGAACAGGCACCTTCTGGGCGAGCTCGCTCCATCTTAGGCCTCGTCAATGCCTTCGGGCAAGTCTGGGGCCAAGAGCAAACCGTTTAGGCCGAACGCTAAAACACGGGCGGATGCGGAGGCGGGTGCACGCGTCGGAAGTCCGCCGCGGGCGTCGAATCCGCGAGCGGGTACCTGTCGCGGGCGCCCGTCTTATTTAGCGCTGCTAGTATAATTTTGACTTCGAGCGTGTATAGTTGTGTCGAGTTACCATGGATTATTTGCTAATTTATTATTTGGCAAAAAAACGTCGACGCAAACGTCGATTGCCGAACCCGTTCGTGACAAGCAGGCTACTAAGCGGGGAGTTCGTAACCAAATTTTCGATGTTGAGGGACAATGAAAACGAATTTTACAAATATTTGAAATTGAGTACGAGTACATATGATGAATTATTCTCTAAATTAGAAATTGTTGTATATACAAACCTTTATCTTTTTTTTCTGTGTTGCCGAGTTCTTCAAAATTATCTATTAATTGTCGACAAACTTGAAGCCATGCTTCTTGACGGGCATCTCTATCTTTGTACAATTCATTCGCCATATCCCATAATGCAGGCCGAGATTGCACCTCAATTATTACCCGCTCTGTATCGATGTTCATGATGATGGTAGGTACCTAGCTTCCGGCGCGCGCCCCCGTGGCATCTAGCGGCGCTCGACTGATTTGTAGAAACAAACCCGCTCGCGGACGACCGCCGCGCGCGCCCTCGCCGTGCGCACGCCGCCCGCCGCGTTCCGTCGCACGCTCCTGCGCTGCTCATACTATTTGTTCATTACAGACACGCGAGCGTGCGCCCGCGTAAGTTTTAGCGTTCGGCCTTATAATGGTCGAATTAACTGTGTTAGCGAAAATTGCACTTAAGAAAAATGAATTACTCATCAACTGTCGACGTTAGAAGTCTGAACATACCAGGCCACGCGCGGAAGGGCACACTTCCTCTTGGTAAGTTTCGGAAGCAGCATCTTGCTCTGGTCCGGGGTCATGTGTCGAATAAAGTCTGACGTGAAGATCTTGCAGTCCTCCGTCATTCTGAAACCAGACTCAGGGCATAGAATAAGGAATAATACTACGTACAGAACGGCAACTCTCCGCTCTCGCGTCTTACTTTAGTCTTCAATCGTATGGGCGTCGTCGCAAGATAACTTCAATGTGTATACACCTCGTTTTCTTATACCTAGAATAAATAAAATAATAAACATCGCACCCAGGGGCGTTCCGAACGACGCTCTTGTTCCAAATAGGACTGAGTTTTCTAGTAGGAGTTTGCCCCCGGCAAGGCGCCTGCTGCATGCCCTCCTTGTAATTAGGGTTGGCAGTGCTGAAAATACAAGCAATGAAGGCTGTGAAGCGAAATAAACAGGGAAGATTTCAATCTTGTGGCGTCCAACTGGGGCCCTCAGGGCTGTTGTCTTAGGGTGGTCTTAATAAACTAATCTCAGCTGTGACTGCCCTCAAGACCATGCTCAACTCCCTGTTTTTATATGAGAAGTGTCACATTGACACGATCTTGAGAGCAGTCTCGAAGCTGAAGTTAGTTTATTAATACAGTTTTAACAGCTTACCACCTGAGTACGATCTAGACTTGTTTTGTTCTAAAGTATCCATGATGCGACAAAAAATTGCGAAAACTTTCTTTGAGACACAAGTGACTTATCAGCCCTAGTTTGAGAACGTCAAATGTTTGTATCTACCTTACTTAACCTGCTTTAACCTACCTACTTACTTAATTCTTGTTTTTTATAATTGTAAAAGGGTAAATAACTTAGCCACTATTAGGTGGAGACTTGTAATTAGCCTTTAGTTATTGTCTGGTTATTATGTTAGAAAATGTATATGGCCGTAAGGCTTCCTCAAAATAAATAAATAAATAAATACCGCCCTTAAACTTTGTGCCGGGTGAGAGCCCTCAGCACTCTCCATTTGTCCGGCCAATTAGTTAATGTAATGTACGGCAAATCTACAATAAGTCACGTGAAAAAAATGTAATATTATATAACAGTACTTACGTAGGCGGTCGTGAATATAGTTTTTTCGTCACTTTCCTGTTGTTATATTCTTGTTCGAGGTTCTTGTAGAACGATTGTCTGGCGGGACAACTTATGCGGCTGCAAAGACATCCATATCATAACCATGGTATAAAAAACCAGGTATGCATGGTAATCCTATGACAAGCCGCCATTGCTAGCCCTTTGATGACGTAAACCACCACTAAATTGGTATCTCCAACATTTCAAGGACGTAAGTTTTATTATTTAAATTGAATTACTCACTAATGTATTTAATTACTATTACTTGTCACATATATAAAAAAAAAACATTAAAATTGTAAGTAAATCTTTTACTAAAAGTTAAAAATTTCTTTGCAAAGTAAGTATAAAAACATTGGTCGTGGGTAATTTATTTTTTACAAAATGGCAACACAGCGTGGGATGACGTCAGCTGGGCTAACCTTGAAATGTTAGCTGTCACTTTTGAGCATACGTGGTTTTCCTATACCATGGTTGATATCAACTAACCTTGTAAAAGGTTTTGCTGGCGTGGTGTACGATGCACTTTTCTGGGTTACTCTCCTTTCGCCCAACCTGTTTTGGTTCGTCCAGGGCATAGGGCGGCTCATGCTGATGATGTAGGGATATTTTTCTTATAGCTGGATTTAAATCTTAATGCTGTAACATATACAGGGTGCTAGTGACATCGTAACGAACTTTATGGATGATTCAGACCATGATTCTGAGTCGATGAAAATATTTTAAAAATTACTAAAATTGTCATGACTTCTCCGATAGCAAATTCCACTTGATATCAACTCAGAATCATGGTCGAATCATCTCCATCAGTATTCGTTCCGGTGTCACTAATTACCAACCTGGTAATCCGGATTCGAACGCGGGACCTTCGGATCTTGAGCCCAAAGCTCAACCACTGGACCACAGAGGCCGTTATGTAGTAGGTATTACGACGTAGCAAATATGAGGGACTTTCCACAACAAAAATAGATGGCGCTGTACAGAGTTGCCTTCGTTTAACCTTCTAATTTCATCATCATCATCATCACCAGCCCATTAACGTCCCCACTGCAGGGGCACGGGCCTTCCCTATGGATGGATACGCGTAGGGAGAACGGGCCTTAAACCATCACGCAGACCCAGTGCGGATTGATGGTTATTAACGACTGCTAATGCAGCTGGGACCAACGGCTTAACGTGCCTTCCGAAGCACGGAGGAGCTCGAGATGAAAACTTTTTTTTTGTGGTCACCCATCCTATGACCGGCCTTTGCGAAAGTTGCTTAACTTCAATAATCGCAGACCGAGCGCGTTTACCGCTGCGCCACCGAGCTCGAGCACCGAGCTTCTAATTTCATGGATAACAAGTATACCTATATGCATCTCTTATCTTTGTATTCGGGTACAAAAGATGACCCTTGTTATTACACCCAGGCACAACACATCTTCCACCCATTATTATTCTGATCAAAATAAAGAGAAGCGATATAGTTAGCAACATAATTATATACATAATGTGATCCAAATATCAATTAGTTTATAATTATAATGCCTCTGCCATTAGATTATATTTTGGAATAATTATGTAAGTACCCTTTGATTTTTGAGAAAATAGGTAATTATCAGCCTCCGTGGTCTAGTGGTTATGACGTCAAGCTCACGATCTGGAGGTCCGGGTTCGATTCCCGATGGGGACATTGTCGAAATCACTTTGTGAGACTGTCCTTTGTTTGGTAAGGACTTTTCAGGCTTGAATCACCTGATTGTCCGAAAAAGTAAGATGATTCCGTGCTTCGGAGGGCACGTTAAGCCGTTGGTCCCGGCTATTAGCCGTAAAAAAACCACCAACCCGCATTGGAGCAGCGTGGTGTAGTATGCTCCATACCCCCTCCGGTTGTTTGAGGGAAGGTCTGCCAGCAGTAGGACGTAGGTAGGTAGGTATATAGGCAAGAAACTAATTTAACTTTTGCATTATACTCACATATGTTTCAATTTAATTTTTTGCTTGCTACATTGCATAACTGTGAATTTGAATTTATATTTGTTTTCGTTTTTATATTAAACAAACACTTGTAACACAATTCAAATTTAGTTTTTCATTTATAAATTTTGAGTTTTATTTTCCTGATTAGTTTGACAGGGTTTGTCAAAGTCATTTAATTTAGTGCATGTTTTTTTTAGACTCGAATAAATGTATTTGTATGAAGGGTTTTATCTATAGAGTAACATGGACCTCCGTTGAATAAAAAGGGTCATCATTTATAATTTATACCCAAAAACATTTTTTATTGTTTTGGTTTTCACCGCAGGGTAAGGCAAAGGGAACTATGCCCATACAGCCATGGCTTATATATTTTTTTTCTTAATGATGATTAACCTAACCTAAGCTCCCACCCTCGGAGTAGACTCCTCCGAACCCCAAACGAATTAACTCAAAAGTCCGCATAAACTTTCGAGTTATGAAGCGGCTTGTTGGCGCGAAGCGAAAATAGATAGGTACACTTTGTTTATTGAATATTCCGGTATAATAACACTATCGCGAATGTTTTGCGACTAACTTAATGCGATCATTAACCACAAAACACCACTTCGTATTAATTATTTAGATTAATCAATGAAGGAAGCCACTGTCCCGTTCCCGCCAAAAAGTCAACATACCCAAAAACAATGACAAAAGATACAATACAATACAAATGGCGGCCTTATCGCTTAAAGCGATTTCTTCCAGACAACCATAAGGTGAGGAAAAATGAAAAAATAAATATATAAATAAATAAAAAGATGCATATGTGTTATCCATGAATTTAGAAGGTTAAACGAAGGAAAATCTATACAGCGCTAACTATATTGATTTTTCGTGTAAGTACACACACACATACACACGCACGCGCGCACGTACGCACACACACACAGAGAGAGAGAGACACAGATAATAAAATCCATAGTTAAGTTCCAACATTTATTACTTCAAGAACAATTCTACAATATTCTACAGTTTACAACTAGAAGAGTACACGATTATTTGTGTTTTGATTTAATAATTAATATCAATTACATTATTATTATTTTTAATAAATTATTTACCATATGTAGGAGTAAACACGGTTATAAAAAAAACAAAAATAATTCGGGGACATGCGCAGAGAAGAGCGCCATCTTGTGACGAGGACTAAAGTAAATGAGAATAAAAACTAGAAGCTCAAATGTAGGTGGCAGCACTGTTGAGTGTTCAGAAATTGTGACAGTTCTCCATACTACGAGCGATACGGGCTAGTTCCAGCAGCGTCCTGGCGATGTTGGCCAGCAGGTTGGACTGTGTGTACATGTCTCGCTGCTGTGCTATTGCTGGGGGTGTGGCGAGGCGGTGAGTCGCGGCTCAACCCTCCCGTAATTAATTTAATTTCCTGATCTACTAATCTAGTATATAAGTTTTGTTATTAACAAATTATGAGTCCTAGTAACTTGAATAAAGAATTTAATTATTATTTATTTATACTGTCCAGCTGAAATTCATGATAAATTGCTATAAAATGTGGAGCAACGTGGAGTGTATCCCGTCTCAAGGATGAGTTGCGAAAAAGAAAAGCCATCAGTTGGAAAAAGGCAGTTTTAATAGAAAATAAGTTCTTTACGATCTTTAGGGAATAAACATAACACTATTGTTGGCAATTTCAAAAAAGGAACGTCACGTCACTTTTTAAGATAAAAACGTTTTGGCGGGTGTTCCGTCTGGGACTACGAAGAACAAGTGAAGACGATTATTGTCGAGAGAAGCAAAAACTGAAAGACTAGTTCCTGTATTCTTTTGTATTAATATTTCTTATTATAATTTGTAGTAATAATATTTGGTTTCCGTAATAAGAGTGATATTTGTAGTACTCAACATTTACTGATTAAAACTGGGTATGTTACTAATATTTACGTTTTATTGTAGAGTTTGCTAACACTATGATTTTGCAGTTAAACGTTGCAAATGATTATAGTGTAAAAAATATAACCAAAACAATTATGTTTGCTTACTCAAATAGTAAGGGGAACTGTCAAAGTTTAAGAACACTCAACAGTAGCGACACCTGGTGGGAGAAATAGGCAGTTTTTATCCTCATAAGTGTAGTTCAAGATAAATATTGAAAATCTACTTACTAAATAAACTTAACGAAAAACATTTTCACTTGTCAATTTAACTTATTTATGATTTTTAATAAAGAAAAACGTAACAATAAATCCGACATTTTATCACGCTTTTCTATGACGTCACAGTGTGCTTTTTCATACAAATTCCATAGTAATTTCGTGTTTTGACGTTTAGTAAAAAGTAACTGATTTGACTAGTTGGAAACTAGACTATTCTATAGTCTTTGGCGAGGTAACCATGACTACCAGACGTTTTTTTTTTGTTTTGGTTTTCCCCGAAGGGTAAGGCAAAGGGAACTATGCCCATACAGCCATGTCTTACGTATTTTTTTTTCTTGATGATTAATGAAATGATGAAAGGTGATGATGATGAAACCTAAGCCCCCACCCTCGGAGTAGACTCCTACTCCGAACCCCAAACGAATTAACTCAAAAGTCCGCATAAACTTTCGAGTTATGAAGCGGCTTCCTGGCACGAAGCGAAAATAGGCAGATACACTTTGTTTATTGAATACTCCGATATAATAACACTCGCGAATGTCTTCCGACTAACTTAATGCGATCATTAATCATAAAACACCACTTCGTATTAATTATTTAGATTATTCAATGAAGAAAGCAACTGTCCCGTTCCCGTTTCCCGCCAAAAAGCCGACGCTACTGCGCGAACGACCGCCATTTTTGTTCAATTTATACGCTGTGGAATATACTAGTTTCCATCTAGTCAAATCAGTTACTTTTTACTAAACGTCAAAACACGAAGTAACTATGGAATTTGTGTGAAAAAGCACACTATGACGTCATAGAAAAACGTGATAAAATGTTCGACTTATTATTACGTTTTTCTTGATTAAAAATCATAAATAAGTTAAATTGAAAAAAGAAAAGTTTTTCGTTAGTGTTAGATCTGTCTCTATTTAGTAATCAGAAATTCATAATTTATCTTGAACCTAGTACGGTCACGAGCATTAATATGTATACACTTTTGTACCATGTCACATTAACTTTTTTGACAAATTGAACTGTAAGTCTCGCTAAATGTCAAATATATTAGTGCGACAGAGTCCTAAAGTGGGTACATTAATATTGCTCATGTCTGTACACGAGTCAATTACACGAGTCAATATATCAATGTTTTCGATATATCAAATTTATTAAGAGATTTTTGATTAAAATTAAAAATTAACAATTTGTACAAATAAAATTGGCAAAGTTTAGCTTTTTTTAAAACATAATTTTATCTACATATCTTTATAGTGGTGCCTACATTGAAATTTCGATCTAATACTTATTAATACTAAATATAAATATGCTTACAAAAAGCATATGGAAATGTGGAAAAAAAAATATTGATAAACATAACATAAACAGCCTATGTACGTCCCACTGCTGGGCACAGGCCTCCCCTCAATCAACCGGAGGGGGTATGGAGCACACTCCACCACGCTGCTCCATTGCGGGTCGGTGGAGGTGTTTCTACATTGTTTTAAGTTTACGCGGTTATCATAATTAAAACACATAATAACGGGTTCTTACCGCGTTTAAAGCAGGGATATCAAATACATAAACAAGCGGCAAAGAAAGAGTGTAGACAGATATGTCTGCCCGTAGAAAATTATGGATCTACCTACTCCACTCCAATCTCATCAGTCATCCCGTGATAGCACTTGCAACAGTGTCGAAATATCGGGAGTCTCATATCCCTGATTTAAACGCGGTAAGAACCCGTTATTATGTAGAGGTATTTCTATTTAACAAAAGCACATTATAATACTAATAGCAAGTATTTTAAAGCTTATTTTTGGAAATAAATTGTTTGGGACTAACTTTGGTGAAAAGAATTAATGTGTCTAACAGGAGGAGCTGGGTAACGCAGCGGTAAATGCGCTCGGTCTGCGATTGTTGAAGTTAAGCAACTTTCGCAAAGGCCGGTCATAGGATGGGTGACCACAAAAAAAAAGTTTTCATCTCGAGCTCCTCCGTGCTTCGGAAGGCACGTTAAGCCGTTGGTCCCGGCTGCATTAGCAGTCGTTAATAACCACCAATCCGCACTGGGCCCGCGTGGTGGTTTAAGGCCCGATCTCCCTATCCATCCTTAGGGAAGGCCCGTGCCCCAGCAGTGGGGACGTTAATGGGCTGATGATGATAATAAATGTGTCTAACAGAAAGCTCGGTAAGGATTTACTGATTCTGAATCATAGTAAGTGGAATTCTGTGGTCTCTACCTACCCCAACGGGAAATAGGCGTGATTTTATTATTATTTCTTTTTTTGACGTGACTTATTGTAGATTTGCCGCAGATGGCATTAACTACTTGGCCGGACAAATGGGGAGCGCTGAAGGCTCTCACCCGATCTTATGTGTGCATCTATGTGGTTTCTATGGTATTAGTCCCTAATCATCATCAGCCCATTAACGTCCCCACTGCTGGGGCACGGGCCTTCCCTATGGATGGATAGGGAGTTCGGGCCTTAAACCACCACGCGGGCCCAGTGCGGATTGATGGTTATTAACGACTGCTAATGCAGCCGGGACCAACGTCTTAACGTGCCTTCCGCAGCACGGAGGAGCTCGAGATGAAAATTTTTTTGGTCACATCCTATGACCGGCCTTTGCGAAAGTTGCTTAACTTCAACAATCGCAGACCGAGCGCGTTTACCGCTGCGCCACCGTACTCCTCATTAGTCCCTAATATAATTACATAATGTGACGTGTTTATCATAATCACGGGATAGAATAAAGACCTTGGAAAGGCCCTAACGCGCATTTTGTACGAGAACCGCTGTCGCCGGTTCAACCCCGAAGGACGTAATATACGATCCCGACGACCGGATTACTCCAGCCATAGAGGCGGCCAATTAGCTCGCGACAAACACTTCAGGATACCGACCCCGCCGGCGTTAGAAACTAGCCCATTGGAGTGCAAGTATGAACTATTTGCTCATACTTGTATGGCGCGCGTTTCGCGCTCACTTGGCCCTTCCAACCTCTATCTTCTGTTCTGTGGTTATAATAATATAAGATCGTGTTTGTGTGTGTGTGTGTGTATGTGTGCGTTTAGTTGACGAGTTTAGTGACGTAGTTACTCGGGAAGAGTCCAGTCATTCCCCGGAGTTCGCCTGTAAAAGAAAAAAAAAGTAATAAAAAATAATATTAATCGCTTTGCTCGTCTTGGCGGGGGCACTCCCGTGCCTCCAGATCGGGAGCACAAACTAAAAAGTCGTGTTCGTCGTTCACTACATCATGGTATTCGATTTGCTTTGAGTGGCCTCTTTAGATCCGCTGATCTGATGAATTGCTTTGACGCGGCCTTTTTAGACCCCTGATCTGATGAATTGCTTTGACATGGCTTTTTTAGACCCCTAATCTGATGAATTGCTTTGACATGGCTTTTTTAGACCCCCGATTCCCGATGAATTGATTTGACATGGCCTTTTTACACCCCTGATTTCTGATGAATTGCTTTGACGCGGCCTTTTTAGACCCCTGATCTGATGAATTGCTTTGACATGGCTTTTTTAGACCCCTAATCTGATGAATTGCTTTGACATGGCTTTTTTAGACCCCCGATTCCCGATGAATTGATTTGACATGGCCTTTTTACACCCCTGATTTCTGATGAATTGCTTTGACGCGGCCTTTTTAGACCCCTGATCTGATGAATTGCTTTGACATGGCTTTTTTAGACCCCTAATCTGATGAATTGCTTTGTCATGGCTTTTTTAGACCCCCGATTCCCGATGAATTGATTTGACATGGCCTTTTTACACCCCTGATTTCTGATGAATTGCTTTGACGCGGCCTTTTTAGACCCCTGATCTGATGAATTGCTTTGACATGGCTTTTTTAGACCCCTAATCTGATGAATTGCTTTGACATGGCATATTTAGACCCCTAATCTGATGAATTGCTTTGACATGGCTTTTTTAGACCCCTAATCTGATGAATTGCTTTGACATGGCTTTTTTAGACCCCCTGATCTGATGGATTGCTTTGACATGGCCTTTTTAGACCCCCTGATCTGATGAATTGCTTTGACATGGCCTTTTTAGACCCCTGATCTGATAAATTGCTTTGACATGGCTTTTTTAGACCCCTAATCTGATGAATTGCTTTGACATGGCTTTTTTAGACCCCTAATCTGATGAATTGCTTTGACATGGCTTTTTTAGACCCCCTGATCTGATGGATTGCTTTGACATGGTCTTTTTAGACCCCCTGATCTGATGGATTGCTTTGACATGGCCTTTTTAGACCCGCTGATAGTAAGACTCACCCTGCCACCAGGCGGGGTCCTGGCTGCGGTCGGTCACAGCGATTATGTCATCCTTCTCGAAGCTCAGCTCGTCTGCGTTCTGAGCCGTGTAGGGATACAGAGCTATCACCTGCAACAGTAAATTCAAATTCAAAAATATCTTTATTCAGTAGATAACATAGTTACACTTTGAATCGTAATTTTTTACATAACGAACGTCTCATCCGCCTAAAACTACTGCAGCTTCTCACAACCTGTATAGCCGGGGAAAAGAAGCTGCAAGAAAAACCTCGGCACAGGGCCCTAGTATAACATAACATAAACAACCTATACAGGGTGTTAGTGACATCGTAACGAATACTAAGGGGGACGGTTCAGAGCACGATTTTGAGTTAATATCAAGTGGAATTTTCGTCGCAAAACTCAAGATTTTTTAAAGTTTTTAATTTATTTTATTTTGCGATCGAAAATTCCACTTGATATTAACTCGGAATAATGAGTTGAATCATCCCCCTCAGTATTCGTTACGATGTCACTTACACCCCGTACAAGTGCAATGAAGCCATACAAATAGGTATGGGTGTTAGTGACACCGTAACGGATACTGAGGGGGATGATTCAGACCATGATTCTGAGTTGATATCAAGTGGAATTTCCTGTCGGAAAATTCATGAAAATTTTTAGATCTATACTTTTGCGACGGAAAATTCCACTTGATATAATAATATATGGCTGGCAGAGGAAGACCTAGAAGGACGTACATTGACCAAATTGGAGATGTCCTTAGAAAAGGTTCAGTACGATCTACTGTGAACCGGCGTGCGTGTATGAAACGATTGATGAATGTGGAGGAAGCAAAAGAAGTGTGTCAGGATCGAAGCAAATGGAATTCCATAGTCTCTGCTTACCCCGGTGGGAAATAGGCGTGACTTTATGTAAAAATATGTGTTTTCAACGGATGCAAACCTTATCGATGACAGTTTCAGCTGGTAGCGTGTCCATCTTGGAGAGGACTGGAGTGGTCCTGCCAGAGGTGCGCCCGGAGGACTGTAGGATCTGAGAAAATGAATGTCCAATTCAGTGGAGTAAAGCTTTTACAATACCAAAACTAGAAATCGTGGTATAACAAAACAAGGTATACTCAATCCTATGATAAGCCGCCATTGCTAGCCCTTTCAATTTAGTTTGGCTAGCTGGCTGCGTTCATATTTATGATAGGAAATTGTAAAGTAGTAACCAAAAGAACCAACAGATGTCGTTGGTTACCAGCGCCATCTGTTGGTTCTTTTGGTAAAAAAATAAAAGGGAGATACAAAATGGAGTAACGATTAATATTTTCCCGCTCCGTAGTAATTATTACATTGGTGACTAATTATCACGTTTGTACCTTAGCACTAAAACTTTCCGGACTCGCTGACCCCCCAAAATACAGGTTTTCCTAGTTTGGGGGACAGAGAATCCCTATCTGTATCAAAACTCTGTACGATCAACTGCTATTGTAATTTTACGTTTGTGTTATTTTTGGAAATAAAAATACTTACTACTTATATTCAACAAAGTCATACCAATTATACCAATTCTAAAACCTATTTCTTCATAAGTGTTACCATTAAATTGGTATCTCCAACATTCCAAGGATGTAAATTGTATTATTCAAAATTAAGTGAATTACTGAACAACGTACTTAAATTACTATCACTTGTCACATATATAAAAGTCATTAAAACTGTAAGTGAATCTTTTGTGGCGGACCCAACTAGTTGGCCAGCTAGTTCCGCCCACATGCAACAGATGGCGCCACATTCAATAATGCAGTCTTCAAGCGGTCGTGAAACGCGATATCGAAGTTTACACAGCAAGACGCATATATACAACTTCCAATATAACACCGTTGGGTCGCGTGTACGATAACGTCAATGTGTAGTGTCTGTGTAAAATGAGGTGTTTTGTATGAAGTGTCCGGTGTGTGTGTCGCGGCCTGTGTATGTAAAAAAGCTTAATAAACTGCCTATATACGTCCCAATGCTGGGCACAGGCCTCCCCTCAATCAACGGGAGGGGGTATGGAGCATACTCCACCACGCTGCTCCACTGCGGGTTGGTGGAGGTGTTTTTACGGCTAATAGCCGGGACCAACGGCTTAACGTGCCCTCCGAAGCACGGAATCATCTTACTTTTTCGGACAATCAGGTGATTCTACAAAGTGATTTCGACAATGTCCCCATCGGGAATCGAACCCGGACCTCCTTGCGAAATGACGTAAATTCAAAAATGTTACATTGACCTTCAACAAGTTTATCCATGATGATTACGTTGAATAAATGATTCTGATTTCGGATTTCCTCACCTTGACGTAGCTGGCGGGGAACCACCCCACCTGGCGGTTCCGCCCCTTGGCCTGCAGCTCCCCCTCCCACCACCCGCTGTCCGCCTTCTTCCGCACCACCAGCAGTTGGCCCTTCTGCAGGGACAGTTGCTCCGCGCTGTGAGGGAAGGTACATGTTACAATGAACAATATTTTAAAGTATTTCTTATTACCCGACTAACTCGGGTGGGTGATGATTTATGTTAAGTGAATCTGTAGGCTTTAGTGTGCGTGTTTAAGTCTGTGTGTATTTTTGTGTGCAAAGATGTTTGTTCGTGTCTGTGCGTGTTTGTGTCTTGTAAGTGTTTGTGTCTGTGAATATTTGTGTTTGTCTGTAAATATTAATATGTGTCTGTGCGTGTTTGAGTCTGTGTCTTTTTGTGTGCAAGGATGTGTTTGTTTGTGCGTGTTTGTGTCTTATAAGTGTTTGTTTGTATCTTGTAAGTGTTTGTTTGTGTCTGTGAATTTTTGTGTTTGTCTGTAAATATTAATATGTGTCTGTGCATGTTTTTGTCTCTGTGTCTGTATACGGATAAGATAATAAGGGTAATTTATTTCAATAAAAAACATAGTCTAATTACAATAGCATACACATAGATACAAAATATAATATGAAAATTTGCTACTCGACTTTGTGATGTGATTTTGAGATGTGTATGAAATTGCTTTAGAGCAGTAAGGCCGCCCATTTGTACTGTTGCTGAATGTTATATAAAGTTTGTATGTTTTGTTTGTGTGCAATAAAGGATACTGAATTTGATTTGATGTGTGTCTAGAAGTGTTTGTGTCTGTACGTGTTAGTGGTCGTGTCTGTGTCTGTGCGTGATTGTCTGTGTCTGTGCGTGACTGCTTGTGTCTGGACATGTGTGCCCCCTCACCTGGTGGCGGTATACTGCGCAATGGCCTGCGCGATCTCGTTCTTCCGGCGGCCGGTGGCGGAGTCCCTGCCGGAGTCGCGGCGCGCCACGCTGCCGGGCCGAGTGCTGGGCGCTCCGCCCCCGGACTCCGTTATCGCCGCCACCTCTGATGATATGGGAGTCGAGGATTTTTGTTCCTGAAAACAAAATTTAATGGAGTTGTGGCGGCTCAATAGTAACCCTGAGGGTTGGTGATGTCGGTCATTGACCTCACAACCAAGATTAACAAAAAGAACATAACATAACATTTTTAATTCAATTCGTTTGTTATTATAATTTTAAATTTTGATTGTTATTTTAATCCTCATTTTGACATCGATTTTTTTAAAATATTTGAACCCTGTGAAGTCTGAAATAGCATTGGAGCAGCGCGGTGGAGTATGCTCCATACCCCCTCCGGTTGATTGAGGGGAGGCCTGTGCCCAGCAGTGGGACGTATATAGGCTGTTTATGTTATTTCCGAGTACAACTCACTTTTATGACATATTTCAATGCCCTAGTAACAAGGTTCATGTACTGTTCCACTTATGTAAAACATAGTATTTAAGATCTGTATAAGTATTGTACGGTCACGAGCATTAATATGTATACACTTTGGTACCATGTCACATTAACTTTTTTGACAAATGGAACTCTGTAAGTCTCACTAAATGTCAAATGTGTTAGTGCGACAGAGTCCTAAAGTGGGTACATTATATTGCTCATGACTGTACATGAAAGAAATAAATAAATAATCTAATAGTTTTAAGGGGCATAGTCGGGTTCGCCACAAACTACATATCTCTGCCTACCCTTTAAGAATACAGGCGCGATGCTACGTTAATTTATTACCTGTAAAGGCGGCGAAGTGGGTCCGGGTGTGGAGAGGGCAGGCTCAGTCTGCACTGGTGCCGGTTCGTAAGGCGTGGGACTAGGTTCAGGCTCCACTGCCTCTGGTATGGCGGGGATACTGTCGACCGCCGCACCTGTGGTCGAGTCCCGGGTGACGTAGTTTGACGGGAAAATGCCCGTCCTGGAAAATAGAATAAGGAATAATACTACAACTCTCCGCAACTCTCCGCTCCCCACCAGCGGCTGAGCTAGGTTTACCTCACCCCCTCGGTCTTACTTTAGTCTTCAATCGTATGGGCGTCACACATCACACACACAGATGCGCGTGTACGATAACGCCAATGTGTGGTGTCTGTGTAAAACGAGGTTGTTTGTATGAAGTGTCCGGGGTGTGGCCCGGATAATCCATACACAAATCTCGGGTTCTTTATTTATTCTCATAAAAAATATAATGACATAATTACGTAGCGTACTGATACTTATCCTAATATTAGTTACGCACAATATTAATTTGTCATAACTTGTTCAGCATAACTAATTAAAGCTCAATTAATCTCTCCCACTAACAATCTCTCTCCGTATCTCTCTCACTAACAATCTCTCTCACTAACTATCTCTCTCACTAACAATCTCTCTCACTAGCAATCTATCTCACAATCTCTACCACTAACAATCTCTCTCCGTATCTCTCTCACTAATAATCTCTCTCACTAGCAATCTATCTCACAATCTCTCTCACTAGCAATCTATCTCACAATCTCTCTCCGTATCTCTCACTAACAATCTGTCTCACTAACTATCTCTCCCACTAACAATCTCTCTCCGTATCTCTTTCACTAACAATCTCTCTCACTAACAATCTATCTCACAATCTCTCCCACTAACAATCTCTCTCCGTATCTCTCTCACTAACAATCTGTCTCACTAACAATCTGTCTCACTAACTATCTCTCTCACTAACAATCTATCTCACAATCTCTCCCACTAACAATCTCTCTCCGTATCTCTCTCACTAATAATCTCTCTCACTAGCAATCTATCTCACAATCTCTCCCACTAACAATCTCTCTCCGTATCTCTCTCACTAACAATCTCTCTCACTAGCAATCTATCTCACAATCTCTACCACTAACAATCTCTCTCCGTATCTCTCTCACTAATAATCTCTCTCACTAGCAATCTATCTCACAATCTCTCCCGCTAATAATCTCTCTCCGTATCTCTCTCACTAACAATCTCTCTCACTAGCAATCTATCTCACAATCTCTACCACTAACAATCTCTCTCCGTATCTCTCTCACTAGCAATCTATCTCACAATCTCTCTCACTAGCAATCTATCTCACAATCTCTCTCCGTATCTCTCACTAACAATCTGTCTCACTAACTATCTCTCCCACTAACAATCTCTCTCCGTATCTCTTTCACTAACAATCTCTCTCACTAACAATCTATCTCACAATCTCTCCCACTAACAATCTCTCTCCGTATCTCTCTCACTAACAATCTGTCTCACTAACTATCTCTCTCACTAACAATCTATCTCACAATCTCTCCCACTAACAATCTCTCTCCGTATCTCTTTCACTAACAATCTCTCTCATTAACTGTCTCACTCTCTCTCTCTCACACTAACAATCTCTCTCATTAACTGTCTCACTCTCTCTCTCTCACACTAACAATCTCTCCCACTAACTACCCGTCTCACTAATTATCTGTCTCCCTCCCCCTACACACTCATATACCTCACCTGCTTCCGATCCGCCCCGTCCACCAGTCCCCGTCTCGTCGTACCACCTCGATCCTCTCACCAGCCTCGAAGTTAAGGTCCCCGGGCTCCGCTGACGCGTAAGGGTACGCTGCTATGTAGAAGTCTCCGCCTTCTGCAGACAAATTCAAAAATAAACATCAAACATCATCAGCATCGTCATCTGTGTTCATGCAAATAAACGTTCTATCTATCTATCTAATATCTTTATGCAGGAATGGTAGGCTGAATGAAACGTAACGCAAGGTTGTGTGAAAGAGAGAGCGACGTGTGAGCGAGAGAGAAGAGAGGATTTCAGAATAACAGGGAAATGGCGGACGGTGGTTTGAATAGGAGAAAACGTAGAAGAATATAAAAAGGTTTTAAAATAAACATTGAAACGAAATTACATAAATAATTAACAAAAATAATACACTCGTCAAAAACTCTATTTACTGCACTCGTCAAAAACCCCGCCCCTGACTAATCCGGGCGCGAAGGTGCCCAAGTTAGAAATAGTAATCGTTTTTTTCATGCCCTATTCCACGTTTATTCAGTAGGTAACATAGTTACACTTTGAATCGTCAATTTTTACATAACGAACGTCTCATCCGCCTAAAACTACTGCAGCTTCTCACAACCTGTATAGCCGGGGAAAAGAAGCTGCAAGAAAAACCTCGGCACAGGGCCCTAGACGTTCTTTAAAAATAATAAATAAACATAAAATACAAATGTTATACAAGTGAGTAATTTAGCTGCCTAATATCAGTTCTCAGACAGCCAATATGAATATGATATGATTATGACAGACAATATGATTTCCTTTACCATTTTTAATGAGGATAACGAAGAACAGCCTCCGTGGTCCAGTGGTCGAGGGTTGGGCTCACGATCCAGAGGCCCCGGGTTCGAATCCCGGTGGGGACATATCACAAAAATAACTTTGTGCTCCCTAGTTTGGTTAGAACATTACAGACTGATCACCCATTGTCCGAAAGTAAGATGATCCGTGCTTCGGAAGGCACGTTAAGCCTCCTGCAGACACCTCCTAATTTTACTTTAAGTTATACCTGTAATTTTCTTATCCGCCGAAAAGGAAAAGGACGGATGATTGACAGCTCTTAATTTTAGGAAGAATGAGTAAATGAATGAATAACCCGGGCGAATCAAAAAGGTATTTCGCTGGTATGCAAACCGTTTGACGTGTGCTGTCAACATAATTCTGTTGGGTTATTGGCCAATGTACAATTTTTAGACGGTTGTTTTAGATTTCTGCTTAAAATTGACGTGTATTCCATAAATTTTATGCATGTCGATTACCCGTCCCTTTCTTTTTTAACGGATAAGAAAATGACAGGAATAACTTAAAATAAAATTAACTGACGTCTGCATGAATTAGCACTAATGTTACTTGGATGAGTTGTTTTTTTTAATTGACTTACCAACTATAGGCATGGCCCCTCCTAAGTCATTGGTAATCTCCGCCTCTGGCACCTCTGCTATACCTGTAAGTAACACAAAGCGCATTTGAGATTTGAAACTGAAAAAAATCGAAACTTAAATTCAAGATTGTATGAAAGATTCAATAAGAAATTCTAGTTTTTGTTTTACGATAGGCTAGTTTCTTCTTTTTTCGCTTCTATGTGGGAGAATACTATTTTATTATTTTAAATCATTATTATTTAACATTTTAAAAATATGTCGAACGGAACGTTGAAACGTTCGACGTGTGGGGTGTTCCCCCACCACTCCTATTCGTGCCACTCCGTCCGTGCACTTGCTGCGACCAGTCAGTGTCAGTCTACGTTTGGTCGCCGGCGGAGCAGGTTGTGTTCACTTCATTGTATTGTCAGGTATGATGTACAACTTACTATATTTTTAAAACGTAATAGTTACTTTATAAATTCTACATTATTATTACGTGTAACTGAATTATTTCGCTTTAATGATTTATAAATGTCCAAGCTTTTGCTTTATTGTCATAATTGTATTTAAAAATTATTCGAATGAGTGATTTTGAAAAATATGTATATAGATATTCAAGATATTTTCTTTTTCCTTTTCTTTCATCTCACATCTATTTTTGCAAGTTTTTACCACGCATTTCGTCACTGAGGTAAAGTACTGTCAACGTCGCTATATTAACAGTAACTTTGCGTCCCACTTTTTGAGTGCTGATAAATCTACGGTAGTAGTAAATCTATAATGGTGCTAATTCCTGTAAACACCATCTAATTTTATTTTAAGTTATACCTGTCATTTTCTTATCCGTATAAAAGGAAAGGGACGGGTAATCAACAAGCATAAAATTTATGGAACACACGTCAATTTTAAGCACAAATCTAAAACAACCGTCTAAAAATTTTGCATTGGCTAATAACCCGAAAAAATTATGTTGACAGCACACGTCAAACGGTTTGCATACCAGCGAGATACCTTTTTGATTCGCCCGGATTATTCATTCATTTACTCATTCCTCCTAAAATTAAGAGCTGTCAATCATCCGTATCTTTCCTTTTCGGCGGATAAGAAAATGACAGGTATAACTTAAAGTAAAATTAGGAGGTGTCTGCAGGTATCGGGGCCGATATCACGTTAAAAAAAGCTGGTGGCTGCCCTACCTTCAAGCTGGGTCTTCTGTTCTAGGGGTTCGATGACTTCAGTCGCGTAAGCTGTCGCCGCGCTGATGATCTCCACGTACGACTCCGGGAACCAACCCGACTCCCCTGGACGCACACAGAAATAGACTTTAAGTATATTGTTTACATAGGAGGAGGAGCTCGGTGGCGCAGCGGTAAACGCGCTCGGTCTGCGATTGTTGAAGTTAAGCAACTTTCGCAGAGGCCGGTCATAGGATGGGACACCACAAAAAAAAAGTTTTCAGCTCGAGCTCCACCGTGCTTCGGATGGCACGTTCAGCCGTTGGTCCCGGCTGCATTAGCAGTCGTTAATAACCATCAATCCGCATCATGTCACATTAACTTTTTTGACAAATTGAACTGTAAATTTCATTAAATGTCAAATGTGTTAGTGCGACAAAGTCCTTAAGTTGGTAATATATTGCTCATGACTGTACTAACGCCTCTATTTAACGGAGGCAAAGGTTATTTACCTCGCGCCGTTCCCCACTTCCACCCTGGTTCGGCATCGGGGCGCGGAGCTGGTGTCTCGTATATCTACACAACAAGAAACAACATTAATAAGTAATAAACTATACAGCTGAGGCCGAGGAAGAGTCAAATGGAGGAAGAGTCGAGTGGAGGAAGAGTCGAGTGGAGAAAGGGTCGAATGGAGAAAGAGTCGAGTGGAGGAAGAGTCGAGTGGAGAAAGGGTCAAATGGAGAAAGAGTCAAATGGAGGAAGAGTCGAGTGGAGGAAGAGTCGAGTGGAGAAAGGGTCAAATGGAGAAAGAGTCGAGTGGAGGAAGAGCCGAGTGGAGGAAGAGTCGAGTGGAGGAAGAGTCGAGTGGAGGAAGAGTCGAGTGGAGAAAGAGTCGAATGGAGAAAGGGTCAAATGGAGAAAGAGTCGAGTGGAGGAAGAGTCGAGTGGAGGAAGAGTCGAGTGGAGGAAGAGTCGAGTGGAGGAAGAGTCGAGTGGAGGAAGAGTCGAGTGGAGGAAGAGTCGAGTGGAGGAAGAGTCGAGTGGAGGAAGAGTCGAGTGGAGGAAGAGTCGAGTGGAGGAAGAGTCGAGTGGAGGAAGAGTCGAGTGGAGGAAGAGTCGAGTGGGGGAAGAGTCGAGTGGAGGAAGAGTCAAATGGAGAAAGGGTCAAATGGAGGAAGAGTCGAGTAGGGGAAGAGTCGAGTGAACACCATTGAATATGGGTGTTAGGCTTTGGCACTCACCAAGTCACCAGGTTGGAGGCTCAGCTCATCTTCTGCCCTGGACGTAAACTCGTACACGCAGCGCCATTTTGGAGCAGCTGTGGTCGATGACACCGCTGCGGAAACCGGCTCTGTGGCTACGCGAAAATATACACTACAAGGTGTTAGTGACAACGTAACGAAAACTTTGAGGGATGAGTCAGATCATGATTCTGACTTAATATCAAGAGTTTTCCATCGCAAAAGCATCGTCTGCTGGAATTAGCACCATTGTCTTGAGCTGGAGCTAGGATATTACCTGTGGTGGGGGGCGCGTCGCCCCATGACTCCTCCTGGGCCGCAGGCTCGCCCCACGCGTCATTGGAAGTGCCCCAGTCCGCCTCTGCTGGAACAACACATGATTTTTATCATCAATCTCTCTTCTCGCTTTATTTAAGAGCTGCGCTCTTGTCGGTGGAGTAATCGCCATTACTCCATAGATAGGGCGTGTAGAACGGTGGTTGCCCCAATCGCCTTCCGTTCCGCAGTACACCGACCAATCAATTATCAATCAATCAATAATACTTTATTGCACAACGACATATACAAAGGACATAAACATACGAATAAAAACACAAGCACAATAGGCGGCCTTATTGCTTATTATCATCATTGACTATCAAATTCAAAAATATCTTTATTCAGTAGGTAACATAGTTACACTTTGAATCGTCAATTTTTACATAACGAACGTCTCATCCGCCTAAAACTACTGCAGCTTCTCACAACAATACAATACAATACAATACAAATACACTTTATTGCACCAAAATAAAAAGAAATAATTACAAAAAGTCTCTTAACTAAGTACATGGCAAATGGCGGCCTTATCGCTTAAAGCGATTTCTTCCAGACAACCATAAGGTGAGGAAAAAGGTAAAAAAATAATTGAAAGATTGCGGGTACAAACTATGCATACAACTTAACAACAAATACATGCAAATAAATAATATAACATACTTACAAATATAATATATACCTAACCTATATACATAACCTAGCATATATACCTACTGGAGGCGCACGTTACCTTAGAATTTTTGAATTTTTAGGTCGCTGGTTGTTTCTCCTTGGTAACTTGTCCAACAAGAGCGAATTGTTACATTTGCACTGCACTCACTTTACACAGCACTTTTTCAGTTTATATTTGCGTTTTGCGTTATGTATTTTATAGTTCAATGAGTTTATATTTGAGAAGTCAAAACAAATGCGCGCGCGTTGACCCTCTTGTACACAGATGACGACACACACTGATTTGACAGGTGACAGTTCGTATATTCTTTTTTTTTTTTTTTTTAAACGTGCGCCGGAAAAGGAAGGGTTTGTGAGTGATTGAGTTGTGTGTTCGAATACATATATAAGTAATAGTTTAAAAACTAAATATAAACATCGGCGCAGCCAACTTCGGGGGGCCTAGAGGTTTCCTCTACATTGCAAGAAAGAATTGAATATTTAATGAATTAAAGTTAAGAATTTAATGAACTAATTTTAAGAGTAAGAGCGTTTGAGAATATTTATTGTAAATAATTATTGCAACGGTAGTGGACAAAGTCGAGTTACAGGCCGTACATAACTACTAGTAGCAGTTTTAACTTTAACTGCGCGAATGATTTTGTCTTTTCCGGGATAAGTCTCTGAGACAATAGCCAAAGGCCAATACATTGGATGTGAATTGTCACTTTTGACAACAACAACTGTCCCTTCAGTAACAGGCTTTGATGGTTTATTCCATTTATGTCGCTGTTGAAGAGACGTAAGATACTCCATGTTCCAACGATTCCAATAACTTTGGACTATTCTATTTAACAGCTGATAGCGAGTCAGTCTGTTTTCGGGGATATTTGAGTCAATATTTTCTGCGGGTAAGAATTTTAAAGACGTTATATTTAAGAAATGATTAGGCGTTAATGCGGATAGATCCGAAGGATCGCTAGAAAGTACGCAAATTGGGCGACTGTTAAGCAAATGCTCAATTTGAATTAAAATTGTATTAAATTCCTCATAAGTAAGGACTTGCTTGCCGATAGCTTTGTAGAGATGTGTTTTAACACTTTTGACATTTGTCTCACTTAGGCCATTAAAATGAGGTCCATAAGGAGGGCTATGTTTAAACTGAATCTTATGTTGAGACAGAGCTTGACACAAATCATTGTGTAAATTAGTGGACTGTATAAGTGAATAAATTTCGTCTAACTTACGTTTGGCACCCATGAAATTAGTACCACCATCACTGTAAATAATGGAGACTGGGCCTCTGCGTGAGATAAAGCGTTTAAAAGCGGCGAGAAATAAATCGGAACTTAGGTCTGTGACCAATTCTAAGTGTAGAGCTTTTGTGGTTAGACACACGAATAAACACACATAGGCCTTATGGCTTTTTATTCCGCGGCGTCTAATATGCGTTATGAAAAAAGGTCCAGCGTAATCTACAGCAGTGTGAACAAATGATTTAACTTCAGATACTCTAATAGCGGGGAGATCACCCATTTGGGGATTAGTTATGCGGGGTTTGAGTTTAAAACAAAAGTTACAATTATGTACTGTTTGTCTAACTAGATTTCTAGCAGCAAGTATCCAATATTTTTGTCTCAGGAGAGCCAATAATAATGCGGGTCCAGTATGCAAATTAACTTTATGATAATGTTCAACCAGTAAAGCAACAATGCGGTCTTTAGCCGGTAGTAATATAGGGTGCTTCTGGTCAAATTCCAGTTGAGAATGAAAAAGTCTACCACCAACTCTAAGTATATTTTTATTGTCAATAAACGGGTTGAGTTTTACAATGGTTTTATTAGAGCAAATTTTATTATTTTTAAGCGAATGAATTTCTTGAGAAAAATATTTATTTTGAATATAGCGTACAATGTATAGTTCAGATTGTTCTAAGTCATTAACTGTGATAGATCCTTTTGATTTTAATATTTTTGTAAAACGTAATATATAAACTAATGAATTTAATAACTTTGACCAAGAGGAGACGCGTCGAGAGAGTTCTAGAATAGGATCAGAGTTTTCTAAGTCATTTGTGGTGTAAATAGGTGCGGCGATAGTTTTAGATTCCTGTTCATCGTTGTGATTTATTTTAAATTCTTTTACAGGCCAATGAGAGATAGGACCGGATAACCACTGCGGGCCATGAAACCAGAGAGAATTATCTAGTAATCCTAAAGGCGTTACAGGTCGCGAAATTATGTCGGCGGGATTTTCTACACCACGAACATGAAACCAATGCGGAGCGGGTAAGTATTCATTAATTTGAGAGATTCTGTTTGCTACGAACGTGTGATATTTATAAGCGGGAGAGTGAATCCAGGTAAGCGTTACGGTAGAGTCAGAGAAAGCGTATATATTATTTATTTTACAACGTTTGCTTAATACGTCACAAACAGCGGCGAGTAACTTTGCGAGTAATAGAGCTGCGCAGAGCTCTAGGCGCGCGAGTGTCTTATTTGGGGAAGATACCTTGGATTTAGAGGTAAGTAATTTAACAGAGTTAGCGTGCGAGTCATCACCAGTATCAATGCGTACGTAAATGACAGCACCATAACACTTTTCGCTAGCATCAGCGAAACCGATAAGTGTGACTCTCATAGAGGAAGTTATACCTACATGGCGTGGTATTTTCAATTTATGTAAGTGAGACAGTTCTTTATGAAATTGTTTCCACTTTGTGAAAATGAAATCAGGGACTTCATCATCCCAATCGAGTTGCAGCTTCCAACATTCCTGTACTAAAAGCTTCATAAAAGCGACAACTGGGCTGATGAGACCTAGCGGGTCGAATAAGCGGGCGGTTATTGAGAGAATTGAGCGTTTCGTACACTTTTCTTGTGATTCAATATGCGTTGAGAAATGAAAATGATCGTCAGTAGGTTGCCACTGCATACCTACGACTTTTGTAGCTGCGTTAGGATCAGAATCTAAATTTATTGTTTGCGGACTTTTGTGAGAAGAAGAAATGCGTTGCATGAGAGCGTGGTTATTTGAGATCCATTTAACTAAATTGAAGCCACCAGATTTGAACATATCTACCATTTGTTTATATGTTTTTTCAGCGTTATCTATACCATCAATGGAACAGATGTAGTCGTCCATATACATGTGGTTTTCAGCTTCATAGGCTGCGAGAGGGTGAGTATCGCGGCTGTCTGCGGCGAGTTGGCGAACTACACGCATAGCGAGATAAGGTGAGCTTGATACACCGAAACAAACTCGATTGAACTGATATACATCAATAGGAGAATCAGAATCGAATCTGAAAAGAATGCGTTGATAAGGTTGATGTTTGAGTGCAAGATGAACTTGGAAATACATCTTTTCGATGTCAGCTATTAGTGCAATAGAAAACATGCGTAAGTTTAAAAGAAGGTCATAAAGATTACTTTGTAAATTGGGACCTATGTAGAGTAAATCGTTAAGTGACTTGCCTGAAGTAGTTTTACATCCTGCGTTCAATACAATGCGTGTTTTTGAAGTTTCTTTTTCTGGGCGATAGACAGCTCTATGCGGAATGTAATAAGAGTGAGAATCTTGCGTTAAGTGGTCAACTTTAGTTAAATAGCCTTGGTCAATGTAAGTTTGAATTGTAGCGTTATAATCTTTGCGTAAATTAGAAGAGTCGAGTTTCTTTTCTAAAGAAAATAGTTGGCGTTTAGCGATTCCATAAGAGTTCCCTAATTGAGATGGATTCTCTTTGAATGGAAGTTCTACGGTATATCTACCAGTATCGTCGCGTGTATACGTTGACTGGAAGATATTTTCACAAGTCTCATCATCTGGACTTAAATGTTTCCTAATTGGGACATTCTCTATTTCCCAAAAGCGTTGCGTTAAGCGTTCGAGTGAAAGAGATTCTGTATTACAGAAGAAAGTTTTGTCTGAGTTGTGCATGTTTAGAATGTGAGACGAGTGTGGAGTGTTGTGACTGCCATTCGAGTTTGTGGGAGATGCGTCTAAAGATTCGTTTTGAGTGAGAGTACAAGATGAACGTGGCGCGAGCGGTGCGTTGTGCGTGAGCGGTGCGTTGTGCGTGAGCGGTGCGTTGTGCGTGAGCGGTGCGTTGTGCGTGAGCGGTGCGTTGTATGTTAGCGGTGCGTTATGCGTGAGCGGTGCGTTATGAGTGAGCGGTGCGTTGCGCGTGAGAGGTGCGTTATGCGTGAGCGGTGCGTTGTGCGTGAGCGGTGCGTTGTGCATGAGCGGTGCATTGTGCGTGAGCGGTGCGTTTTGCGTGAGTGGTGCGTTATGCGTGAGCGGTGCGTTGTGCATGAGCGGTGCGTTGTGCGTGAGCGGTGCGTTGTGCATGAGCGGTGCGTTGTGCGTGAGCGGTGCGTTATGCGTGAGTGGTGCGTTGTGCGTGAGCGGTGCGTTATGAGTGAGCGGTGCGTTGTGCGTCAGCGGTGCGTTATGAGTGAGCGGTGCGTTGTGCGTGAGCGGTGCGTTATGAGTGAGCGGTGCGTTGTGAGTCAGCGGTGCGTTGTGCGTGACCGGTGCGTTATGAGTGAGCGGTGCGTTGTGAGTCAGCGGTGCGTTGTGAGTGAGCGGTGCGTTGTGCGTGAGCGGTGCGTTATGAGTGAGCGGTGCGTTATGAGTGAGCGGTGCGTTATGCGTAGTAGAAGCGTGAGTGCGTGAATTTTGAGTGTGCGATGCATGTGAAGTACATTGGGCTTTACCCATAGCGACATATCCGAGAGTAGTTTGTATACCTACTACCGATGAGTTGGGAGCGGTTACTTTTCCAGAACCAAGTAAAAGCGGGAACAATTCGTTGCCTATCAGGCAATCGATTGCAGCGGGCGCGTAGAACTGCTCATCTGCCATGGGCAGATCACATAAGTGAGACAATTCCGTAACATCAATTTGAGTGTTAGGTAAGTAGTCGGTTATGGTGTCAATTACACGTGCATTTACCGTGTAAAAGCAGCGAGAATCAAAGCGCGAATACATTTTAAATTGCGTTAATCCGAGAGACTTGCTTTCGGTTTGACCGATACCTTTGACGGTCGAAGAAGCGGGTGTAATTTTTAAATTTAAGCGATCACAACAGTCTTTCGTAATAAAATTACTCATAGAACCTGTGTCGAGAAATAAGCGGATATTATTTGGTTTATTATCTTTATAAACATGAACAGATGCGGTAGGTAACAAAACTGTTGTATTTGAATTGCGTGCGGAAGCAGCGTGAAGAGAGCAATCGTTGTCATCAACGCAAGTCATAGCGTTCGGCGGCGCTAGCGACGTACACGGCAAGGCGTGCGAGGGGCTTGCGTAGGGAGCGAGCGGCGGCTGAACCGGCGCGGGGTGCGGCTGCGGCGCGTGCGCGGGAGAGGGAACGCGGTAGCTAGCGGTTGCGGCGTCGGAATAGCGCGGGAATGCGTTATTGACAACGTTGTTATGCGATGGGGCTGTTTTGTTATTAAAGTTTATATGCAATAATGAGTGATGTTTGCGGTTGCAAGTTAGGCATCTGTTTTGTGACTTACATATATTTATATTGTGAAAACCAAGACAGTTTTGGCAGAAAGCATTTTGACGAACAATATTATTGCGTGTTTGCGGGTCTGCGTTTAAGAAAGATTCACACTTGAATAAGGGATGAGAGTAGGTAGACTTGCATACCTTGCATGAATTTAATTGTTGAAAATTATTATGAGTTTGAGGTTGAGTGACAGTGTATGTACACTCGGGTGTTGCAACAAAAGCATGAGTAGATTTATTTTTGGGTGTGAATTTATTATTATTATTTTGTTTGTTGGAGTTTTGAGGCTGAGAGTGAGCGGATGAGCGAAGCGCTAGAATTTTACTTTGTTCATTTAAGAACTTTTTTAATTCTATAAAGGTAGGAATTTCTGACTGTTTGTGAGTTTGTTCAAACAAGGTGAGAGTGTCTTTATCAAGTTTATTTAATGCAATATGAGTTATCATGAAATCTGACAAGTCATCAATGCTTAAAAGACGGAGAGCGGCTTCAGCGGAGCAAAAGTTATTTAGAAAATTATCAATTGACTGATTGGGTTTATGCTGTAGCATTTGTTCTAAATAGAGAGAGGCTTGTACCCTGGTATCCTGGTATTTATCTATGAGAGCTTGCCATATTATATCATAATTCTCAGAGGTAGCGGAGATGCCTGCACATACATTAAGAGCTTTGCCTGAGAGACAACCAATTAAGTATTGTATTTTTTCAGCATTTGATAGCCTGCGATTGGAATGTATGAGACTGTGGAAATTTTCATAAAACACTGGCCAATTACTGGGAGTACCATCAAAACTTGCTAACTGAAGCGGGGGCAACTTTGGGTTGAGGCGATCAAAATCTTTATTTTTAGCGTTTAACTTTTCTCTCAGAGTGTTCTCTGTCTGTTTTATAAAACAGTATAATTCGTCAAATGAGTTTAAGACATTGTAATTCGGCTTTGTCTCAGGAGATGCGCGCATGTATTCAATTACAAGGTTATCTATTGTTTCAATAAAATCGGAGCGAATTTTATCAATAGAAAGCGTTCTAGCAAGAAATTGCGTTTGAATAGTGGGATCGGAAACCTTTAGGCTCAGATTATACAAATTTTGCATTATAGAAAACAAACTTTGTTTTTTCTCTTCAAGTATTTTTATTTTAAAATTATCTTGAATATCGTCAATATCCATTTTTTCTTTGGATTTTGCCATGATAGAAACCGTTGAGTAAAACTATTATTATTAGAAAACGCGGGTTAAATATCGAGAAACGAGTTAATATTATAAGCGAATTTAGTGCGTAATACAATAGCGTTAAGGTTGAGAATAGCGTGAGCGTAAACAAATTAATGGCGTAGAAATGGCGGTAGATACCTACCGATTGAGCGAGAATCGAAAGTATTTATTATTGAAATACAATAATAATTACGTAAATATTGCGTTACATGTATAATGTTATGTAAATAAATGCGATATAACAATGTTTTAATGCGTGATGTGCGGAAATAAATAAGATTCAAACAGGTTTACACCGGCACGCGGCGTCTATCAGAAAATTGTTATTTACGAGTTTTTTAAGAAAATATGATAAATAGATAATAGTAATCGTGTAAATTGTAAGGAAATAGGATCCGGCTCGAAGGACCAGACACTTGGAGGCGCACGTTACCTTAGAATTTTTGAATTTTTAGGTCGCTGGTTGTTTCTCCTTGGTAACTTGTCCAACAAGAGCGAATTGTTACATTTGCACTGCACTCACTTTACACAGCACTTTTTCAGTTTATATTTGCGTTTTGCGTTATGTATTTTATAGTTCAATGAGTTTATATTTGAGAAGTCAAAACAAATGCGCGCGCGTTGACCCTCTTGTACACAGATGACGACACACACTGATTTGACAGGTGACAGTTCGTATATTCTTTTTTTTTTTTTTTTAAACGTGCGCCGGAAAAGGAAGGGTTTGTGAGTGATTGAGTTGTGTGTTCGAATACATATATAAGTAATAGTTTAAAAACTAAATATAAACATCGGCGCAGCCACCTACTTATATAAATAGTACACACAAAATACCTAATAATAAGCAACTCAAGAGATTCAGACGATGACACTTCATTATAAAAACAGAACATTATAAAAATAGAAGAAAAAAAAAAATGGATGTAAGAGTAACCTCGGAGTACATTCAAGACACAAAAAAAAAAGGAAAATAGAAAATCTATAAATATACATACATAAAAGCAGTAAATAATAATTTATGAGTAACCACACTGACGTTCAAAATAATAACGCAGAAGATTTTGAAAAATATGCAAGGATTTAGCTTGTCTAATAGAGGGTGGCAGAGAATTCCACAGTCTCACAGCGTACACGGAAAAAGATTTGGTGTAAAAATTCGTAGTGTGAACCGGACAATCGAGAAGCATCTGCGTGTTGGATCTGGGTTGGCGACCATGCACTGAGGTACGCAACTGAAACCTTTCTTTTAGATAGTGGGGAGCCGTGGGATGATTGAGAACCTTATAGAGCATACACAGAATATGCGTGTTACGCCTCAATCGAATTGGTAACCATTTTAATTTAGCACGATATTCAGACACATGGTCATATTTTCGTAAACCGTAAATAAAACGCAAACACACATTCTGCATACGCTCCAATTTATTTAATAAATCCTCCGAAAGGTCCAGATAACAGACGTCCCCATAATCTATAATTGGTAACAACAGAGCTTGAGCAAGCGTGACTTTTGTTGCAGTTGGTAGGAAGTTACGTAAACGATTAAGTGATCTCAGTGAGGCAAAAATCTTCCTACATACCTCACCAACCTGTCGAGACCAAGAGAGATTTTGATCAAAATATATTCCAAGATTTTTCACTGTGGCACAATATGGTATAACACAGTTATTGTATACCACAGAAGGCAAAGAAGACGAGTCAATCTTAGCTAACTGCCGGGTACCCCCCATAATAGTAACTTGCGATTTGTTAGGGTTAACATTAAGTCCATAAGCGGCAGACCATGATGAAATTTTTGCCAAGTCGGAATTCATCAAGCTTATAGCCTGCGAGAAGTCGCTAGTGGGTGCCCTGGTGTACAGTTGTAAATCATCCGCATAAAGATGAAAGGAAGAGGAAAGTGAAGAGGTTATGGAATTTATGAAAACGGAGAAAAGAAGAGGAGAAAGAACACCGCCCTGGGGCACACCAGCAGTAACGTCACACCAATCGGAAAATCTATCATCAACACGAACGCGCTGACGACGATCAGACAGATAACTACGGAACCATTCGACCACAGGGTAGCCCACGTTTACCGTCCTCAGCAAAGCAAGGAGAATATCAAAATCGACGGTATTGAAAGCATTGCTGAAGTCTAGTAAAGTAAGCAGTGTAATCTCCTGGTTTTCCATACCATATCTAATGTCGTCCGTGACTTTTATGAGTGCCGTAACAGTGCTGTGCCCTGGGCGGAAACCCGACTGAAAAGGGTTTAACAGGGTATTACTGGATAAAAAACAAGAAAGTTGATGGTGCACTAAACGTTCTAAAACTTTTGAAAGGAAAGGCAGGATAGAAATAGGTCTATAGTGAGAGTAGGACGACGGGTTACTAGTTTTAGGGAGCGGAATTATATACGCCTGTTTCCAAGGGCCCGGAAATGTACTGGAATAGAGGGAGAAATTTAAGAGGTGAGTCAATATCGGCAAAATAATATCCAGTAACGGCAAGAGCATATTGCGACTGATCGCGTCTGAACCAACAGCATTGGACGAAATGGAATATATATGCCGCTTAACATCATCCTCACTAACGGGACAGAAAAAGAAAGAATCATGGTTTGGACTCGACAGATTCTCAAGGGATGCGAGAGTAACAGACTTTGCATTATCGGCAAAACTGGGGGCACCAGAAGCGAAATGAAGATTTAGGGAGTTCAAGTCTATGCTAGTGGAAGATTCCTGCCGAGACTTACCAATGCCCATGGACTTTAAGAACCGCCATACCTTAGCAGGATCAGCATCCTCCACTGACGCATGTACGTGACGACGTTGAGCATCTCTACAGAGAGTGTTACAGCGGTTGCGAATGGTTTTGTATTTGTCACGGTTTGACTCAGTAGAGGATACCTTATACCTAGCCTTAGCAGCGTCTTTCTTTGCCTTCAACTCACGAAGTTCGTCAGTCAACCAAGGAGCAGGAAGATGCCTCACTTTGATCGCACGTACCGGAGCATGTTTATCGTACAATTGAATCAGCAAACAGTTAAAGATTTCAACTTTTTGATCAATGTTTTCCGCACTGAGTACAGCGTCCCATTGGGTACGCGCCGCATCAGCACGCAGACCATCGTGATCCATATTTTTAAAGTTACGCTGCATTAATATGCGTGGCTTTAATTTAGGAGGACGAATTTTGTACGAAAGATACACCAAATCGTGATATGAGAAAGCGTCTGCGGACAGTTGCCCATGACAGGCAACATGTTCGAGAGAAGAAACAATTTGAATATCTATGAGAGAAGGTTCGCAGTTTGGGAAATGATGAGTCGATCCTGAGGGAAGAATATGGAGGTTGGCACTTTTGACGATCGAAGTGAGCTGACGGGAACGACAATCATTCTTTAGCAAACAAGTGTTGAAATCCCCCAGGATTAACGAATGAGAAAAGAGTGGAATTAGGCTCTCAAGGATGTTTTCAAACGTGGAAAAATAGTTAACATTTCTGTTAGGAGAATAGAATACCCCGAGAAGTACTTTCACATGGGATAGAATAATTTCAAGAAAGAGATATTCTGCGGAGCCTGAATAATCTGGACTAGACTGTGAGATGATAGAAAAAGGAATATTACTTCTCAGATAAATTGCAACTCCTCCACAAGCTGCTCCAATCCGGTCATTTCTTATGAGATGGAACCCAGGAATAGGATAGAGGGTAGATGGAAGGCAGGGCTTTAGGAAAGTCTCTGAAATTAATATAGCATGTAGGTTATTAATATCGAAAGCATCCAGCATGTCAGTGTAATGACAAGGAACGCTTTGCGCATTGATATGAACAATGTTAAAGTTCTTGGGAAGATTGGAAAAACAGGAAAAAAGAGACTCTCTTAACGGCATAGAAGTACTGTAAAAGCTGTCCTCGCTAGATTCAGCAGCGGAAATAAATTCATCATTAGAGTTGTCGTCAGTGCAAACATAATCATTCGACATTTTATGTACGTTTGTGTGTTAAAAAGAAATAAAATAAGTAATATAAATATAAAAAATAAATAAATAATAATTATAATATAATACAATAAAAAAATAAAATAATAATAATTTAAAAAAAAAAGCTAAAGTTACTATTTATCACCTGCCGGCAGCCCAGTAACAATAGTATTAATAAAAACTTAAAAAACAATAAACAATAAATCCAACGCATGCGTAGAACGAAACGGAATCGAACATGTTTGTGCAAAACGATTACTGTTCACCGGCGAAAGTACAAACTGGAACAGAAACAATATACGCTATCTCGTTCGCCCACACATGCCGCAGTAATAGTAAACAAAAAAAAAATTAATAATAAAAATACCGCAACCGGAATACATTTCGATCAAAAACATTTTCGACAACTGTCAACGTCATAACAAAGCCAGAACTAATTTGTAGTAGAACAACAACAACCTGTATAGCCGGGGAAAAGAAGCTGCAAGAAAAACCTCGGCACAGGGCCCTAGACGTTCTTTAAAAAAATAAACATAAAACATAAAATATTGGTATACAATTGAGTAATTTAGCTGCCTAATATCAGTTCTCAGACAGTTAATCCCATGCATTCATATCTTCTAAATAATCACTAACTTTATAATAACCTTTTTTTGTAAAGTTTTTGTTTAACTACTGTCTTAAAACAGTTGAAAGGCAAATTCTGAATGTCAATGGGAATCTTATTGTAAAAACGTATACATTGCCCCTTAAAAGATTTAGTAATCTTATGTAATCGACTGACTTGTAAAGCAAGTTTATTTTTATTCCTGGTATTAACAATGTGCCGATCGCTATTTTTTGCAAATAATCCTATATGTATCATGAACGGCCTCCTTGGTCCAATGGTTTGAGCGTTGGGCTCACGATCCGGAGGTCCCGGGTTCAAATCCCGGTGGGGACATATTACAAAAATCACCTTGCGATCCCTAGTTTGATTAGGACATTACAGGCTGATCACCTGATTGTCCGAAAGTAAGACGACCCGAGCTTGGGAAGGCACGTTAAGCCGTTGGTCCCGGTTACTACTTACTGATGTAAGTATGTAGTCGTTACATGAGCCATGTCAGGGGCCTTTGGCGGCTCAATAGTAACCCTGACACCAGGGTTTATGGGGCTGGTCATCCACCTCACAGACCGAATTACTGAATTGTATAACACTTTTTTTAAGAATAGAGCCGTGTGCCGTGGTTTTTCTTGCAGCTTCTTTTCCCCGGCTATAGAGGTTGTGAGCTGCATTAGTTTTAGGCGGATGAGACGTTCGTTATGTAAAAATGACGATTTAAAGTGTAACTGGGTCGTTCTTCTTTTTTATCGACAATAAAAAGACATTTTCTCAATTTATCGGATTTAACATCTTTAAAATTATAACGGCATTAAATATTTTAAAACATCATATAAAGATGTGTCTGTAGAGGACCATTTAGAGGTTCTCTTTATCTTGGTAACATACTTTTCTTTGTAGACACATTCCAAAAAATATTGTGACAGAGTGGTCCTTTTCATCGGAGACAGCATTTTAATTTACCACTTTGTCACAGAATTTTGTGAAAAACAATCAAGCTTCTTTAAGGACTAATTGAGGAACCGATTAGTATTTTGCTTGTATTTTGAGTATAATAAGATAACTATATTTTTGGACAATGGAAACATGAAACAAAATTCTAAAACATAACTTATCAGAAGCAGAACGAAGGACAGATCATTGTCGATAAAAAAGAAGAACGACCCAACTATGTTACCTAGACAATAAAGATTTGTTGAATTTGATGTTATGGCAGAGGCCTTTGGCGGCTCCGTAATAGTCCTGACTTCAGGTGGATGAGGTTGGTTATCCACCTCACAACCCACACTAGAGAGGTCTATAATAATAATAATAATCATTTATTTCGGACTCATCCACATTGATTACATCCATATTAAATGAAATATAAATAATAAAAAAATGAAAAAAAATATATGAAAAAAAAAAATGAAATATATGAAAATATATGAAATGAAATATATATATATATATAATATTATTATTGATGTCTATGATAAATGTTTTTTTTTTATTTATTTATTAGGCACATCAAACAATTAATAAAACTTTAACCCTTTAAACTTTAACCTTTAACTTAAACTAAAACCCGTTACTTATTTTATATTTAAATATGTAAGTATATACACATATTTATGACGTACAAATAGGTATGTATGTTAATGAAAAAATACGTAACCCTTTATAATAATAATATTTTTCAAATTTTACTAAAAGTAGTGACTCAAACCGGGAGTCCTTCTGGAAGAACTAAAAAAAAAACGTATTTTTTTCAAAAATGTCTTCTATTCATCCTTACATAGGTCTCCACTTAATTTGAACCCGATCGGATAACTCTAACACTTTAAAATTTGTACTTGAAGTGCTCGGCCTTTACGACTACAAAAATTTGGTCCTTTTCAAGGTACCACCGTCGTTTATTACTTCGAAATCGTAATTATGCTTCGGCGTTACGAGGTTAAGGCTAGTACTAGTGTTTGCACCAATTACAGACGTAAACATATATATTCGTTTTGTGTAATTAACATGTATGTAGAATTGGTTTAAAAAAAAAAACGGAATAACAAAAGGTATGAAAAGTTACAGCCAGGCAACACTACAACAACAAAAAAAGAAGAATAGGTACAAGAAAAAAAAAACTACTATTTTTTTTGTCTATTAAACCAGTTAAACTAACGGTTATGACTAGATGATTGCGCAATGAGTTTCTTGAATTTAGGCAAACTGTTATGAAATATGTCAAGGTCATACTCCTTCCAACATTGGTTATACGTTCTGTTGTTTTAATGTTTACCTTCCTTCCCCCAAGCGGACTCTGCAGGCGCTGTGCTGTTCCTCTCGAGGTACTCCTGGCGTTTCTGTTGATAACACAAGATTCCAGAATGAGAATCAGAATCATAGATTCCATGGTATATAAACAGAACTCACAATAAAATCAATTATGTACAATTAACACTTAAACTAAACTATATTAATAATAATAAATAAAAAAAAAATGATTATTTCGGATCAAAAAATTACATCCATATTGGTGCTAATTCCTGTAAACACCATCTAATTTTATTTTAGGTTATATCTGTCATTTTCTTATCCGCCGAAAAGGAAAGGGACGGGTAATCGACAAGCATAAAATTTATGGAACACACCTCAATTTTAAGCACAAATCTAAAACAACCGTCTAAAAATTCGCCCGGGTTATTCATTTATTTACTCATTCTTCCTAAAATTAAGAGCTGTCAATCACCCGTCCCTTTCCTTTTCGGCGGATAAGAAAATGACAGGTATAACTTAAAGTAAAATTAAGAGATGTCTGCAGGAATCGGGGCCATTATGTTAGTAAAAAGTGACTTATGAAACTATTGTTAGTAATGAAAATTATATTTTGCACGCATTCATGACCATCACGAGAAATAACAATGGGTTGGTAATTAGTAGCATCGTAACGAATACTGAGGGAGATGATTCGACCATGATTCTGAGTTGATATCAAGTGGAATTTGCTATCGGAGAAGTCATGAAAATTTTAGTATTTTTTAAAATTATTTTCACTTGATATCAACTCAGAATCATGGTCTGAATCATCCATAAAGTTTTGTTACGATGTCACTAACACCCTGTATATGTTACAGCATTAAGATTTAAACCCAGCTATAGGACCAATATCCCTACATCATCAGCATGAGCCGCCCTATGCCCTGGACGAACCAAAACAGGTTGGGCGAAAGGAGAGTAACCCAGAAGAGTGCGTCATGCACCACGCCAGCAAAACCTTTTACCATGATATCAACAGTGGTATAAGAAGACCAGGTATGCTCAAAAGTGACAGCTAACATTTCAAGGTTAGCCCAGCTGACGTCATCCCACCCTGCGTTGCCATTTCCTAAAAAATAAATTGCCCACGACCATGTTTTTCCGCGAAGATCTCCATATGTAATGTCCATCAAAATTTATAATAAACTGCCTAACATATTTAAAGAAGAAAAAAGTGACAAAATCTTTATTAAAAAAATAAAACAACTTCTAATTAATCAATGTTACTACAGCACTAGTGAATACCTTAATGATACTGATGTTGCTATTTGAAAAGCTTCCTTCTCTCTTTTAAACGTCTATTTTGTTGTGCCCGAAAGGGTCTATGATGTGAAACTCATATAACTTACAAACTTGTACACCATCATAGTATGCAAATAAAGAATATTGAAACACATAATAACGGGTTCTTACCGCGTTTAAATGGAGATATGAGACTCCCGATATTTCGACACTGTTGCAAGTGCCATGATCACGGGATGACTGATGAGATTGGAGTGGAGTAGGTAGATCTATAATTTTCTACGGGCAGACATATCTGTCTAACCTGTTTCTTTGCCGCTTGTTTATGTTTTTGATATCGGAATGTTCGGAACCATCTGAACTCGCACCAAACTCACTACGACAAACCGCACTCACTGTGTCCTCACGTTTTTTTACCATATTAGGCCGTTTCAAGCTTTTTAGAACCCGTTATTATGTGTTTTAATTATGATAATAACCGCGTAAACTTAAAACAAAGAATATTGAATATTGAAATAATTAGAAAAGTCTTGCAAAGGTCCTAACATGTTCATACAACTGCCACACTCGCTGGCACTTCTCGCTGAGCTCCGACACCTTCGCAGTCAGTTCTGACAGCTGGCTCTTGTTAGTCTCCAGATCTGACGACTTGGATTCCACTAGCGCTTTGGCTGTCTCCACCTGGTAACACAAACATACCACATATATAAAGTCGTAAGACCGAATGTTCTTTTAAAATCCAAAACCCATTGTTTAAGTATTGTGTCTGGAAATCTCGGCGTTAAGAGGATAAACAGTCTATATACGTCTCACTGCTGGGAACATGCATCCTCTCAAAAAACCGGAGGGGGTATGGAGCATACTCCGTCACGCTGCTTCAATGTGGGTTGGTGGAGATGTTTTGGGCTAGTAGACCGGGACCCAACGACTTAACGTGCCTTCCAAAGCACGCAATCATCTTACTTTTTAGGGCAATCAGGTGATTCAAGACTGGAATGTCCTAGCTAAACAAAGTACAGTATCACAAAGAGATTACAACAATGTTCCTATCGGGAATCGAACCCGGACCTTCAGATCGTGAGCCCAGTGCTCTGACCACTAGACCACAGTGCCGAATGTTGAGCGTTAGGCTCACAATATGGAGTTTTGAAAATAAATATATAAAAAGTGTTTTTTGAACAAATAAATTTTCATACTTTAATCAAATAAAATACATAAACAAGTACATTCCATCCAACTACAATTGTAACAACACACATATTATTAAAATCAAAACATAAAAAAGGGATAAAAAGCTATAAATAAAAAATGTCCTCCAGCTCACCACATCGAGGCAAAGTCCCCACAATACTGGCCACGTTGCCCCTCTGCACCGCCAAACTGACCCTTTGGGCAAAATAACTGCCTGCTCTAGGGTCGGAAGTTGCCTCGATAAGGCGAGCCGAAATTGTCTTTAAAAACTGTCGTGCTTCTGGACCCCATGGGCCCAACGTTTCTACAGCAAAAGGCAAGAAAAAATAACCTGCACCCAGACCCTGATACTTACGCCGCAAACAAAAAAAAAAACAAAAAAAAAATAAAAAAAATAGAATGTATTATAATAAATGTTTACCTTATCACGAAGTTGTTTTAATGTCACTTCCATCATGTTCAGTTTACCATCCTCCCCGGCACCTTCAGAAGCCTTGGCCTGTAACAGGTTTAGATTCAGATTTTTTAAAATCAAAAATCAATTCAAACTAGTGATGTGCCGGATCGTTAAAAATGTATATCCGCGGATACGGATCTGAATACGGATATTTAGTGTAAAGATCCGCGGATACGGATACGGATCTTAATTTTCTTATTCGATATTATTCGATTGGTGTCGGCGCCCGCGACTTTGAAACGATAGTAGACGTTTTCGCTTGCCGCAACGTTAGGCAGGACACGTTTTAACTTGCATTGTGCGGGTAGTACTTTTGTTTTGGTTATGGTAAAACAATCTAGTTTTTTATTTAATAATTCTACTTAATCACCTGAAAAAGATCCGTAAAAGATCCGCGTGAAAAGTTACGGATACGGATTTTTCTTTTATCTCGGATATCCGCGGATACGGATACGGATATTCGGAACATCACTAATTCAAACATAGATTTGGGTAGGTATTCAAAGTACATAGGATTACCTATACGTATAGGTGTACCCATGATCTAAGAAGACCAGGTATGCTCGATCCTATGACAAGCTGCCATTGCTAGCCCATTGATGACGTAAGTGTTACCATTAAATTGGTCTCTCCAACATTCCAAGAAGAATGAGGGAGGAAAGGGAAGAAAGAAGAAGGGATGAGTTGTTTGTTTTCAGTAACATTTGTGTTTGATGGCCAAGGAACCCCTGAACGCCCAATATGGATAAAGATGAGACAAGTTGTGACACAGGAACTCCCCTGCTGTCGCATTTATCCACCTGTATTTCGACATATAAATAAATAATTGAAGACTATAGAGAATCGGAGAGGAAATATGATTGGCCACCTGATACGACACGATTCATTTATAACAAACATTATAGAAGGAAAAATTTAAGGGAAGAGAGGAAGGGGTAGACCTAGGATAACATTTATGAAACAAATAAAAGAGAAGGTGCAGGTCGTGTCGTATCGGGAGGTGAAGGTTTTGGCGGGAAGAAGAGAGGAATGGCGGTTACTCCACCGACAAGAGCGCAGCTCTTAAATAGAGAGAGAGAGAGAGAGAGAAATAAATAATTAAGGCCTGTATCTTGGAGATCAGCGTTGGACCAGACAATTTGAGTTGTTTGAGTACGTTGTTTGACACATCCACAGGCAGAGTATAATACTGAGTGACTGGCTAGAAGACGAAGCCGTCAAACAAGATGCTTTCAAAATGTCGAAAATGTGTCAAAAATTTTGTGTAAAATACTAATTTTGTGTAGTAAGTAGGCTGAGCCATCTACGGGTTTACAGGTGGCGGATAGTGGAACCCCATCAGATATGATGGTTAGCTGCGAATATAAAAATAAGCAGTCCCCGACCAAACAGCGACATGATTAGCAGAACGTAGTGGGTAGCTCACTGGGACGGGCTAACTTATAAAATGCTACTTAGGTTCTATGACGATCTTGTGACGTAGCGAATAGGCGCCGCTACTAATCGCACCCCTGATGCCGGGCAGCAGCGGTATCAATACTGGTTGGAGGCCGAGGAAACGGATTCTGGTCGGTGTACTGCGGAACGGAAGGCGATTGGGGCAACCACCGTTCTACTCGCCCTATCTATGGAGTAATGGCGATTACTCCACCGACAAGAGCGCAGCTCTTAAATAAAGAGAGAGACATATTTTTGTGACATACACTAAATCTTACCTTAGCGTCTAATTCAGCTTTCTCCTTATTCAAGGATATCTGTTTCGCGTTCAGTTCCTTGACTCGAGCCTTCAGCTGTTGCATTTCAGCCATACTGGTGTCGCGATCAGACCTGCAGCCATTGATATATTAAAATATTTTTATATGGGTGTTAGTAACACCGTAACGAATACTGAGGGGGATGATTCAGACCATGATTCTGAGTTGATATCAAGTGGTCAATTTCCTGTCATTTCTCGGGATTGTGGATTCCCTCGCGATGTTTCCTTTACCGCTGAGCACGTGATAATAATTTATGACCCAAACATGAATTGATCAGCTGACTAACTGACTAGCTGACTGACTGACTAGCTGACTGCGTGACTGATTAGCTGACTAACTGACTAGCTGACTGACTGACTAGCTGACTGCGTGACTGATTAGCTGACTAACTGACTAGCTGTCTGAGTGACTGACTGAGCATCTGACTAGCTGAGTGAATGACTAGCTGACTGAGTGATTGACTAGCTGACTGTGTGACTGACTAGCTGACTGAGTGACTGACTAGCTGACTGTGTGACTGACTGAGTATCTGACTAGCTGAGTGACTAGCTGAGTCACTGACTAACTGACTGAGTGACTGACTGACTAGCTGAGTGACTGAATAGCTGACTGAGTGACTGACCTCATCCCGTCAATGGTACACTTGGCGGCGGCGACTGCGGTCCTGGTCTCCCGGATGTCCCTCGCCAGGGTGGAGGCTCGCTGGGTGACTGTACTCAGCTCAGCAGACACACTCTGGCTCTTCGCTTTCAAGCTGAGGACTTTGGTTTGTTCCTCTGTTCTCATGGTTTCTAGTTCCCTGGTCCTGTGGAAGACAAAGGCAATGTGAAACATACATAACATAAGCTGTATGAAAAAAAATCGCGACTATATTTGCAATTGGACTCAATTGAGGTCATCATCACCAGCCCATTAACGTCCCCACTGCTGGAGCACGGGCCTTCCCTATGGATGGATAGGGAGATCGGGCCTTAAACCACCACGCGGGCCCAGTGCGGATTGGTGGTTATTAACGACTGCTAATGCAGCCGGGACCAACGGCTTAACGTGCCTTCCGAAGCACGGAGGAGCTCGAGATGAAAACTTTTTTTCTTGTGGTCACCCATCCTATGACCGGCCTTTGCGAAAATTGCTTAACTTCAACAATCGCAGAGCGAGCGCGTTAACCGTTGCGCCACCGAGCTCCTCTCGTCAGAGCCAATTAGAGGCCATCCATTGCAAGGTGAACGAAGTACCCACGCCTCACCGAGCTTTCTGTTAGACCAACGTGATAGGTGAGCCGTATAGCCGTCTATAATGGTCGAGACAACTGTTTGAGAACCAACCGTGAACGCAGATTTGACAGGTCCTGTTTTTTACACAAGCGACTGCCTGTCTGATCTTCCAACCCGAAGGCAAAACCAGCCCGATACAGGTTAGGTCACATGCCGAGTCAATGTAATTAATGTCGGAAGCCAGAAGAAGAAAAGCGCCACATAAAAAAAATCTTCGGCGGCGAGGGTGTGCTGTCGCCAAAGGATCGAAGGACCGAACAATGCATAGAACTCCGCTAGCTACAAATTGGTAGTGTGACTAGGGACCGACGAACCAACGGTGTCATGATGAATCAAATCATTCATTCAACGTAATTATCATGGATGAACTTGTTGAAGGTAAATTTAACATTCTTTCGTCATTTCGCAAGGTGTTATGTCTGAGGAGAAATGACAAGAAACTGCAACATCTTTTCAATCAAACTTTAGAAGTTGTATATATGCATCGCGATGTGCAAACTCCATTAGCGCGTTTCAGGACTGCTTTAAATGTTGTGCGCGCCATTTGTTAGATATGGGCGGAACTAACTGAGCTACTAATTAGGTCCTTTGGCGACAGATGCTTTTCGTGGTACCGAACTGAGCATAGTACCCCGCTAGCCACAAGTTGGTAGTGTGACTAGGGATCGACGATCCAACGGTGTTATGTTGGAAGTTGTATATATGCGTCTTGCTGTGTAAACTTCGATATCGCGTTTCACGACCGCTTGAGTACTGCATTATTGAATGTGGCGCCATCTGTTGCATGTGGGCGGAACTAGCTAGCCAACTAGTTGGGTCCGCCACAGTCCGCCATACATTTGAACGATGCGCGCCATCTGTTGGTTATTGGTGGAGCTAGCTAGCAAACTAGTGGGGCCGCCACAGTCCGCCATACATTTGAACGATGCGCGCCATCTGTTGGTTATTGGTGGAGCTAGCTCGTCAACTAGTTGGGTCCGCCACAGTCCGCCACACATTTAAACGATGCGCGCCATCTGTTGATTATTGGTGGAGCTAGCTAGCGAACTAGTGGGGCCGCCACAGTCCGCTATACATTTGAACGATGCGCGCCATCTGTTGGTTATTGGTGGAACTAACTCGTCAACTAGTTGGCTACAATCTCACCTTTTCTTCTCCCACTCCAGCTGGCACTGACGTTCCATCTCCTTTCTGGCAGCCTCGCGTTTCTCCTGCGAATCAATAGTATAACATTTCATAAGCTCACAACTATATCCCAAATGGGGTCCGAGGTACGGTCTCGAGCATTAATTATGTATACACTTTGGTACCATGTCACATTAGCTTTTTTGACAAATTGAACTGTAAGTCTCATCATCATCAGCCCATTAACGTCCCCACTGCTGGGGCACGGGCCTTCCCTATGGATGGATAGGGAGATCGGGCCTTAAACCATCACGCGGGCCCAGTGCGGATTGATGGTTATTAACGACTGCTAATGCAGCCGGGACCAACGGCTTAACGTGCCTTCCGAAGCACGGAGGAGCTCGAGATGAAAATAAGTCTCACTAAATGTCAAATATGTTAGTGCGAAGAGTCCTAAAGTGGGTACATTATATTGCTCATGACTGTACATCCATCGCAAGAAGAACTAAGTACCCACACCTTACCGAGCTTTCTGTTAGACCAACGTGATAGGTGAGCCGTATCGCCGTCTATAATGGTCGAGCCAACTGTGTTAGTGAAAACTGCACTTAAGGTAAATTAATGACTCATTGGTGCAAGTACGGTACCGGGGTTCGAACCGGCACTGTCTATTTGAGAATATAACATACACAGCCTATATACGTCCCACTGCTGGGCACACGCCTCCCCTCTATCAACTAGAGGAGGTATAGAGCATACTCCACCACGCTGCTCCACTGCGGGTTGGTGGAGGTGTTTTTACGGCTAACAGCCGGGACCAACGGCTTAACGTGCCCTCCGAAGCACGGAATCATCTTACTTTTTCGGACAATCAGGTGATTCAAGCCTGGAAAGTCCTTACCAAACAAAGGACAGTCTCGCATAGTGATTTCGAGAATGTCCCCATCGGGAGTCGATCCCAGACCTCCAGATCGTGAGCCTAACGCTCTAACCACTACACCACGGAGGCTGTTGTGAAAACTGCACTTAAAGACGAAGTATATAACTTCGTCTACAGTTATATACTTCTTGCTTCAGGACTCTGATGTCCAAGAATAGGAAGCAGCCCTGAGCTTCAGGTTGGTGATCCACCTCACAACCCACAAGATAGAAGATAAAAAAATACCCACTTGTTCCTCCTTCTGTTTCCTGGCCAACTCCTCTTGTTCCCTCTTCTGCGCCTCCAGGCGGAGTTTCTCTCTCTTTTCCGCTTCTTCCCTTTCTTTTCTTTCTCTTTCCGCCTGTAAAAAAAAAAAACAGAATCACTCAGAAATCAGAATCATTTATTCAACGTAATTATCATGGATAAACTTGTTGAAGGTCAATGTAACATTTTTGAATTTACGTCATTTCGCAAGGTGTTATGGCTGAGGAGAAGAAATGACAAGAAACTGCAACAGCAACACATCTTTTAAATCAATGTATTAAACATTACAAGTTATTTAATAACTAGAGGAACACATTCAATACCAGACATTTTTATCATTTAGGTAATCATTAATCTTATAATAAGCTTTTTTACATAAAGTAAGCTTCACATGAGCTTTAAATTTATTTTCTGACAAATTTAAAATATTATCTATTCCCCTTAGTATTCAGTACGGCATCACTACACCCTGTACTAAGTTGTTATCAAGTTAAATCATCATCATATCCCTAGAGTTATCCCGTTTTCCACAGGGTCCGCTTACCTAACCTGAACATTTTACAGGTCCGGTTTTTTACAGAAGCGACTGTCTGTCTGACCTTCCAACCCGCGAAGGGAAACCATCCCAATACAGGTTAGGTCACTTACCACCGAAACGCATTTCTCGTGTATGTGGGTTTCCTCACGATGTTTTCCTTCACCGCTGAGCACGTGATAATCATTTATGATCCAAACATAAATTCGAAAACAAATTCGACAATCATTGGTTTAGACCTGTGTTGGATTCCAACCTGCGACCTTACAGTCAGATTCAAGCGTTCGTGGGTTACCACGACTCTTAACTTATCAAGTTAAATTAATTTATTGATGAATTTATTAATTAATTAAGTAGCTAATTAGAAATGTGGGATGTAGAAATAACACGGGATATTTTAAATATCTTTACACCTTATATTTAAACAAAATCCTCTAACCCCACCGACATCGCACCAGACTCCCCTCTCTTACTTTTTAAAACTGCCATACGTCCCATTCATTAACCATCCTCCTTTCATACCATAAACAATCAAATTCCAATTCATTATCCTTCCATAGTATTCTCACTTTCCTACAGAAATAATTATTACATAACATACATAAACAGCCTACATACGTCCCACTGCTGGGCACAGGCCTCCCCTCAATCAACCGGAGGGGGTATGGAGCTTACTCCACCACGCTGCTCCACTGCGGGTTGGTGGAGGTGTTTTTACGGCTAATAGCCGGGACCACCGGCTTAACATGCCCTCCGAAGCACGGAATCATCTTACTTTTTCAGACAATCAGGTGATTCAAGCCTGAAAAGTCCTTACCAAACAAAGGACAGTCTCACAAAGTGATTTCGACAATGTCCCCATCGGGAATCGAACCCGGACCTCCAGATCGTGAGCCTAACGTTCTAACCACTAGACCACGGAGGCTGTAAATAATTATTAAAATTGCAAAAAAGAAATACGGCATATAATTTTATTTTACTAGCTGTCACCCGCGACTTCGTTCGCGTGAAACTCTACTATTAAAAATATGCAAGTTTATAAAATATTACCTCTGCTTCCTATTATACATAAGAAAGACATGGAAAAAAAGAGGTAGTAAAAATTAGAATATGTCCAGTACAGGTAATAGTGAAAGTTTGTGTGTGTGTGTGTGTGTGTGCTTGACTTGAGTATGTGAGTGAGAATATGAATAAATTAATGAGTGCACAGGTGAGTGACGGTGTGTGTGAGTGAGTGCATGAGTGTATGAATGACGGTGTGTGTGAGTGAGTGTATGAGTGAGTGTGTGAGTGACGGTGTGTGAGTGTGTGAATGACGGTGTGTGACTGAGTGTGTGAGTCACGGTGTGTGTAAGTGAGTATGTGAGTCAAGGTGTGAGTGTGCGAGTGAGTGTGTGAGTGAGTGTATGAGTGAGAGTGCGAGTGAGTGTGTGAGTGACGGTGTGTGTAAGTGAGTATGTGAGTCAGGGTGTGAGTAAGGGAGTGAGTGTGTGGCTGTCTCTCTTCCTACATCATCACATACCTTCTCCTTCATCTGCGCGTCGGCTAACTGCGACCGTCGCCTCTCCAACTCAGCTTGTCCGCGCGCCATGTTCTCGCGACGACGCTCCTCGTAAGACTTGTTACTACCAGTCGACGTTACCGACTCTCGCCTGATGAATTAAAAAAAAAAAATATTATCCTTAATAAAAGAAACAAAAATGGTGTAACGAAGCAAGGATCTACTCTGAACTGGCGTGCGTGTATGAAACAATTTTAGAGCGTAAAAAAACAATATTGCAATTAAACATTTGCGCATATAAAAGTAAGTGCGCAATATCGACAAATTCAAATTCATATAAATGTCCCACTGCTGGGCACAGGCCTCTCCTCAATCAACCGGAGAGGGTAAGGAGCATACTCCACCACGCTGCTCCACTGCGGGTTGGCGGAGGTGTTTTTACGGACCAACGACTTAACAAGGAATCATACTCTTTCTGAAAATTAAGTGATTCGGTGTTTCGGTGTGTTTTTGTATAGGTAACATAGTTACACTTTGATTCGTCATTTTTTACATAACGAACGTCTCATCCGCCTAAAACCAATAAAAAAAAATATTTTTGAATTTGAATGATACGTTCCTCCTAACACGGTTATCAAAGATGAAAAATAATTACAAATTATGGTTTGATACCAAATGTTTTTCTTACCTTGGCGCTCTGGATGTAGGCATGAGATGTAAAATATTATACGTAATTTAAATACATCAGTTTGTACTATGTTATATGCATAAACAGCCTAAATACGTCCCACTGCTGGACACAGGCCTCCCCTCAATCAACCGGAGGGGGTATGGACCACGCTGCTTCACTGCGGGTTGGTGGAGGTGTTTTTACGGCTAATAGCCGGGACCAACGGCTTAACGTGCCCTCCGAAGCAGGGAATAATCTTACTTTTTCGGACAATTAGGTGCTTACCAAACAAAGGACAGTCTCACAAAGTGATTTCGGAATCGAACCCGGACCTTCAGATCGTGAGCCTAACGCTCTAACCACTAGACCACGGAGGCTGTTGTACTATGTTATATATAATACAATAAAATAAATAAATAGTTTATTGGCAATGGTTACAGTAAAAATAAATGCATTCAATTCTACACTTTTTTGCAACGGAAAACTCCACTTGATATCAATTCAGAATCATGGTCTGAATCATCCCCCTCAGTATTCGTTACGATGTCACTTACACCCTGCTCAAGTACGTACAGTAGCCATACAAGTAGATAGGGTGTTAGTGACACTGTAACGAATACTGAGGGGATGATTCGGACCATAATTCTGAGTTGATATCAAGTGGAATTTCCTGTCGGAAATTTCATGAAAATGTTTGTTCATTTTTGATTATTTCCGGTTCTTTTGCGACGGAAAATTCCACTGGATATCAACTCAGAATCATGGTCTGAATCATCCCTCAACGTTTTTGTTACGATGTCACTAGCGCCTTGTATTTTATTTATTTTATTTTATTTTATTCGGGTAGCTTACAGCTAGCTGCCCGAGCAGCTTGCTTCTATGCTGTTCTGGGAGCAAATAAAAAACATAGAACACGTTCAGCTGCTTGTCTTCCCGGGCATGTCGTAAAAACCGACAGAGGGATTGCGTCCTCTAACATGATGGACTAATGTTATGGGCGATAGGCTGATCCCTTATCACCATAAGGTTCATCATATCCATCTTAGGACTTCGTATCAACAGTGGCTGCAAGTTGTCTTTGATTACTTGTGGCTCTGCCCACCCCATTTGGGATTACGGGCGTGAGTTTATGTATGTATGTATGTATGTAGCTTACAGCCTCTTTTACAAAGTAGATATTTATATGTGTAAACAAATGCCAATTACAAAGCTACCACAGGTGAGGTGGTATTTATAGGTATATGCACTGTTAAAAAACGCCGCCTAAAAATGTCACAGAAAAAATAGAGGTAACTTAGCTAAGAAACGTTGACAGGTAGGATTCTCACCTGAACGAAGGTGGGATCAGCTCCAGAGGCAGCTTAGCTGGCACCGCCTCCCCTTGGGTCGCCTTCTCACATAGGTACATCGCCAGCACGAACTCTTCGCATCCTGAACAAGACAGACTTATTGTATTTAGCAATTTCTCATCGTAGTTTGGTTAGGAAACTGCAGGCTGATCCCCCGATTATCTGGCAACCTCCGTGGTCCAGTGGTTTGGGCGTTGTGCTCACGATCCGGAGGCCCCGGGTTCGAATCTCGGTGGGGACATACCACAAAGATCTCTTTGAGATCCCTAGTTTGGTTAGGACATTACAGGCTGATAACCTGATTGTCCGAAAGTAAGATGATCAGTGCTTCGGTACGTTAAGCCGTTGGTCCCGGTTACTACTTACTGATGTAAGTAAGTAGTCGTTACATGAGTCATGTCAGGGGCCTTTAGCGGCTCAGTAATAACCCTGACATCAGAGTTGATGAGGTTGGTATTCTACCTCACAACCCACACGATAAGAAGAAGACCCGATTATATGAAAGTACATACATACATACATAAACTCACGCCCGTAATCCCAAATGGGGTGGGCAGAGCCACAAGTAATCAAAGACAACTTGCAGCCACTGTTGATACGAAGTCCTAAGATGGATATGATGAACCTTATGGTGATAAGGGATCAGCCTATCGCCCATAACATTAGTCCATCATGTTAGAGGACGCAATCCCTATGTCGGTTTTTACGACATCCCCGGGAAGACAAGCAGCTGAACGTGTTCTATGTTTTTTATTTGCTCCCAGAACAGCATAAAAGCAATATATGAAAGTAAGCAATTTAACATTTGCGCATATAAAATTTCTTAGATGAATTGCTTCGATGTGGTCATTTTAACCCCCCTAAAGCAAGCGGGTATCAATGCTGAAACCGCTCAAAATCGCCCAGAATAGATAATACCGACAAGAGCCGACGCCAGGTGATGGTAAATGACAGAAGAAGATGGTGATAATCTCTGGCTCAACATGGCGCTTGGTTAACTCACCGAGTTTCCCATCTGAGTCCAGGTCAGCCAATGCCCAGATCTGCGCCAAGGCTTGCTGAGGCAGCCTGGACTGCAGCATTATGGACCTGGCTTGAGCCCCGGAGACGGATCCTGTCTTGGCGCGGTCCGTCGCGTTGAAGAGTTGGGTGTACCTGGAACATAAGACAGCGTCACGACTGTCTCCTGACTACCCCAGAGGAGTATAGTTTACGTGGTGTTAGTGACTTTGGCTGTGAAGATGTGCTGCCGCCAAAGGATGCTTTTCGTGGTACCGAACTGAGCATAGTACCCCGCTAGCCACAAGTTGGTAGTGTGACTAGGGATCGACGATCCAACGGTGTTATGTTGGAAGTTGCATATATGCGTCTTGCTGTGTAAACTTCGATATCGCGTTTCACGACTGCTTCAAGACTTCATTATTGAATGTGGCGCCATCTGTTGCATGTGGGCGGAACTAGGTGGCCAACTAGTTGGGTTCGCCACAGTGACACCGTATCAAATACTGAGGGGGATGATTCAGGTCATCATTCAGAGAGTTATTGAGGACAGACGAGGCAAGATGATTGGACACTTAATAAGACACGACGAATTTATTGAAAACATCATAGAGAGAAAGCTAGAAGGAAAGGGAAGATCAAGAAGAGCTTACATGGAACAGATTAAAGAGAAGGCGAACGTCGCGTCTTATAAGTGGAAGAATTGGCCTTTGATAGACAAGAATGGAGAATGCTACACCGACAAGAGCGTGGCAGACTCTCTCACACACACATATACACGGACTTGACTTTCAGGCTTGAATCACCTGATTGTCTGAAAAAGTAAGATGATTCCGTGCTTCGCAGGGCACGTTAAGCTGTTGATCCCGGCTATTAGCCGTAAAAATACCTCCACCAGCCCGCATTGGAGCAGCGTGGTGGAGTATGCTCCATACCCCCTCCGGTTGATTGAGGGGAGGCCTGTGCCCAGCAGTGGGACGTATATAGGCTGTTTATGTCATGTCAGAGGTAAACTCAATTCCTATACTTGTTCACAGGGGTAGTGACATTAAAAAGGTTAGGAACCACTGTCTTAAAACATGGGTGTTACTCACTTGAGTTTTTGCGCCTGAGGCACCGCCCACTCGACGCTGGGCGGTGGGCTCACCATACCCATGGGCACTTCTGTCGGGCTGGTCGCCAACGATCCTGCAAATAATATAAAATTAAATTAAAAATTAAAAAGAACCCCCGACCAAAAAAAAAGTACTCAATTATTATGACAAAAGGTTAAAAATACTAAACCCTATAAAAAGCAAAAAATAACTTATCCCACATATGCTTACAAGCAAACTGAGCGTGTAACATTCCTATCACACTTAACAAACGACCTGATGACCTTGAAGACCTGAACCGATTTCCACCAAACATAGCTAAGAACACTCTCGACTGATATACCTTTCAAACAAAAAAAGCCGCATTAAAATCGGATCATCCGTTTGGGAGCTACGATGGCACAGACAAACACAAAGTCACGTCAAACGGGACCCTTTTTTTCGCATAATGTTGTTTGTCCTATTTTAATTAGGCACTACCGGTTAGGCATATTTTTTTTTAGTGTGATGTCTGACGCCATACGATTGAAGACTAAAATAAGACCGAGGGGGTGAGGTAAACCTAGCTCAGCCGCTGGTGGGGAGCGGAGAGTTGCCGTTCTATACGTAGTGTTATTCCTTATTCTATGCTATGGTGTAGCTTATTAAGAAAAAATATATTATATGTAATTATAACGTACTTACCAGGCTTAGACAAGATCTCATTCTTCACAGCAGTAATAGGTGTCGATGTGATTGGCTGACTGGGAATCGCACCTGCTACCGTCGCGATAGCCTGTGGAGGACTACTCAGCAACGACGCGACTGTTGTACCACTGGGCATTGACTGAGTCGCTGGTTGCGATGCAGGGATCAGTGGTTGCGAAGGTGGTATCAGAGGTTGCGCAGGTGGGATCAAAGGTTGCGAACCTAAAGGTTGCGAGAGTGGACCACCGATCAGGGACTGATTTAGCGGCGTGGTGGTTGCTGGAGGTATCAGTGGTTGAATACCTGAACCAGGTATGATAGGTTGCGATAAAGGCGCTGTAGCCAAAGGTTGGGTTGATGGTGGGATGATAGGTTGAGCGCCAGGGATTAACGGTTGAGATGGTGCAAGGATTGGTTGAGAACCTGGGACGAGTGGTTGAGGAGGGATCATTGGTTGAGCAGGGGGAATCAATGGTTGCGAAGGAGGTATCAATGGTTGCACTCCAGGAATCAAGGGTTGTGGAGGAATAGCTGGTTGGGCTGCTAAAGGCGGACCACCAACCAAAGGTTGCGCGCCAACCAAAGGAGCACCACCCATTAATGGCTGGGTTGTTATCGGTTGCGTCAAAGGTTTCACCCCAGAAATCAAATCAGGAACCGAACTTGGGACCGGTTTTGCAGGCGGGATCAAAGGTTGAGCTGGAGGGTTGACGGAGGGTTGGTTGAAGTCGCCCAGAAGGTTCTGAGTTGGTTGACTGGTTGGTAAACCAGATATCAGTGGTTGTTGTGGCATTGATGGCATAGGTGGGATTGGAGGCTTTGCTGGTGGAGCGAATTGCTGTTTTGGTGGGCCTGTGGACAGAAAAAAACTACTTTGGGTATGTGCTTATAAATTTTGATTATACATACATACATAAACTCACGCCTATTTCCCACCGGGGTAAGCAGAGACTATAGAATTCCATTTGCTTCGATCACTTCTCTTGCTTCCTCCACATTCATCAATAACTTCATACACGCACGCCGGTTCAGAGTAGATCGTATTAAACCTTTTCTAAGGACATCTCCAATTTGGTCAATGTAAGTCCGTCTAGGTCTTCCTCTGCCAGCCCTACCATCAACTTTCGCTTTATACACCGCTTTTGCAATTCTATTATCCTTCATCCGCTCTACGTGTCCAAACCAACCTAACATTCCCTTCTCAATCTTAGTCACTATATCATCTTTATCGTATTTCCTCGTCGGTTTTTGTATTTTGATTATAAGTTTAATTAAAAAAATAAATTTTGCTTTCCGCGATGTAAATCGAAAAACGCGAAAGGTTTTTAACATAACATAACCAGCCTATATACGTCCCACTGCTGGGCACAGGCCTCCCCTCAATCAACCGGAGGGGGTACGAAGCATACTCCACCACGCTGCTCCACTGCGGGTTGGTGGAGGTATTTTTACGACTAATAGCCGGAATCAACGGCTTAACATGCCCTCGGAAGTACGGAATCATGTTACTTTTTCAGACAATCAGGTGATTCAAGCCTGTTGAGATCGGGCGGGACCTCTACAGGGATAAAGGCTTGCTGTGTTTCATTCATTCTATAAAGGTAAAATTATTTACCCAGTGGACTCAAAGATCCCAGTAGAGCAGGCGGCAAGACTTTAGGGATCTCCATTCCATGGAGTTTCAGATTAATGATCTGAAAAAAGCAAAAAAAAACATTCAAATTAAAAATATTTATTTCGGTAACTAGTCCATATTATGTTAGTAACATAAAGCTTAAACTAGTATTATAATTATAATTGTTATAACACTCGAAAGACGACAACATAAAAATACCAGTTTTGTTTATGGTGTAAATTAAAAGTACTTTAAAACTTAATACATAAATAAACAACCTACACTCACACAAGCACGCACGCACGCACACACACACGCACGCACGCACGCACGCACGCACGCACGCACGCACGCACGCACGCACGCACGCACGCACGCACGCACACATGCACGCACGCACGCACGCACGCACACATGCACGCACGCACGCACGCACGCACGCACACATGCACGCACGCACGCACGCACGCACGCACGCACGCACGCACGCACACATGCACGCACGCACGCACGCACGCACACATGCACGCACGCACGCACGCACGCACACATGCACGCACGCACGCACGCACACACGCACGCACGCACGCACGCACGCACACATACACACGCGGCACAGGCCTCCTCTCAATCAACCGGACGGGGAATGGAGCATACTCCACCACGCTACTGCACATGAACTTGTTTTTAAACTTGTGTTTTTATTTTATTTTATGCCTAATAATCTTACCTTACAGGCGATGGAGAACTCCTTAAGGTCCAGTTTCCCATCGGCGTTGCAGTCCGCCAGCGTCCAGATCTGGCCCAGGACAGGAGGGGGCAGTTGAGACTGAAAAGAACATTTATTATTTTATTTGATATTCATTTATTCATTTGTTTTGTATGTTGTGTGCAATAAAGTATATTTGATTTGATTTTAATTTGATTTTATTGTTTATTTATTTATTCCTTCTCTACCTCTCATGTGAGTTGATGAGGTTGGTATTCCACCTCACAACCCACACGAGAGGTGTCAGGGTTATGATTGAGCAGCCAAAGGCCCTTGCCATGGCTCATGTAACTATTTCTCACTTACATCAGTAAATAGTAACCGGGACCAACGGCTTAACGTACCTTCAACACGGATCGTCTTACTTTCGGACAATCAGGAGATCAGCTTGTAATGTCCTTATTAAATTACGGATCACAAAGTGATTAACACAACATAACACTTAATAGACTCCCATAGAAAGTCTCATATCCCTGATAACGCGGTAAGAACCTGGTATTATGTGTTTTAATTACCCAGTTCTGTTGTCTCTCCGTATCCCAATGGGAAATATGCATGTATGTACTTTTTTACAACATACCTGTAGCATGAACCTCTTGGCCTGCTCCCCAGTGAGGTGTCCGTTGACAGGGCCAAGGTTACGGAAGTGCTCAGCAAACTTGGCGTGCTCGTGCGGCTGGATCATCCACGGGTCCGCCATCTCGCTGTCTATGGAAAGAAATTTTATATAGGGTGCTAGTGACACCATAATGAAAACTTTGAGTGATGATTGAGACCATGACTCTGAGTTGATATCAAGTGGAATTTTCGGTCGCAAAAATGGAACTGAAAATAATTTAAAAAGGCCTTTTTCCGATGGAAAATTCCACTTGATATTGACTCAAAATTGTGACCTGAATCATCCCCCTCAGTATTCGGTACAGTGTCGGAGAAAAAGACCATTAACTGACTGACTCACTCATCAGAAAATCTTAGACCCTACAAGTGAGTATTGCAAAATACAACCCCTAAGGGAGTAAAAAGGGGTGGCAAAGTTTGTATATATCTTCTATAGTTTTAATAGTAGGGGTAGGGTAGGGTTATTATTGGTCAGCAAAAATTTAGTATCAATCGCCATCGACTCGCAAAGAAGAAGATAGTAGGGTTTCACGCGAGTGAAGTCTTGTACCATGGTAGCTAGTAAAAAATATTATAAGATCTTAACAGCCTTGGATGTTTGATTATTCAGGTTTGTTATAATATAGGTGTTTTAAGAGAACAGTAAATATATTTCTGGCATTTAAACAATTACGCCATGTGGTATTTTAGGGATATAATACTAATTAAAGAAAACTTATCGAAATACACTATGAATGGTAGTAAATCTAATATTTAAACAACTGATAAATTCCAAACTCGGTCAACAAGATAAGAATTTTAGCACAATATGTGATAGAAAAGTAACTGAAATGAAGTATTAAATTTAAATTAGTTAATAGGAAGCCTAATCAATCTAGGAAATACATTAAATTTAAATGATATTAAAAGAGAAAGATGTTTTATAACTTTCTACGAGAATTAACAGAAAAGGAACAAAAGGCTGGTTTTTATTGGTATAGTTTGAAAATACTTACATTATATATGTAAAGGAGACCTGAACACGAAGATTTGCCGCCCCTTTTTTCCAATAAATAAGTGTAATTCGAAGGAAAACCCAGCGAAAATATGTATTGATCCGCCTAAACTGTCAAAGTCGAATGACGCATCGGTTTTCGTTTAAAAATGTATAGAAGAAAACAGCTGTTTTTATTTTTACTTCCTCACTGTTTCTTTCAAGGACCAAGTGTTTCTTTCTATGTAAGTTTCTACGTTTTATAATCCATAATAAGATAACATAATTTTATTTTCTGCTGGATTGATGACTGTTTTGCAACTGTTTTGTATTTTATAAGAAAAAGAAGATCAAAATGAAGGAAGAAGAATTTGGAATAATTAACTTCTAATTTCTAAACGTTTCTGTAACAGTCACACGTCGCGTTTAATTTCTGTAGCAACAGCGCCAGTTACTACGGCACAAATGTAACAATCATAATTTTTTACTCTCTCTATTTTCATAACAATTGCTATTACCACAAAAAAAGAGTGACCAGAATTTGTTTTGCTTTGGCCACGGAAGTGTATCATCGTATTTCTCGAAATATCTTCCAGAAAATAGCTCGAAAATGACGAAAGTTGCTGATAACTTGAACCCGAATATATACGAAAAGGCTTCAGAGCGAGAAATCTCTTCTACGGACCTGGATGAAGACGTTGCAGACGATTTTGACGAGAAGGAAATCTTCGATTTAATACGCAATATTAACGATCCAGAACATCCGTTGACTCTAGAAGAGCTAAGAGTGGTGCAAGAAGAGAATGTCTTCGTAAATAACAAGGAAAACACGGTGGAAGTACATTTTACGCCCACTATTCCCCACTGTAGTATGGCCACTTTGATAGGTGAGAATTTTAGGTTATATGTATTTAGTTTTCTTGGTTTTCTGTGGTAAAGCGTTCATCTGCTTATCATCATAAAAGTCCACCAACTGGTTGTACCGTCTACAAGATGGCTATCTAATGATTACTTACTTGTAAATACACAGTTACTTGAAACACAGTTAGTTCGCTTGCCCCTTAGTCCTTAAGGAGAATTTTTATACACACATAAGGATTTTATCACTGATATTGTAATGAATACTGAGGGGTATTATTCTGCTCATGATTCTGAGTTAACATCAAGTGTATTAGTATACCTATATACAGGGTGTTATTGACATTGTAACGATAACTTTGAAGGATGATTCATACCATGATTCTGAGTTGATATCAAGCGGATTTTTTCAAACTGAAAGTAATAAAAAAAAACACAAAAATTTGACAGGAAATTCAGCTTAGAATCATGGTCTGAATCATCCCCTTCAGTATTTATTACGATGTCAAAAACACCCTGTATATATTTCTTCAGATTTTTAATGATGCTTTGAACACCTGAGTGATTATGCCAGCCTCAAGTGCTTTCACATTATATTTTACAACATTCATTACCGCATTGCAGGCCTGTCCATCCGTGTGCAGCTCCTCCGAGCACTCCCCTCCCGGTTCAAAGTATCCGTGCAGGTATCCGAGGGCACACACCAGTCCGAACATGCAGTGAACAAGCAGTTAGCGGACAAGGAACGTGTAGCTGCTGCATTGGAGAATAACACCTTGCTGCAGATCATTAACCAGTGCATTGCTACCGTTTAGTTTTTAGTTTGATTTTATAGTTGAAGCACCATCAGGCCTGTTATCTTTAACTTTGTCTTATAATATAATATATTATAAGATAAACTACCATATCCGACATATTTCATATTTTATTGTTACAACCATTGATTTACCACGTTACAACTGTGGGAGTGCTCAAATCAATAGCGCGAGCACCTTGGTTCACTTGCATGGACGAACTTCACGAGTACCTTGGAATGAGGACAGTTAAGCAAGAAATTGCCACCACTACAAGGCTATACAGAGATCGAATTACTCATCACCAAAACAAACTGGCCCGGAGTTTAAGTGACAACCACTATATGAGACGCCTCAAAAGGACGCACATATGGGATGACATACAGTAGCACCTTAATGAAGGCAGCCTTCTAATGAGGGGGCCTGTCCTGCATGTTAATAAAACGAGACCATCAAAACTGCTTATGGTCAGTCGACCGATCGCATGTTTGGGCACAAAAATGAAAAAAAAAAAAACATCTGTCAAGTGGCCAATTGTGTTCAAAATGAGTTGTGCAGTCTCACTTCCGCTTTTAATTTCTCAATAACAACTGACGATTCTGAGCATTGATTTACTACTACCGTAGAATGAACATCAGCGCTCAAAAAGTGGAACACAAAGTTACTGTTAATATAGCGGCGTTGACAGTACTTTACCTCAGTGCGCGATTAGGCGCCGAACTGGCAACACGGGGAAGTGCGTGGTAAAAACTTGCAAAAATAGAAACTCAAAGGATAAAAGCATAGGATAGTGTGGCCAGATGAGATGTATGAGAGAGAGTATGTATGTAGAAAAATATTAAAATTGTAATTAATTTATTTATAAGTTTGTTACATTGTATAATGATTATATTGTATAAAGTTTAAAAGTAATTGTGATATACTTATTTTGTAATTGTAAAGTAAATAAAATGTTCTTCTTTTTAATTAGTGTCTTCACTTGGAATTTGCAGCCTTCGTTTTGTTCTTGATGTCTTCGTAGGATGCTTGATTCTGAAAAGAAGATAATTAATTTTAAAAATGGAGTTGGTAAGTTCCCTCTAAAAAGCTATGTGGCAGTTTCAGAATGAAAATAACGGTGACATTGGCCCCGATTCCTGCAGCCACCTCCTAATTTTATTTTAAGTTATACCTGTCATTTTCTTATCCACCGAAAAGGAAAGGGACGGATTATTGACAACTGTCAATTTTAAAACGAATGAATAACCCGGGCTAATAAAATAGGCATCTCGCTGGAATGTAATCCGTTTGACGTGCTGTCTACTTAAATCTGTCGGGTTATTGGTTGAAGTAAAATTTTTAGGCGGTTGTTTTAGATTTCTGCTTAAAATTGACGTGTGTTCCATAAATTTTATGACTGTCGATTACTCGTCCCTTTCTTTTTCAGCGGATAAGAAAATTACAGGTGTAACTTAAAATAAAATTAAATGGCGTCTGCAGGAATTAGCACCATTGTAAAAATAGAATATAGTGATAAGGCCGGGTTTCCACTGACGCGGAGCTTTGCGGAGATGTGCGGATTTGACCAATCACAGCGTCCGAGAGAGCGACAAACGAAGACGCTCTGTCACTCTCTCCCTCACGGTGATTGGTCGATTCCTGCACATCTTCGCTCCTCTCACAGCTCCGCGTCAATGGAAACGCAGCCTTAGTTATACCTGTCATTTCCTAATCCGCCTAAAAGGAAAGGGATAATCGACAGGCATAAAATTTATGGAACACGTCAATTTTAGGCAGAAATTTTAAAACCCCTCAAAATTCTACATTGGCCAATAACCCGACAGAGTTAAGTTGACACACGTGGAACGGTTTGCATATCAGTGAGATGTCTTTTATTCGCCCGGGTTATTCACTCACTCATTTTAAAATCAGTCAGTAATTCGCTTAATTTTGAATAATATAATTTACGTCCTTGGAATGTTGGAGATCTTACCGTCCACATATCATTGTCCCAGTCAGGGAAGAGTCTCTTGAAGACCCCCGGTTCACGGCCTTGCTTGACACCAACCACCAACGTAGTATCCGGGGTACGGTCCAGCCCGTCGTCCTTTATGTACTCCTGGTACCAAATAATAGGGCATTTGACCGGGTCAAGGACAAATTATAAAATGCTAATCAACACTGGCTGCAAGTTGTCTTACATAAACATAAACTGCCTATATACGTCCTTCTGCTGGGCACAGGCCTCCCCTCAATCAACCGGAGGGGGTATGGAGCATACTCCACCACGCTGCTCCAATGCGGGTTGGTGGAGGTGTTTTTACGGCTAATAGCCGGGACCAACGGCTTAACGTGCCCTCCGAAGCACGGATCATCTTACTTTCGGACAATCAGGTGAGCCTGTAATGTCCTAACCAAACTAGGGATCACAAAGTGATTTTTGTGATATGTCCCCACCGGTATTCGAACCCGGGCCTCCGGATTGTGAGTCCAATGCTCAACCACTGGACCACAGAGGCCGTTAAACATAGTTACTACGTAGAATGGAACCCTGGACTTCTGGTGTTAAAAAACTACCCGCTTTCGTGTTCATACGAAAGAAAAGTTAATGAAAATTTATGAGTCCTTACCTGAATGATGTCAACCCTGGCCCTCTTAACCCTCTCAGGTAAGTTGGCTCCCTCCCACATGTACAGTTCCTCTCCCACGTCCAAGATATACACTCCATCATCAGAGAGGTCCTGAAAAAACACCATTTAAGTACCTGCTTCACTGTCTTCAGGGGCATTCTGGATTAATTTCGTATTATTATGTTGGCAGTATGATATGCTCGACTCCTGTGAGTAAAGTCCTCAAGTCGAGGAGGTAAATGTCAATTTGAAACACCAAAATGCTCAGCTGAGGCCGCGAGTGGAGGAAGAGACGAGAGAACATCTTCAAGGATCTCTCCGACACTGCACTAAAATCACATTCTCAACGCGTAAGTAGTCACACCCCTGACACTTCATAAGTACAAAACACCTCGTTTTACACAAACACTACACATTGACGTTATCGTACACGCGCATCTGTGTGCGTGACGTCTGACGCCATGCGATTGTAGACCAAAGTAAGAGCCCGAGGGGGTGAGGTAAACCTAGCTCAGCCGCTGGTGGGGAGCGGAGAGATGCCGTTCTATACGTAGTTAAATCTTTATTCTATGCTATAGTGACGATTTTACCTGAATGTTGTACAGGGTGAGAGCCTTCAGCGCTCCTCATTTGACCGGCCAAGTAGTAAATGGCATTTGCGGGAAATTTTTCATAATATTCATTGCAAAGTCACAAGCAATTAGGTGTTACATGGTATTAGGTACAATCTACAATCATCATCATCAGCCGTACGACGCCCACTGCTGGGCATAGGCCTCCCCCAAGGATCTCCACGACGATCGGTCCTGCGCTGCCCGCATCCAGCGGCTTCCCGCGACCTTCACCAGATCGTCGGTCCACCTTGTAGCGGGCCTACCCACTGAGCGTCGTCCGACGCGTGGTCGCCATTCCAGAACCCTTCCGCCCCAGCGGCCATCGGTTCTCCTCGCAATGTGTCCTGCCCACTGCCACTTCAGCTTTGCAATTCTCCGAGCTATGTCGGTGACTTTAGTTCTCCTGCGGATCTCCTCATTTCTGATTCGATCGATCAGGGAAATACCGAGCATAGCTCTCTCCATTGCCCGCTGAGCGACACCGAGCCTCCTCACGAGACCCATAGTAAGCGGCCACGTCTCACTGCCGTAGGTCATTATCACCAACACGCACTGGTCAAAGTCAAAGTCAACAATCCGTGTTTACCTGCTGAGTAAAGTTAGGCGGCAACTCCTCAGTCTTAATCTTGCCAGTTATGGTGACTGTGATGGAGTATAGTGACGGCGGCGTCGTCACCCGCCGACTGACTGCCGCCTTCCACCCTGAACTGTCTTCTTTCTCTTCTGGGACTCCTCCTGGAAAAAGCAGCTTTATTAAGGTTTTTTTTACGAAAAGAACCGAGGTGAAGGAAATGTTTTCCTTTTGGAAACCAGAATTTTATAAATACATACATAAAAGAAGGACGTATATTGACCAAATTGGAGATACATTGTTTAAAGTTTACGCGGTTATTATCATAATTTAAACACATATAATAACGGGTTCTTACCGCGTTTACAATAGGGATATGAGACTCCCGATATTTCGACACTGTTGCAAGTGCCATGATCACGGGATGACTGAGTCATATCCCTATTTTAAACGCGGTAAGAACCCGTTATTACGTGTTTCAAATTGGAGATGTCCTTAGAAAAGGTTCAGTACGATCTACTCTAAACCGGCGTGCGTGTATGAAGCGATTGATGAATGTGGAGGAAGCAAGAGAAATGTGTCAGGATAATCAGAAGACTATTTGCAGCCACTTTTGATACATAACCCTAAGGTGGATAATGATAAACCGTATGGTGATAAGGGATCAGCCTATCGCCCGTATAGATTCATCATTTTTGGTAGGACGCTTTCCCTTTGTCGGGTTTTACGACATGCACGGGAGGAGGGGCAGCAGAACACATTGTATGGTTTTTCTTTACTCCCAGTTCAGCAGAGAAGCTTTTGAAGAACCACTAACAGCCTCCGTGGTCTAGTGGTTAGAGCGTTAGGCTCATGATCTGGAGGTCCGGGTTTGATTCTCGATGGGGACATTGTCGAAATCACTTTGTGAGACTGTCCTTTGTTTGGTAAGGACTTTTCAGGCTTCAATCACCTGATTGTCCGAAAAAGTAAGATGATTCCGTGCTTCGGAGGGCACGTTAAGCCGTTGGTCCCGGCTATTAGCCGTAAAAAACACCGCCACCAACCCGCAGTGGAGCAGCGTGGTGGAGTATGCTCCATACCCCCTCCGGTTAATTGAGGGGAGGCCCGTGCCCAGCAGTGGGACGTATATAGGCAGTTTATGATTTATGATAAATATTCGTTCTTCTTTCTTCTGTTGCGTGGTACAAACCTAAGGCGTCCCAGAATTCCTCCGGTTCTTCTCCTTGGCTGACGACAGTCACCTCTTTCTCTTCTCCCACCACCGCCTTGACGAAGCTCAGGGCTGCTTCCTGTTCTTGGACATCAGACTCCTGAAGCAGGAAGTATATAACTGTAGACGATTAGCTGATCACATGGGAGAATCCATGAAATTCACGGCGGAAGCGAGCGCGCAATGCGTGCATAAAGATGGCTGACCCGCGCGAGGTGACGGGCGCGCGGGGAGAGGGCCGAACGAACCCATGGTTTAAGGCATTGATTTACCACTGCCCTAGATAAAAATGATGATAATAAAAATGATGATAATAAAAATGATGATGATAATTAAATAAAAATTATGATATCCGAAAAATATCCGAAATAAAGTCTTGTCCATACTAGTCCAGCTTCCTGCATTAAGATATTCCGATCACTGCTCATAACTAGGCTGCCATTTGCCATGTACTTAGAGACTTTTTGTACTTAATTATTTATTTTTATTTTGGTGCAATAAAGTGTATTTGTATTGTATTGTATAACTTTATGTTGCTTAAGTGTTTATTTCTTGTTATTTTTTATTTTTATTATTATAATTAGGACGTGTAGAGTTAGAAACTTGGCGCTACTGAGATCTGATGACTTTTTGACATTGATCTCGATTTGGCAACATTTTTACATGAAAATGTTTTTGTTGGGATACAATTATGTGTAAGCTCTTCTTGGTCTTCCCCTTCCTCTCTTTCCTTCTAGCTTTCCTTCTATGATGTTTGTTTGTTTGTATGTGTTGATGCTGAGAGCTTAAATGGAACAGATTAACGAAAAGGTTAACGTCGTGTCTTATAGGGAAGTCAAGGAATTGGCCTTTGATAGACTGGAATGGAAAATACTACACCGACAAGAGCATACTTACAATACAAGGAATAAAAATAAAATTGTTGTTCAAAATTCTAGATTAAGTAAATTAAATTCATCTTTTTTGGGGTTATGTATACGTTTTTACAATAAAATACCAGATAATATTTTAAATTTGTCAGAGAACAAATTTAAAGCTCACGTGAAGCTTACTTTATGTAAAAAGCCTATTATAAGATTAATGATTACCTAAATGATAAAAATGTCTGGTATTGAATGTGTTCCTCTAGTTATTAAATAACTTGTAATGTACCCTCATTGATTTAAAAGATGTGTTGCTGTTGCAGTTTCTTGTCATTTCTTCTCCTCAGCCATAACACCTTGCGAAATGACGTAAATTCAAAAATGTTACATTGACCTTCAACAAGTTTATCCATGATAATTACGTTGAATAAATGATTCTGATTCTGATTCTGATTCAGAGCGTGGCTCTTAAATTGATGATGATGACAATTATGTGAACCCATACCTTCCCATTCCTCACGTACACGACTCCAGAAGTTTCCAGAACGAAAACGTCATCATCTTCCAGCACATCAGCCGTTTCCGACACCTAAAAAAGACCGGACGTTTGAAGCACTTAATACCAAAGGTGACAATGCGAGTCTTTCCAGGCTACGTTTCCCAAAAATAATATAGATGGCGCTGTTCAGATTTAACGTGACAATTACCTATTTTCTTATTACTCGGGTACTTACATAATTAACAGAAGCATATATAAAACTATCAGAAAAAGATGTGTCAAAACCTTCGTATGGAGTATAGCCCTCTATGGATGTGAAACTTGGACACTGACACAGAAGGACAGAGAGAGACTCGAGGCCTTTGAAATGTGGTGTTGGAGGAGGATGGAAAGAATAAGTTGGACAGAAAGGGTTACAAATGAGGAAGTGCTAGTAAGAGTAAGGGAAAAGAGACAAATACTGAGAATTATTGAGGACAGAAGAGGCAAGATGATTGGACACCTAATAAGACACGACCAATTCATTAAAAACATCATAGAAGGAAAGCTAGAAGGAAAGAGAGGAAGGGGAAGACCAAGAAGAGCTTACATGGAACAGATTAAAGAAAAGGTTAACGTCGTGTCTTATAGGGAAGTCAAGGAATTGGCCTTTGATGGACTGGAATGGAAAATGCTGACAAGAGCGTGGCTCTTAAATTGATGATGAATTGATGATGATATAAACATAATTGTTCCTTGATATTTGCATCACATTATATATACAGCGGGCAGGACCGATCGTCGTGGAGATCCTTGGGGGAGGCCTATGCCCAGCAGTGGGCGTCGTACGGCTGATGATGAGTGATATATACAGAATTATGTTGCTACCTACATACCTCTATATATTACTTCTCTTTAAGTATATGGATCGGTTACTACTTACTGATGTAAGTAAGTAGTCGTCACATGAGCCATGTCAGGGGTATTTGGCGGCTCAATAGTAACCGTGACACCAGGGTTGATGAGGTTGGTAATTCACCTCACAACCCACACGATAGAAGAAGATATGGCTCATGTAACGATTACTTACTTACATCAATAAGTAGTAACCGGGACCAACGGCCTAACGTGCCTTCCGAAGCACGGATCATGTTACTTTCCATGAAATGAAAAGGTTAAACGAAGGATTTTTTACAGCGCCATCTGTGTATTTTTTGGGAACGTAGCCTGCAGTCTCTCGTTGGTGTAAAACATGAAATGTTTGTTGGCAGAGTTCAATTCTCTTACCTGCACGGCTCTCATGTCTACTCCCAACTCTGTGCCTTCCACCTAGAAAAAAAAAATAACATCATTAATTTAAACCCGTATTCTAAGATTTCCACTCGGCTTTTTGGCGGGAAACGAAAACGGGACAGTTGCTTTCTTCATTGAATAATCTACTTAAATAATTACTACGAAGTGGTGTTTTGTGGTTAATGATCGCATTAAGTTAGTCGGAAGACATTCACGAGTGTTATTATATCGGAGTATTCAATAAACAAAGTGTATCTGCCTATTTTCGCTTCGTGCCAACAAGCCGCTTCATAACTCGAAAGTTTATGCGGACTTTTGAGTTACTTAATTCGTTTGGAGTTCGGAGTAGGAGTCTACTCCGAGGGTGGGGGCTTAGATTTCATCATAATCACCTTTCATAATTTCATTAATCATCAATAAAAAAAATACGTAAGACTTGGCTGTATGGGCATAGTTCCCTTTGCCTTACCCTTCGGGGAAAACAAAAAAAAAATCTTCCTCCACTCGACTCGGCCTCAGCTGAGCATTTTGGTATTTCAAAGTCCTCGACTCGAGGACTTTACTCACTGGAGTCGAGCATGTCATACTGCCAACATAATAATACGAAATTAATGACGTCACCTCCCCCATTTTTATTCCTATGTATATGTTTTGTGCAATAAAGAATTATTGATTGATTGATTGGCCTCCGCTTAGCCGCACCCGGACACTTCATACAAACAACCTCGTTTTACACAGACACCACACATTGACGTTATCGTACACGCGCATCTGTGTGTGTGACGTCTGACGCCATACGATTCAAGTCTAAACTATGTTCGAGGGGGGTGAGGTAAACCTAGCTCAACCGCTGGCGGGGAGTGGTCTATACGTAGTATTATTATTTTATAGCTTTTTAAATAGTACCTATATAAGAACTGTATTTTTTCTTTTTATAATGTAACTATGAGTTTGTATTGGCCCTGATTCCTGCAGACACCTCCTAATTTTACTTTAAGTTATATCTGTCATTTTCTTATCCGCCGAAAAGGAAAGGGACGGATGATTGACAGCTCTTAATTTTAGGAAGAATAAGTAAATCATTGAATAACCCGGGCCAATCAAATAGGTATCTCGCTGGTATGTAAACCGTTTCACGTGTGCTGTCAACTTAATACTGTCGGGTAATTAGCCAATGCAAATTTTTTATAGGGTTGTTTTAGATTTGTGTTTAAAATTGACGTGTGTTCCATACATTTTATGCTTCCGATTATCCGTCCCTTTTCTTTTCGGCGGATAAGAAAATGACAGATATAACTTAAAATGAAATTAGATGGTGTTTACAGAAATTAGCACCATTTTCTTTGAGAAGACGCCGGTTGGTTTCAAATTGAAGCCAACTTGGTGTAAAGGTCAATTTTGCACTTACCCTGAACAGCCTAATATTGTCATCTTCATAGGAACCCCTGGGGTTCTTCGGTTTATAATCATCATCAGAGCTGCCGAGCAAGATAGCGAGGTTTCCTGAAATTTGTTTTTTTTTTAATTATTACTTATTTTAAAAACCAACCTTAACTGTACTCACTGGAGTCGAGCATGTCATACTGCCAACATAATAATACAAAAATAATGGCGTCACCCCATTAATAAATAAATAATAAAAAAATATTTAAGTAAAATAAATAAATAAGTACTTACTTAAATATTTTTTACTATTTATTTATTGTCTTGTGGACAACATAATAGTAAAAAGTCACATTTATTAAATTAGTTTATTCGTATGAACACATAATAACGGGTTCTTACCGCGTAGGCGGGGATATGAGACTCCCGATATTTCGACACTGTTGCAAGTGCCATGATCACGGGATGACTGACCATATACCCATTTAAACGCGGTAAGAACCCGTTATTATGTGTTTTAATTATGGTAATAACCGCGTAAACTTAAAACAATGTATATTCGTATGAATATGTCATTTGTATATGTTTTGTGCAATAAAGAATTATTGATTGATTGACGTCAAACCTCCGCTAAGCCGCACCCCGGACACTTCATACAAACAACCTCGTTTTACACAGACACCACACATTGACGTTATCGTACACGCGCATCTGTGTGTGTGACGTCTGACGCCATACGATTCAAGTCTAAACTATTTTTGAGGGGGTGAGGTAAACCTACCTCAGCCGCAGGCGGGGAGCGGACAGTTGCCGTTCTATACGTAGTATTCCTTATTTTATGGCTTATTTTTTTTTGATGTGACTTATTGTAGATTTGCCGCAGATGGCATTGACTACGTGGCCGGCCGGCTAAAATGGGGAGCGCTGAAGGCTCTCACCCGGTACAACGTTTAAGACAACAGGCCTGAGGGTGCCCAGTTGGGCGCGAACCTCGGCTCAGGGCGTCGTCTGAGAGGAAAAATATTTGAAAGAATTAATCGACTTTAGTGGGTCGATAGCGATAAGCGCTGATTGAGGGAACGCGTCGACCACGCCGGTGAAGTCGGTATTGGGGTTCTGAAGAACTAATTATGATATAAAAAATAACAATTACCTTTGAATATGTTAAGGAAATGTTTGGGCTCCTTCCCTGCCGGCACCTGCACGACGGTGGCTCCGTCCAGCTGGTCTTCCAGCTCGCTGGCCAGCTCGAACGCTGCCTTCTTGTCGGAGGCGGCTGCTTCTGAGCCCTGGGGTCAAGATGACCTTGTAAGTTAGTCATACAATATGCGGCCCACATGGTTTATGTCGTTGGGCCGCCTAAAGTCATGGAATAAGGATTAATACTTTGTATAGAAAGGCAACCCTACGTGGTATAAGGTAGAACCCTTTTTTTTCCGTGACTCATTGTAGATTTGCCGACCCACTTGAAACACTTCAAATATTCTTCCTCTCAGACGACGCCCTGAGCCGAGGTTCGCGCCCAACTGGGCACCCTCAGGCCTATTGTCCTTAATGTTGTACCGGGTGAGAGAGCATTTGTCGCCAAGTAGTTAATGCCATCTGCGGCAAAACTACGATAAGTCACGTCAAAAAAAATGCTACACTGACAAGAGCGTAGCTCTTAAATTACTGATGACTGATGACTGATGATGAAGTAGTGTCACAAGACAGCATAATTATTATAGATACCTATATAATTATTTGATTTCCTCATATTTTCCCTGCTGTGTGACATGTAGCGCCACCTAGCCGCGAGTAGCGGAATTACGAGCAGCGCCATCTGTCATTGAATGGAGGGAGTTTCTAATGGTAACCTGCCACTCTGTGATAGATGGCGCTAGTTAGTATGGGAATTCGTAGAGGTACCAAGATATCTAGAACCTACTGTGCAATAGATGTCGCTAGTATATATTCGATGGCGCCCGAGCGCCGCCTGGTGTATTTATGTGAATATAATTATAATTCTCTATTAAAACCGACACCGTGCTGACAACATCGTTTTCCTTGTTTCTCCATAAATCCTGTGATCATCTTTTTTTTTGGTGAAATATTTGTGCTGGCTCAAGATCTTTACACTCCATATCATCGAGATAACAAGCGTGTGGACGAATTCGCACGTTTCAGAAAGAGGCGAACGGCGGATACTGGTTCCAAAGAAGGGAGCCGCGTGCGCCGCCATTTTTACTTTTTCTTCGCTGTGAAGAGCGCGGCTGGAAACGAAATCCGTGAAAACTACGGGGAATCACGAAGGATTGGAGAAGAATACATCGAGATACGATAAGTCAGTACGGTTTTCTATCAATACTTGCTGTGATTTCCAGCAAGACGACGAACACGACGGCCGGTACGAAGACGGTCGATAACCGAAAACACGTGGCTGTGATCTCCAGCCAAACGACGACGAGGTGGCCGGTACATAGACGGCCGACGAGCGACAGGAGTGGCTGCGATCTCCAGCCAAACGACGACGAGGTGGCCGGTACATAGACGGCCGACGAGCGACAGAAGTGGCTGCGATCTCCAGCCAAACGACGACGAGGTGGCCGGTACATAGACGGCTGACGAGCGACAGGGGTGGCTGCGATCTCCAGCCAAACGACGACGAGGTGGCCGGTACATAGACGGCTGACGAGCGACAGAAGTGGCTGCGATCTCCAGCCAAACGACGACGAGGTGGCCGGTACATAGACGGCTGACGAGCGACAGGAGTGGCTGCGATCTCCAGCCAAACGACGACGAGGTCGCCGGTACATAGACGGCTGACGAGCGACAGAAGTGGCTGCGATCTCCAGCCAAACGACGACGAGGTGGCCGGTACATAGACGGCCGACGAGCGACAGGAGTGGCTGCAATCTCCAGCCAAACGACGACGAGGTGGCCGGTCCGACGACGGCTGACGAGCGACAGAAGTGGCTGCGATCTCCAGCCAAACGACGACGAGGTGGCCGGTTCGACGACGGTCAACGAGCGACAGGAGTGGCGGTGATACCAATTAGACGACGACCGAGACGAAGACGGCACACGACGACGACCTCCAGCGAGCAGACGAGCTCCATCGACGCTGGGCATGTGGAAAGACCACACCTCACCGAAGGGTTTGTGTAGTCGCACGAAGGGCAAATACCTTATTGAGTAAGTGGCTTATTTTTTTTCATTCTAACACTTTTCCGACGCTATTCGCATTTGATATATTCCCATTTTTATTATTCATTTGGTATCATAGTGCACTTTACTATAACCTCAAAGTATGTCGAGTCACGAGTCCGAGTTGGACACTAGCGGGAAAGTAACCCCAGGGGATTCCCAAAAAGAATGTAGAGATTTGATTCTAAAGCGAGGCGTAATTAAACGTAAACTTAGTTTATTCAAAAAGTACATTACAAGTATAAAGCCCGACGGGTTAACAGCTGATCAGCTATTAGATCTAGATACTCGATTATCTAGAGCTACATGTTTAATCGATGATTTCGAACGACTACAAGACAGGATCGAGACTATTTGTGCCGATACTGAGAAGCAGTTAACCGAGAGGGAAGCATTCGAGAATATTTACTATGAGTGTATCTCTTTAGCTAAGTCGTACTCCAAGAAATCGGAGGGCGAGTCCACGACGTCTCATTCATGCGAGGGCAGGGTACCTCCAAGTGAGTCTATTAAGTTTCCCGACATTTCTTTACCCACCTATAATGGTCAAATAACTAACTGGATTGAGTTCAGGGATACATTTGACGCATTGATAAATCAAAGTAATTTGAAACCGATACAAAAATATAAATATTTACGTAGTTGCTTGTCAGATGGGGCATTGGAAGTGATTGATTCTGTTGAATATTCCGAAGATGGCTACTCCATAGCGTGGCAGTTGTTGTGTGAAAGATATAATAAACCGAAAGTACTAATTTATAACCACTTGCGAGCGTTATTTAATATTGACATTGTGCATGACCGGCCTTCAGCCTTGAGGAGCTTAGCCGATAATATTTCTAAACACATGCGAACGCTCAAGTCATTTAACGACATTAATGTTGATAACTGGGACTTACTGGTCATATTTTTTATAACTTCTAAACTCGATATAACGATACAGCGAAAATGGGAGGAGAAAAGCTCACGAAATGTACCAAATTTACAGGATTTTAAGTCTTTTCTGCGGGCGCGAGCTGACTTGCTGGACTCGGTGTCGCTCGGCAGGCCTGAGCACGAGACGCGCTCCGTGGGCCCCGCGAGGAAGGCGCTCGTGACCACGTCCCCTCCTGTCCAGTCTGCTTCGAAGGTAACATATACGAGTACCTATAATCGTAGTCAATGCCCGAATTGTAAGGAGAGTCATTTCATCAATCAGTGTCCTAAGTTTTTGGCATTAAACGTACCGTCACGCATTCGAGTTGTGAAAAGGTTAGGTATTTGCCTCAACTGTTTAGGTACCAACCATATGATAACCAGTTGCCGAGCTTCGACATGTAGAACATGCAAGGGTAAGCACCATACACTCTTACACCTTTCTCACACAACACAATCACAAAACAACTCAAATACGTATAACAATCCACACCCATCAACTTTACATAACGAACGAGCTTATACCAATCACGAAAATCAATCTGTAAATTTATTTACTAACCGACAAGTAGCAAACACGACGGTAGGTCAAGGTAGTGGACAAACCATTCAATTGAACAAGTCTGTTATCTTATCTACGGCTCAAGTAATGATTCGCGATGTAAATAATCAGTCACACTCCTTTAGAGCCTTGTTAGATTCCGGCTCTCAGGCTAACTACATAACTCAAAACGCCTTTAATAAGTTGCAATTAACGAGTCAACGAATCGATATGGATGTAATTGGATTTAACGAGAACGTAACGAAAATTAACGAAATATGTAACTTGACTTTGCAATCGAAGGATGGTTCATTTACTACCGATTTACCCTGTTTTGTTGTACCTAATATTTGTAATTTACCGACGAATTTACCGATTCAACATATTTCAATACCGAAACGTTTTAAGTTGGCTGACGAATCGTTCTTACAGGGGGGCGAGATAGATTTGTTATTAGGAGCCGAGTTGTTCTATCAACTCCTATGTATAGGTCAACATAGGTTGGGTGATGGTTTACCTATGCTACAAAAAACCCAACTAGGCTGGGTCGTATCCGGGGCGATTTCAACACCGTCACTATCGAATCAAGTGAGGTGTAATTTTGTCAAAAATGGTGATTTGCAATCTATTTGGCACATGGGAGACCAACCGCTGACACTACCAGATGATGATGAAATAACACAATGTGAGAAAATATTCTCCACTCACACACGAACGTCTGATGGTAGCTTCGTGGTCTCACTCCCACTAAGGGAGCCATCGGCCTCATTAGGTCAATCAAGGCCAATAGTATACAAACGATTTAAAACTTTAGAATCAAAATTTCGACGAGACCCGGAGTACAAACGTAATTATGTAGAATTTATGACTGAGTTCGAAGATGCAGGGCATATGATTAGAGTGAAACCGAATGAGTCCTGTAATTATCTCCCCCATCACGCGGTTTTAACCCCACATAAACCCACTACCCCACTTCGTGTGGTGATCGATGCGTCATCTAAAACAAGTACAGGTAAATCACTTAACGACTTGCAATACAAAGGTACAACAAACCAGGACACTTTGTTCAGTATACTTTTACGATTTCGAAAACACCGGTTTATTGTAAACGCGGACATAAAAAACTTTTACCGAATGATTTTCATCGATCCTAGTCAACGACATTTACAATGCATTCTATGGCGCAAAAATCCGACCGAACACTTGGCTACTTACGCACTCACCACACTTAGCTTTGGTTTAAAGTGCGCGCCATACATAGCTACACGATGTTTACAACACTTAGCAACCGAGCACCACGATGATGCGCCCGAGGCGGCAGCGGCGATATCCCGCGACTTCTATATGGACGACCTGATCCATGGAGGCGACGACGAACAGCTGGTAGCCGAGACAGCTGTAAGTATTAATAACATACTACAACAAGCCAACTTCACTCTACGAAAATGGAAGTCTAACTCGAAAACGATTACCGACATAATTAATACGAACATTCCTTCAACTTCACAAAAACAAACACCACCTACCACACTAGGCCCAGACACACACAAGGTCCTAGGTCTCGCTTGGTGCAATACCGGCGATAGTCTCTTTTTCACTCGTAAGGAAGATTCCGAGCCGAAACGTTTCACAAAGCGAAGGATTTTGTCCATTTCAGCAGCCATTTTTGACCCTTTGGGACTGCTCGAACCGGTTATTATAGTTGCAAGATTGCTTATCCGACGTCTGTGGCTGACGAAAGCCGGGTGGGATGAACCACTACCTCATGACTTGTGTGAGGAGTGGCGTTCTATAAGAAACTAGATTACCTAAACTCATTGCGCCTCCCGCGACAAGTTCTTATCAATGATTACGTCACTGTGGAACTGCATGGTTTCTGTGACAGTTCGCTGACCGCCTACGGCGCAGCTGTTTACCTACGATCTATAGATAGATATGGAAATATTATAGTGCGCTTATTATGTGCCAAATCGAGAGTGGCGCGAAAGGAAACGATTCCGCGATTAGAATTGCAATCTGCAGTGCTACTTACTACTTTGTACGACAAGGTAAATAATGCACTAAATTGTAAATTCAATAAGGCCTATTTTTGGTCCGATTCAAACGTGGCTCTGGCATGGATAAAATCCCAGCAATCCGAAAAATTAAATTGCTATGTTAAAAACCGAGTTAACGTGATTAGAAAAAGTACCGATATACGAGATTGGCACTGGGTGACGTCATCAGACAACCCAGCTGACTTCCTTACGAGAGGATTATATGCCGATAAGTTATTGAGTTGTATCCAGTGGTGGGTAGGTCCCCCCTGGTTAGCCAAACCAAACGAGGAATGGCCTATTAACTCTAACAATATTACTACGATTAGTAACGAATCTTTAACCGAGTCGATCGAGACACAATGTTTACTTTCACTAAATAAACACATCCCTCACACGAACACACTGTATCATTATTTATTTTTACGATGGTCTTCCTTTGCGAAATTACAACGTTGCTTTGCCTATGTATTACGATTTATTAATAACATACGAAAATCAAAGGTTAACCAATTTATCACGAAACGAACGGGTCCACTGTCAACTCTCGAGTTAAACGAGTCTATGTATAAACTAATTCAATTCGCTCAAACTGTGTCATATCAAATAGAATATAATTCATTAAAGAATAATAAACCGATACCGAAAACGTCTAGCTTATCGAGTCTAAATCCATTCATGGAAAACGATCTTATGAGAGTTGGTGGTCGACTATCAAATTCACCATACCCACACGATAAAAAACACCCTATTATTTTACCACACGGCCACATCTTGTCCAAACTTATAGCTAAGGAGGAACACGTGAAGTCACTGCATGCAGGGCCGCAGCTGTTGCTGTCCTCGATGCGAGAACGATTTTGGCCAATACATGGTAAGCAATTAGCCAATCATATAGTACACAACTGCGTGACGTGTTACCGTGCCAAACCTATTATTGATAGCCCACTGATGGGTGACCTGCCCACGACTCGGGTGACACCTGCTCTACCCTTTACAATGACGGCGATTGATTACGCAGGTCCATTCACGATCAGGGACAGGAGAGGACGTGGGTATAAAACTTCTAAATGTTATATAGCGATTTTTGTTTGTTTAAGTACCAAGGCGGTACATATAGAATTAGTATCGAGTTTAGAGAGTGCGGCATTCATAGCCGCCCTCAGACGATTTACAGCTAGACGTGGCAAACCGAAGGAAATACTTAGTGACAATGGGACTACCTTCCAAGGGGCTAATAAGGACTTAAAGGAGTTAATTGAATTTTTAAACGAATATTCTAACGAATTAGTTACTTCTAGTGCTAACGAGGGTATTACTTGGAGATTTGTACCAGCCTACACCCCCCACATGAATGGGATCAGTGAGGCCGCTGTTAAAGCATGTAAATTCCATTTGAAAAGAATATTAGGGCAAGCTTTATTAACCTATGAAGAATTCTCTACTATAATAATCCAAATTGAAAGTATTCTTAATTCACGACCATTATGCCCAATACCAAGTGCGAATAGCGACGAATTGTTTTGTTTAACCCCTAGCCACTTCTTGATAGGTAGGACGCCTAATTCGATACCAGATTACGACTACACTAATATACCAACGAACCGCCTTAACCACTTTCAACAGTTACAGCAAATACAGCAGGACTTTTGGCAAAAGTGGTCGAGAGACTACATCTGTCTCCTACAGGAGCGCAACAAATGGCGGAGCAGCAAGGGCCCCGGGCTTCGCGAGGGCACCATGGTGCTGGTGCGGGAGAAGCGGCTACCGCCCTGCTACTGGCGGCTGGGCCGCATCGAGCGCTGCATACCGGGCCACGACGGCGTCACACGAGTGGCAGAGATCCGGACAGCGCGTGGAGTCATCACCCGGGCATTTAACAATATTTGTCCCCTTCCTAATGAATCTTAGTAACGAAGCATTCCCCCTTTACATACATAATCACCGATTATTCCGATTATTAGCATTTAACCTACCGACTTTGTTTGAAAATGTTATCTAAGTTAACTCAAAACGAATTCCCCTTTACGTACATAATCATCGATTATTCCGATTATATTATTAGCATTTAACTTACCGACTTACTTTGAAAATGTTATTATAAGTTAGCTCAAACGAATTCTATTTATTACCGATTTGCATTGTATCTTAACATAAGTATAGATAAGTACCTATCGACTTAGCTTCGAAATGTTATTTAAGTTACTCCAATAAAGTAATCTTATTTGTTTGGGTTTTATTGCTCGATAAGAGTATTGTAGGGTATGCCTACTCAGGCGTCTACTACCATTGAGAGTTACCGAGTAGATTTTATTTTTCCCTTGAACCTATATTGCTTAACAAAATCGAATATGTTACTCGGTGGTGGTGGAGTCTGGGTGGGCAATCTTATGATGCTCCTAGGCTGGCAGCATGTCACAAGACAGCATAATTATTATAGATACCTATATAATTATTTGATTTCCTCATATTTTCCCTGCTGTGTGACATGTAGCGCCACCTAGCCGCGAGTAGCGGAATTACGAGCAGCGCCATCTGTCATTGAATGGAGGGAGTTTCTAATGGTAACCTGCCACTCTGTGATAGATGGCGCTAGTTAGTATGGGAATTCGTAGAGGTACCAAGATATCTAGAACCTACTGTGCAATAGATGTCGCTAGTATATATTCGATGGCGCCCGAGCGCCGCCTGGTGTATTTATGTGAATATAATTATAATTCTCTATTAAAACCGACACCGTGCTGACAACATCGTTTTCCTTGTTTCTCCATAAATCCTGTGATCAAGTAGAATACTTACAATCCAAATATAAACAACATAAGCATCGTCACCGTCGCTGTTGGTGTACTGATATTTGACCACATACACCTCACTCTGGTATAATACAGCCACACTTGACTGCGAGCGCTCTGTCACATCATCCTGGCCGCCTGCTACCCTGTAACGAAGAATGAGCGTACATACATACATACATTAACTCACGCCCGTAATCCCTAATGGGGTGGGCAGAGCCACAAGTAATCAAAGACAACTTGCAGCCACTGTTGATACGATGTCGTAAGCTGGATATGATGAACCTTATGGTGATAAGGGATCAGCCTATCGCCCATAACATTAGTCCATCATGTTAGAGGACACAATCCCTCTGTCGGTTTTTACGACATGCCCGGGAAGACAAGCAACTGAACGTTTTCTATGTTTTTTATTTGCTCCCAGAACAGCATAGAAGCCAAGAAGAATGAGCGTGAAGATGGAAAATATAACAAAATATCTCAAATTAACATCTTCTATCGTGTGGGTTGTGAAGTGGATTACCAAGCTTATCAACCCTGGTGTCAGGGTTACTATTGAGCCGCCATAGGCCCCTGAAAATGAGTCATGTAACGACTACGTACAGTCATGAGCTATATAATGTACCCACTTTAGGACTCTGTCGCACTAACATATTTGACATTTAGTGAGACTTACAATTCAATTTGTCAAAAAAGTCAATGTGACATGGTACCAAAGTGTATACATATTAATGCTCGTGACCTTACATCAGTAAATAGTGCCTTCTGAAGCACGGATCATCTTACTTTCGGACAATCAGGTTATCAGCCTGTAATGTCCCAACCAAACTAGGGATTATAGTTTTCTTTACATTATGGTTAGGTATATTTTTAGTAAGTATATATGGATTATATTAAATTGAGTATTTATTAATATATGTACGTATAGTATAGAATATTTATTATATTAACTTTAGTTTTACTTTTAGGTATTTATTTATTTATTTTTTTGTTGCACCATCCCGCATCGAAGTTGTAAATGTTTGTCTCCTTTTGTTGGTTGCCTGGAAGAAATTGCTCTAGAGCAATAAGGCCGCCCAAATTGTACTGTATTCATGTGTTATGTCTGATTGTTGAAATTTTAGTTCTGTGCAATAAAGTATATTTGATTTGATTTGATTACGAAGTTATTTTTGTGATTGGGGACATAGAGATTATTTTTGAGAGAAACATCCTTATTCTAAGATGTTAAACTCCAACCTTCCTCGACTCCTCAGTTGAGGCGACCTCAAGGTCTTCCCTGAACTCAGCTCAGAATCGGTATACTTAGACGCCTCAACCTTAACTCGAGTTAACTTCAGTGAGGCATGACGTCATTAATTTCGTATCATTATGTTGGCAGTAACAGCCTCCGTGGTCTAGTGGTTAGAGCGTTTGGCTCACCATCTGGAGGTCCGGGTTCGATTCCCGATGGGGACATTGTCGAAATCACTTTGTGAGACTGTCCTTTGTTTGGTAAGGACTTTTCAGGCTTGAATCACCTGATTGTCCGAAAAAGTAAGATGATTCCGTGCTTCGGAGGGCACGTTAAGCCGTTGGTCCCGGCTATTAGCCGTAAAAACACCTCCACCAACCCGCATTGGAGCAGCGTGGTGGAGTATGCTCCATACCCCCTCCGGTTGATTGAGGGGAGGCCTGTGCCCAGCAGTGGGACGTGTATAGGCAGTTTATGTATGTTGGCAGTATGACATGCTCGACTCCAGTGAGTAAAGTCCTCGAGTCGAGGACGTAAAAGGGCCTCCGTGGTCCAGTGGTTGAGCGTTGGCTCCGGAAATCCCGGGTTCGAATCCCGGTGGGGACATATCACAAAACTTACTTTGTGATCCCTAGTTTGGTTAGGACATTACGGGCTGATCATCTGATTGTCCGTAAGTAAGATGATCCGTGCTTCGGAAGGCACGTTAAGCCGTTTGCCCCGGTTAATACTTACTGATGTATGTAAATGGTTGTTACATGAGTCATGTCAGGGGCCTTTGGCGGCTCAATAGTAACCCTGATACCAGGGTTGATGAGATTGGGCCTCCTCACAACCCACACGACAGAAGAAGAAGACAGTTACTGCTGCCCTCTGTCAGGTACCAGAAGTTTTGTTATAAAAAGAAGTACCTGGTGATGGCAAGGTTGCCGTCCCCCTGGTCAGGCATGTAGCCCCTCGCAGCAGCACTCTTGCCGATCTTGTACGCCGTGGTGGCTGCCTCATCAGCATCTGATGAGAAGTAGCCGGCATCTGCAACATAATAGATTTAATTTTCAAGGTTCAAGATTATGAAATTCTGATTACTAAATAAAGGCAGATCTAGAACTGACGAAAAACATTTTCTTTTTTCTATTTAACTTATTTATGAATTTTAATCAAGAAAAACGTAATATTAAGTCCGACATTCTATCACGTTTTTCTATGACGTCACGGTGTGCTTTTCATGCAAATTCCACAGTCATTTTGTGTTTTGACGTTTAGTAAAAAGTAAACGATTTGACTAGTTGGAAACTAGCCTGATAAGGAGCGCTGAAGGCTCTCATCCGGTACAGAATTTAAGGATATTAAGTAATAGGGTTTACCAGATTCAGTAATGAATGTGGACGATGTAGAGATGCTGTCCCAGTTGTGGAAGTATTGCTTGAAGGTGGAACACTCAGCGCCCTCCGACACTCTGGTCACGTGGACCTAGGTTGATCAAAAATAAGCAACATTATCATTATGTCGGCAAGATTATCATTATATCGGCAACATTATCATTATATGGGCAATATTATCATTATATAGGCAAAATTAGCATTATGTCGGCAACATTAACATTTTATCGGCAACATTAACATTATATCGGCAAAATTATCATTATGTCGGCAACATTAACATTTTATCGGCAACATTAACATTATATCGGCAACATTAACATTATATCGGCAACATTATCATTATGTCAGCAATATTATCATTATGTCGGCAACATTATTATTATGTCGGCAACATTATCATTATGTCGGAAACATTATCATTGTGTCAGCAACATTATCATTATGTCGGAAACATTATCATTGTGTCAGCAACATTAACATTGTGTCGGCAACATTAATATTATATCGGCAACATTATCATTGTGTCAGCAACATTAACATTGATTGACTTACCCAAGTAGGATATCCCTTCAAGTCGAGGTATTTCTGGGCTGTGTCAAAGTAGTTCCTCCTGACATCAGCGTCCACATCCTTACCCAGCCAAATGAACACTCCTGAGTCTGGAGTGTCCAGGATGTAGATCTCCTGGAAACCAAAAGGTTGTTTTGGTAGGTCAGAAAAACAAAAAGCTTTTTTGACATGAAATGAAATGACGTAAATTCAAAAATGGTATATTGACCTTCAAGAAGTTTATCCATGATGAATACGTTGAATAAATGATTCTGATTTCTGATTTCCCACTGCTCGCCAGCTATGTTTGGGAGTTAAGCGTGTTCTGGAGTGGAGTGATACAATTATGGATGGATTCAATCTTCTTCTTATCGTGTGGGTTGTAAGGTGGAGTATCAACCTCATCAACCCTGGTGCCAAGGTTACTATTGAGCCGCCAAAGGCCCCTGACAAGACTCATGTAACGACTACTTACTTACATCAGTAAGTAGTGACCGGGACCAACGGCTTAACGTGCCAGAAGCACGGATCTTTTTACTTTTCGGACAATCTGGTGATCATCCAGTAATGTCCTAACCAAACTGGGGATCACAAAGTGATTTTTGTGATATGTCCCCACCGGGATTCGAGTGGTTGAGCGTTGTGCTTCGGATCGTGAGCACAACGCTCAACCACTGGACCACGGAGGCCGTTATGATTTTTGATACTTACGTCAGAAGCCAATGCCTTCTGCTTATATGGCTTGTTCAGGGTGACCAGGTCGATGTCGTCTCCAACCAAAACCTTGTACAGGTAGACTGCTGACACACTCTCCCTGGAATAAGTCTGGAACCAAATACGGGGTGTTAGTGACGACATATCGAAAAAAACTTAAAACATCTACTTACTTGATTGTACTAAAAACCATGCATATTCAAATGTAAAGAAAAGACGAACGAAAAGTAATAAATGAGGATGAAAGATTGCCTATTTCTCTCAACAGGTGTCGCTACTGTTGAGTGTTCTTAAACTTTGATTTTTTTTTTTTTGACGTGACTTACTGTAGATTTGCCGCAGATGGCATTAACTACTTGGCCGGACAAATGGGGAGCGCTGAAGGCTCTCACCCGGTACAACGTTTAAGACAACAGGCCTGAGGGTGCCCAGTTGGGCGCGAACCTCGGCTCAGGGCGTCGTCTGAGAAGAAAAATATTTGAAAGAATTAATCGACCATAGTGGGTCGATAGCGATAAGCGCTGAATGAGGGAAATCGTCGACCACGCCGGCGGGGTCGGTATCGGGGTCCCTTAAACAGTTCCCCATACTATTTGAGTAAACAGACATAATGTTTTGGTTATATTTTTACACTATAATCCTTTGTGCAGCGTTTAACTGCAAAATCATAGGTAGTGTTCTATTAAATTTATTCCCTAAAGATCGGAAAGAAGACAACTTAGAAAAACTTATTTTCAATACAAACTGCCTTTTTCCAGCTGGCAGCTTTTCTTTTTCGTAACTCATCCTTCAGACGGGATACACACTCCACGTTGCTCCACATTTTATAGCAATTTATCACGAATTTCAGCTGGACAGTATGGAGAACTGTCACAATTTAGGAACACTCAACAGTGCTGCCACCTACATTTAAGCTTGTACTTTTTATCTTCATTGATAGTAAGTGTTCGTTATTTAAATATTTCCCACGCATTTCAAATTCCCGCCCCTTCCTTTTGACATTTGACAAGGGCAGACGGAACTACCGCCATATTTAAAAAGAAAACACTTCTCCCGTAAGTACATCAAGAAATAATTTGACACATAAACTAAACTTACCTGATCATCTTGGCTTTCACCGAGGTCATCCTTGGATCCTGACCCCAGAGCTTCGAAGAAGGCGTTGACGTCGTCATCCGACGAGAACTCATCTGAAGAGTAAAGAGTAAAGTCACTTCTATGCAGTTAATCATTGAGTCTACTCAGTGAGTCAAGTCAGTGTGTCATATAATAGTCTTGATTCGTGGTCTCTGGGTTTCCTTTGCTCAGTGAGTGAGACACTCAGTGATACAGTCAAGGAAACAGTCAATCAGTGAGACAGTGAATTGATCAGTGAGCAGCTCAGTGAGTCAAGTCCGTGAGTCAACTCAAAGAGCCTCCTTTACATCGTACCTATAATCTCAATGGTGAAACATCCATTATGTTTGTCGTCTCGCACTGTGTTGGCGACGCTGATAATCTTCCGTCTCTGGGTTGCCTTCGCTCAGTGAGTGAGACAGTCAGTCACTGAGACAGTGAATTGATCAGTGAGTCAACTCAATGAGTCAACTCAGTGAGTCAACTCAGTGAGGCAACTCAGTGAGTCAACTCAGTGAGTCAACTCAGTGAGCCAACTCAGTGAGTCAACTCAGTGACTCAACACAGTGAGTTAACTCAAAGAGGCTCATTATTACGTACCTATAATCTCAATAGTGGCGCGTCCATTGTGGTTGTCGTCTCGGAGAGTGTTGGCGACGCTGATAATCTTCCGTCTCTGGGTTGCCTTCGCTTCCTCAGGGATCAGCACGAATATGTCATGCTCCACCTCAAGAATGAAGCAGTTGTCTTTGTTGAGTGATGATGATTCTGCTGGTACCTGAACACACACAAAATTAAATAGATATATATTGGTGCTAATATAGATATATATTGGTCCTGCAGACGCCACCTAATATTATTTTGTTATAAGTACTTACCTGTCATTTTCTTATCCGTTAAAAAATAAATAAGGCATGTTTATCACGTAAATTTTAAGCAGAAATCTAAAACAACCGTCTAAAAATTTTACATCGGCCAATAACCCGACTGAATTAAGTAGACAGCACGTCGAACGAATTGCATACCAGCAGCGAGATGCCTATTTTATTCGCACGGGTTATTCATTCATTTTAAAATAACTTGTAAGAGTCTCTTTAGATATAAAATATACTAACCAACTTTAAGTGTACCTAACCTACTTACTAACATAGAATAAGGAATAAATACTACGTATAGGATGGCAACTCTCCGCTCCCCACCAGAGACTGAGCTAGGTTTACCTCACCCCCCTCGAACACAGTTTAGCCTTGAATCGTATGGCGTCAGACGTCACACACACAGATGCGCGTGTACGATAACGTCAATGTGTAGTGTCAGTGTAAAACGAGGTTATTTGTATCCAAGTGTCCGTGATGTGCTATTTGTGTGCTATTAATTCGATCAATTTTATCTTTAGGACTATAACAAACAAGATAGCAATCACTTTTCGTGGAATTATGATTATTTTTACTAAGTATTTACATAATAATAAACTGATATTTGTCAAATCAATATTTCCTGTGAAATTGTTTATCGTATTTTGATTATCTACTTTTATAAGAAAGTAGAATCTTAAACTTATGTTTCAGATTATGCAATAAGGGACTTCAGGTTAGGTTCCATAAAAATTAAAACACATAATAACGGGTTTTTACCGCGTTTAAAATGGGGATATGAGACTCCCAATATTGCTTTATTTATTTAGGACACAGTGAGTGCGGTTTCGGTTCGGTGCGGAGAAGGAAAAATTGAAGGGAAGAGAGGAAGGGGTAGACCTAGGATAACATTTATGAAACAAATAAAAGATAAGGTGCAGGTCGTGTCGTATCGGGAGGTGAAGGTTTTGGCGGGAAGAAGAGAGGAATGGCGGTTACTCCACCGACAAGAGCGCAGCTCTTAAATAGAGAGAGAGAGTGCGGTTTGTCGTAGTGAGTTTTGTGCGAGTTCAGATGGTTCCGAACATTCCGATATCAAAAACATAAACAAGCGGCAAAGAAAGAGGGTAGACAGATATGTCTGCCCGTAGAAAATTATGGATCGTAGGTATAGACCTACTCCACTCTAATCTCATCAGTCATCCCGTGATCATGGCACTTGCAACAGTGTCGAAATATCGGGAGTCTCATATACCTGCTTTAAACGCGGTAAGAACCCGTTATTATGTGTTTTAATTATGATGATGACTGGTGTAAGTACCTCCTCAATCCTCATATTGTCCCCACCAGACAGCTTCAGTAACCTCTTCTCAGCCCCAGCATTGGTCTCCACCTGGTTGAAACCTGACTCGTTGCCGCCCTCCAAGTATCTGATGGCTTAAAATTCAAATACATACATAAACTCACGCCTATTTCCCACCGGGGTAAGCAGAGACTATAGAATTCCATTTGCTTGGATCCTGACACACTTCTCTTGCTTCCTCCACATTCATCAATCGCTTCATACACGCACGCCGGTTCAGAGTAGATCGTATTAAACATTTTCTAAGTACATCTCCAATTTGGTCAATGTAAGTCCTTCTCGGTCTTAATCTGCCAGCCCTACCATCAACCTTCGCTTTATATACCGCTTTCGCAATTCTATTATCCTTCACCCGCTCTACGTGTCCAAACCAACCTTACATTCCCTAAAATAAAATCAAAATTAAATACGTATGGACGGGATTCGAACCCGGGATCTCCGGAGCCCAAAGCTCAACCACTGGACCACGGAGGTCGTTAGGAATTCGTCAATTGTACCTATAACAGGCCGTCTCAATCAGCCTATGTCTCTAATAAACATGATCCAACCATAAATAAAACACATACCTAATGGTGCGAGTTCAGATGGTTCCGAATATTCCGATATCAAATAAGTAAACCTTTTGTGCTGTCCTAAGTGCCCTAACACCTGCACTATTGAAGACCTGTACGAAGCCACTGACAATGCCGTAAGCGTGGCCAATTATTGGTCAGCAAAAATTTAGCTTCGATCGCCATCGACTCGCAAAGAAGAAGAAGAAGTAAACAAGCCGCAAAGAAAGAGGGTAGACAGATATGTCTGCCCGTAGAAAATTATGGATCTACCTACTCCACTCCAATCTCATCAGTCATCCCGTGATCATGGCACTTGCAACAGTGTCGAAATATCGGGAGTCTCATATCCCTACTTTAAACGCGGTAAGAACCCGTTATTATGTGTTTTAATTATGATAATAACCGCGTAAACTTAAAACAATGTATGAACCTACCAGGTGGGAAGTATCCGACCATCAGGCTGGATTCATGGCCTTGCACCTCCCGGTGATGGACAGCCTTGCCTGACAGCATGTCATCTAAGGTCACTGTCAATATGGCGGCCGCCCCCATCTTGTCCTGACTCGTCTTTGCGCCGAGCCAGAAGTGAGCATCGTAGGAGAGCGTTGACGTGTTATCTCCTGTGGTCTGGAATAAAGAAGAGAAAGAAGAGAAGAAAATAAAGGCAAGAGAGGAAAGAAAGAAAATAATTGAAATGACATACGTCTTCTATATAAATACAGGATGTTAGTGACATCTTAACGAAAACTTTAAAGTTTTCGTTCTGAATGACCCTTAAGGTTAAACTTTCAATATAAACAATAATGGCCCCGATTCCTGCAGACATCTCTTAATTTTACTTTAAGTTATACCTGTCATTTTCTTATCCGCCGAAAAGGAAAGGGACGGATGATTGACAGCTCTTAATTTTAGGAAGAATGAGTAAATAAATGAATAACCCGGGCGAATTTTTAGACGGTTGTTTTAGATTTGTGCTTAAAATTGACGTGTGTTCCATAAATTTTATGCTTGTCGATTACCCGTCCCTTTCCTTTTCGGCGGATAAGAAAATGACAGATATAACCTAAAATAAAATTAGATGGTATTTACAGGAATTAGCACCAATAAGTACTTATAATTAAACACATGAAACTTAGGTGTAAACAATATAAAAACATATTTAATTTTCACACATCATTCATCTTCTCGCAGAACCTCAGACACTCGCGACACACATACGTCCACTCACTCACAAACAGATCACACTCTGGTGCTGATGCAAGGAGTGCATTAAGCATGTGCACAGCACGGAGGAGTGGCGAGTGTGTGGGTGGCGCCGACTTGGCCAGCAGCGGGTGGCTGCGCGGCCGCAGGTTGTGTGTAGGCACGTTGCATCACAAAATCACGTCTGCCACTCCTCATCAGATATGAAATATCTTACCTTCAATATGATGTAGGAGTCACCATTGAAGAACTTCCCATACATTGCTTTTTCAATGGCCACTGGCTCGAATTTCTGTAAAATTAAAGTTTAGATAAGTTTTTATATATTATTGGCAAACAGCTCCACTAACCCGCAGTGGAGCAGCGTGGTGGAGTATGCTCCATGCCCCCTCCAGTTGACTGAGGAGTAGCGTGGGCTGAAAAAATCTAAATTCAAATTCAAAAATATCTTTATTCAGTAGGTAACATAGTTACACTTTGAATCGTCAATTTTTACATAACGAACGTCTCATCCGCCTAAAACTACTGCAGCTTCTCACAACCTGTATAGCCGGGGAAAAGAAGCTGCAAGAAAAACCTCGGCACAGGGCCCTAGACGTTCTTTTTTAACTTATTTTTTCTTTTTTTACTCATTGTTTCAACCTGGAACCTGACAGAGGGCAGCAGTAACTGTCAGTACTATTCAGAGGCGGAGGACAGGAGTCCTAGTACGACTTTGGAATAGACTACTCCGGGCGCCATCCCACTCGCGTCAGACAGAGTACTGCGGGGCGGAAGGCAAGAGGGAAACCACTACCCTATTTTTCCCTAAAAAGTAGTATGGAAAATGCTACACTGACAAGAGCGTGGCTCTTAAATTAGTGATGATAAGCCACTACCAGGAATCAGGCTTATAAAAATCTTGAAATTCCATAGTCTCTGCCTACCCCGGTGAGAAATAGGCATGTGTGTGCATGTTAAAAAAACCTTACATCGATGGTCCAAATCTCCAAGCCAGGGCTACTCCCGGCCTCAGCGAATGCAGGATGCTCCATAATTGACGACAATATTCACAAAACTGACTGCACGTACTACCAACACTGGCTGTATCTCACAGTATACTAACAAATTGTAGATTATCTACCTATATAGAGGATCTGATAAGGTTATGACGTCATTTCGTTTATATTACTTAGTTGGATAATGCGGCGTTGCTTGCAGATTTAAGATTATATTTTTCAACACACATACATAATCATCATCCCCCTAACGGCCTCCGTGGTCCAGTGGTTGAGCGTTGGGCTCACGATCCGGAGGTCCCGTGTTCGAATCCCGGTGGGGACATATCACAAAAATCACTTTGTTCCCTAGTTTGGTTAGGACATTACAGGCTGATCACCTGATTGTCCAAAAAGTAGATGATCCGTGCTTCGGAAGGCACGTTTAAGCCGTTGGTCCCGGTTACTACTTACTGATGTACTTAAATAAATAGTCGTTACATGACCCATGTCAGGGGCCTTTGGCGGCTCAATAGTAACCCTGACACTAGGGTTGATGAGGTTGGTAATTCACCTCACAACCCACACGATAGAAGAGAAGAAGATCATCCCCCTAGCATCATCCCGTTTTTCACAGGATCCGCTTACCTAACATGAAGATTTGACAGGTCCGGTTTTTTACAGAAGCGACTGCCTGTCTGACCTTCCAACCCGCGAAGGGAAAACCAGCCCAATACAGGTTAGGTCACATACCTCCGAAAATGCGTTTCTTGGGAATGCGGGTTTCCTCACGATGTTTTCCTTCGCCGCTGAGCACGTGATAATCATTTATGATCCAAACATGAATTCGAAAACAAATTCGATAATCATTTGTTTAGGAGATGTGTAATCATGGTAAGTATAATAAAACCAGCGGGCTTAGCACCGTAAGCGCGCGACTCTTTCTCGCCGCGACAGAGATCGTCTGTCTCTTTCTGTGCAGTACTGTGGGAGAGTGACGGGTGACGTATGTCGAGGCGAGAAAGAGTCGCGCGCTTACGGTGGTAAGCCCGCTGGGATGCTCAAAAGTGACAGCTAACATTTCAAGGTTAGCCCAGCTGACGTCATCCCACCCTGCATTGCCATTTCGTAAAACATAAATTACCCACGTCCAATGTTTTTAATTTACTTTGCAAGGATGAACTTTTACTTACAGTTTTAGTGTAATATTTTTATATTATGTTACAAGTAATTGTAATTAAATACATTAGTCCGTAATTCACTTAATTTTCAGTAATAAAATTTACGTCCTTGGAATGTTGGAGATACCAATTTAATGGTAACACTTACGTCATCAAAGGGCTATACCAGCCGGGCCTGCATGACAACCGCGCCTAGCGTGGCGCGAATTATTAGTAATGAGCGCTTCAACCAATAGCCGTTTGACGCCCATCTACGTGGATAGCATTCATATCCTTTATTGGTCCAAGCGCTCGATATAATTCGCGCCGCGCGCGACGCGGTTGTCATACAGACCCGGCTAGGTTACTTATACTCGTACCATGGGTGTCATCATCATCAGCCCATTAACGTCCCCACTGCTGGGGCACGGGCCTTCCCTATGGATGGATAGGAAGATCGGGCCTTAAACCATCACGCGGGCCCAGTGCGGATTGGTGGTTATTAACGACTGCTAATGCAGCCGGGACCAACGGCTTAACGTGCCTTCCGAAGCACGGAGGAGCTTTTGTGGTCACCCATCCTATGACCGGCCTTTGCGAAAGTTGCTTCAACAATCGCACTGCTCCTCGTTTATATGTGATATGCAGGGTGTTAGTGACATCGTAACGAAAACTTTGAAGGGAGGTTCAGGCCATGATTCTGAGTTGATATCAAGTAGAAATTTCCGTCGCAAAAGTATGGATTGGAAAATAATTAAAAAGAAAAGAATAATTTTCATGAATTTTTTGACACGAAATTCCACTTGATATCAACTCAGAATCATGGTCTGAACCATCCCCCTCAGTATTCGTTACGGTGCCACTAACACCCATAACTTCTTATATGGCTACCGTATGTACTTGTACGGGGTATAAGTATCATCGTAACGAATACTCAGAGGGATGATTCAGACCATGATTCTGAGTTAATATCAAGTGGAATTTTCCATCGCAAAAGTATAGAATTGAAAATATTTTAAAAAAACTAAAAAAAATCATGAATTTTGCGACGGAAAATTCCACTTGATTTTAACTCAGAATCATGGTCTGAATCAACCCCCTCAGTATTCGTTACGATGTCACTAACACCCTGTATATGTTTGTTTGTAAGTATGTATGTTATCATAATATTACATGTTTTCTATATGTCGCGCTTTCAACGTTATCTGATTATAATGATAAATAAAATCGATAACCATTTAGGTTATTAACGGAACATAATCATTCTTTTTAAATGATTTGTATTGCAATGAGTCATAATTATGGTTGGAGGTACATACCGGCTATCTGTTATTATGATAATATAAAACAGTTTCATAACAACAGCAACAGTTTTTTTTTTATTTTTTTTTTTTTTTTTTATCTTGAAATACATACATAGGTTCATAATGGCCCCGATTCCTGCAGACACCTCCTAATTTTACTTTAAGTTATAAGTACCTGCAATTTTCTTATCCGCCGAAAAGTAAAGGGTTTTTTTTTTTTTTTTTTTTTTTTTTTTTTTCTCGCCCATCCTTCCGAACCGAACGGACGTGTCTGGTGTGCGCTCAAGTTATTATTCATTTTCGGAATTAGTTTTCTAACTCAATATTAGTGAATTCTCGGTGCCTCCTGTTTACTCTTGAGTGATCTCTCATAAGGCTCGGGGGCCATATTGGATTGTGTCGGACTTCCTCGTCGCTCTCATGAACGTCGTCGCTGCGTGGCTTTTGAAATTTTGTCTGCACAACTGTTGAAAAGGCGAAAGGACGTCGGCAGGTTGCGAGCCCGGTGCATTCGGTGTCGGTGAGATTTTGTGTCGTGCGCGGTTGCCACTGAGCCACGGATCGTTGAGCGCAGGACGGCGAATTTTACGATATCTTCCTACACTCGCTAATCACGCCATCTAGTGGTGCTTAGAGGAACTTTTTCTAAGCATTGACCGCACGATAACTGAACTGCTACAGTGTCAAGCAAAACTGACTACCTACGCTTCGCGCTATTATCTCAGCGGATTCCAGCGGCACCTTCGATTAACGATGACTAATTGTTCGCATTGCACTACAACACTTGAAAAAAATGGATTTTTAAAATGTAACACTTGTAAGTCCCAGCTTTGTTTGCAATGCCTTAATATAGACCCTAACACCAACATAACTAAATTCACTAAAACTCAATTGTCTGGTCTGAGATGCCCAGCGTGTATCAACGTTAACACGGCGAAGAGAAATCCACCTGCGGGATCGTCTGTGGAGGAAGCAAGTTTTACCACGGCTTCTGGGTCCGACACTAGATCCTCATACTTACCACCAACCTCCGCGAACCTAACACTCAGCGATATAAGTTCGCTTTTGGATTCGAAGTTGGCACCTACTTCATCTGCTATGAAAAATTTGCGAGCTGCATGGAAAGAGGACGTCAAAAGCATGATTTTAGATGAGGTTAACTCCGCCGTGGGAAGGATCAAAGTCGATTTTACTTCAACGACGGATTTTATCACAAGTGAGGTGAACGAACTGAAATTGAAAATTAATGATAAAGATTCCGCCATTAAAAACTTGGAAGAAAACCAAATTAAACTCGAGAAAATCTGTCTTGAGCTTCGCAATCAGTTAACATCCGTAGAAAAGCTCTCTCGTTCGTGCAATGTTGAGATACAGGCTGTCCCTGAAAGGAATAGTGAAAACTTGATGCAGATTTTTATGAAGCTCTGCGAAACTGTAAATATTTACATCCCAGAATCAGAGATTAAAACCTGTCGCCGAGTGGCTAAAATGGATGCCTCCTCCAACAGACCCCGAAACATTTTAATAACACTCGGATCGTCTCGACTCCGTGATAATATTTTATCAGCGTGTACTCGTTATAATAAACAGCACCCTACCGACAAACTGAGCTCTAAGCACATAGGCATCGTAGGGGATACTCGCAACATTTATGTAACGGAACATATATCTCCGGAGAAAAAACATCTATATGCTGCCGTAAGACAGTTTGCAAAGGATAATGGATACAAATTCAAATGGGTGAAAAACGGTCAAATTTATTTGAGGAAGGATATAAATACACCCGCCATACGCGTCAAAAATCATGACTTTCTCAAGCAACTGGATCAGTAGTACTAGTTTATTATTTTTTATTCACCACTTTTTATTTTTATTCAAATACATTGTAAGTTCATATGTTGGTGTACTATTTTCACTACAGCTATTTCAACTTATATCAATTATATTACAAAAATATATTACTGGTTCCATCTTTGCGAGCAGTGAGACAGTTTGCGTGGTGTATATTTATATTCATATTTCAAAATGCTCATTATTATTGTCCGACAAAGCTAAAATACTACGCGTAAACACTCGTCGTAATTCCACAGCATATTGCATAAAACTGTTTTACTATAAAAACTCCTTCATATTTGTTTTCAAACGACAGCAACATTGTATGACTCACATACCGGTATTTGTGAAGCCGCATAACGTAAACAAAAACATTATAAACTTAGTTATGCGTTCTATCTACCTATTATTCGCAATTATAAGCCCTCACGGTTTCTCACTCGGACATTTAGTATACATGGCGGTAATGTTACTTTTAAGATGGCAAACAATAAACTAAAACTGTACTACCAAAACGTGAGAGGCTTAAGAACCAAAACACTGGCATTCTATAGAAACGTTCTGAACTATGACTTTGACGTTTTACTTATAACCGAATCATGGCTACATTCAGGTATATTAGACACTGAAATCTGTGATAATAGGTATGAGATTTATCGGAGTGACAGGATTACAAACACCACAGGAGGTGGAGTTATGATATGTGCGAAAAAAACTTTAATGGCCAAACTACGTTTGGAGTGGTCGCGTCCTCCCTCTGTCCTATTTTTATGGATAACTATCCCTAAGCGCTCATTAAAAGAACTTTCAGTAGACCTACATATATGCATTGTTTATGTTGTGGGTGGGGAAAGCGATCAAGCTGCGCACATTCACAATGTCAATGATTCTGTATCACATGTCAGCACGTCTTGCCCGGGAGATTACATAATGGTCGTCGGTGATTTTAATTTACCGTGTATTAAGTGGTCCCCGACTTATACTACTGTCGACCACGTCGGTCTTACTGAGACTCAGTTAGCGGCAACTTGTCTTCTTAACAATTGCAATACACACAACCTAGTACAATATAACTTTAACAAAAATTTATATGGTAACACAATAGACTTATTATTTTCCAATTTCTTTTTAAATGTGTCCAAAGCATCTGTTTCACTTGTTAGGGAGGACTCAAGTCACACAACACTGCACATTGAGGCTAACGATATATTTCTACCAGTGCTAAATAAAATAATTACTCCAAAGTTACGGTTCTGGAAAGCCGATTACGAAGTTATTAACACTAAGATCAATAGTATTAAATGGGATGACGTGCTGACACAAGGTTCGGTCGAGGATTCAGTCACTGCCTTCTATGGTATTATTAATAACCTTATTCAACTTAATGTGCCTGTTTCACGTGATGGGGTGAATCACTCGTATCCGATATGGTACACACCGTCTCTAATAAAACTAATTAAACAGAAAATTAAAGTACATGCTAAATGGAAGAAATATAACAACAATAGAGACTACGATGAATTTTCCCTTTTACGTGCAAGGCAAAAACAATTACAGGACATATGTTATGATAATTTCATCGCCATCTCTCAAATGAACATTAAACGTAACCCAAAAATGTTGTGGAGTTTTATACATATGATGCGTGGCAAACGCGGAAGTACTGGTTACCCTAACATTATGACTGACGGTCAGAGAACTTTCAATGACGGCCAAGAAATCACTCATGCTTTTAACAATTTCTTTCAAAGCGTGTTTTCGTCTCCGGTCCCTGGTCATTTACCGCAAGAAAAACTGATTAGCGCCCCTAGAGGCGATAGTGGTCACATACATACGCTAACTGTCACAGTCGAACTAGTGTCGAAATACTTAAAAAATATTGATCCCAACAAAGGCGCAGGTAGTGACGGCATACCCCCCGTTTTTCTTAAGAAATGCCACGATAGTATTTGTAAACCACTCACTTTACTTTTTAACCGATCTATCAAAGAAGGAGTCTTCCCTTGCATCTGGAAGGAGGCTCACATTGTTCCCATACATAAGAAAGAATCTAAATCTAACATAAAAAATTACAGGCCTATATCTATACTCAATAGCATTTCCAAAGTGTTTGAGCGTGTAGTCTATAACATCATATATCCCACAATAGCATCAAATGTGGGACATTATCAACATGGCTTTTTAAGACGCAGATCTGTCTACACTAATTTGTGCGAATTTACCAACTACATACTTCATAGCATGGAACAACCCGCTCAGGTTGACGTGATCTACACGGACTTTGAAAAGGCCTTTGACCGCGTAGACCACGTTATTTTGCTTAATAAATTGTATACACTTGGGATCCAGGGAGATCTCTTCCGTTGGATTAGTTCTTATATAACAAACAGAACACAGGCGGTAGTTTTGGGTGGATTTAAATCAAACTTTATTAACATCCCCTCTGGAGTCCCCCAGGGATCCCATTTGGGGCCCTTGTTCTACAATGCCTATTTGTATGACGTTCATGAATGTTTTGCACACTCGAGACAACTTCTGTACGCTGATGACAAAAAAGTCTACCTTAAAATTTGTAAAATAGAGGATTGCCACAGATTACAACAGGATTTAGATGATTTATCAACATATTATGAACGTAATAAAATAAATATAAATATAGATAAGTGCGTACAAATAACATATACTCGGAAACCTAAACCAATCGATTACAACTACAAAATAAATAATCAGAATTTGAAACGCGTCTACGATGTACGAGACTTAGGCGTTCAATTAGACAGCAAAATGTTATTTACCAAACACATAGATATCATGGTGGATAAAGCTTACAGGAACCTAGGTTTTGTGCTTCGGGTGTGTAAACCCTTTAATGACATTTCATGTGTTAAGACTGTGTACTGTGCATACGTCCGCAGCATTCTAGAGTTTGCTAGTATCATCTGGAATCCACAGTACACAGTATACATAGACAATATAGAACGCATACAAAAAAAGTTCGTCAAGCACCTTAATTACAGAATGAAAGTTGTTCCACCATCATACTCAGAAGCCTGTAATTTTCACTATTTGGACACATTGGAGAATAGACGTATCATGCTCGATATGGCTTTCCTGCACGATATAGTTAATTCTACTATCGATAGCCCTACTCTGACATCACAGGTATCGTTAGTCGTTCCTAGAAATCGTGCTAGACACGAAGTTCGAGACGTCTTTTATGTGCCAGGAAGCAAAACTAACTACGGACGTAACGAATATATCTCACGAGCTACCAAATGTTTCAACAGAAAATTTAGTTATACAGACATTTTTAACACAACCAAACAGAATCTAAAGAAACATGTACTAGACAAACTATCGAAAAATAACAAACAATGCATGCCGCCGTAAACTTTCGTTTCATTACTATTTTCACGTATTCATCTCATTACCGCGAAGCTGTATTACTGCTCGTTGTTTCAGATTGATTTATGTCTTGCAATTCACTCGCTTATTACTCTAATGCTGTAGTTAAAATAATTGTAATTTAAATATATTATTCTTAACTTTTTAAACCATTGTATGTAACTCGTTTGTGCACTAGCGTATTGTTCATTTAAGTTTTGTTATTGTTTTCTGTTAATTTCGGTTCAATAGTTAACGCAATCTATGATATCCTGTTATTGGCTAAGACACACTATGTAATTTAGATACTTTAACTTTACCTGTAAAACTGCTGTTGGATATCTTATGAATAAAATAAAAATAAAAATAAAAAAAGACAGATAATTGACAGCTCTTAATTTTACACACTTACACATACACACACATTACACATTACACACACACACACACACATTTACACATTTTACACACTTTTTTTTTGTACATTTACTCATTCTTTCTAAAATTAAGAGCGGTAATCCACCTCACAACCCACACAATGGAAGAAAATATCCTAACCAAACTAGGAATACATTGTTTTAAGTTTACGCGGTTAATGGCCCCGATTCCTGCAGACACCGCCTAATTTTATTTTAGGTTATATCCGTCATTTTCGTATCCGTCGAAAAGGAAAGGGACGGATGATTCACAGCTCTTAATTTTAGGAAGAATGAGTAAATTAATGTGTCGGGTTATTGACTGACGTAAAATTTTTAGACGGTTGGTTTAGATTTGTGCTTAAAATTGACGTGTGTTCCATAAATTTTATGCTTGTCGATTACCCGTCCCTTTCCTTTTCGGCGGATAAGAAAAGGACAGATATAACTTAAAATAAAATTAGATGGTATTTACAGGAATTAGCACCATTATCATAATTAAAACACATAATTATGGATCTACCTACTCCACTCCAATCTCATCAGTCATCCCGTGATAACACTTGCAACAGTGTCGAAATATCGGGAGTCTCATGTCCCTGATTTAAACGCGGTAAGAACCCGTTATTATGTGTTTTAAACTAGGAATAGTCTCACAAAATGTTTTTCTTATGTCAGAGCTGTCTCCGGGAATCGAACCCAGGACAGTTGGATCGTTACTGTGTACATCTACTATTGGTATAATAAAATAATTCAATAACTTTAAATCATAGTGTTTTAATACCAATCACACACTAGGTAAGTACGTAAAATTTATCAAAAAAATAAATACCGAAGTATTAAGAATTTAATTCTACAAAATGCTCTAAATTATATTTAAGTTGACGTAATTAGTACAGTAATTATGAGTAGTACGGCGTCTGCGCACATCTTGAACGCGGCGTCTGGAAGGCTCTGGAAGAAACATAAATACAGGGTGTTAGTGACATCGTGACGAATGTTGAAGGAGATGATTCTTGCACTTTCACGTTGTCTGTCCAGTTGTGGAACTCTCTACCTGAGTCTGTCAGGAGGGCTCCTTCTCTGGACTCTTTCAGGGCAAGAGTGAAGGCGCTTTTCCTGCAGGCATAACTTGGTAGTGTTTTTCTTATTCTCCTTACTTATATGTATTATTATATTGTATAGGCTATTTGTATGTATATGTACCTATGTGTGTATGTATATATTTTTTTGTTCGTATCATTATATGTTTATTGCACCAGTCCGTGCTCCAATGCATTAACTTCTTTCACCCTAAAGTTGCCTGGCAGAAATTGCTACTTAGTAATAAGGCCGCCTATTGTGCTTATGTTTTTATTCGTATGTTTATGTCCTTTGTACATGTCGTTGTGCAATAAAGTATTATTGATTGATTGACGATTCAGATCATGATTATGAGTTGATATCAACCCTGGTGTCAGGGTTACTACTGAGCCGACAAAGGCCCCTGACATGGCTCATGTAACGACTACTAACTTACATCAGTAAGTAACAGGGAACAACGGCTTAACATTCCAAAGCATGGATCATCTTACTTTCGGACAATCAGGTGATCAGACTGTAATGTCCTAGCCAAACTAGGGATCACAAGGGATTTTATTTATTTATTTATTTATTTAATTAGTACTGCCACATGGTTTACATTTATGCATTATACTAATTAACTCTAATTATATATATATATATATATATATATATATATATATATAGATCTGATGTAAATCACAGTTACGGCGTACCTAACTTACATAATATAATTGTCTTAATTTCTAACAAAAAGAAAAAGGAACAAAAAAGAAAACAATTAGAAAATTATAATAATATGGACCACCCATACAACAGCCTTATCCCTGGATATGCCTATAAATCCGACAATTTATCTACATTCCTATCAGTTAGCTGTCATATGTGTGGTTCACATTTAATCATCAGTGATGATTTTTGTGATATGTCCCCGGAGAATCGAACCTAGGACCTCCGCGTCGAGGGCCCGACGCTCAACCACTGGACCACGGAGGTCAAACCGCGTCTAGGGCTACGCAATGTGGGTCGACCCCTGGCAAGATAGCGGGACCCACTAGGGTCAATTAAGTCTTTCAAATATTTTCCTCTCAGACGACGCCTTGAGCCGAGGTTCGCGCCCAACTGGGCACCCTTAGGCCTGTTGTCTTAAATGTTGTACTGGGTGAGAGCCTTCAATCAATCAATCAATAATACTTTATTGCACAACAACATATACAAAGGACATAAACATACGAATAAAACATAAGCACAATAGGCGGCCTTATTGCTAAACAGCAATTTCTGCCAGGCAACCTTAGGGTAAAAGAAGATTATTCATTGGAGCACGGGCTGGTGCAATAAACATATTATAATGATACATAACAAAAAAAAAATATGAATAAGCCTTCAGCGCTCCCCATTTGTTCGGCCAAGTAGTTAATGATTCATATTCATATTCATATTCATTTATTTCGTAATAGTTATATTACATGTCATATGGAAAATATAATAATACAATAATGGTACTTAAGTACTAAGCGGTTAATTTTAAAGTTAAAAATTCTTCAAAGCTATAGAAAGTGTGTTCGAGTAGCCAGCATTTAAGCCTACTTTTAAAACATTTCAATGATGGCGCGTCAACGATTGATTTAGGCAATCTGTTATACACGGTTGGTCCTGTCACATGAGTCAGTTTGCTGGACTTGGCTAGTCTGTGTCTGACAGGTTGGAGTCTATTCGCGTGCCGTAGCGTTTTTACGGCCTGGTCCCCGCGCAGTCGATACCCGTCAATATGTGTGTATACGTACACAGCAATTTGAAAAATTACGATAGACGGGAGTGTAAGTATTTCCAGCTCAGCAAAATACGGCCTAGCGGACACATCCTGCGGAACGTGTACTATGGCTCGGATCGCCCTTTTTTGCATTCGGAAGGCCCGCTGCCAATCCGCTGCACGCCCCCATAGCTCGGCACCGTACGTCAATATTGAATGCACCGTAGCAAAGTAGCAAGATCGCGCCACATGTCGTGGAACGACACGAGCTACCCGCCACAGCGCAAAACACGCACTCCCTAATTTGCCACATAGCTTCCCTATATGAGGTTCCCAGGTTAAGCTGCGATCCAATTCATAGCCCAGAAATGTGGTAGATGTCATCTGCTCCAGTTTCGTGCTACCCACGTAGGTTGCTATAGGCATCGGTGACTTACCGCCCAGGTGGAAGTGTAGGAAGTGTGTCTTGCTTAGATTTAAAGCTAGGCCGTTGATACCGAACCACTGCGATAACTGAGCTGCGCTCTGGTTCAACCTTTCTTCCAGTTGTTGTAGACTAGGAGCTGTAACGACGCAAGCGACATCATCGGCGTACATCAACACCTCTCCAGCGTCAACAGCCTCGGGTAGGTCGTTTAGAAGCAACGAAAATAAGATATTTGACACCGAGGAGCCCTGAGCCACACCCATAGCAGTGCAAAGCGGGTTAGACCTCACACGACCGCCACAGGCCACCAACACTTGTGACCTTCCTTTCAGAATGTCTGCAAACAGTGCTTGTACCGGGCCTCGTATGCCGTAATGAACCAGCTTGTTACCGAGCACGGAGTGATCAGCAACGTCGAAGGCCTTTGAGAGGTCGCAACACAGCACCGCCACCTGCAAACCACGCTCCCGCGCGTCCATGACGCGTCGCACCACCTCCCTCGCTACTCCGGTTGTCGAACGACCTGCGCGGTATGCATACTGACGGTTAGAGATGGCTTCAGTTGCTTGTAAGAAATTTGTGAGTCTCTCACTCAGTCCATTTTCTAATATTTTGGCGACAGCCGGTATAACTGAAACGGGTCTGTATCCATCAATATTTTCTCTCCTTCCCTTACCTTTAAAGAGCGGCGATATTTTGCTCCTCTTCAAAGACAAAGGAAAAATACCGTCCCGAATGCACCGATTGAACACGCAAGCTAGCACCGGAGAGATCTGATCGGCAACCGAGTTCAACAGAGCCATAGAAACCTCATAAATATCTTTAGTGGGCTTATGCGGTATGCGTGTTTTAATAATTTTGCGTACTTCATTTGGAGTAAAATACCGCAAACGAAGAGACCGATCAGATGGTGGGCGCGCGGCGAGCAGCATGGTAAGCACGCGCGGCAGGTTCGCCGCAGGCGCTGCGCAAGCAGCCGCAGCACTCACAAACCGTGAGTTCATGGCATCCACGACCTCCTTCCTACACTTGAACTTCACACCGCTAGAGTCTACGGCTATGTCTGTGAAGTCAACTTTAGGCGTATTGTCTTTCCCTCTTTCTTTATTCACAACCTCCCATACGGCTTTACAACGATTTTGGCTATTGCTTATTAACTTAGAATAATGGTCTGTCTTTTTATTTTTTAATAATAAATTATATTTAGAATCGGTATTTTCAATTAAATTTTTAATATTGTCACAGTAAGGAAATTTATTCTTTAATTCTATCAATTCAAATAAAAATTCTTTAGTATTTAATATGTCGTCTGAAATCCAATTATTATTATTACTATATTTTTTTATATTATTCTTTCGTTTCATAGGAAAACAGTTGTTAAATTTGTTATAAATTACATTTATCACAGTGTTAGCCATAGATTCCGCCGAATTTCCATTCGAGGCAAACACATTTGTCCAATCGACGCTTTCAATTGCGGCGACAAAAATTATCATCTTGGCGTCAGAATAATCTCTAACAATGCGAGTTAGTGGCGAAGGTACTCGGCGAGAGCAAATTAATTCACCGCGGATCGCGTGATGGTCGCTTATGTTAGTTATAACGGGAGACGTATGTACTGATGCTTTAGGTAAATTTGTGTATAAGTGGTCTATCGACGTACTCGAGTGAGCGGTTACTCTCGTCGGGAAATCTACCTCACACCTAAAATTGTAGTAAGACAGAATATCGTACAACTTTTTGGCATCTGGGCACAGTTTGTCTAAACAGTTAATGTTAAAATCGCCAACTATAATACACTCGCAATCGCTTACACTAGCTTTCTCGATCACACTTTCCAAGCAAACTAGAAACCGTTCTGTAGTCCTGTTCAAAGACACATTAATTACACCCGTTCTATAAATGCATATAATGATTAAATTGTAATCTATAAGACGTATAGCGGACACTTCACACAATGGTTCTACTGATAACGCAGTAAACTCCTGCATTTCAACGGCGTTTATGTCGGTTCTTATATATATACAACTACCACCATGTTCTTCCCATTTCCGACAATATTGGGATATTAGAATATACCCGTTTAAGTTAATACATTTTAATGTATCTTCCGTCAACCAATGCTCTGTTAAAGCTAACACGTCACACTTGAGGTCGGAACTAAGAAGAACTTCGAGTTTATCAGTTTTATTATTTAGTGAACACATATTTTGATGGCATACGATAAGTTGTGTAGTAAGTAAACTATTCGAACTAGTGAACGCAAGCGCTGGTGATCTATCACTGGGCGGCTGTGGACAGTTGTGGTACGACCAATGTTGCGCAGGATCCCCGCGCTGCGCGGGGGCGGAAGCGAAACCAGTCCGAGAACCGGACACCTTGTGGCCACGAAGTCGGTGTGGTTAGGAGCGGGTACAAGCTCGCCGGCATTCCGATGACGAATGCAGCGTGCCTATCGGTTCTAATGACGTTGGTGTCCTAAATTTTGGATCCGATACGAACCCTCAGTGCTCCCCATTTGTCCGGAAAATAACTCAATGCCATTGGCGGCAAATCTACAATAAGTCACATCGAAATAAAAGGGCTTTATGGCGCGCCCTGGAGAGGCCTATGTCGTAGCACAAGGAATATAATACTACGTATGGAACGGCAACTCTCCGCTCCCCACCAGCGGCTGAGCTAGGTTTACCTCACCCCCCCCTCAAACATAGTTTAGACACACCCCAGACACTTCATACAAACGACCTCGTTTTACACAGACACCACACATTGACGTTATCGTACACGCGCATCTGTGTGTGTGACGTCTGACGCCATACGATTCAAGTCTAAACGTCATCCAAACTATAGAATGCCTGCTTGACAAGCCATTACGATTGAAGACTAAAGTAGGACCGAGGGGGGAGAGGTAAACCTATCTCAGCCGCTGGTGGGGAGCGGAGAGTTGCCGTTCTATACGTAGTATTTATTACTTATTCTATGGTTTAAATATGTATAGGCGTCAGACGTCACACACACAGATGCGCGTGTACGATAACGCCAATGTGTAGTGTCTGTGTAAAACGAGGTTGTTTGTATGAAGTGTCCGGGGTGTGGCTATGTCCAGCAGTGGACTGCAGTGGACTGATGATGATCTGGATTTACCTTCTCCCCTTCATCGTCCTGCAGCCTCTTGGTGGCAGCTCGGTCGCAGCTGATCTCATCGACTGAAGTCCTGAACTTCTCTATCTCTTTCCTATTGTCCAAATCCGGTTGAAACTTGAAACTGGAATAAAACATCATCTCTCAAGCATTATCCCGTTTTTCACAGGGTCCGCTTACCTAACCTGACGATTTGACAGGTCCGGTTTTTTACAGAAGTGAGAAATGCATTTTCTGAACTTATTTTTTTTTTCTGAGCTTGTTCTAAAGTAAGACGATCCGTGCTTCGGAAGGCACGTTAAACCTTTGGTCCCGGTTTAGTTACTGATGTTAGTATGTAGTCGTTACATGAGTCATGTCAGCAGTTGGCGGCTCAATAGTAACCCTGACACCAGGGTTGATGACATTGGTAATCCACCTCACAACCCATCCGATGGAAGGAGAAGACGTTGGTCTAACAGTAACTTCATCTTGCGATTTAACGACTTCTTACTTACATCAGTAAGTCGTAACCGGGACCAACGGCTTAACGTGCCTTCCGAAGCACGGATCATCTTACTTTCGGACAATCTGATGATAAGCCAGTAACGACCTAAACAAACTAGGAACCAGAAAATATTTTTTGTGATATGTCCCCACCGGGAATCGAACTCGGGACCTCCGGATCGTGAGCCCAGCGCTCAACCACTGGACCACGAAAGTCGTTACAGACGGCGATACGGCTCGCCTATCACGTTCGTCTAACAGAAAGCTCGGTGAGGTGTGGGTACTTAGTTCATCTTGCGATGGATGTACAGTCATGAGCAATACAATGTACCCACTTTAAGACTCTGTCGCACTAACATATTTGACATTTGGTGAGACTTAGTTCAATTGAGAGGAGCTCGGTGGCGGAGGAGCTCGGTGGCGCAGCGGTAAACGCGCTCGGTCTGCGATTGTTGAAGTTCAGCAACTTTCGCAAAGGCCGGTCATAGGATGGGTGACCACAAAAAAAGTTTTCATTTCGAGCTCCTCCGTATTTCGGAAGGCACGTTAAGCCGTTGGTCCCGGCTGCATTAGCAGTCGTTAATAACCACCAATCCGCACTGGGCCCGCGTGATGGTTTAAGGCCCGATCTCCCTATCCATCCATAGAGAAGGCCCATGCCAGCAGTGGGGACGTTAATGGGCTGATGATGATGACAGTTCAATTTGTCAAAAAAGTTAATGTGATATGGTACCAAAGTGTATGCATATTAATGCTCGTGACCGTACCACTGAGTAGGCTAGCCTCTGTACTGTTCCACTTACTTCATTTTGGCTCTACCGATCGGCTTCTCAGGTATGGTCTTGTTAACACTACTGCTCGTGTTAGATGGTTTGTTCCCTTTTTTATCTACGTCCAATGTATCTTTGTAATCTGCAAACCACAATAATACAGGGTGTTAGTGACATCGTAACGAATACTCAGGGGGATGATTCAGACTATGATTCTGAGTTAATATCAAGTGGAATTTTCCGTCGCATTCATTATTTTTTTTAGTTTTTTTAAATTATTTTCGTTCCTATACTTTTGCGATAGAAAATTCCACTTGATATTAACTCAGAATAATGAGCTGAATCAACCTCCTCAGTATTCGTTACGATGTCATTTACACCTCGTAAGTACCTACATACAGGAGCCATACAAGTATGAGTGTTAGTGACACCGTAACGAATACTAAGGGGGATGATTCAGACTAGCGTTGAAAATTCCGAAAGTAACAAATTGTTTTTATCGGTGAAAAAAACGTCAGTTCGTTTTTTACCGTTTTATTTGTTTGTTACATTGAAATATATCCGAAAAAAACCTTAGGAAATAAACGGGTATTTAATGAATTTTCGCCGTTTAATTCGACAAATTAGAAAAAAACGATTGAAAAAAACAAGTTTTTATCACCAAATTTTTAAAACAATAAGGCATATTGTATTTCTATCTTGCTCACAAATCAGATACAAAGTCACTGTCGCTTTCTGAAGAATCAGTATTACAAGGCTCAAATTCAAAAGATTTAGATTGCATTAAATGTAAATTTGATCTAACGTATACTAGCACGTTGCTTATTATTAGGTATTTTGTGTGTACTATTTATATAAGTAGGTATATATGCTAGGTTATGTATATAGGTTAGGTATATATTATATTTGTAAGTATGTTATATATTTATTTGCATGTATTTGTTGTTAAGTTGTATGCATAGTTTGTACCCGCAATCTTTAAATTTTTTTTTTACCTTTTTCCTCACCTTATGGTTGTCTGGAAGAAATCGCTTTAAGCGATAAGGCCGCCATTTGCCATGTACTTAGTTAAGAGACTTTTTGTAATTATTTCTTTTTATTTTGGTGCAATAAAGTGTATTTGTATTGTATTGTATTGTGAATTGTTAAAATTATTCAATAAGACTGAAAAGTACCTAACTACTAAAATTAGGTACATGTAATGATTGTAGTAGTGCGTGCGTGACATGAACTAAGTATCTGTGGGTCGGAATGAGCGTATGACAACAAAACAAGAAAAAAAACATTCGACCCTCCATGAATAATAAAAATATTCTTCTAAAAACATTAATACTTTTCCGTTTCTTTCATATTTTTCCGGTTTTTTTCGTTTTATTCATAAAAAACATGAAATATTTCATATTTATTTTTCTTGAAACTTTCGAATAAAACTTGTATAAAAACGAAAGAATTTGAAAAAAACGGGAAAAATTCCCGCTTTTTTCAACGCTAATTCAGACCATGATTCTGAGTTGATATCAAGTGGAATTTCCTGTCGGGAAATAGATGAAAATGTTAGTGGCTTTTTAAATTATTTTCCGTTCCATACTATTGCGAACGTTGCGAGCGTTATTTACTATTGAGAAGAGAGGAATGGCGGTTACTCCACCGACAAGAGCGCAGCTCTTAAATAGAGAGAGAGAGAGACTATTGCGACGGAAAATTAAACTCAGAATCATGGTCTGAATCATCCCTCAAAAAATTTCGCTACAACCTAATTTACCTGTAGTATCCTTGTATATCTCTGCTAATTCCCGTTCTATTTTGATTTCATCCTCATCAGTATCAGGATCTTTCGATTTGTAACGACTCTCGAGCTGAAAATAAAGCAATTTGATACCAACACCATTGTTTAACCACTACCGTAGATCTAATGCGATGATGATTCTAGCGTCGACTTCAAGAAAATAAAACCCGCAATTGAAACCCTGGAAGACTCCGAAGTCCTAAAAGCCCTCAATGAAGAAATGCTCAAAGCTTACGAAGAAAAGAAGAAAGTAGAAAAGAAATGGACGACGTTTCTTCAAAAACCGAAGAGGCCGGTGCCGAAAGCGAAGTAAGGCTACGCGGAGAATTTAGACATTGAAGAAGAAAAATTGGTAAGCTTTTTATTTTAATATCAGCACAAATACATTTATGACACTTTCACCTATATTCCAAATCATAGTATATAACACAAACTCGCGACGGTAACTGAATGGAGATGGTTAAAAGTACATCCATCGCCATAATGAGATCTGTGAATATTCTTATCTATGATTTACCATTGCCGAGCTGCCGTAGATACAACGCTTGATACAAAAATGCGGCGAAAACTTGGCGCTTGTTTAGCTATACATTCGTACACAGCGGTATATACTAGTGATGTTCCGAATATCCGTATCCGTATCCGCGGATATCCGAGATAAAAGAAAAATCCGTATCCGTGTCCGTTACTTTTCACGCGGATCTTTTACGGATCGAATTTAAAAAATTAACTATAAAATTCCATTCAGATTGTTTTTATTTCTTAAAATCAAATATTTGGCACCTTTATATTGCAAACATTTAGATAGATAGATCTTTATAATGAAAGCAAAATAAAATATCACTTTTATAACAATGAAATAACTAAAACTTTAATCATTTTTTTTAAGAAATTTAAAGATCCGTTTCTGTATCCGTATCCGCGGATCTTTACACTAAATATCCGTATTCAGATCCGTATCCGCGGATATATATAACGATCCGGCACATCACTAGTATATACATTCAATAATATCGTGTCATATTAATTAACAAAGTACGCAACATCTTATTACGTACTTATATTAGAGCGTGGTACTTCGTAACGTGGTCGGGTTATACTGCGACTCGGATTGACCGGGAATACTTGTTAGTGTATTAAAATACACACTCACTAAAATAACTTTACTTCATAACTTTTGGTGAGTTTTACTACGAAAATTAAAATAATTAAAGCACATAATAACGGGTTCTTACCGCGTTTAAATGGGGATATGAGACTCCCGATATTTCGACACTGTTGCAAGTGCCATGATCACGGGATGACTGATGTGATTGGAGTGGAGTAGGTAGATCCATAATTTAAACGCGGTAAGAACCCGTTATTATGTGCTTTATTTATGATAATAACCGCGTAAACTTAAAACAATGAAAATTAAAATGTTTATATACTATGATAACATTGTTCATGTTTTCGTTACAATGTCACTAACACCCTGTATACAGCCTCCGTGGTCTAGTGGTTGAGCGTTGGGCTCACGATCCAGAGGTCCAGGTTCGAATCCCGGTGGGGATTAATGAAAAAGAAACAATTTGTGAGCCCTGGTTTGCTTAGGACATTACAGGATTATCACCTGATTGTCCAAAAGTAAGATGATCCGTGCTTCGGAAAGCACGATAAGCCGTTGGTCCCGGTTACTACTTACTGATGTAAGTATGTAGTCGTTACATGGGCCATGTCAGGGGCCTTTGGTGACTCAATAGTAACCCTGACACCAGGGTTGATGAGGTTGGTATCTATAGAGAATGTGGCTGATTACCTTTCGGACCTCCTTCTTGGTTCCAGGTGAGGGTGCGAGGGTTGAGACCGGTACATCATCATCGTCAACCTCAGCTGATGGCTCCTCATCAACGTTTGGAGGTAAACCTGAAAAAAGTAAACATCATTAAGTAATGTTTTCAAAGAACGTCTAGGGCCCTGTGCCGAGGTTTTTCTTCTTCTTGCTGCTTCTTTTCTCCGGCAGACATTTCACAGGTCCTTCTCCTTATCGTGTGGGTTGTGAGGTGGAGGACCAACCTGGTGTCAGGGTTACTATTAGCCGCCAAAGGCCCCTGACATGACTCATGTAACGACTGCTAACTTACACCAGTAAGTAATAACCGGGACCAACGGCTTAACCTGCCTTCTGAAGCACGGATCATCTTACTTTTTGGACAATCGGGTGATCAGCATGTAATTTCCTAACCAAACTAGGGATCACAAAGTGATTTTTGTGATTTGTCCTCACCGGGATTCGAACCCGGGACCTCCGGATCGTGAGCACAACGCTCAACCACTGGACCACGGAGGCTGGAGACGGAGGCTGCAAGTCTATTTATATTAATTAGGTTACCTTTAACTGGCGGGCCAATTTCAATGATCTCCTGTCCAAAAGATTCTGTTAACGACTTAATATTACCTTTTGCTCCATAAACACAGTATATTAACGAGAATACAATTAAAATGTTGAGTAGCCGCATTTTTAAGAATTTTTCTTTGAGTTACTAACGAAATCTTGCGAAACAAAAGATTACGAAATTACGTTTTTGCGGCCTAGTAGATTCTGATTTTTATTACAAGTATCTAGTTGGGTCATTCATGTATGTAATAATGTTGAAGGAAGTTTTATTTAAGTAAACCTAATTATACCTATACAGGGGTGCTAATTCCTGTAAACACCATCTAATTTTATTTTAAGTTATATCTTTATTCTGTCATTTTCTTATCCGCCGAAAAGGAAAGGGACGGGTTAACGACAAGAATAAAATTTATGGAACACACGTCAGTTTTAAGCACAAATCTAAAACAACCGTCTAAAAATTTTACACTGGCCAATAACCCGACAACGGTTTGCATATCAGCAAGATACATACATACATACATAAACTCACGCCTATTACCCAGCGAGATTCCTTTTTGATTCGCCCGGGTTATCCATTCATTTACTCATTCCTCCTAAAATTAAGAGCTGTCAATCATCCGTCCCTTTCCTTTTTGGTGGATAAGAAAATGACAGGTATACCTTAAAATAAAATTAGATGGCGTCTGCAGCAATTAGCACCATTGTGTATTTTAAGTTACTTATAGGTACTTATCTGTAATTTTCTTATCCGTCGAAAAGGAAAAGCATGGATGATTAGCTGGTATATGGAATACCCGTCAATTGAACGCAGAAATATAAAAACCCCTTCCATAATTTTACATTGGCCAATAACCCGATAGAATTAAGTTAAAAGCGCACAGTTATTTTATTCGACAAACGCTGCGTTATAAATACGCTAAATAAAATTGACAGGTACTTACTTATAACTTAAAATAAAATAAGGTGTGTATAACTTACCTACTTACTACCTTAACTTACTTTTCCTTCAAACTGGGCACCCTCAGGCCTGTTGTCTTAAATTTTGTACCGGGTGAGAGCCCTCAGCGGTCCCCATTTGTCCGGCCAAGTAATTAATGCCATCTGCGGCAAATCTACAAAAAGTCACGTCAAAAAAATCTTAATGTTTTTTCTTTTACTTATAATATCTCTTTTAGTCCGTAGTAACATTATACGTACTTTGCCTAGGTTTCCCTTAAATCGCGTTCACTACTTGGCCAGCCAAGTGGGTACCGTTGAGGGCTCATGTAGGCCAATGACGTTGACTAGACACATACTAATATACGATCAATAAAGAATGCAGAATGTGGAGTACCCTACTTAGAGAAATGGGGCATTGAGCTCGATGCCAAGTTTACAGTTAGTCTGAATTGAACCTCCGGTTAAATCGGGTTGATTAACTGATCGACAGCGGCTCCTATAGATGACGGTAAGCTTCACGCTCATGTTACTTGCGGGGTGCGCTGGAAAGGCGGATAAGTGGAAACTGTGTTTGGTTTTAAATAGGTCCGCCATTGGTCCCGGTTATTACTTACTAAATGTAAGTACGTAGTCGTTATATGAGTCATGTCAGGCGCCTATAGCGGCTCAGTAATAACCCTGATACCAGGGTTGATTTGGTTGGTAATCCACCTCACAATCCACACGATAGAAGAAGAGACTGTAGTCTTCAATCATATGGCGTCAGACGTCACACACACAGATGCGCGTGTACGATTACGTCAATGTGTAGTGTCTGTGTAAAACGAGGTGTTTTGTATGAAGTGTCCAGGGTGTAAGTCCGTGCACAGGACCCCGATACCGACCCCGCCGGCGTGGTCGACGACTTCCCTGAATCAGCGCTTATCGCTCGGGATCAATTAATTCTTTCAAATATTTTTCCTCTCAGACGACGACGCATGATGTTAACGCCCAACTAGGCACCCTCAGGCCTGTTGTCTTAAATTTTGTACCGGGTGAGAGCCTTTAGCGCTCCCCATTTGTCCGGCCCACAATCTTTCAATTTAAATTTTTACATTTTCCTCGCCTGTACCTAGTTAAAAGTCTTTTGTAATTATTTGTTTTTATTTTGATGCGCATACATAATATTAAACAGCCTATATACGTCCCACTGCTGGGCACAGGCCACCCCTCAATCAACCGGAGGGGGTATGGAGCATACTCCACCACGCTGCTCCAATGCGGGTTTGTGGAGGTGTTTTTACGGCTAATAGCCGGGATCAACGGCTTAACGTGCCCTCCGAAGCACGGAATCATCTTACTTTTTCGGACAATGAGGTGATTCAAGCCTGAAAAGTCCTTACCAAACAAAGGACTGTCTCACAAAGTGATTTCGACAATGTCCCCATCGGGAATCGAACCCGGACCTCCAGATCGTGAGCCTAACGCTCTAACCACTAGACCACAGAGGCTGTTTGTCGTTGTGTGTATTTTGGTGCAATAAAGTACATATTTATTTGGAAGTCACTTCAAAAAAGCTGTCCTCGTTTGAGAAACAAGTCTTTGTACACCAGTGGGTGTCTGGCGACCTAATAAGTCATCTTCTTGTTCATAGATGGAGGTTGATGTCCGACTGACGCGGTCGGCTGACCAGCCCTGGGGCTTCCGACTGATCGGGGGAGTGGACTTCAGCATGCCTCTTACCGTTGTCAAGGTAACTTACGTCATCATCATCAGCCCATAAACGTCCCCACTGCTGGGGCACGGGCCTTCCCTATGGATGGATAGGGAGATTGGGCCTTAAACCATCACGCGGGCCCAGTGCGGATTGATGGTTATTAACGACTGCTAATGCAGCAGGGACCAACAGCTTATCGTGCCTTCCGAAGCACGGAGGAGCTCGAGATGAAAACTTTTTTTTGTTTTCACCCATCCTATGACCGGCCTTTGCGAAAGTTGCTTAACTTCAACAATCGCAGACCGAGCGCGTTTACCGCTGCGCCAGCGAGCTACTCAACATACGTCATAGAATAAGTAATTCTTTTTTTATCGTGTGGGTTGAAAGGTGGACGACCAACCACATCAACCCTGGTGTCAGGATTATTTTGATTGTATATAGATTTTAAAGTTTCATAATTATAGTTGTTTTTTTTGACGTGACTTATTGTAGATTTGCCGCAGATGGCATTAACTACTTGACCGGACAAATGGGGAGCGCTGAAGGCTCTCACCCGGTACAACATTTAAAACAACAGGCCCGAGGGTGCCTAGTTGGGCGCGAACCTCAGCTCAGGGCATCGTCTGAGAGGAAAAATATTTGAAAGGATTAATCGACCTAGTGGGTCGATAGCGATAAGCGCTGATTGAGGGTAATCGCTAATTCCTGCAGACGCCATCTAATTTTATTTTAAGTTATACGTTTCCTTTTCTTATCCGCTGAAAAAGAAAGGGACGTGTAATCGACAGACATAAAATTTATGGAGCACACGTCAATTTTAAGCAGAAATCTAAAACAACCGTCTAAAAATTTTACATCGGCCAATAACCCGACATAGTTAAGTAGACAGCACGTCAAACGGATTGTATAATACCAGCGAGATGCCTATTTATTTCGCCTGGGTTATTCATTAATTTACTTATTCTTCCTAAAATTAAGAGCTGTCAATCATCCGTCCCTTTCGTTTTCGGCGGATAAGAAAATGACATTTAGAGATAAGCTTGCCTGTACTATCTGTTTTCTTTGTATGTTTCTTGTGTCTGTTTTATTGTGTACAAATAAATAAATAAATAAATGACAGGTAATTACTTATAACTTAAAGTAAAATTAGGAAGTGTCTGCAGGAATCGGGGCCATTATTTTCAAATTTATGGTTTTTAAATGATGACGACTCCTAATCAATCGCAGACATTTATAGCGCTGTCGATCACTACGAGATAGTGCACTGGGTTACTTCACGCAGAGGGCAGGAGGCCAGAACACCCGTCCACTTTGGCGGCCAATGTGAAAGGCAACAATCGCCAACTGTATTTATATCTTCAGTTGACAGACTATCAATGTCACTACGATTGGTTTTCGCATGAAAACTAACATGCGCTTCGTGATAAAATAATAAAACGATTCATTGAATTTTGTCGAAAACGATCTCCTTCTATTTCGACAAAATTCAATGAATCGAATTCAATGAATTCAATGAATTTCGACAATATTCAAAAAAAGGGTTGTGAGGTGGATTACCGTGGATTCCATTTTGTTCTCCTATTTTTTATGTCACATTGAGTTTGGCCTATTATTCTCTCTCTCTCTCTCTCTCTCTCTCTCTCTCTCTCTTTTTTCATAATGATAATTTGACATAAGTAATAGTGTTTTGGCATACTATGTCATTATGTATAAGTAAATATAGTTTATCCTATATAATTCAAAATTCGTATTCAACATACATACATAAACTCACGCCTATTTCCCACCGGGGTAAGCAGAGACTAAAAGCAGCAGAGCTGAATCATCCCCTCAGTATTTGTTACTATGTCACTTACTTATAAGCTGTACAGTCATGAGCAATATGATGTACTTACCACTTTAGGACTCTGTCGCACTAACATATTTGACATTTAGTGAGACTTACAGTTCAATTAGTCAAAAAAGTTAATGTGACATGGTACCAAAGTGTATAATATTAATGCTCGTGACGTGACCGTGCACGCACGTGAAGGCACGTTAAGCCGTTGGTCCCGGCTATTAGCCGTAAAAACACCTCCACCAACCCGCAGTGGAGCAGCGTGGTGGAGTATGCTCCATACCCCCTCCGGTTGATTGAGGGGAGGCCTGTGCCCAGCAGTGGGACGTATATAGGCAGTTTATGTTTATGTGTTTATGACGTGACCGTGCAAGTACATACAAGTAGCCATACAAGTAGATAGGGTGTTAGTGACATCATAACAAATTCTGAGGGAATGATTCTGAGTTGGATGATTCGGAGGAGCTCGGTGGCGCAGCTGTAAACGCGCTCGGTCTGCGATTGTTGAAGTTAAGCAACTTTCGCAAAGGCCGGTCATAGGATGGGTGACCACAAAAAAAAGTTTTCATCTCGAGCTCCTCCGTGCTTCGGAAGGCACGTTAAGCCGTTGTTCCCGGCTGCATTAGCAGTCGTTAATAACCATCAATCCCCACTGGGCCCGCGTGATGGTTTAAGGCCCGATCTCCCTATATATCCATAGGGAAGGCCCGTGCCCCAACAGTGGGGACGTTAATGGGCTGATGATGATGATGATTCTGAGTTGATATCAAGTGGAATTTCCCGTTAGGAAATTCATGAAAATGTTAATTTTTTATGATGGAAAATTCCTCTTGATATACTCAGAATCATGGTCTGAATTATCCCTCATTCAAACACCCTACATTGTTTCTTTGTCCAGGTGATCCCCAACTCGCCAGCAGACCAGGCAGGTCTGCAGAACGGTGATACAGTATACCGCATCAATGATGTCGACTGCTCCTCGGTGACCCATGATGACTCGAAGGAGATCCTCGCCGCTGTTGGTGACAGCCTTACACTTGGAGTGGTGCGGTATGTTATTACACAGTCAGTGGTGTTAGTCACAGTAACTGTAACCTGGAACCTGACAGAGGGCAGCAACTGTCAGTACTATTCAGAGGCGGAGGACAGGAGTCTCTTTTTTGACGTGACTTATTGTTTTGCCGCCGATGTCATTAACTACTTGCCCGTACAAATGGGGAGCGCTGAAGGCTCTCACCCGGTCGATAGCGATAAGCGCTGAATGAGGGAATTCGTCGACAACTTATTACATTTTTCTTTATTAAAATTCATAATAAATTAATAATTAATGTTATGGGCGATAGGCTGATCCCTTATCACCATAAGGTTCATCATATCCATCTTTGGACTTCGTATCAACAGTGGCTGCAAGTTGTCTTTGATTACTTGTGGCTCTGCCCACCCCATTAGGGATTACGGGCGTGAGTTTATGTATTTATGTATGTAAAATTCATAAATAAGTTAAGTAGAAAAAAAAACGTTTTTTGTCACCATTATACTTATCTGTCTTTATTTAGTACTTAATCAGAATTTCATAATTTATCTTTGACTTTTTATTTATCTTTTATTTATCTACCCAATCACTACATAGTATAAAACAAAGTCGCTTTTTCTGTCCCTATATCCCTATGTACGCTTAAATCTTTAAAACTACGCAACGTATTTTGATGCGATTTTTTTAGTAGATAGAGTGATTCAAGAGGAAGGTTTATATGTATAATAACATCCATTAAATAGTGGAGAAATACTGTTATTTTTGAGGTTTTTAATGTGATGTTGTAAATATTTTTTTCCTCAGCATTGCACCCGAGCGAAGCCGGGGCGGGTAACTAGCATATAAATGATGAGTATTGTTTTAAAAAATGAGTTCACATGCCAAGTGAGTAGAAGTACGGTCACGAGCATTAATATGTATAAGGTAAACGCTCCTATTAACGCCACCCAAAAATCGACATCGTTTACCGCCACCTTTTTTAAATTGCGGATATTTTGAATTGTGTCTAAGATAGAAAATTGATTAAAATGTCAAAAGATACATGTATTAATTGACCATGAAACGAACATACCCCTGAGCGTGGGCAACAACAGTCTAATTCGTAATTGGTCTGTAAGTGTGCAGTGTCCGCGCAAGCAACGCGCTCCATACAAGCCACTACTGAAATGCATAAGCATACAACATTTTTTTCTTAAGGTTTTGTGTCCGATGAAACATATTTTTCTTCATTTTAGTAATTATAACTACTTGTTAATACGTTTAAGAACTGAGAAAGCATGCTATATTTGATATTTGTGTTAGTTTTAAATGATTAATTTGAGTTTTAAAATGTGGCGGTGATAGAAGCATACATTTGCAGTTTGGTTACTATTACCGCCACCTATGGCGGCGATCGATATTTGTATGATATTTGTATTTTTTAGTTATTTAAGGTAACATGTCCAATCATTCATAATGTTATCATCTTATTTTATAGTATGGTTCATGAACTATATTAAAATCTATTAACGCCACACATTTGGTGGAATTCAAGTATCCTGTGCTGCATATAAATTAATGTATTTTTTTAAGAAATGTATGAACAAGTAGTTGAAGTAATTATGAATTTCTAATTTAAATACTTTATATATTTATTAAAATATGCTTTGAAACTGGTTATTACATACGTAGCTCTCATTTTGAATATTTATTTGTTTTCTTAAGGCAAATTTTTATGTGGCGGAAATTGAAACACAGAAATTACATACATGTTTCTATTACCGCCACCATAGATTCCCTCTTATGATTTATAGACAGGGTGATGCATTATTCTTTGGACTGACAGAGACGGACGGACAGACCGAAACGGACGAACAGATAGAGACAGACGGACGGACAGAGACAGAAGAACAGACAGAGACAGACGGATAGACAGAGACAGAAGGACAGACAGAGACAGACGGACGGACAGAGACAGACGGACGGACAGAGACAGACGGACGGACGGACAGAGACAAACGGACGGACAGAGACAGACGGATGGACAGACGGACGGACAGAGACAGACGGACCGGCAGAGACAGACGGATAGACAGAGACAGAAGGACAGACAGAGACAGACGGACGGGCAGAGACAGACGGATGGACAGAGACAGACGTCAATTATGTATATAAATCTATGAAACCAAAAGATTTTTCTGTAGTTTATGTCACAATTCATTTAATAAAAAAAAAAACAATAATAATAAAGTTTATTGAAAACTTCTCATACAGAATCATTTCTTCGACTCCCGAAATCCTGAGGGAGATTGAGAGTTTCTATAGACAGCTATATTCCACGAAAACATCGGGCGAAAGCATGGCTCGAGACCCTCGAGCCAAGCTTACCTGACACTACACTGAAGATATCCCGGACGTCAGCCTGTATGAGATTAGGATGGCCCTCAAACAGCTCAAAAACAGCAAAGCGGCAGGAGATGACGGAATCACAGCAGAACTTCTGAGAGCGGGCGGAACGCCAATACTCAAAGCCCTCCAGAGGCTCTTCAATTCCGTCATATTTCAGGGCAAAACGCCGAGGCATAGAGCGGAAGCGAGGTGATCCTGTTCTTCAAGAAAGGTGATAAAGCCCTACTGAAGAACTACAGACCTATCTCGCTTCTGAGCCATGTCTACAAGTTGTTTTCGAGGGTCATTACGAATCGTCTCGCTTGCAGGTTTGACGACTTCCAGCCTCCCGAACAAGTCGGTTTCCGAAAAGGCTTTAGCACCATAGACCACATCCATACGCTGCGGCAGGTTATACAGAAGACCGAAGAGTATAATCTGCCACTTTGCTTGGCGTTTGTGGACTATGAGAAAGGGAGACCTGAGCGGTGTTGCAGTCTCTTCAGAGGTGCCAAGTGGACCATAGGTACATCGAAAAGCTAAGGGACCTCTACCAAAATGCCACTATGTCAGTTCGAGTACAGAACCAGAGCTCTAATCCGATCCAACTGCAGCGAGGAGTGAGACAGGGAGATGTCATCTCTCCGAAACTGTTCACTGCTGCATTGGAGGATATTTTTAAGCTTCTGGACTGGAAAGGATTTGGCATCAACATCAACGGTGAGTACCTGACGCACCTTCGATTTGCCGATGATATAGTCCTAATGGCTGAGACTCTGGAAGACCTGAACACCATGCTCGAGCATCTCAGTAACGCATCCCAACGAGTGGGTCTTAGCATGAACATGGCAAAGACAAAAATTATGTCCAACGACCATGTCGCACCCACTCCAGTTCAGTTTGGGAACGTTACACTCGAAGTTGTAGACCAGTACATTTACCTAGGACAAATAATCCAGTTAGGTAAGTCCAACTTCGAGAAAGAGATCTCTCGTCGGATCCAACTCGGATGGGCAGCGTTCGGGAAGCTGCGGAATATCTTCTCGTCCAAAATACCAGTGTCTCAAGACGAAAGTTTTTGACCAGCGCGTGTTGCCAGTGATGACCTACGGCAGTGAGACGTGGCCGCTTACTATGGGTCTCGTGAGGAGGCTCGGTGTCGCTCAGCGGGCAATGGAGAGAGCTATGCTCGGTATTTCCCTGCTTGATCGAATCAGAAATGAGGAGATCCGCAGGAGAACTAAAGTCACCGACATAGCTCGGAGAATTGCAAAACTGAAGTGGCAGTGGGCAGGACACATAGCGAGGAGAACCGATGGCCGCTGGGGCGGAAAGGTTCTGGAGTGGCGACCACGTGTTGGACGACGCTCAGTGGGTAGGCCTGCTACAAGGTGGACCGACGATCTGGTGAAGGTGGCGGGAAGCCGCTGGATGCGGGCAGCGCAGGACCGATCGTTATGGAGATCCTTGGGGGAGGCCTATGCCCAGCAGTGGGCATCATACGGCTGTTGATGATGATGATTATTGAAAACAGTTCGTTTACAGTTTTTGTTGGAACGCTGTCTTTCAAACTAGGTGAACCTGTATTTTGAGAGACAGTGCCTTCCCAATTTATGTATCTATTAACTACATTAACAGTGGTAAAAATACGGTATTAAAACAACTTTTTTTTAAATAAAGTATTTAATTGTATCTGAATAGTTGGTTAGATATCTCGTTGGCGGTATTCGATGCAGCAAAGGCGGTAATAGAAAAAAACCGCAATTCATGTGGCGGTAATAGAGGCAAGTGAGTTTTCGGACATAAAATTATTTTTTATCCAAAATATTCACTCAAAATTAAAAATTCTTGATGTATTTAGCAGAAGACAGTCATAACAATACAAATAAAATAAATAAGCTGCACTAGCAAATACAGAAGTACTTAATTTCTGAGAGGTAATCAGAGCATAGCTTAACCTGGCGGTAATAGGAGCGTTTACCTTACACTTTGGTACCTTGTCATATTAACTTTTTTGACAAATTGAACTGAAAGTTTCACTAAATGTCAAATTTGTTAGTGCGATAGAGTCCTAAAGTGGGTACATTATATTGCTCATGACTGTACCCGTCATTTTCTTAACCACAGAAAAGGAAAGGGATGGATGATTGACAGCCCCGTCGCGTTGGTTTAATATGTGTTGTAATCTATTTCAATCACAATACATGTTTGAAAGATTATTCATAGCAAATATCTTCCCCAAAAGGTCATTTGTGTATTGGTATACAACCAGTGTATCCAAGTGTGGTTCTCAGTTCTCAGTTTAAATTACGTGGACACTGAAAAATTGCTAAATATTGACCATTAAAATATTTATGTTCCAATTCTTCACACTCACACACACACACACACACACACACATAGACACACACACACACATAGACACACACAAACTATAACACTCCATTCTCCACCAACACGTTAATCAGTTTGTATAGGTGTGCTGCATAATGGAATTGTTATTTTTGGTTTTTAATTGTGATAAGACTATGCCAGACTGTCCCGATAGCGATAAGCGCTGATTGAGGGAAATCGTCAACCACGCCGGCGGGGTCGGTATCGGGGTCCTGAAGTGTTAGTTGTCGCGAGCTGATTGGCCGCCTCTATGGCTAGAGTAATCGGGTCGTCGGGATCGTATATTACGTCCTTCGGAAGTGAACCTATTACACTGCTTTCATACTGGATAATTAGAGAACATAATTATGTTTTCGGTGATTTAAACTCAAAACTATTGCCTACACGTTAAGGTTTAAAATCGTTTTGTCTTTGCTAAATGACATTGGAGGCCGAAAATAGGTATTGACGCGTGCCAATGTTTAAAAAATAGAGCTGTCAATAAGTATTGTAATGATTTGATTGCAGCCAACTTCAGATTGATTGCAATGGAGTAGGGTTGACAACAGAGAGGTAAAGAAAATTAAAAAATTAAAAAAACCCCGACCAGAAAAAATGTACGCTAACAGCAGACCAGCTCAGTGGTTCCAGAAGTCATTAGTGTTTCAAATGTCAGATCCCACATGCTTGCAAGCAAACTGAGCGTTTAACAAAAGACCTGATGACCTTGAAGACACTTATTTCATAATTATGTTATACACATCTACTTGTCATATATTGTTTATGAATCTCTCTCGTTATCTGTTTATCTGTGGCTTTTATTTTACACATCTGTTTATTTGTCGTATCTATTATGTATACTTTAACCCCTTGGCATACTATCTACCTTTGACTAATACTTTCATATTTTTCGTAATCCCTTAATTCATATTATATTTTTTTATATTTTCTTCATAATTATATTTGCTTATTTTCTTATTTATTGTAAGTAAATCCCGACACTTTTTGTTGGCACGATAGTTCAAAGTATTTATAAGCGTAACTTAGGTACTGGCAGAATATCAGTGTTGCTAAGAGTGGTATTTCTACTATTCTTCGCAACAACATGCTGAGTCAGTCCCTTTTCCCTGGCAGTGTATTTTTGATTTGTATACTTATCTTTATCTTCTCTACTATTGTACTGCACTGTTTTGGGAATAAAGTTATTCTATTCTATTCTATTCTATTCTATTCTATTCTAAGACCTGAACCGATTTCCACCAAACATAGCTAAGAACACTCTCGACTGATATACCTTTCAAACAAAATAAACCGCATTAAAATCGGATCATCCGTTTGGGAGCTACGATGCCACAGACAGACACATACACATTTACACACATACACAGACACGTCAAACTTATAACACCCCGTCGTTTTTGCGTCGGTGGTTAAAAAAGACCACATTGAAGCAATGAGCGACTTTCCAGGCTACGTTCCCGAAAAATAGTACAGATGGCGCTGTAAAGATTTAATGTAATAATTACCTATTTTCTCATTACTCGGGTAGGTAAACAATTATACAAAAATAATTAAAACACATAATAACGGGTTCTTACCGCGTTTGCATGGGGATATGAGACTCCCGATATTTCGACACTGTTGCAAGTGCCATATCGGGAGTCTCATATCCCCATTTAAACGCGGTAAGAACCCGTTATTATGTGTTTTAATTATGATAATAACCGCGTAAACTTAAAACAATTATACAAAAAAACAATCTAATGGCAGAAGCGTATATAAATGTATATAATAATTATTTTTTTTTCATTACGAATAATTAAAACATTTCAAATTATTACACAAACACTGGTCAGTCTAAAATACCGCCCCCTCTCGTACCTGGTTCAAAGGTGTCCATTATACTGGCCTCGTTACCGCGCACTATTGCCAAGGAAACCTGTTGAACCAGGAACGCGCTGTATATAAATATTCCTTCATCATCATCAGCCCATTAACGTCCCCACTGCTGGGGCACGGGCCTTCCCTATGGATGGATAGGGAGATCGGGCCTTAAACCACCACGCGGGCCCAGCGCGGATTGATGGTTATTAACGACTGCTAATGCAGCCGGGACCAACGGCTTAACGTGCCTTCCGAAGCACGGAGGAGCTCGAGATGAAAACTTTTTTTTTGTGGTCACCCATTCTATGACCGGCCTTTGCGAAAGTTGCTTAACTTCAACAATCGCAGACCGAGCGCGTTTACCGCTGCGCCACCGAGCTCCTCAAATATTCCTTATTCTATGGTTATGCTTAAAAAAACACATTTATGATAGTTTTTTTTTTGTATCAACCCTATTAGCAATCACCCTTCAACATTCAATAAATTGATATATTGCCTTCTATTACTAACCTGTCGATCCGAACCTAGCTACAAATACCTGAAAGAGGGGTCAGGGTTGGCAAAAAAACAGTTTATACCACTTTGTTTCATTTACGATTCGAAACCTGTCGAACGCCGAAGCTTTTAATATTTTTTAAGTTTATTATTTATTACTTAATTTATTTTTAAATTGTTATTTATTGGTTGGTCGGAATGAAGTTCTATCTGGTCTATAAAGAGAAGTGAGTGTCCAGTGTTTTAATAATTTATAAATAATAGTTTAATTGTTGTTTAGTTACAGTTTATTTAAAGTTTAGTTAGTTTAGAGTTACGTTCAGTGTCTTGGATTATTAGTTAGTTCAAAATTTAGTTTTTTGTCGTGAATTATTTATGATTATAAAAGATCTAATGCTTATTCTAAAATTAATATTGAATTGAATAAATGGTGGTTAATGGTGGTTGATTATTGGCTAGAAAAAATAATATTAGTACTCAATGTTCAAGATAGATGGCACCGCGTAATGACGATACTTAGATCGAAAGAATTCGCGCCCAACTGGGCACCGTTAGGCCTGTTGTCTTAAATGTTGTACCGGGTGAGAGCCTTCAGCCCATTTGTCCGGTCAAGTAGTTAATGTTATATGCGGCAATTCTACAATAAGCAGAAAAGAAGCCCGAAGACCTCCGATGTATATGTTATTCTATTTAGATTATAGTATTGCCAAATGTTCGAAAGAGTTCGCGCCCAACTGGGCACCGTCAGGCCTGTTATCTTAATTATTGTACCGGGTGACCTTTAGAGCTCCCCATTTGTCCGGCCAAGTAGTTAATGTTATATGCGGAAATTCTACAATAAGCAGAAAAGAAGCCCGAAGACCTCCGATGTATATAGAATGTATAAGTTGTTATTCTATTTAGATTATAGTAATTGGCAAATGTTTTATTATTTGTAATGGGCGTCGCTCTAGTGACTTATATTATATGATTCAGAATTCAGCTGTGTATCTTGTTAAAAGTAAATAAATAATAATATATTAATAATATTAAATAAATTGATTAAAAAATATAATATAGTTTAAAGTGCTACGGAATTTAATTTAATTAGAGTTACTTTAGTGGTTTTAGTTTTAGTTTAAGTAGAGTTGAAAACTAAAAATGAGTTGTGAGAACCAGCCGCAAGTGTCCTTACTAGCAATAGTGATATCAAGATTCTATACCAATGACTATCATAATGTAATTAAGTATTTTTTTAACTTTTTTTATCCTTTTATAGATACTTAGATTAAATCTTTATTTGCTTCGGAAGTCACTTTAGTCCCGAGCCACTAGCCCGAATGCCTCCACCCCCTCAAGTTGATTGGGGGGGTTGCGGGTTGATTGAGTCAGAGGGGGTGGGGGAGCAGTGGGACGTATATATAGAATGGTTATGTTATGATTAAGTACATGCATACATAAACTCACGCCCGCAATCCCTAATGGGGTGGGCAGAGCCCCGAGTAATCACAGACAACTTGCAGCCACTGTTGATACGATATCGTAAGCTGGATATGATATACCTTATGGTGATAAGGGATCAGCCTATCGCCCATAACATTAGTCCATCATGTTAGAGGACACGATCCCTCTGTCGGATTTTACGACATGCCCGAAAAGACAAGCAGCTGAACGTGTTCTATGTTTTTTTATTTGCTCCCAGAACAGCATAGAAGCATGTTATGATTACAAACTTCTTAATCTTCCTTCTCTTTCTTCCCCAGCGGCCTGTACGACCCGGTGCTGGACGATTACGAGCCGTTGTACGAGCCGATAGACCAGCCAGATTCCGACCAACCATCGCAACCGACTGAGGTATCCCACCTTGAAAACCCCGAGAAAACCCCCAATTTTGACATACCCCCAGGCTTCAACCTCCCTACCTTCGTCTCCAACCCTGATATTAACCTTGTGGGTAAAAAACCCGAGTTTATAGACGCGCAGAAGTTTGAGCTTTACATTCCGGAGGTTTTGGGCAACCCTGATTTAATAAATGATCAGAGTTTTGTGGGTTCTCGCTCGTTAACCGCTTCGCCGTTTGTTGGTCAAACTAAGCCTTATCGTCCGTTTTCTACTGAGCCTCTGGTCAATGTTCCACCATTAGAAGACCCGATCATCCTCAACCCGGATTACCAAGATGTCTTCGGAAGGATTACCAGTGAAGAATTCCTCCCAGCAACCCGGTTCAAGCTCCCTATTTCGGAGCAATACGATCCTGATGGTACGAAACAAAAGATGAAACTGATGAAAGACCAAAAAGATATCAAAACAACTGTTCAGTTCAAAGAAGAAACTTCGGTGAAGAAAGAGATATCAGAGATGAAGGGAGAAGTAATATCTAAGAGCGAAGTTAAGTTTATGGAACAAATGAAGAAGGATATTGATTTGGAGAAGATAGAATCTACCGCATGTAGCATTGTGGATGAAAGTATCGAAAAAGCTTTGACTGTAGCTGAACAGATCAAGCAAGAGATGGATGTAGAACTCAGCGAGTCTTCTTTAAGCGAAGTATCCGAATTAAAATCTCATAAAGAATCTACAATAGTAGCAGAATCTAAAACTGAATCTATTGAGAAATCAGAAAAATTAGAAGCTGCAACCGAAACAAAAATGTCTAAAGTTGAATCGGAAATATCTAAAGTTGAATCTAAACAAATTACTGTGAAAGAAGCTGCTGAATTGGTTGAATTAATTGATAAAACTACTGAGGAAATTATCAAACAAGACGAACGCAAATCCGAAAGCATTATTACGAACGAAACGGATGATAAAAAACAAGAATCTGTTGAAGAAAGGAAAATATCAGAAGCATCCACTGTAGATGTAGAAACAAGTGAAGTCAAAGCATCAACAAAGAAAGAGGAGAAACGAGAAGTTGTCGAGGAGTCTGAAACAAGAGATGTTCAAAGAAAAATATCTGTGCAAGATACTAAATCTAAAGTTGACCAAAGAGATTTAGAAGAAAAAGTGACTAGAACACAAGCAGCGGTAAAAGAGGAATCAATAACTGGTACCAGGTACTCCACATCAAAGCTGCTAGCTGAACAAAGGGCTTACGCTCTTGGTCTACAAACTATACCTAACCTTAAAGGTACTGCGCATTCTTCATATCATTACAATCTTCTTCTAAAAACGTTTTTCATTCACTTAACAGATGTGATGGTAGCACTGTCCAGATTTATTCTAGCTGAACCAGTGTTATCTCCTACTGTTGAAAGAGAAACGGTAAAAGCTACTGAATCCACTGAAAGACAAGAGATCAAAAGAGATGTAGTTACGAAATCTGTACAAGAAACTGTTGCTGTTGACCAACAAGAAAAGGTTAAGAAGGAAAAAGAAAAGGTTGCTGTAGCAAGAGTGACAGAACAAGAGAAGATTGACAAAGAATTAGAGGAAATAGAAGAACGTAAATTTCAACAGACACAGAAAGCAGTGACTAAAGACAAACAGAAAGTTGTCGAAAAAGAAAAAGTAGTAGAACGGCAGGTTGTTAAACAAAAGTGCCAGGCTGACGTTGATGATGTTCGTCGTGTCGTAGAACTGGAGGAGAGACGAAATCTTTCCGGATCTAGAATGGCACAACTGACAGAAAAGAAACCTGGAGAATTGATGGAAAAAATGGAAGCGGTTATAACTGAATTTGAAAGTAAATCTAGTGGAGTAGATGTTGCGGCTGTACGCGAGAGGAGATCTAGAAGTCGCAATGAAGTAGAAGCACCTGTAGAGTTTTCTGAATATGACACTAGAAGTCAAGAAACCACAGAACTTACCACAACTACCACTAGTGCCATGTCTAGTAGTTATATGGAATCTATGAGGAAAAAAACAGAATCTAAACATGTGACGGAGGAATATATAACTGGACAAGCTACAGAAGGCAAAAATACCTACGTAGCTATAGTTCAAGCTCATGTTTACACTAACGAAGACGCGATCTTTGATGAACATATCGACATATCTAAAACAGCATCTATTGCCGAAGAAGTGGTCACTCAAAAAGCTATTGAAGCTAAGGCAGAGAAATCTTTGGAAATATCTGCTGCTAAGAAAGAAGAAAAAACTCAAGTTGTAGAAAAGGCTAAAGAAATTGTAGCAGAATCAAAACCAGTTAAAATGGAACCAATTGCAGTCCAGGAGAAAAAGGTAGAGAAGGTCCAAGAAGTGGTTGTTAAAAAAGTGGAACCGGTAGCTGAAATTAAAGAAGCTAAATCAGTTGTTCAAGATTATAAGGTGGCTGAAGTGAAAGATAGCATGGCAGTTGCCGAAACTAAGAAAGTTATTAAACATAAGGAAGAAGCTATTGCTACTAAAGAAGAAAATGTTTCTGTAGCTAAAGAATCCATTTCAAGTCTGAAAGAGGAATCTGTTGCTATTAAAAAAGATATTAAAGAACAACATGTAGCTAAAGAAGAAATATCAACAGTGAAGGAAGAGAGTTTAGCTTCGAAAGAAGAATCAGTTACTATAAAAGAACAATCTGTTTCTGTAGCTGAAACAGCTACCACTAAATTTATAGCTGAAGAGAAAGTTGCTGCTGTGAAACAAGAAGTTAAAGCTGTAGACTCAGTAAAAGAAGAAGCAGTATCTATCAAATCAGAGACTGCTGCCTCTAAATTTGTAGCTGAAGAAAAAGTTACTGCCGTGAAAGAAGAAATAAAAGCTGTGGAATCTGTTAAAGAAGAATCTGTAACTGTTAAAGCTGAAACTGCAGCTTTGAAACAAGTTGAAGCTGTCAAAGCCGAGGTTTCCGTTGTCAAAGCACAGGCAATCGCTGTAAAAGAACAAGAACAAACTGCAGTTATAGAACAAGTAATCCTGGAAAAAGAAAAGATAAAACAAGAACCTGTTGCTGTAAAACAAGTGATTGACAAAGTAGAAAAAGACGAATCAGCCGCTTTGAAAATAACTAAGGAACAAGCGATTGAACAGGCTAAAACAACAGTAGAATTGGACGAAGAAATAAGCGTATCAATGAAGAAACTTGAAATAAACGAATTTGAAAGCAAGTCCCGTGTTGAAGAAAGCTTTAAATCCCAACATATTGAGCAAGAATCCACATTTGCCGCGAAATCTTTCGAAGCTAGGGATACACAGAAGCTCTCTCTGCGCACTGACTTAGCTCAAAAGATCGAATCCCAAGTTTCCGTGCAAAGCGAACAAAATAACGTTGAACCTACCACTCCTATCGTTCCACCAACGCCTTTAACCGACGAATATGTATTTAAACTTGTCATTCCTTTACCCAAACGCGAAGGAGACCCCATCCCAAGAGACTGCACTCCCTCCGATGATGATGAAGACCCTGACATTGTAAAAAGGGGCTTAGTTCCCCACATAGAGGCTGAAATTCAGGATAGAGTTTTATATGACCCTCCTTTGCCAACACCTCCTACTAGCCCAAGAACACCAGGTACCCCAACCTCACCAAAATCCCCAACGTACACTAAACCTGCACTAAATGGAGGCGAGGCATCGCTGGGGTTTCCAAAGCCTAGACCTGTGTACTTCAGGCCAGGGTTAAGAGGTGGTGCTCCACCTAAAACTTTGAGAAGGCCAAGGTATATTAAGCCTGGGTTGTGTGGCGGCGCTGACCGAGAATTAACACAGGTATGTAGCTTTAAATACAGTTTTTCTACTACATTACATTATTATGGACTACATGCAAGTCACTGCGACCTTGCCAACCGCTTCACCGCCAACCACGTTGGTGTCAAGTGAAAATCGCCTGACTCTTTTTTCACAATCACTAATCTATCCATTGTTTGAGGTTTACGCGGTTACGAGTATTATCATAATGAATACTTACACATAATACCGGGTTCTTACCACGTTAAAATTAGGGATGAGACTCCCGATATTTCAACACTACTGCAAGTGCCATGATCACAGGATGACTGATGAAATTGGAGTGGAGTAGGTAGATCCATATTTTTTCTAAAAGCAAACACATCTGTCTGTCCTCCTTCTGTCCTGTTTGTTTCTACATTTGATGTGGGAATGTTCGAACCATCTGAACTCGCACGAACAACCTACGGTAAGAACCCGGCATTATGTATTTTAATTACACTAATCTATAAATTTTAATTCCCACTAACAGGAAGAAATTCTTGAAATCGAAAGGAAATCTTCTCTTCTCGCATCAGCCATCGACGAAACTATCAAGAGCATTGAAGAATACAAAGAAGAAGTAGGAATGGAGAACGGAGTCAAAGCTGAGAACTCTGACAACGGGGTCATTTATAATGGCTACGCTAAAATAGTTGAAACTAAAACTTATGACACTACCACTAAAAGTAACACTTTCGAAGAAATTCAAACGAATTCCGTCGAAATACGAGAAATAACTAACGGCTCTGATTCCAAAATAGAATTTAAAGAAACTAAATCAATTGAATTAACCGAATCTAAACCATCTGAAATTGAATCGAATGGAAATGTTCAATTAAATGGATCAAAAGATGATTCTGAGTCTCAACCAATTATAACTGAAGTAGACGATGTAGAGATGAAAGTCGATACCCACACTTCTGGAATGGTTGTAGGAGAAGAAACGATTGTTATTGAAGAGAAGAAAATAGAAGAACAGATTATCAAAGAGGAGAAGGTACAAATACCAGAGCAGATAATTCCAAACGACAAACCACCTGTAGAAGAGAAGTTAGTTAAAGAAGAGAAGACGAAACCAGTACAAGAAATGGTTATTAGAGAAGAGATGAAGCCAGTTAAAGAAATGGTCGTAGAAGAAGAAAAGAGAGATCCGATGGAAGGTTACAAGCCTGTACATTTTGATCCAGAGGAGCTACTTAATGCACAGCGGGATAGGCGTATGCTCTACGCACAAGTTCCGGTAAGACCAGTTACACTTATTCAAAGCTTGAATACTCATTTTATTTGGAACACTGCTTCCTAAGACACAGGTAAACCTAGGAGGCAGAGTGTACCTTTTGTAATGTCGAAATGTAAGAAATTCTGTAACTTGTATTTTTTGGTCAAATCATCATCATCAGCCCATTAACGTCCCCACTGCTGGGGCACGGGCCTTCCCTATGGATGGATAGGGAGATCGGGCCATAAACCGCGCCTTAACGCGGGCCCAGCGCGGATTGATGGTTATTAATGACTGCTAATGCAGCCGGGACCAACGGCTTAACGTGCCTTCCGAAGCACGGAGGAGCTCGAGATGAAAACTTTTTTTTGTGGTCACCCATCCTATGACCGGCTTTTGCGAAAGTTGCTTAACTTCAACAATCGCAGACCGAGCGCGTTTACCGCTGCGCCACCGAGCTCCTTATTTGGTCAAATAATCATTTATTATTATTGAAATATACAGTAATTTGTGGTGAGTCAGGTTTAAAAAAGGCCACATCAAAACAGTTCATCCAAAAAGCAATATTGCTATTTGACATTTGCGCATGTAAAAATAAGCGCGCATTATCAGCAAATGTCAAACTGCCTTTTTTAGATGAATTGCTTCGATGTGACAAACCACCAACACCACCCGCACTAATTTTTTTTTTTTTTTTGACGTGACTTATTGTAGATTTGCCGCAGATGGCATTAACTACTTGGCCGGACAAATGGGGAGCGCTGAAGGCTCTCACCCGGTACAACATTTAAGACAACAGGCCTGAGGGTGCCCAGTTGGGCGCGAACCTCGGCTCAGGGCGTCGTCTGAGAGGAAAAATATTTGAAAGAATTAATCGACCCTAGTGGGTCGATAGCGATAAGCGCTGAATGAGGGAAATCGTCGACCACGCCGGCGGGGTCGGTATCGGGGTCCTGAAGTGTTTGGTGTCGCGAGCTGATTGGCTGCCTCTATGGCTAGGGTAATCGGGTCGTCGGGATCGTATATTACGTCCTTCGGACGCCGATACTTTTCAGTACCGTCCCTAAGCGGGATGTAATCGGAAGCCGCAACTACCAGGGGATTCGGGTGGACCCGCACTAACATCACCGTTTGTTGATTAAGGGGAAACCTGTGCCCAGCAGTGGGATATATGTATATAGGCTGTTTATGTATGTATGTTAGAGTACGAATATTATACTCTGATCCCAAGGTAACAGTAACCTTTGTGGAGGACGCATAGCGCCAGTTAAACAATGGCTCACTGTCACGGATTACTTTTATTGGATGTTCTCTGTACGGAGTTCGATACAAGAATGGTACAACTCCGTCTGGTTGTCGTCTCGTCGCGGGCGCAGCCCGCGACGGGGGGACACCTTCGGGGCATTGCCCCCCTGGTGTAGCGGCTCTCGCCGCCCGCGAATACGGGCGGGGCACGGGGGCGGGCTACGGCGGGCGAGATTCGCCCCTCCGTAGGCCCTGTCGAGTTCGGTGGTGCCGCCGGCGAGTCGGCCCACTGGGTGAGACCCTGTTGAGGGAGGCCCAGTGAGCGACTTCCAGCCAGGCGGCACGTGTCTTGTCTGGTGTGGTCCAGTCCGAGGTGTGAGCCGGCGAGCTCGGGTCCGAGTGGTCGGACCGGCTCAAGCCGGCGGGTGTCCTATTAGAGAAGTTTTTGTTGTTTCTATGGGGAGAAAAAGACATATAGATAGATATATAGATAGATATACGGATATCTGTACGGAGTTCGATACAAGAATGGTACAACTCGTGCGGCTCGCCGTCTTATAAGGGCTGTCCCCACTACCGTACCTTGCACGTGTGTCGTAAACAAGTGCAGGTGTTGTTTGTTTGCTAGCCGCACGTGTTGTTTACAGTTAACATAATATTTGGATTTTCAATATTTCGCTGTCGCGCTATCATGTATGTGTTTCGATGTGGCCTTTTTAAACCCTGGCCGGTTGTTACAATACAATACAATACAAATACACTTTATTGCACCAAAATAAAAAGAAATAATTACAAAAAGTCTCTTAATTAAGTACATGGCAAATGGCCAAAAAAAAAATAAAAAAATAATAATAATAATAATTAAATTACAAAAAAAAAATCAAAAATTCATAAATTTTGTACCGGGTGAGAGTCCTTTGCACTCCATTTGTCCGGCCATGTAGTTAATGCTATTTACGGCAAATCTACATTTAATCATGCCATTGTTGTATTCACCTACAGTAAGTGTTAGGACGTATATTGACCAAATTGGAGATGTCCTTAGAAAAGGTTTAGTATGATCTACTCTGAACCGACGTGCGTGTATGAAGCGATTGATGAATGTGGAGGAAGCAAGAGAAGTGTGTCATGATAGAAGTGAATGGAATTCCATATATATTCATATTCATTTATTCCTTATAACAACTTTACATTGTGTTGGAAATTAGAAATTGAGGGGACGAGTGCGTAGTCTCTTGACAGCTCACTGACAGCAGTGACAGCTATCTGTCAGTTAAGGGGTGCGTTCATAAACTGAACGCCGCCACAAAATAAAAATAAAAACATGCTCAAACTACATACAATCTAAAACAACAGTGGGACTATTACTTACTTACCCTAGATACCTAACAAACTATTACAACAAACACATACAATATTCATTATCATTATAAAATATAGCAGACTTTAAGATCAAAATAAAAACATAAAAAAATAATAAGGTAAACGCTCCTATTAACGCCACCCAAAAATCGACATCGTTTACCGCCACCTTTTTTAAATTGCGGATATTTTGAATTGTGTCTGAGATAGAAAATTGATTCAAATGTCAAAAGATACATGTATTAATTGACCATGAAACGAACATACTCCTGAGCGTGGGCAACAACAGTCTAATTTGTGATTGGTCTGTAAGTGTGCAGTGTCCGCGCAAGCAACGCGCTCCATACAAGCCACTACTGAAATGCATAAGCATACAACATTTTTTTCTTAAGGTTTTGTGTCCGATGAAACATATTTTTCTTCACTTTAGTAATTATAACTACTTGTTAATACGTTTAAGAACTGAGAAAGCATGCTATATTTGACATTTGTGTTAGTTTTAACTGATTAATTTGAGTTTTAAAATGTGGCGGTGATAGAAGCATACATTTGCAGTTTGGTTACTATTACCGCCACCTATGGCGGCGTTCGATATTTGTATGATATTTGTATTTTTTAGTTATTTAAGGTAACATGCCCAATCATTCATAATGTTATCATCTTATTTTATAGTATGGTTCATGAACAATATTAAAATCTATTAACGCCACACATTTGGTGGAATTCAAGTATCCTGTGCTGCATATAAGTTAACGTATTTTTTTAAGAAATGTATGAACAAGTAGTTGAAGTAATTATGAATTTCTAATTTAAATACTTGTATATATTTCTTAAAATATGCTTTGAAAATGGTTATTACATACGTAGCTCTCATTTTGAATATTTATTTGTTTTCTTAAGGCTAATTTTTATGTGGCGGAAATTGAAACACAGAAATTACATACATGTTTCTATTACCGCCACCATAGATTCCCTCTTATGATTTATAGACAGGGTGATGCATTATTCTTCGGACTGACAGAGACGGACGGACAGACCGAAACGGACGGACAGATAGAGACAGACGGACGGACAGACCGAAACGGACGGACAGATAGAGACAGACGGACGGACAGGGACAGACGGACGGACAGAGACAGAAGAACATACAGAGACAGAAGGACAGGCAGAGACAGACGGACGGACAGAGACAGACGGACAGACAGAGACAGAAGGACAGACAGAGACAGACGGATGGACAGAGACAGATGGACGGACAGAGACAGACGGATGGACAGACGGACGGACAGAGACAGACGGATAGACAGAGACAGACGGACCGGCAGAGACAGACGGATAGACAGAGACAGACGGATGGACAGACGGACGGACAGAGACAGACGGATGGACAGAGACAGACGTCAATTATGTACATAAATTTATGAAACCAAAACATTTTTCTGTGGTTTATGTCATAATTCATTTAATAAAAAAATAACAATAATAATAAAGTTTATTGAAAACTCCTCATACAGAATCATTTCGTCAACTCCCGAAATCCTGAGGGAGATTGAGAGTTTCTATAGACAGCTATATTCCACGAAAACATCAGGCGAAAGCATGGCTCGAGACCCTCGAGCCAAGCTTACCCGACACTACACTGAAGATATCCCGGACGTCAGCCTGTACGAGATTAGGATGGCCCTCAAACAGCTCAAAAACAGCAAAGCGGCAGGAGATGACGGAATCACAGCAGAACTTCTGAGAGCGGGCGGAACGCCAATGCTCAAAGCCCTCCAGAGGCTCTTCAATTCCGTCATATTTCAGGGCAAAACGCCGAGGGCATAGAGCGGAAGCAAGGTGATCCTGTTCTTCAAGAAAGGTGATAAAGCCCTACTGAAGAACCTATCTCGCTTCTGAGCCATGTCTACAAGTTGTTTTCGAGGGTCATTAGGAATCGTCTCGCTTGCAGGTTTGACGACTTCCAGCCTCCCGAACAAGCCGGTTTCCGAAAAGGCTTTAGCACCATAGACCACATCCATACGCTGCGGCAGGTTATACAGAAGACCGAAGAGTATAATCTGCCACTTTGCTTGGCGTTTGTGGACTATGAGAAAGGGAGACCTGAGCGGTGTTGCAGTCTCTTCAGAGGTGCCAAGTGGACCATAGGTACATCGAAAAGCAAAGGGACCTCTACCAAAATGCCACTATGTCAGTTCGAGTACAGAACCAGAGCTCTAATCCGATCCAACTGCAGCGAGGAGTGAGACAGGGAGATGTCATCTCTCCGAAACTGTTCACTGCTGCATTGGAGGATATTTTTAAGCTTCTGGACTGGAAAGGATTTGGCATCAACATCAACGGTGAGTACCTGACGCACCTTCGATTTGCCGATGATATAGTCCTAATGGCTGAGACTCTGGAAGACCTGAACACCATGCTCGAGCATCTCAGTAACGCATCCCAACGAGTGGGTCTTAGCATGAACATGGCAAAGACAAAAATTATGTCCAACGACCATGTCGCACCCACTCCAGTTCAGGTTGAGAACTGTTAGGACACCGACCATGAATCCCTTCCAAAAACTCCTTTGGTTCGCGCCAAAAACTCCCGCCACCCCAAGCCAGGAAAAAAGAAAAATAAAGTGGACTCGACTACCGCCGTCGCGCGTTTCTATACAAGAAATTTCTAAAATAACATAAAAGTGTATTAATTCAAGTTGTGCTGTTTAAAATTAATCTGAAAGTGCACTAGCAGTCTCCAGAGCACCCCGGGGTCAGAAGAAACCAAATTCAACAATCCTGTAAGTACCTTTCCTTTGGTCGGTGTTTTTGTATGGGCAAGTCTACTTTTCAGATTCAAAAATATCACTAATCTCAGTTATCCAACATTTATGGTCCTTCGATACGGATTCAGTATATCAAAATAGGTATTAACAGACTATTTCATATATAATTTATGTTATTTTATTCAAAATATTAAATTTACAACATCACATTTCATTGTGCAAGTATTTGTTCAATAGTTCTATTTGTCACAGTGTAATATCATATTTAATATATTTTTTATACGTAGTCAAATACTTAGAATCTATTTCTACAGTGTAAATTACTTTTTGTTCGGTTTTACATAAACAGGCAGTTGTAGGGACGCGTTGTTCTCGAAGTTTCTAGTACATTTTTCTTCAGTTCAAAATGGCGAAAGAAACACCTACAACTCCATTTTTGACCGATCTTGATATCAAAATAAATACGTTAATAAATAGAAAAGAACGTTATTTTAGGCGTGTTCAACAGATGTACGATTTATCTAAAATTGTCGAAAGTGATTCCACGTTAGTTAACAAATTGTTGGTGCGGGTCAGTGAACTCGAATCTTCTCGCGAATCATTCGAACGAATTGTTGATGATATTTCTGCGCTGGAACTAAAGCGTAACCCGGCGTATATAATTAACGACCAGGAAATAAAGGCTTTCGATGACTTGTATTACGAAGTTAAACGTATTTTTCATCAATACGAAACTGTTTCGAATACGTCAAAAAGTGGCGGTGAATTCAAATATGAGCGAAGCGGCGGCTCTCAGCCTCGCTTACCTAAAATTGAACTTGTTCATTTTGACGGAAGGTTAGAGAATTGGATTACATTTCGCGATACATTTATGAGTTTGATTCATACAAATAATTCGATAGGTAATGTCGAGAAGTTCCATTATTTACTTTCCGTAGTAACCGGGCCAGCACTTCAAATAGTGAAAAGTTTGCCTGTATCGAGTGACAATTATAATATTGTCTGGTCATCTCTGTCGGACAGGTATGAAAATAAGCGTGCTATAGCTACCCGCTATTTGGATAAATTGTTCGCGTTCAAACCTTTGCCGAACGAATCTGTTAGCGGATTGAATTCCTTTTTAGAGACATTTCAAGAATGCGTTCAAGCGTTAGAATTATTAAAAATCGATGATTTAGCGGGATTTATTCTTTGTTATATCGGTTTACGTAACCTGGACCCGGTTTCTAGACGAGAATTTGAACAAAAAATCGGTATAAAGGAAATACCTATTTTTAAAACATTAAGCGAATTTGTATCGAATCAGGCGCGTATGTTGGAAATGTCTAATCCTCCTGTTTCAAAGCCCGTTTCAAATAAACCCATTCTAAATGCGGTTCAAAACAAAACTAATAATAATAGTAAACCTATTACAAAAAATGTCAATTCAAAAACCTGTTTGGCGAGCAATGCGGGCCCTGATAATTCTAAGAAGGCATGTTTGTATTGCAATAAGCCATTTCATTCGATTTATAAATGTTACGAATACATTGCGCTGTCTCCTAAGCAGCGAATTGAAAAAATAAAAGATTTGCGTTTATGCGAAAATTGTTTGCGTCAAGGTCACACATCTAATGAGTGCCCATCGAAGATAACATGTACGGTGTGCAAAAACAAACATCATCACACGTTGCATTTAGATTCCAATGTAACTTTGATAAGCACGGGCTCTGATGACAGTTGTGATAACGACTTTAATAACGATCAACAGAATCGGGTCTCCTTGGCATCGTCATGCTCGTCTGGGTCGACAGTTATGCTGGGTACTGCGGTTGTACACGTTACGGATGTTTCAGGCAAATATCAACCCGTGCGCGTAGTGATCGACAGTGGTTCTCAAACCAGTTTTATCACAAATGATTGTGCACAGCGATTAGGGCTTCCACGTCAAAAGTGTAACACTCAATTGTCGGGCCTAGGCGGAACAGTAGTTCGCGATCACGGTATGGTGTCCTGCACTTTAAAGCCGACCATGTCTAATGACCCTGTTTTTAATATAAAAGCTGTGATCATTCCGAAAATATCTGGCGATATGCCATCTGTCACTTTGTCACAGGATTTAGTCAACGAATATAAACATTTGGTGTTGGCTGACCCTACTTTCTATCGCTCGAGTCGCATTGACATGTTGCTTGCCAGTGACGTGTTTCCATTCATTTATGATGGTGGCAAGTATCATCCGTCACGTCAAGGGATACCGCTCGCGTTAAGTAGCATTTTCGGGTATGTCATTACAGGCCAGCTGTCAGTGAATACCGGTGCTGACGGTGTGTCGACTTGTATGTTCACTAGTAGCACAGTTAAGGTGGACGATTTAATTAAATCTTTCTGGGAAACCGAAAGTTTATCCTGTGACGTACCTAAAAATCCAGATGACGTCATCGCTGAACAGATGTTTGTCAGTGACCATAAGCGTGATAATACCGGTCGATACATTGTGAGCTACCCATTCAAACCTGACGCGAAACTGGGCGATTCTAAACAAATTGCATTAAAACGATATCAAAATTTGGAACGCAAATTATCTCGTTTACCCGATCTAAGGGGCGAATATAAAACGTTCATGGACGACTACGCGTCGCTCGGTCATATGGTCTGTGTCGGTGACGTATCGGAAGTGGAATCGGCGTATGTCATTCCCCACCACTGCGTTCATAAGCCTGATAGTAGTACGACAAAACTTCGCGTAGTTTTCGATGCTTCGTGTCAAACTACAAATAATCAATCTTTAAATTCCGTTTTATATACGGGGCCCAAACTGCAAGCTGATCTTGTGGAATTATTAATACGTTTCCGTTTACGTAACGTTTGTTTATGCGGTGACATATCAAAAATGTATCGTAATATATTAATTGACAAATCACAACGTCAATTTCAACACATATTGTGGCGAGATTCGCCCAACGAGCCTATAAAGATGTACGAGTTGTGCACAGTCACTTACGGGGTAGTCAGCAGCCCGTTTTTAGCCATTCGCACGTTACAGCAGTTAGCCGCGGATGAAGGCGATCGTTTCCCTGATGCCGCCCGTGCTCTGCGTGAAGGTTTTTACGTTGATGACTTGCTTTGGTCAGTGGATAGTGTAGACGACGCGCTGACACTTCAACATCAGTTGGTAGAATTGCTAAAGCTTGGCGGTTTCGAATTGCGCAAGTGGTCGAGTAATAGTGCTCAAGTTTTAAATAAATTGCCTAGTGATCAACTCGAACCACCTGTTCAGTTCGATGACGGCAAAACTATGGCTATCAAGATTCTCGGCCTGCACTGGCTACCTGAAGAAGACGCTTTCTCCTTCCGTACCACACAGATGGAAAGTAACGTGACGAAGCGCTCCGTGTTGTCGGAAATAGCTAAGTTATTTGACCCTTTGGGGTTCGTTGCGCCTTGTACTTTTCTCGCTAAAACTTTTATGCAAAAGTTATGGTGCGCCAATTTAGGTTGGGATGACGCGCTGCCTAATGCGCTTCTCAATGAATGGCGTTTGTTTTCATTTCAAATACCTTTATTATCGAAACTAAAACATGACCGACATGTTTTTGTGAAAAATCACATTACAGCTCAAATTGTGGGTTTTTGTGACGCGTCGACGAATGGTTTCGCTGCCGTCGTGTATATTCGCAGTCAGGACGGGCATGGCAATGTCAAGGTTAGCCTACTGTTATCAAAATCTAAGGTTGCGCCCTTAAAAACAGTATCGATTCCGCGTCTTGAATTAATGGCCGCTCATTTGTTATCGAAAACCCTACAATATGTCGTATCGATATTAGCCAAGGAAGTACTGATCAGCGAAGTACTGGCTTTCACCGACAGCTCAGTGGCGTTGACGTGGATCAATACACCTGCATTCAAATTAAAAACTTTTGTTGCGAATCGTGTGGCTAAGATTACTGAATGTTCAGCCGGTGTTCAATGGTATCACGTCAACGGCACTGACAATCCTGCCGATGTATGTTCGCGCGGCGCCACGCCGGCCCAGTTGCTGCACATCGCTGATCAGTGGTTCCGCGGCCCACAGTGGTTGTACGATCCACAACATATGTGGCCAGTGAGGTCTCTAACTGAGTTCAAAGGAGAACCCCTGGAACTAAAACCTGTAAAGGAAAGTACGTCATTACTCACTGAAGGTGTCTCTCTAAAAAATAACTTTGATAATATAATAAATAAATATTCGAATTTTAACAAACTGCAGCGCATAGTCGCCTGGTGTTTCAGATTCTTACACAATTCCAGGGTTTCTCGGCCTGATAGAATCAGGGGCGCATTGCTCACCGCAGAGTTAAATAAAGCTCACGATAAACTTATTCAAATAGTTCAATCCGAACATTTTGGTGATGACATTGAGTCATTAAAACGAGGTAATCGATGCTCTCAAAGCCTACGTAAACTCGACCCGTTCATTGATAGCCGTGGTCTTCTCATGGTGGGGGGTAGGCTTTCACACGCAAACTTACCATTTACTCAACGTCACCCTTTAATTTTACCGAAAAAATGTCATTTTACGAACATTTTAATTGATTATTATCATAAAGTTTATTTACATGTCGGACCTAGGACTTTACAAAACATATTAGTTCAAAAATATTGGATTATAGCCGCTCGCTGTGTTATACGGTCTCGCCTTTCCAAATGCGTTACATGTTTCAGAAATAGGCCCACTGTAAATCAACCTAAAATGGGCTCTTTGCCTAAGTGCCGCTTACAGGACGTTTACCCGTTTCACACGGTCGGTGTCGATATTGGAGGTCCATTTTATACAAAAGAAACAAATAGACGCAATGCCAGAATCTCAAAGTCTTACTTATGTCTATTTGTTTGTTATTCGACTCGTGCGGTTCACCTTGAGGTCCTTTCGGCGTTGACTACTGAATGCTTCCTAGCTTCATTCGATCGGTTTACGGCTAGGCGTGGTCTTCCACACACCATGTATTCGGATAACGGTAAAAACTTTGTCGCGGCCGGTAAACACTTAAACGAAGTCGTTCAATTTTATAATGCAAGTCAACGGCAGCTTATTGACGGTTTTACAGTCAGAAAAGTGACATGGAAATATAACCCCCCGACAGGTAGTCATTTTGGGGGCATTTTTGAAGCCGGAATAAAATCGGCAAAGTACCACTTGAAGCGCGTAGTAGGTACTCGTGCCTTATCTTTCGAAGAGTTGGGTACTCTTTTTGCTAACATAGAAGCGATTTTAAATTCGCGCCCTTTGTGTAGTTTGTCTAATGACCCGAGTGAATTCGACGTCCTTACGCCAGGACACTTTTTAGTCGGTCGTCAATTGGTATCGGCTCCCAATTACGATCTTTCAGATATACCGTTGAATCGTTTAACACGATGGCAATGCATTACGCAGGCCGCTCTGCACTTCTGGCGCCGGTGGAAGTCGGAATACTTGCACACATTGCAACAAAGGCAGAAGTGGTTTGTTGATACACCTAACTTAAACGTAAACGATTTGGTCTTAATTCATAACGATAACGTACCGTGTCAACAATGGAGTTTGGGTCGTGTAGAACAGATTCACCCTGGACGTGATGGTAGAGTTCGCGTTGTTACATTACGTACACAAAATTCACGGTTACAACGGCCTGTTTCCAAATTGAGTCCTCTCCCAAAAGAGCAGGACCAATAACTTTGTTATTTATTTCTATCATAATAATATCATTCATACACTTAATTATTTATTATACAGTCCATTAGCTTATCTTATTATAAAAAAATATAACTTAGTTTTCTTTGTCAACAATAAAGTACATTATAAGTAGTATATTTAATAATTCTACTCTTGTGATGTTATTACCTATTTTGAAATCACTGTTGATTTCGGTGGGGGGTAAATGTTAGGACACCGACCATGAATCCCTTCCAAAAACTCCTTTGGTTCGCGCCAAAAACTCCCGCCACCCCAAGCCAGGAAAAAAGAAAAATAAAGTGGACTCGACTACCGCCGTCGCGCGTTTCTATACAAGAAATTTCTAAAATAACATAAAAGTGTATTAATTCAAGTTGTGCTGTTTAAAATTAATCTGAAAGTGCACTAGCAGTCTCCAGAGCACCCCGGGGTCAGAAGAAACCAAATTCAACAATCCTGTAAGTACCTTTCCTTTGGTCGGTGTTTTTGTATGGGCAAGTCTACTTTTCAGATTCAAAAATATCACTAATCTCAGTTATCCAACAAGAACGTTACACTCGAAGTTGTAGACCAGTACATTTACCTAGGACAAATAATCCAGTTAGGTAAGTCCAACTTCGAGAAAGAGATCTCTCGTCGGATCCAACTCGGATGGGCAGCGTTTGGGAAGCTGCGGAATATCTTCTCGTCCAAAATACCAGTGTCTCAAGACGAAAGTCTTTGACCAGCGCGTGTTGCCAGTGATGACCTACGGCAGTGAGACGTGGCCGCTTACTATGGGTCTCGTGAGGAGGCTCGGTGTCGCTCAGCGGGCAATGGAGAGAGCTATCCTCGGTATTTCCCTGCTTGATCGAATCAGAAATGAGGAGATCCGCAGGAGAACTAAAGTCACCGACATAGCTCGGAGAATTGCAAAACTGAAGTGGCAGTGGGCAGGACACATAGCGAGGAGAACCTGGGGTGGAAAGGTTCTGGAGTGGCGACCACGTGTCGGACGACGCTCAGTGGGTAGGCCTGCTACAAGGTGGACCGATGATCTGGTGAAGGTGGCAGGAAGCCGCTGGATGCGGGCAGCGCAGGACCGATCGTTGTGGAGATCCTTGGGGGAGGCCTATGCCCAGCAGTGAGCGTCATACGGCTGTTGATGATGATGATTATTGAAAACAGTTCGTTTACAGTTTTTGTTGGAACGCTGTCTTTCAAACTAGGTGAACCTGTATTTTGAGAGACAGTGCCTTCCCAATTTATGTATCTATTAACTACATTAACAGTGGTAAAAATACGGTATTAAAACAACCTTTTTTTAAATAAAGTATTTTATTGTATCTGAATAGTTGGTTATATATCTCGTTGGCGGTATTCGATGCAGCAAAGGCGGTAATAGAAAAAAACCGCAATTCATGTGGCGGTAATAGAGGCAAGTGAGTTTTCGGACATAAAATTATTTTTTATCCAAAATATTCACTCAAAATTAAAAATTCTTGATGTATTTAGCAGAAGACAGTCATAACAATACAAATAAAATAAATAAGCTGCACTAGCAAATACAGAAGTACTTAATTTCTGAGAGGTAATCAGAGCATAGCTTAACCTGGCGGTAATAGGAGCGTTTACCTTAGTCTCTGCTTATCCCGGTGGGAAATGGGCGTGAGTTTTTATGTATGTTGTACTAACCTACTCTATTCCTTTCAGCAAATGACAGCCAGTCAAGAAAGGGACCTTTATAAAACACCATCTGGAGAGATCATTGGAACTCGTAAGGGCATCGTCGATGGCTTGGAAGAAGCTATAGTAGACCCTGATGTTGCTAGTAAGTTACATTTTAAAACAATCGGCGAGTCTAAAAAGACCGCATTTTCATCAAGAAATTCATCAAAAGCAAAAGCAAAATTTCAATTTGACACTTGCACATATATGGTGTTAGTGACATCGTAACAAAAACTTTGAGGGATGATTCTGAGTTGATATCAACTATAATTTTCCGTCACAAAATTCATGTTTATTATGTGTTTTTTTTTTTTTTAATTATTCTCAGTTCTATTGAACTGTTTTATTTTTTTATTTTGAGCGGAATCAGTATTCGTTACGATGTCGCTAACACCATGCATTTTAAAAGTAACTAACTAAGCAGTGTCAAGAAATATCAAATAGCAATAGTAATATTGCTTTTTAAAAAGTCATTCCTTGTCATTCATTAAATTTCCAGGCTGCGTACCCCAAAAATAATATAGATATACGCTGTAAAGATTTAACGTGATAATTACCTATTTTCTCATTACTCGGGTAAGTACATAATTATTCAAAAATACAATGTAATAGCAGACGTCTCATCCACCTAAAACTACTGCAGCTTCTCACAAACTCTATAGCCGGGGAAAAGAAGCTGCAAGAAAAACCTCGGCACAGGACCCTGGACGTTCTTTAATAATATCTCCCATATACAGACTGTTAGTGACATAGTAACGAAAACTTTGAGGGATGATTCATCAAGTGGAATTTTTCGTCGCAAAAGTATGGAACGGAAAATAATTAAAAAAACACCGAAATTTTCATGAATTTTCCGACAGGAAATTCCACTTGATATAAACTCAGAATCATGGTCTGAATCATCCCCCTCAGTCTCAGTATTCGTTACAATGTCACTAACACCCACTCTGTATAGCCGGGGAAAAGAAGCTGCAAGAAGAACCTCGGCACAGGGCGCTAGACGTTCTTTAAATAACATCAGTCTTCGGTTTAGCTCAAGTGTATTCTTCATTTTCCAGAGGAAATGGGTAAGCCAGGGATTACGGAAGAGAAGATAGCTGAACTTATCTCCGGGGAAGCTGAGATGTTGAGGGAGGCGCATGTGATGGGGTGAGTATTCAGCTCGCGACACCAAACCTCGGACCCCCAATTAGGACCTTCAGGACCCCGATACCGACCCCGCCGGCGTGGTCGACGACTTCCCTCAATCAGCGCTTATCGCTATCGACCCACTAGCGTCGATTAATTCTTTCAAATATTTTTCCTCTCAGACGACGCCCTGAGCCGAGGTTCGCGCCCAACTGGGCACCCTCAGGCCTGTCGTCTTAAACGTTGTACCGGGTGAGAGCCTTCAGCGCTCCCCATTTGTCCGGCCTAGTAGTTAATGCCATCTGCGGCAAATCTACATAAGGCACGTAAAAAAAAATCTGCCGTGAAGGTTCCCGAAGTGGGAACATTCGCGGAAACTGCACATCGATGCTCATGGGGCCGCGACCCCCTCCTTACCAGGTCCTGGTACAGTGATGAGCAATATCATATACCCACTTTAGAACCCTGTAGCACTATCATATTTGACATTTAATGAGGCTTACGGTTTAAATTGTCAAAAAAGTTAAAGTGACATGGTTGCAAAGTGACAAGACAAGAGCGTGGCTCTTAAATTGATGATGATGATGGTTGCAAAGTGTATACATATTAGTACTCGTACATCACTTTCGTGTATTATATCTAATAAGTCCTAATAGATGCTGATAAATCCCGATAGATGGCGTTGTTCACTTTTAAAGTGATAATTACCTATTTTCTCATTGCTGGGGTACATAATTATTCAAAAAATGTAATGTAATGACAGAAGCATGTATAAAACTAAATATTGCTTGATATTTGGATCACATTATTTATAGGAGATAGAACTGCTCTTAAGACATGGCTTGCACAAAAATGTTTTTATGACGTCAAAGAATTTTTGAATGAAAACTAAATAGTTATTTCATAGACCTACTTATTCATTGTATATATTCTTTAATAATTTTTTGATTTTTTTATTGTTATTATTATTCTTATTATTGTTTTCTTTCTCTTATGTTATAATGAAATATGGTGTGAAATGAAATATCATTGCCTGTGTAAAATGTGTATATGCCTGCAAAGGCAAAATTTAGTGAGACGTAATTTGCAACTATAACTGCAAATATTGGTGCTAATTCCTGTAAATACCATCTAATTTTATTTTAAGTTATATCTGTCCTTTTCTTATCCGCCGAAAAGGAAAGGGACGGGTAATCGACAAGCATAAAATTTATGGAACACACGTCAATTTTAAGCACAAATCTAAACCAACCGTCTAAAAATTTTACGTCAGTCAATAACCCGACACATTAATTTACTCATTCTTCCTAAAATTAAGAGCTGTGAATCATCCGTCCCTTTCCTTTTCGACGGATACGAAAATGACGGATATAACCTAAAATAAAATTAGGCGGTGTCTGCAGGAATCGGGGCCATTGTCTATAACTGTACCTAAATTTATGGACAATAAAAATCTTTATCTTTAAGAATGATGTTGATACCTATATTGCTTCTCTTTATTTTGATCAGAATAATAATGTGTGGAATTTATAATTGTATCTTGGTGTAATAAAAAGGGGTCATCATTCTTCTTCTTTGCGAGTCGATGGCGATCGATACTAAATTTTTGCTGACCAATAATTGGCCACGCTTACGGCATTGTCAGTGGCTTCCTAAAGGTATTTAATAGTGCAGGTGTTAGGGCACTTAGGACAGCACAAAAGGTGAGCCATAGTTTGTGGTGATACTCCACACTCGCAATCATTGTAACCATTTATAACCAAAAACAAAGATAAAAGATGCATATTATGTCTGTTATCCATGAAATTCGAAGTTTAAACGAAGAAAAAACATAACAACGCCATCTATCGTGTTTTTGGGGAACGCCGATTGGAAAGTCCCTCGTTAAGATAGATAATTGAGTAAGTAACTGAAATGCTGATTCATGCAGACACCTCTTAATTTTATTTTAAGTTATAACTGTCATTTTCTTATCCGAAATGGCGTAACATTTATCGAACACACGTCAATTTTAAGCAGGAAAAAAACTCTGAATTTTACATTGGCCAATAAGCCGACAGAATTAAGTTGACAGCACACGTCAAACGGATTGCATATCAGCGAGATGCCTATTTGATTCGCCCGGGTTATCCATTCATTTACTCATTCTTTCTAAAATTAAGAGCTCTCAATGATCCGTCCCTTTCCTTTTTAGGCGGATAAGAAAAAGACAGGTATAACTTAAAATAAAATTAGGAAGTGTCTGCTGGAAGCAGCGTCATTATACAGTCATGAGCAATATAATGTACCCACTTTAGGACTCTGTCGCACTAACATATTTGACATTTAGTGAGACTTACAGTTCAATTTGTCAAAAAAGTTAATGTGACATGGTACCAAAGTGTATACATATTAATGCTCGTGACCGTACAGTCATGAGCAACATAATGTATCCACTTTAGGACTCTGTCGCACTAACATATTTGACATTTAGTGAGACTTACAGTTCAATTTGTCAAAAAAGTTAATGTGACATGGTACCAAAGTGTATACATATTAATGCTCGTAACCGTACCACTGCATGTCGTTAAAAGTTGCATTTTTACCATTTCATGATCACAACCAACATTCACTCTGCATTATACAGGTGTTAGTGACACCGTAACGAATACTGAGGGAGATGAGTCACCTCACGATTTTGAGTTAATATACACATACATACATAAACTCACGCCCGTAATCCCTAATGGGGTGGGCAGAGCCACAAGTAATCAAAGACAACTTGCAGCCACTGTTGATACGAAGTCCAAAGATGGATATGATGAACCTTATGGTGATAAGGGATCAGCCTATCGCCCATAACATTAGTCCATCATGTTAGAGGACACAATCCCTCTGTCGGTTTTTACGACATGCCCGGGAAGAGAAGCAGCTGAACGTGTTCTATGTTTTTTATATGCTCCCAGAACAGCATAGAAGCAGCATAGAGTTAATATCAAGTGGAAAAAATATGGGTGTCCGTCGCTACAATATGGGTGTAAAAATTATTTAAAAAAGCACTGACATTTTCATGAGTTTTGCGACGGTAAATTCCACAATACAAATACACTTTATTGCACCAAAATAAAAAGAAATAATACCACTTGATATTAACTCGGAATCATTCTGAATCATCCCCCTCAGTATTCGGTACGGTGTTAATAACACCTTATACATTTATCACATCAACTATCATAAGCATTATAATATCAAAATCACATTCAACATTCTACTTGTGTTATATCATGAACATGTCTCATGACATTTAATATTTCCTCATTCTTCTTCTATCGCGTGGGTTTTGAGGTGGATTACCAACCTCATCAACCCTGGTGTCAGGGTTACTATTGAGCCGCCAAAGGTCCCGGACATGGCTCATGTAACGACTACTTACTTACATCAGTAACCGGGACCAACGGCTTAACGTGCCTTCCGAAGCACGGATCATCTTATTTTTTGGACAATCTGGTGATCAGCCAGTAATGTCCTAACCAAACTAGGAAACACAAAGTAATTTTCGTGATATGTCCTCACCGGGAATCGAACCCAGGATCTCCGGATCGTGAGCCTAAAGCTCAACCACTGGACCACGGTGTCGTCTGTCTTTGCCTCTGAATAGTACTGACAGTTATTACTGCCTACTTTACACTAACACAAATTCTTTTCCCACGCAATCTTACATGAAATGGTGAAAAACGCAGCCTGAAACGAGTGCTAGCGTCACACATCCAACGCGATGATGATTCTAGCGTGGACTTCAAGAAAATAAAACCCACAATTGAAACCCTGAAAGACTCCGAAGTCCTAAAAGCCCTCAATGAAGAAATGCTCAAAGCTTACGAAGAAAAGAAGAAAGAGGAAAAGAAATGGACGACGTTCCTTCAAAAACCGAAGAGGCCGGTGCCGAAAGCGAAGTATGGCTACGCGGGGAATTTAGACATTGAAGAAGAAAAATTGGTAAGCTTTTTTATTTTCTTTTATCGTGTCGGTTGTGAGGTGAATTACCAACCCCATCAACCCTTGTGGCTACTATTGAGCCGCCAAAGGCCCCTGACATGGCTCATGTAACGACTACTAACTTTCATCAGTAAGTAATAACCGGGACCAACGGCTTAACGTGCCTTCCGAAGCCTTCCACAATGATATCAACTCAGAATTATGGTCTGAATCATTCCCCTCAGTAGTCGTTACGATGTCACTAACACCGTGTATACCTATAGGTAGGTTTTAAATGTTGGTTTAATTACTTAGTCCTTGTTAGGTTCTTGTATTGAATAGTCGTTGATGTGATAAACAAATTAAAATAAATTCAATTAATTATTTGACTAAAAAATAAATCAAAGTTAATAGAGTGAGAAGTAATTTAGAATTGTCACTTGCTTGTTGTTTCCGGGTGAGAGCCCTTCGGCTCCCCACTTGTTCAGCCAAGTAGTGAGTGCCTTGAAAATGCACTTCCTCATGCCTATTTTTATCGTAATGTCCCTATTGACAGCTGATGTGACTGCATTTATAGTGCTTATGGTTATGTTCAACGGGAGTTTGGCATTCGTTCAATATTGACACCCAGGCAGACAAGGTAATAGGTAATTGAAGAATTTATGAGATAGAACTGTTTAAGATTACCCGTCGCACTATCGATATTGCATACCTATTTTTATAAGTAATACATGATGTTCTTATTTACACTTTTTACCAAGTTGAAAAACCATGTTTTAAGCAAATAAAATGATTATGATTACGTTGATAACGATTGATACCTTTACCTCACTAATTACTTTTTAGAGAAAAATAGGGCAGTGGTTTCCCTCTTGCCAAGGAAAAGGAAAGGGACGGGTGATTGTCAACAAGTTAATTTTAAAACGAATGAATAACCCGGGCGAATAAAATAGGCATCTCGCTGGTTCAATCCATTTGACGTGCTGTCTACTTAACCCTGTCGGGTTATTGGCCGATGTAAAATTTTTAGACAGTTGTTTTAAATTACTGCTTAAAATTGACGTGCGTTGCATAAATTTTATGCGTGTCAATTACCTGTCCCTTCCTTTTTCAACGGATAAGAAAATGACAGGTATAACTTAAAATAAAATTAGATGGCGTCTGCAGGAATTAACACCATTATAACGAGTCGCTAGACAAATGACTCAACAAAAATAGCAAACTATACTCTTGCCCCCTATTTGGACGAATGATTGTCATTTCCGTATGTACCTTGAGGGTATAATTTGGCAATTTTATTATTGAAATTGGCAATGCTTCAATAAAGATAAAATTGGCAGAATTGGCAGGTGTCGTTCGATATGAGAATATATTTCAGTATTCAATATAGTTTTATTGTGTACGCTTGTGTTTTACGGACTTTTTTATTGGGTAAAAAAAATATTTTATTATTTTTATTTTTTAATATTGATTTAGTTAATTAGTTTTCTAAATAAAAAACAAAGTTTACAGTTTAAACACTTTTCAAGAAGAATAAAAGCCAATCGAACTGTTTGAAAATTGGGTTCTTTTTGATTACAAATTAGATATTAGGTACTTTATTGCACACACACGAGAAATAATTACTTCCCACTGTGACAATCCTCTTTTTTTCTCTACCAATAATTTCTTCAGCCAAATGTCTTTTAAATAAAAGATATTAATGTTTTTATTTATTATTGTTATTTATTTATATTGGTATTTTATTATTTATTATTTTTGTGCAGTTACCAAATAGTTTTTTCTTAAATAATTCGTTAAAAAACCTTTTTTATCTTTGTGGCTGTCTGGAATTCAAACTCTGAGTCAGAATTCAGAATTATATAACGGAGGAATTTTAAACCGCGTGTTTGAAGCTACGCTAAACCCTTTCGAAAGAAAACTTTGTTATAAAATCACAATAACTTATCTTTTTTTTTTTCAGGAACCGTATAAAGTGAAAATTGTTAAACAACCGAAACCAAAAGTAGCTCCTGATTACAAACCAAAGGTATAATTAGTTTAAACTTAAAAAAGTTTTAATATTATGTTTTAAGTACTTAAAACTATTGTTGTATTTGACTATTAACTGTAGTTTGCACTTACCTTCAGGCCCAACAGGGCACCCTCAGGGCTGTCGTTTTAAATTTTGAACCGGGTGAGAGCCCTCAGCGCTCCCCATTTGTCCGGCCAAGTGACACCTGGGGCAAATATTAAGCAAGGCATGTCGTCCTAAAATTTCCAGGGGGATTTTTTTTGCTAAAATTAAACTAAAAAGTATTTTAAATGTTTGCATATAAATTATTTTGATTATGTAGCTTGTGAATAACAATAAATTTATTTTTATTTTAAACTCTTTTTTTATAAGCAACCTTTGCACTGTTAATAATCTGATCGTTTGGTGTGCTACTAATTACTTATGGTCAATTTAATAGATCTTTGACATTTCCTTATTAAGTTTCATTTTACATGCTGGCTCTCATTCCTATTCAAATTCAAAAATATCTTCATTCAGTAGGTAACATAGTTACACTTTGAATCGTCAATTTTTACATAACGAACGCCTCATCCGCCTAAAACTACTGCAGCTTCTCACAACCTGTATAGCCGGGGAAAAGAAGCTGCAAGAAAAACCTCGGCACAGGGCCCCAGACGTTCTTTAAAAAAATAAACATAAAATATTGGAGTACATACAGAATATTTTTTTTTATTATATACAAAGTTTCTATATAAAATATTAAAAATCTCAATTTTGAATTGCTGTTTAAGCTGTTTGTTTCCAGATTTGAAATAAATAAATAAATTAACAGTCTCCCTGAACGTCGATCCTCGCTTCCATGACAGAAGAATACCAGCGGGCTTAGCACCGTAAGCGTGCGACTTTTCACCCCTCGACATACGTCACCCGTCTCTCTCGCACAGTACTGCACAGAAAGAGACAGATGATCCCTGTCGCGGCGAGAAAAAGTCGCGTGCTTAAGATGTTAAGCCCGCAGGTATGCTCAAAAGTGACAGCTAACATTTCAATCTTTAGTAATAAGTAACTGATTTGACTACTTAGTTGGAAACTACATAAAACCACGTGTAATTATTATCTCTCTCATTATATCACAACATTCACAAACAATGTAAATCCACATTTTCATAGCGCATTCATAACTTATCCAATCAGAATTTCAACACGGGTCTACTTCCGTGGGAAGAGCGCGCCCTGAGGGAGCCGACGCCGCCACCGGTGGAGCCTGAGGAACCTATTCTGATCCCAGAGGAAGCCCCGGAGATTTTGGAGGCCGTTGACCCTTTGCCTGAGAGTGAGGTGCCTGATTTGGAAGATTCTGGTAAGCTGTTTCTGCAGCTGTTAGGTACTTAAATAATTTGTTACACGGATAGATTGTATTGTAAATAAGTACCAGGGGGGTTAAAATGGGCACATCGAAGCAATTCATCTAAGAAAGCAATATTGCAATTTGACATTTGTTTGCATTGCGCACTTACTTTTATATGCGCAAATGACAGATTGCAATATTGCTTTCTTAGATGAATTGTTTCGATGTGGGCATTTTAACCCCCCTGGTTATTAAAACCAAGATGGATTACCAACCTCATCAACCCTGGTGTCAGGGTCACCATTGAGCCGCCAAAGGCCCCTGACATGACTCATGTAACGACTACGTACTTACATCAGTAAGTAGCAACCGGGACCAACGGCTTAGCGTGCCTTCCGAAGCACGGATCATCTTACTTTTGGACAATCGGGTGATCAGCCTGTACCATCTTGACCTTGACCTGGCCTTGGGCAGTCTTACAAAGTGTTATCGAACCGGTTATCGAACTCAGGGCCTCCGGTACGTGAGCCCGATGCTCGGCCACTGCACCACTGAGGCTATTACATTCATAATTATTATAACCACACACACATCACATTTACATTTCACATTCATTAATAATTTATTATTTTTTTTAATTTTTTTCACATTTTTTTTTGTTTTAAATTTGTTTGAACGGTTCAGGCATCCCACTACCACCCCCACCAGCCAAAGAACCAACCCCGCCACCAGAAGAGGCAACAGAAGAAGAGCAGCCAGAGGAATTAGACATCGAAGCGGTGATAGAAGAGACAGAGAAGATAGTGGAGGAGAACTTGGCAGAAGAGATGGAAAGAGGGAACATTGCCGAGCAAATCATGCAGAGTGTGCAGAATATGGTCGGTGAGTACTGCAACGTTTCCGGCCAAGTAGTTAATACCATCCGGCCAAGTGTAGTTAATGCCATCCGGCCAAGTAGTTAATGCCATCCGGCCAAGTGTAGTTAATGCCATCCGGCCAAGTAGTTAATGCCATCCGGCCAAGTGTAGTTAATGCCATCCGGCCAAGTGTAGTTAATGCCATCCGGCCAAGTGTAATTAATGCCATCCGGCCAAGTGTAGTTAATGCCATCCGGCCAAGTGTAATTAATGCCATCCGGCCAAGTGTAGTTAGTGCCATCCGGCCAAGTGTAATTAATGCCATCCGGCCAAGTGTAGTTAATGCTATCCGGCCAAGTAGTTAATGCCACCTACGGCAAACTACAATAAGTCACGTCAAAAAAAAAATACTGCAACTATATTGTAACGGAAGTGGGTTTCAAGATTGGAAGTTTTTTTTTCATCATCTACAATCATCATCATCAATTTAAGAGCCACGCTCTTGTCGGTGTAGTATTTTCCATTCCAGTCTATCAAAGGCCAATTCCTTGACTTCCCTATAAGACACGACGTTAACCTTTTCTTTAATCTGTTCCATGTAAGCTCTTCTTGGTCTTTCCCTTCCTCTCTTTTTTTCTAGCTTTCCTTCTGTGATGTTTTTAATAAATCTACAATAAGTCACGTCAAAAATAAGATGAGTTGTTGCTTTTTACTTAATGTCATTTCCAATTCCCTTCAGATCCCAACGCCCCTCTAGACGAGCAGCTCGCTCAGATGCGCGCCCAGCTGGCGGCGCTTGCGCAGCTACCTGGAGTCATCCAGCAATCTCTGGAGCTCGTTACTCGACAGCTCAGTCAACTTAGCTCACTGGTAATTTACCCACTTTCTTTAATTAATTAAGTACTATCTTCTATCCTGTGGGTTGTGAGGTGGATTATCAACCTCATCAACCCTGGTGTCACGGATCATTTTACTTTCGGACAATCCGGTGATCAGCCTGTAATGTCCTAACTAGTCTAGGGATCACAAAGTGATTTTTGTGATATGTCCCCACCGGGATTCGAACCCGGAACCTCCGGGTTGTGAGCCCAAAGCTCAACCACTGGACCACGGAAGCCGTTAAACTTAAATGAATCAACGGGTCAATAACTAAGTATATTTTATTTTTTTCGGGGCTTGGTAAATAATTTTTGCATGCCAAATTGCGGCAAAACATAAGTTTCTCACAATTATTGTAAAACCTTTATTGTACAGTCATGAGCAATATAATGTACCCACTTTAGGACTCTGTCGCACTAACATATTTGACATTTAGTGAGAGTTACGGTTCAAGTTGTCAAAAAAGTTAATGTGACATGGTACCAAAGTGTATACATATTAATGCTCGTGACCGTACCATGTTTTATGAGCAAATAAATAATTTTGATTTTTTTTTTAATATTCTTAATATTTTCCTAGGAAACATCCCAACTGCAAATCCAGGACAGGAAAGTCTCTCAGAGTGCAGCTGGCCAGGAATCCGAAGGTACGTAATTAATAACCTAACAACCTCCTTTACAATCAGATTTTATTCACTATCGGTTAGAACCCCGGTACCGTATTGCACCAATGAGTTATTAATGTGTCTCAAGTGCAGTTTTCACTAACACAGTTGGCTCGACCATTATAGACGGCGCGCTACGGCTCACCTATCTCATTGGTCTAACAGAAAGCTCAGTGAGGTGTGGGTACTTAGTATACCTGAGCATAGGTATACTAAGTACCAGAATCAGTCAGGACCTCCCTCAATCAGCGCTTATCGCTATCGACTAGGGTCGATGAATTCTCTCAAATATTTTTCCTCTCAGACGACGCCCTGAGCCGAGGTTCGCGCCCAACTGGGCACCCTCAGGCCTGTTGTCTTAAACGTTGTACCCGGTGAGAGCCTTCAGCGCTCCCCATTTGTCCGGCCAAGTAGTTAATGCCATCTGCGGCAAATATACAATAAGTAACGTCAAAAAAAAGTCAAGACCGACTGCCGAACGTGCCATCCGAAGCGATTTTTGTGATTGTATATCTCTACTAAGCCTCCGGATCGATTTTAAGAATTTGTCTTAGTTTGAAACTTTTCCTTCCAGTGACCCAAAACGGGACCTGCACGATTGAAGAGATAGAATCCACTCAAGCCGAGCCTCAGAGCCCCCAAGCCGACACTCAAGCTTTGCAAATCGTGACTCAAGACCCCCAAGCGGACGCTCAAACCCATCAAGCCGTGAAACCAGAGGTCTTAGCTGCTGAAACCAAGCCGACCATCTCTCCTGAGGAGATAGAGCAGATGAAGAGAGAAGAAGAAGCCATGCTGGAGGAACAGAGGAAGATGGAAAAGCAGAAGAAGGTAGGGGATATTTTGGTTTTATTAGATTAGTAAACATTTAGAAATCCTTGATAGCCCTGCGTTCGGGGAAGACGTGACATCGCATCGTGTTGACACCGGTTCGATTCCCGGTTTGGGCTCTAAACCATTCTTCTTCTATCGTGTGGATTGTGAGGTGGATTACCAACCCCATCAACCCATGTCAGGGTTACTATTGAGCCGCCAAAGGCCCCTGACATGGCTCATGTAACGACTACTAACTTACACCAGTAAGTAGTAACCGGGACCAACGGCTTAACGTGCCTTCCGAATTCGCCTTCGTAATTTTTTTGTGATATGTCCCCACCGGGAATCGAACCCGGGGACCTCCGGATCGTGAGCCCAACGCTCTAACCACTGGACCACGGAGACCATTTTCTAACCCATTGAATTCGACTGAATGAATTCATTGTTTTATTAAATGGGCTCGCATTTCACCACAATCCCACTTCTCTCTTTTCCGCCCATCTCCGCGTCAGTGGAAACCCGGCCTAAAGTCCTTTTAACAATATCCCGATTGTCTAAAAACCACAATCAATATTCAACGGATCTATTAGCATTCCCCAGTTTTAGTTTCATTTATTTCAGGAATACAAAGAAATTATCAGTGATTACTTGATCGTGCATACGAATTCGTACGTAAGTACTTTTAGAATAGAGTCAATAATGTATTGCTGAAGAGTTCAAAACCAGGATTCGAATCGGGTACCTCCGGATCGTGAGCACAACGATCAACCACTGGACCATGGAGGCCGTTATAGTGTACTTAAATGAATTTTTAAATTTCAAATTCTGCCATATCACTTTTAATTTTATTTAATTTTAAATTTATTAATTTATATTAGTGATGTTCCGAATATCCGTATCCGTATCCGTATCCGCGGATATCCGAGATAAAATAAAAATCTGTATCCGTATCCGTGTCCGTTACTTTTCACGCGGATCTTTTACGGATATTTTTCAGGTGATTAAGTAGAATTATTAAATAAAAAGGCTATAAAATTCCATTCAGATTGTTTTTATTTCTTAAAATCAAATATTTGGCACCTTTATATTGCAAACATTTAGATAGATAGATCTTTATAATGAGAGCAAGATAAAATATCACTTTTATAACAATGCAATAACTAAAACTTTAATCTTTTTGTTTAAGAAAATAAAGATCCGTATCCGTATTCGCGGATCTTTACACTAAATATCCGTATTCAGATCCGTATCCGCGGATATACATTTTTAACGATCCGGCACATCACTAATTTATATTAACGACAATTTGATTTTGCATGCTTACGTGCAAACTGAAAACTATACTACTAGCGATAAAATTATACTTAAGTAACATCTTATTGTACTTACTGTTTTCTGGCTAATAAACTATTCTATTCTAAGTAATTAGGAAATTAAAGATAGGTATAATACATAAGCCATCTTCGGGCGCATCAGCGTCGTGCCGACTAGGAGTCGAAGCGGTCGCCATGGCCGAAATCGGTCGGAGATCATCATCATTATCAATTAGGAAATAATTCTTTTAAACCTAGGAACTTATGGAGCAAGCGCGGCTGGAGCACGAATCCCGGCAGGTCAAGCAACGACCGACTCCAAGAGTGGGGAAGCCCAAACCTGTATTTGGGCCGGCGGTGCCCCAGGAACGCCCCTTGGTGCTCCCAGGAGGCAGGAAGTGGAGAAAACCCAAGGACGCCTTCAATGAACAGCTGTTTGCCGAAACATTCGCCGCCCAAACCGAAGTCATCGCTGGGAAAGCCGAAGGGTAACGCTTGAGCTAGGGATCTAAAAACGTCACATTGAACGAATCCATCTAAAAAGCTATGATATAACAAAACCAGTATGCTCAATCCTGTGAAAAGCCGCCATTGCTAACTCTTTGATGACGTAAGTGTTATTCAAATTCAAATTCAAAAATATCTTTATTCAGTAGGTAACATAGTTACACTTTAAATCGTCAATTTTTACATAGCGAACGTCTCATCCGTCTAAAACTACTGCAGCTTCTCACAATCTGTATTGCCGGGGAAAAGAAGCTGCAAGAAAAACCTCGGCACAGATCCATTAGACGTTCTTTAAAAAAATAAATAAGTAAACATAAAATATTTTTATACAATTGAGTAATTTTGCTGCTTAATATTAGTTCTCAGACAGTTAATCGCATGAATTCATATCTTCTAAATAATCACTACCTTTATAATAACCTTTTCCGTAAAGTTTCTATTAGTGATGTTCCGAATATCCGTATCCGTATCCGCGGATATCCGAGATAAAAGAAAAATCCGTATCCGTGTATGTTACTTTTCACGCGGATCTTTTACGGATCTTTTTCAGGTGATTAAGTAGAATTATTAAATAAAAAACAATAACATTCCATTCAGATTGTTATTATTTCTTAAAATCAAATATTTGGCACCTTTATATTGCAAACATTTAGATAGATAGATCTCTATAATGAAAGCAAGATAAAATATCACATTTATAACAATGAAATAACTAAAACTTTAATCTTTTTATTGACTCCAATCGAATGATATCGAATAAGAAAATAAAGATCCGTATCCGTATCCGCGGATCTTTACACTAAATATCCGTATTCAGATCCGTATCCACGGATATACATTTTTAACGATCCGGCACATCACTAGTTTCTATTACCACTGTGTTACCATTAAATTGGTATTTCCAACATTCCCAGGACGTAAATTTTATTATTGAAAATAAGTGAATTACTGACTACTGTATTTAAATTACTTGTCACATATATAAAAATCATTAAAACTGTAAGTAAATCTTTTACTAAAAGTTCAAAATTTCCTTGCAAAGTAAATTAAAAACATTGGTCGTGGGTAATTTATTTTTTACACAATGGCAACGCAGGGTGGGATGACGTCAGCGGGGCTAACCTTGAAATGTTAGCTGTCACTTTTGAGCATACCTGGTTTTCTTATACCATGTAAAAAGCAATATTTGTGCATATGTTGTGGCCAGAGATCTTAGAATTGTTCATCAAACATGATTTGCTCGATCTCATGAAATGCTGACTAAGTATTTCATGAAATACAATTATCATTCGTTGGCCAAATCATGATGTAGTTTGGCCAGATCAATGAACACAAAACGTTTAACGATATGAGCAACTAAATGCATGATTACTTCATGATATGGACAAACTTAAAATAAAATTATATGGTGTACAGTCATGAGCAATATAATGTACCCACTTTAGGACTCTGTCGCACTAACATATTTGACATTTAGTGAGACTTACAGTTCAATTTGTCAAAAAAGTTAATATGACATGGTAACATGGTGTATACATATTAATGCTCGTGACCTTGTTGGAATTGGTATCAATGTCAACGAATGTCAAATAGCAATATTGCTTTTTTTAGATGAATTGCTTCAATGTGGCTTTACTAACTCGTAATTAATTAGTTGTGTAGTTTTTGGTTTCATTATATTTGTGAATTCGTGATTGTCCTGTTCAGAGAACGAGTGACTTGCGTAGTGTCTTGAGTTCGAACCTCTGCTCCGGCTCCAAAAGAGTTTGAATTCATGTTTGAATCATAGATAATTGGGTAGTTTCTTAGCTAAATAAAGACAGATCTAAAGGTGACAAAAACGTTTTGTGACACGGTGCTCTGTGTCGGTAGAGTTCGGGGTTCGGTGCGTGAACTTCCTCACGGTCTCTCCAGGGGTGGCAGAATGAAACAGTCCAGGTGGTGATACGAAAGGTCCGCGTTTATTATCAAACGAGAGGTACTTACACTTCATAGTAACACTAGTGATTCTAATTTAAGAGCAACAAAACAATTATTATTTAACACAGTCTCTCACATAAGATTACGAATTACGGATAATTAGGAAATTATAACAGAATAGAGTCAACCATTTCAAGCACGTTCAAACACGGAATCTCGCACGGAATTTAAAGATTTTTTTCTATTTCACTTTTCGAAGGTATGTGACCTTACTTGTATTAGGCTGGTTCTGCCTTCGGGTTGGAAGGTCTGACAGGCAGTCGCTTCTGTAAAAAACCGGACCTGTCAAATCTTCAGGTTAGGTAAGCGGACCCTATGAAAAACGGGATAATGCTAGGGAGATGATGAGTCCTCAACGCTTGCCATTTCTCTGGACGGGACAAGTCTAGTTAACAAACAAATATTACTTAAAACGTTTACAAATATAATGGAACCGATAGCCTATATTGTCATAAGACGTAGATAAGTTAGTTCAAAATACAATGTGAAATTAAATAACCATTTAATGTGATCATCCACTATTTTTGAAGTCATTAAAAAGATCATTTTACGTTCTTATAAAAAGAATTTTTTTGTTCGTAATGCTTTGAATGGTAAATACTTAATCATAATTAAAACACATAATAACGGGTTCCTACCGCGTTTAAATCAGGGATATGAGACTCTCGGTATTAACCCCTCCCGGTTTTTTTTTTATAGCGGCAAAGAATGAGAATGAAAAGTATGGATTTACTTACTCCACTCCAATCTCATCAGTCATCCCGTGATCATGGCACTTGCAATAGTGTCGAAATATCGGGAGTCTCATATCCCTGATTTAAACGCGGTAAAAACCCGTTATTATGTGTTTTAATAATGCATAATAATTAAAATATTATGCCCATTCAAGGCATTTTAATAAAACTCTACTTAATTATGTAGTATTTGATTTAAAATCAATAAGGGACTTTCCAGCGCTAGGTTCTTTAAAAACAATGTAGATGGCGCTATCTGATCAGCATTCATCTTTGTCTTTTTACACACGACGGAACGGAGCAGGTATATGCGTTTAGGGTGAGAAATGATTTTATTACTTCTAGGCACAATTACATCTTCCACCGAATATTCTTCTTCTTATTTATTTAAGAGTGTAGCGTGTGACCTACCTAATAACCGCCCTCTGTAGGGTAATCGAGGCAACCCACCGAAGTGTATCTTCCAACGTGTACTGACGTTTCTCGCCATTTCGTTAGATGGCGCGCGTCGGGCGTGTGGGCTTTACTCACAAGTACTTATATTATTATTACAAGGCACGCCCTCCCTCGCGCCCCGCGCGCGCCCTTCTACGTCCCGCCAGTGGGCTCGGGAACTTTGATTGATAGGTGTTCAATGTGTACGTTTTAAGTCGAACTGTGTGCTAAGCTAACTTTGTGTCACTGTGTAGTATTTTTTTCTGTGCCTTTTTAAGTAAAAGTTCAACAAGGAAAACGGCCTTTTACTGCTCACGCCCGCTACAAGAGCTGCGCTCTTGTCGGTGGAGTAATCGCCATTACTCCATAGATAGGGCGTGTAGAACGGTGGTTGCCCCAATCGCCTTCCGTTCCGAATATTATTCTGATAAAAATAAAGAGATGCAATGTAGCAACATAAATCTATACATAATATGATCCAAATATCAACTACTTAATAATTATTTTTATATATGCTTCTGCCATTACTTACTTTGTATTTTGGAATAATTATGTACCCGAAGTAATGAGAAAATAGGTAATTATCACGTTTAATCTGTACAACCCCATCTATATTGTTTTTCGTGAACGTAACCTGGAAAATTCCTCATTAGAAATCATTCTCACTGTTCGAAAGTATGTTTAGAAAAGTTGTTCATTTTCGAAATCATTTTAGGTTTTCATACGAAAGCGTTCTACTGCCATACGACCCGAGGTTTGTCATTCATTATTTCTCAATTTAATAAACAACTTAGAAATTCTATTGCATTTATGCCCAAAAGACGGTAAAGCGATCCTGACGACTCGAATACTCTAGCCATAGAGGTGACCAATCAGCTCGCGACAACAAACACTTCATGAGCCCGATTTAGACCCGTGCGTGGTCGACGATTTCCCTCATTCAGCGCTTATCGCAAACGGCCCACTAGGGTCGATTAATTCTTTCAAATATTATCCTGTCAGACGACGCCCTGAGCCGAGGTTCGCGCCCAACTGGGCACCCTCAGGCCTGTTGTCTTTAATTTTGTACTAGGTGAGAGCCGTCAGCGCTTCCAATTGTTCGGCCAATTAGATAACCCGGAATCTACGATAAATCACGTCAAAAAAATGTAGAATTTAGGTATATTTTCTTACGATTTCATATTTAATTCTTATTTCGGTCGCCAGCCAGTAAGATGTAATTCATTAGTGCTCAAAGTACCTATGTGTAATAAAATTGTAGAGTTTCTAAGTTGTAATAATTCACTGTACATTTATATACCATAAGCTTGGCATTACATTATTATTTCCATTGCTAATGTTATGTTTTTTTTTCTTGAATGGTTTCGCATTCGCGAATAATGTTATGTGTTGAGTTACGAGATGACATTTATGTACATTCGCAAACATAAGCTTTATCATTTTATTGTGTTTATTTTGACTGCTGTTTAGAATTATTGTAAACTTTAGTTAAAATGTGTTATTGTTGCTTGAAGCGACTACTTATTGTAAAAAAACTAGTGTAAACCTAAGTATTTCAAAAAGTAAAAATAATGCCGATTTTTTCACGAAAACATGTAAGAACCAAAATATTTCAGTGCACAATGGACCCGATTCCTGCAAACACCTCCTAATTTTATTTTAAGTTGTCATTTTCTTATCCACCGAAATGGAAAGGGACGGATGATTGGCAGCTCTTAATTTTAGGAAGAATGAGTAAATGAATGAATAACCCGGGCGAATCAAAAAGGTATCTCGCTGGTATGCAAACCTTGTGCTTAAAATTGACGTGTGTTCCATAAATACTTGTCGATTACCCGTCCCTTTCCTTTTCGGCGGATAAGAAAACGACACGAAAATTAGATGGGTGTTTACAGGAATTAGCACCATTAATATTGTAAGTTTAGATACCTCAGACATGTTGTATGTATTTGCGTAAGTAGATATGTATAATTTTATTGTTTTATAAAACTATGCACTATTTAAATCATCTAGAAAAAGCGAGGCCTGATTATGATAAAAAGACAGCATTTAGGTTTTTTTTTAATAATTAAATTAGATATTAGATTAGACGATAGAAACCATTTACTTGTGCCACTGTTTTCAAAATTCATTTTTATAGCTTCTATGTATTTATCATTTTATGTTGTTTTTTGTAGTTATTTTTCTGTTTTTTGTGTAGCTTTTATCAGCAATCATGCTTATTTGCTAGTTTTATAAAGCTTGAGTAGAAATAATTAAACGGAAAACCGAAAGCATACTAAACCTTTTGATTTTTTTTAAATCAAAATACATAATTCCAGGTTTTTACTTCCTCGGAGTGCCATATCCCTGATTATAACGCGCTAAGAACGGGTTTTTACCGCGTTTAAAATCCGGGAATACCGGGGTATTATGTGTTTTAATTATGATAATAACTGCTTAAACCTCAAACGATATTCAGTTTTTCAAAGAAGTTCTTAAAGACTTTTGAAATAAACTGGTTCTTATTTCTACCCAGGCTAGTAAAATCATTGTAGACTTGAGACATTTTCAATTTTTTATTGTCATCGTGCTTTACTTGCTGATTTTCGACTGTTGCTACGTTGCATTATGGTATGTGCTCGTGTCTAAGTGTCTGTCTGTCTGTTTGTTGCATGTTGCGGTGGCAGATTGAATTCTTGAACGAGGTCTGGCCTTGGGGGAATAGCAAATCGTATAATAGAATGTATAGGTACGTAGCCCTTTTTATTTTTGCTTAATAATGATGCTTCAAAAAACGATAATAATTAAATTGCTGGCGTATTGGATATATTGGAATGTGATTTAACTGATGAGACTTCTCAACGCTCCCCGTTTAAATTATGTCTTAAAGCAAGTCACGGCAATAAAAATCGAACTAATATTTGCTTTTCCAAAAAAGAATATGTCTTTGATTGCCAAGCAAAATTTTCTTGCCAGTCTAATACTTATGTCCACTGCTTGTTTGTTTTTTATTGATAAAGCAGATAATGTTTCAGACTTTATGTGTTATGAATAAGCTGAAAATATGACGTAAAATTGGAAGGTTTTCCATACTTATTCTATTACATATTGGTACTATGTATTTATGCCCGGGAGGGCTATTCATTTGTCCAACTGTAAGTAGTAAAAAAAGCCATTCCGGACAAAAAAACTTACGAGATAAAACTCCTTACTTAGATTTTATTTGATATTTATTTTATGCCGTTCCAGAGAGTCAAACTGCCACTTAGTGGACTTTCATAAAGTGCGAGCTGAGTTTATTGTAGCTTATAATAAGTTGATTGAAGTGAGTTAGTCTGGTGTTCTGGTTTATCTACTAACAAACATAACAACAGTTACGTATAAAAATATATCTTTACGGTAATTTAGAACTATGTCACATTAAAATTATCGAAAATATTGAAATGAAGTCATCCTAAAATAGCTATACAGTTAATATGACAGAGTTCTAGAGTTCATATAGACGTATTTTGAGACGTGACTGAACATGTTTTTACATTTTTCATGCATTACATAATTTTACATTATATTCAGTCAACACAAAGTCAAATCTTTCCGACTATATTTTCATTAAAGGACAGCCCTCGCGGCACAGTGACAGCGTCGCGCGGCGTGAATTATATCAAGGTCTTCGCTCAATAATGAACGCCATAAAAGAAGAAGAGAATAGCCGAACGATGGTTGTCTACTATAGAAGGCATTCGCTGCGTCTTTTGGTCAAAGCTGTTTCTGTCGTGGCATGAAATTCTTGAAATAACAATGCGCAGATATTAAGTTGGTGATAGCGGTTGGTTTTATTCAGTCCAATTCGAATTTGTTTTATGAGGATTATCTTTGGTTTTCTTATACAAAAAGAGAGCACACGAGAACATGGGAAAAATAAGAGTGAAGAAAAGTCAGTGTCAAACAGATGTCAATAAAAAAAAAGTAAAAAGTCATATTTTACTTTTTTAATTGATGTTAGCAGACACACAACATCATGTAAGCATGCCAAGTAATCAATAGAAATAAATTTGTAACAGGCTCTTGATATAATTCGCGCGGTGCGATTCCCATGCACGCCACGCTGGGGTTGTTTCGACTGCACGCTTTTACATGCACCGACATTTCACACAATCTGTATAAGAGCTTATACTTATGGAAAACCATGTTTTCACTATAAAGAACATCAAACGTCGTCGACATTTCAAATTGGACTTTTCGTTCTCAATTTCATTTAAAAAAAATCAATGATTTTTACAACATTTTACACTAAAATGCTTTTTTTTAAAACAAGATGTACTTATACGGAACTCTAAACACTAACACCCATATTCTAAGAACATTCCTGGACTCCGAGAAAATCCTCGAACTCAGCTGGAAATCGGTATTCTTAGATGGTGGCTCAAGGGCCTCAACCTTATTTCGAGTTTACTCCAGTGATTCTACTTCAGTGATGGAAAAATATTTTCTTATTATTATGTTGGCAGTATGATATGCTCGACTCCAATGAGTAGTCTTCAAGTAGAGACGTAAATGTCAATTTAAAATACCAAAATTCTCAGCTGAAGCCGAGTCTATTGGAGGAAGTTTTGAGGATCTTAGAATACGGGTGTAAGTATACACGTTCCCACTTTTCTCAATACCAAATTTCAATAAAGCCTTTTCAAATCAGGATCAACTTTATGAAATACGAAAAGCCTCCCGTCTCGCTCGATCATCTGAAGGACTCGGACGTTTATAAGATGATCCACAACATGGAGCAGACGCCGGCGAAACGAGTCGAGATGCTGACGCCCGTCATGGCTGAGGTCGACTATAGAGAGGTGAGTGCCGGCCAAGTAGTGAACGCCATCCGAAACGTAACAGCCTCACGGTACGGGTTAGATTCCCGATGAGGACATAGTCGAAATCACTTTGTGAGACTGTCCTTTGTTTGGCTAGAATATAGCAAGCTGAATCACCTGATTGCCTGAAAAACTAAGAAAATTCCGCGCTTCAGAAAGCAAGTTTTAAGCCGTTGGCAGTGAAGCAGCGTGGTGGAGTATGCTCCATACTCCTTCCACTTGAGGGGAGGCGTGTTCCCAGCAGTGGGACATACATGGAGGCTGCATGGTTTTTTTTTTATTGAACAAATGTTAAAGCTAATATATTCTTCCTCAGAAATGCCGTTCGATGACGCCCTGCCCGCAGCGGCTGGCGCAGCAGATTCAACCCTAAGTTACTGCCGACATGTTCATACTTTTGTACCTTCGTCCCTATGTTTAATAAAACTTATTAAATATTCTTCTATCGTTTTATTTTTTTCATTTCAGTTGGTAGTCATGCTAGTGGAAATAAGAAACAAAAATATTTTTAACACCGAAAGTCAATACAATTATCGTGAGCGAAAAATAATCCTAGAATCTTTTGGCTTTTTGTAAATATCCAGTTAGAATTAAGTAAGATGGCGACAAACATAAGTTCTATTTTCAAAAATATAAAAAGTTATATTACGATTATTATTATTTTTGCGTTAACGGTAATAAAATTGACCACCGGTGTTCGAAGATATTTAAATTCATATACACTTTATTTCACCAAATTTAAGAAAATAGTTACAAAAAAGACTTAACTAGGTAGGTACGTGACAAATGGCGTCCTTTGGCCGCTCACATAAAAACTGTTGCACGCAACTGTACATCGCCCAAAAGTTTCATAATTAACATACTTAGGTACTGAAAAACAATAACAGATTATGAACAATACAAAAATAAAGCTTTATAAGTCGTCTGTCTTATTGTAAAAATATCTACAAAGCTACTAAAAAATTTATAGGAGGAACTCACATACTTCACAAACGCAGATCTAACGTCAAATTGATATTGACAGTTGCGATTTGACATTTCTTATCTGTCAATGTGAAATCTTATCACGTCGTTTTTGTTTAGATTCTAGAAAAACACTAAAAAATACGGTTTAAAATTGACTTTATACAAAATTAATATATTGTGTGGCTCTATTATCATTCCGGAGCTATGTTGTGTTCTAAGGTAAGTGATATAATTACGTTATTTGGTGTTGTATATGAATAAATAAGTCTAGAAGTTTGTAGAATGAATTTGCATTATAATATTGAACTTGAGTCCTTGAAACTTGAATGATTCGCAAGTTGCACATTAATTGATAACACATTATAAGTAGGTACTAGATACAGAGTAAACAACTAAATTTATAACTATAATTAAAACCGATAATACCTGGTACTTACCGCGTTAAAATCGGGGATCTGAGACTCCCGATATTTCAACACTGCAGTAAGAACCCGGTATTATGTGCTGTAAATATGATAATAACCGCGTAAATCTCAAAACACTTTATAAATATAGGTTTTATAAATCTTTTTTAACATAATTATTTCAAAAAAGGAGGGAAGTTGTTTCACAGTTGTTCACAAATTATAAAAACTTACACTTTATGATCTTTTTTACGCCTTACGTGCATAGTTCCGATATGAAAATTTTTCACTGGTTTTTTTGCCTGTGTCTTTCTCCACAATATGTTAAAATTAAATGTACAACGGGCAGAACGACTTGAAGAGGCAATTTGCAGGTAATTAATTTAAGTTTAAGTTGTTGCAAGACCGATTGTATGTTGGAGAAGACAAACAAAAACAAAGTTTAAACTATAATTGTATTCTACATTTTCTAGAACAGGACAATATTTTGTTTTTTTTTATATATATTTTTTTCTTCGCCCCAGGTATTATATAATAAAATTATTACTTATTTTTAAAGAAACTAAATTATATAAAAAATACAGTAAAAGAGTTAAAATTTTTAAATACATAGTTAAGAGAATTTTTGAACAGAATATTTTTTAATAGTTTTCTTTTAAGGTATTTTGAAAAAACACCTTAAAAGTAAACCCCACCTTAAACTAAATCTGACAATTAATTTTTTTATGAGCATAAGTAATTTTGATAAAAAAGTAATCATATTTTTAAATTTTTTTTATGCCTTGGACATTTTGTTTTTTTAATATGATTAAATTATATTTTTTCCCCTAATTCTTTTTCCTGTATGCAGTTAGAAGTGTTGGTGGATTTTGGTGAACATCCAGATGAGAAGCTGGTGGAGAAGACACTGAACTGCCTGAAGAGCCAGGACCAGGTGGAAGATGTAAGAAGTATAACATAAGATCAGAACTATAACCCAGTTGGCGTAGTCAGAGATACATCCATCGCAAGATGAACCCACACCTCACCGAGATTTTTGTTATACCAATGTGATAGGTGACGAGCCATATCGCCGTCTATAATAGTCGGATCGTGTATGGTGTTAGTGAAAACTGCTGTAAAACTGTAAACTGTAACAAATACAGTTTATTATTTAAAAAAAAATACACAATCAGAAACTTTATAACCACAAAATAAAGGATATTATAAAAAAATATTTAATAATCAGTGAATACAAACTTTTTTTTTGAATTTTTGGCCTGGTTACATAGACCTCTAGGCCAAGTGAATATTTTTTTTTTTTAATTTATTGCGGCTTTGGTTACCCAAGTGAATACAAACTATGCGCTTTTGCGCGCGATTAGCACCAATAGGTGGCGCGCTTATTTTACTTGCTATAAATAAATAAATAAAAATAGCATTTATTCTCTGACTTACACTGTTTTCTCTTACTATTAACTTAAATCTAATAATTAGCCGACATCAACAACATCGACACCCTCCTTGTCAGGCTGTCCTAGGACATAGGCCTCCTCTAGGCTTCTCCAAATGTGGCGATCTTTTGCCGCTCTTCTCCAGCTTTTTGGGAGGTCGTCTTCCCATCTTTTGTTTTGCCTTCCTCTTCGACGTTTAATAATAATAATAATAATAAAAAAGTTTATTTAGGTAAAATCTACGACACACATATACATTTACAACATTAAAATATACACACATAACATTAATATTTAGTTGGAAAACATAAAGGTATATGGGTGCCGCAGTTCTCCAAAAAAGGCCAGGGTTCAGTGAAAATTTACCCAGAGGGCAACACTGATTTTCAACCCACGCCGACGTTTCCCATCTCGAGGGTACCAGTCAATTATTTGGGCTGTCCATTTATCTTTCGAGCTTCTTACTTGCTATAACTTTTTACTTGCAATAGACGTATCTAATTCTTAACTCTCTAGTATAAAATATTTGCATACTTGAAGCAGTGGGTCGTATGATAGGCTGTTAAGGTTATATTAGGTAGGTGATTATTTAGAAGATATGAATGCATGGGATTACCTGTCTGAGAACTAATATTTAGGCAGCTAAATTACTCAATTGTATAACAATATTTTATGTTTCTTTTTTTTTTAAATAACGTCTAGGGCCTTGTGCTGAGGTTTTTCTTGCAGCTTCTTTTCCCCGGCTATACAGGTTGTGAGAAGCTGCAGTAGTTTTAGACGGATGAGACGTTCGTTATGTAAAAATTGACGATTCAAAGTGTAACTATGTTACCTACTGAATAAAGATATTTTTGAATTTGAATTATGTTGCACGCAGGTACAGTTCAAAAACGGAGCCATCGTTATGGAGACCACATTGCCAAGCACAGTGGTACTTGATATAGTCACTAGATCGTCTGGAAAGCGTGCGGTCCTGCAAGGGTTTGGTGGTAAGCAAACTAATAGACTAGATAATACAAGACGCTCTGTTGCAGGAGTAATTTTGTCAAATGCATTATTATTTTTTAGAGCAAGGGGTAACAAAAATCACTTGATATATGATATTAACAGATATAAAGAGGTAAAATCAGCAAATATGAAAATTTTAGTTCCATACTTTTGCGACGGAAAATTCCGTTTGATATCAATTTAGAACGGTCTGATTCACCTATCAAAGTTTTCGTTACGGTGACACTAACACTGTATTTTCAAGTTAATGTCAAGAAGTGGGGGTTAAAATGGTAACATCGAAGCAATTCATTTAAGAAAGCAATATTACAATTTGACATTTGCGCATATAATGTCAAAAAGCAATATTGCTTTCTTAGATGAATTGCTTCGATGTGGCTAAGACGAAGCCGATTCAGATTGGAGCAAATCGATTCGATTCTGTCGTACCGCGTAAGCAGCCAAGATGACGATCCCCGATTCGTGACGTCACATGAAGTTCGGCAAGCCGATTGAACGAATGATTTCAGTACTTTTGACACTAAATCGGTACCGGCTAAGAAATCGAAGTTCGGCGTCCGAAGCCGATTCCCATTGGAAGTGTCAGTTGGTGTCCGGCACTTTTCAGTCATTTCTTGACATTAACTTAAAAATACAGTGTTAGTTGGCCCCGATTCCTGCAGACACCGCCTAATTTTATTTTAAGTTATATCCGTCATTTTCATATCCGTCGAAAAGGAAAGGGACGGATGATTCACAGCTCTTAATTTTAGGAAGAATGAGTAAATGAATGTATAACCCGGACGAATCAAAAAGGTACGTCGCTGGTATGCAATCCGTTTGACGTGCTGTCTACTTAACTGTGTCGGGTTATTGACTGATGGAAAAAATTTTTAGACGGTTGGTTTAGATTTGTGCTTAAAATTGGCATGTGTTCCATAAATTTTATGCTTGTCGATTACCCGTCCCTTTCCTTTTCGGCGGATAAGAAAATTACAGATATAACTTAAAATAAAATTAGATGGTATTTACAGGAATTAGCACCATTGACACCATAACGAAAACTTTGATGGGTGATTCAGACCATTCTGAGTTAATATTAAGGTGAATTTTCCGTCGTAAAAGTATGAAACTGAAAATTTTAATAAAAAAAACAAATTTCATTTAACATTTTCATGAATTTTCTGAGGGGGAATTCTTTTTATCAGTTAATATCATGATTCTTTTTATCAGTTAATATCATGATTCTTTTTATCAGTTAATATCATGATTCTTTTTATCAGTTAATATCATGATTCTTTTTATCAGTTAATATCATGATTCTTTTTATCAGTTAATATCATGATTCTTTTTATCAGTTAATATCATGATTCTTTTTATCAGTTAATATCATGATTCTTTTTATCAGTTAATATCATGATTTTTTCATCGCATAATAACGTGGTCTGGAAAGTCCACTAACGCATGAACCAAAAATGGGTCACGTAAAATGCCTCCCCCCCCTTGTATTTTCTTTGTTATTTGATTAATTTTTTTTAGAAAACCAGTCGGCGGTTGCGATGATAGCATCTCACTCGTGCTGCAACGGGCGCGTGATGGGTGTGATCAGGTTCCAGCAGTGTCCTGAGGGGCCGCTGGTCGCCGACGGGACCATCGATGGCCTGGACCCAGGGGAGCACGGGCTGCACGTCAGGAATTCCGGGGATTTGAGCATGGTCAGTTCTCATCTCACTAGTATAGGTCCCGGCAAACTTCTTGAGTATCGACCTTGACTGCGCACAACCGAATTTTAGATCTCTTTGGTGGTGCGGTACGGGGCGCGGGGGCGGGTGAATACCGCATTGACCGGCTATTGGTAGATCAGTCGATACTTCCCCCGCGCACTCTGTCTTCGTCCCTTTGACTCCCGAATACACTTGCGTGCAGTGAAACTGTCACGTTTTTGTTATTGCTCTTTTATTAGATTTTTTTGTTATTGCTCATTTTTTTAAGTTTAAGAATTAGTTACTAGCACGAGGTCTATGTCTACAGATCCAAAACCTAGCACTAGCTCTGGTATTGCTGGTTTCAATCTCATGGAAGGAATATCATACTTACCTGACGATTAGTTTTTTATTAAGTATAATAATATAATATAAGTTTTAATAAACTATAATAATATAGATAAGTTTAGTTTTATTTACATAATTAAATAATATACTTAATATATATTTTTTAATGAAGTTAAAAAAATAATCAAAAGTTCATTTTTTTTGCACGGAAGTGTACGTGCGCGAACTTTCCCCCACTACGACACTCGATGCTCAAGAAGTTTGCCGGGAGTTATAACTGCCTTCGTGATCCAGTGGTTGAGCGTTGGGCTCACCATCCGGAGGTCCCTAGTTTGGTTTGGACGTTACAGGCTGGTCACCTGATTGTCCGAAAGTAAACTGATCCTCTACTATTTGAGTATTGTATTTACTATTTGAGTAGTGATTACTGATTGAGGAGCTCGGTGGCGCAGCGCTTAACGCGCTCGGTCTGCGATTGTTGAAGTTAAGCAACTTTCGCAAAGGCCGGTCATAGGACGGGTGACCACAAAAAAAAAAGTTTTCATCTCGAACTCCTCCGTGCTTCGGAAGGCACGTTAAGTCGTTGGTCCCGGCTGCATTAGCAGTCGTTAATAACCACCAATCCGCACTGGGCCCGCGTGATGGTTTAAGGCCCGATCTCCCTATCCATCCATAGAGAAGGCCCATGCCAGCAGTGGGGACGTTAATGGGCTGGTGATGATGATGAAACTGATTCGTGATCCGGAAGGCACGTTAAGCCATCAATGGTTACTACTTACTGATGAAAGAGCGTAGTCGTTACATGACTCATTTCAGGGGCCTTTGGCGGCTCAGTCGTAACCCTGACACCAGGGTTGATGAGGTTGGTAATCCGCCTCAGAACCCACACGATAGATCTCACCAGTAGTACATAACATAAACAGCCTATATACGTCCGACTGCTGAGCACAGGCCTCCCCTTAATCAACCGGAGGGGGTATGGAGCATACTCCACCACGCTGCTCCACTGGGGGTTGATGGCGGTGTTTTTACGGCTAATAGCCGGGACCAATGGCTTAACGTGACCTCCGAAGCACGGAATCATCTTTTTCGGACAATCAGGTGATTCAAGCATTACGCTGGGATGGTGATCTCTGTGTGAAGGCAATATCCGACATCATCAACCCTGGAGTCTGGGAGGTGATGATGCCATACAAGTGGCACGCAATTCCTGTGGACCTATATAAGTTTCTTTCTCCATCCAGGGTTGTTTATCACTAGGAGACCACTACAACCCCCACGGCAGTCCCTCCCACGGAGGTCCCAACGACCCCAAAGAATGCAGACATGCTGGTGACCTTGGAAACGTTGTGGCCGACGAAACTGGGCGCGCTTGCTTCAGGATCATGGACTGTGTGCTAAATGTAAGTAGCTTCCAAATGGACTATCGGGCTCCCTGGTTCGAATCCCTGGGGAGTCCCCCCGTGACAATTCTGTCACGTCAATGTTTGTGATCCCTATTTTGGTTAAGACATTTCAGGCTGATCACCTGGTTGTCTGAAAGTAAGATGTTCCGTGTGACGCAAGGCACGTTAAGCCGTTGGTCGCGGTTACTACTTACCGATGTAAGTGCGTAGTCGTTCATCGTCATCAATTTAAGAGCCACGCTCTTGTCGGTGCAGCATTCTCCATGCTACTTTTTAGGGAAAAATAGGTTAGTGGTTTCCCCTCTTTTTAGTTGCTGCCAAAGGAAGTTCTCGTGGTACCGAACAGAGCATAGTACTCCGCTAACCACAAGTTGGTAGTGTGACTAGGGATCAACGATCCACTAGTGTCAAGTAACAAGTTGGAAGTTGTATCGCGCTGCGTCGCGCTGTGCAAACTTCGATAGCGCGTTTCAGGACTGCATTATTGAAAGGTGGCGCCATCTGTTGCACGTAGACGGAACTAGCTGGTCAACTAGTTAGCTCCGCCATGTATGTATGAACTCCTTTTAGGTGCAAGACATAGTGGGCAGGTCAGTCGCTGTAACGGAGAGGTGCGATGACCTCGGCCGGGGGAGCGATCCCAGGTCCAAAGTCGATGGGAACAGCGGGAAACCGTGAGTTTTTCTTTATTTTTTTATTTATATTTTATTTTTTAACTAAAGTCACCGACATAGCTCGGAGAATTGCAAAGCTGAAGTGGCAGTGGGCAGGACACATAGCGAGGAGAACCGATGGCCGATGGGGCGGAAAGGTTCTGGAATGGCGACCACGTGTCGGACGACGCTCAGTGGGTAGGCCCGCTACAAGGTGGACCGACGATCTGGTGAAAGTCGCGGGAAGTCGCTGGATGCGGGCAGCGCAGGACCGATCGTCGTGGAGATCCTTGGGGGAGGCCTATGCCCAGCAGTGGGCGTCGTACGGCTGATAATGATGATGATTTTATTTTTTATGACGGGCCGTATTTGTAGTCCTCACTCTATGCCCGTCAGAATATACAATAGATTCCCAAAATAATAGCTGTCGATAAATTCATAGCTGTCGCAAATTGAAAAAATACAATTACTTATAAAACCAGCCGGTGTATATCGGGTCACTAACTGTATAATATCTAATTCTATCCCGAACAGAGTCGGGTGCGGTATCATAGCAAGATCGGCTGGTGTTTTCCAAAACCCAAAACGTGTTTGCCTGTGTGATGGTGTGGTTGTGTGGGATGAGAAGGACAGACCACTAGCAGGCAAGGGTCGGAGGCAAGAGAAACCAGCCACCTGCTGTTGCAAACACGATGAGAAGGAAGAAGTAAAAACAATGTCTGCAGGTCCTGGCGGTGACGATGGCAAGAAGAATATAAAATACTGTAAGATGTAACTTGCATATGTACGGACACGAGCATTTATATGTATACACTCTGGTACCATGTCACATTAACTTTTTTGACAAATTGAACTGTAAGTCTCACTAAATGTCAAATATGTTAGTGCGAGTCCTAAAGTGGATACATTATATTGCTCATGAATGTAGATTACGGAGCGATGAGGAACTTTCCAAGCTACGTTCTTATAAAAAATATATAGATGGCGTTGTCGAGATTTGAACTGGAATAGTTTACCCCTCTAGAGGTGTCCTACAATCTGAAAAATACAAAAGTAATTGGCTGCTTGACAGTTGTAACAATAAAATATGAAATATGTCGGATGTGGTAATTTATCATTTAATATAATATCTTTTTAAGATTATTTTTAAAAAACATTGTAAAAAAATATTTATTCAGAAACAATAATAATAAAAAACAGAATGTAAATCCACCACAGGCTTCGTCAGTACCAACATTCATATTTAAACAAAAAAAAAATAAGGGAAAGCATATTCAATTCATACATAATAAAATCCGCACAAGCTTCGTCAAAAGTCAAGAGTCGTAAAGTCATTTTTAAATATTTTAACAAAACACGAATTCGATTTTTATCGGTGTGTCACAAGGCCCGAAACACGGGCGGCCATGATTGAGCGTCGTGTGACGTCACATATCACAAAATAAACAAAAACTATCTGTCAGGTTTCAAGTTACTACTGTTTGACAGTTTCTTTGTTTGTTGAAATGTGACGTTACTGGGCGAAATAATAAAATAATAATAATAAAAACGTTTATTTCTTCTTCTACAAACAATCTTATAAACTACCATACTAACAAAAATAATATTTAAATTGGGACCGTATGCAGAAGACAGGAACCCAAACTAGGTTGACCCTGGATCCTGGGATCCTGGTCTCCCCCCACGAACCACATTTCGTACTCATATAAAAATATAATAAACATTGAAAATGTGTGTATGTGTTTGTTTGAAATGTCACGTGACCAACCGTTTTCGCGAGAAATTTAAAATAAATTAAAATTGTATGTTTTTTTTCTATTATATTAAGCTTTTTCGAGAAAATAAAATATTTTAAAAGGTATAAAATAAACGTTTGTAATTTTTAAAATGCTTTCCGAAAACAGTCAAGTAGCCAACTACCTATTTGCTCATTACTCGAGTACATTACAAAATACAATATAATGGCAGAAGTATATATTAAAAGATTGTTGCTTTATATTTAGATCACATTATGTATAGAATTGCTGCTATATTGCCTCTATTTTGATCAGAATAATAATGGGTGGAAGATATGTTGTGCCTGGTTGTAATAACAAGGGTCATCATTTATACCCGAAAACAAAGATAAAAGATGCATATGTCTATTATCCATGGAATTAGAAGTTTAAACGAAGGCAAATCTGTACAGCGCCATCTATATTTATTTTGCAACGTAGCCTGCAAAGTCATGATGAAGTGTATTCCGCTAATATTTATTCCAGGTACTATAACATAAATTAGTTTGCGCATGCGGACTGTTGAAATGCATAAAATGTTAATCTTACTATAGAACAAAAACAGCGCCTATCAAGTAACGCATTTTATAAACATAAGAAAGAAGAATTTTCAAGTACATTTTGCATAAAGAAAATCACATAATGAAAAGATTGAAGGGCGTACAAAATTGGCCCCGATTCCTACAGACACCTAATTTTATTTTAAGTTATACTCGTCATTTTCTTATCCGCCGAAAAGGAAAGGGGCGGATGATTGACAGCTCTTAATTTTAAAACGATTGCGAATCAAATAGGTATCTCTCTGGCATGCAACCCATTTGATACGTGCTGTCAACTTATGTAATATTTTTTGAGGGTTTTTTTTTTAGATTTCTGCCTAAAAATGACGTGTGTTCCGTAAATTTTATGCCTGTCGATTATCCGTTCCTTTCTTTTTCGGCGGATAAGAAAATGACGGGTGTAACTTAAAATAAAATTAGGCGGTGGCTGCAGGAATTAAGGCGCGTAAAGAACAAAATTATATTAATACCTACTTTTAGTAAACTAGCTATCATTGTAATGGCTACAAAGAGAACATTTTAAATCGAAAAAAAATTCTGACTCGGACGGGACTTGAACCCGCAGCTCTTCAAGCCGAGGCGAGCATGTTAACCATCACACAACCGGGTCCTCCTGACCTTTTAATATTCGAAAGTAATATCAGTACTCAATATTATAGATAGATTTCGCCGGCGTCGGCTTAATGACGATACATAGATCAAAAGAATTTCGCATGGACAGTAGAGGACCCGGTGGCGTAATGGTTTTCTGAGATGAATTGCTTCGATGTGGCCATTTTAAGCGGGTCAAAGTGGGTTTCCGCTGCCTAGCCTTCTTTTTTTTTTTGTTTTGGCTTCGCGCGGCTTGCATTTGCCACAGGCAAATTCAAATTCAAAAATATCTTTATTCAGTAGGTAACATAGTTACACTTTGAATCGTCAATTTTTACATAACGAACGTCTCATCCGCCTAAAACTACTGCAGCTTCTCACAACCTGTATAGCCAGGGAAAAGAAGCTGCAAGAAAAACCTCGGCGCAGGGCCCTAGACGTTCTTTAAAAAAAAATCTAGGGAAACGGATTCATAGGAAAAAACTATATTCATTGTGCCACGCATTTTTGTTATTATACTATTTATGATTTTATTTTAAAATAAAACTCCTTTTTCGTTTATTTAAATCTATGTTTTATTTTTTCCCATCCTCCTCAAAATACATAAGAATAAGAATAAAATAAATTTATTGCCAGTAACAATTTACATTTGCTATATGAACTGGGTAATTATGAATATTGCGAATACGGACAAAAGGAAATGGCTCAGCTTGTGCTGCGATGGAGCCATGCTATGGCGCCATCCAGCGCTGGTTTTCAGTCATACATATTAACTTAATACATTGATATCATGCCTTTCCGGGCAAAATATTCGAATAATTAACATAACATGGCATCGCGCCTGTATCCCCGAAGGGGTAGACAGGCGTATAGTTAAACACCCACTCGCTATGTTTAAGTCCAGTGATGTGTACAGGAATGTTCCCAAAGCGGGAATGTTCCTGTTGTAAAAACTTTTTAATAGTAAAGGCATTGGCTGCTTTTCTTTTTCAAATTATTTTGCGCCTTTTTACTGCCAGGAATGTTCCCAAAATGGTAACATTTCCGGGAATAGCACATCTGATCTCTCTAAGGGGGGGCGGGGGGTGTAGTCATGAACCCCCCCTCCACACACATACAAAACAGGGCGACAGGTTGGGTCATGGGTAGAAATGCAATTTATCTAATTCTCTAAGGAGATAGGCTGTCTGCGACCTGGGGGGCTAAAATGGCCACATCGAAGCAATTCATCTAAGAAAGCAATATTGCTATTTGACATTTGTTAGCATTGCGCACTTACTTTTATATGCGCAAATGTCAAATTGCAATATTGTTTTTTTAGATGAATTGCTTCGATGTGGCCATTTCAACTCCCCTGGTGACCCCCTGACATAAAAAGCGACAGTTCCGCTCCGCAAAATCACGCATTTTATTGACACAAAGATTTCACGAATACCTACTTATAAATCATTTTTAATACAAGTAAGTTACTTCCAAATTTTCCAATTCAGTACGTTTAGTCGAATATCGCCCCAAATCACACTAAAATACTTAATTTAATATTAATATTAGCTTTACAATACTGGTTTAATAATATATTTTTTTGTAATTGTCAGATGTTTTGAAAACATTTTTATTTTTACGGAAATAACTGAAAAAAAAGTGTTTTAAATGTTTTTTTTTAAGTCTTGTATGGCAGTTGCTATTATAGTTTTATTCTACTCTTTAATAAAAAAAATGTTTTCAAAAATCTTTTTTTTTTTTTTAATTTTAGTTGTCCAACACGAAGCATCTAGACAGTTGAAGCCACACTGAGCTACCATACACTTTTCCATACATATTTACATATACCGTTTTTTCCATACATCCCATACAATCATTCAAGACATTGTATAATTTCAACAATTTGATATCTACTCAGTTATCAATAGATTATTAGGAGTTGGCTGGAAAAACATTTCTCACACAGAAACTCGCGCTTGTAATTCGTATTGAAATGGGCATAGTTAGCAAAAATAAAAATAAAAACATTTTTTTTTAATGTTAAACTGGAAGGGAGTAAAAAAACCAAGAGTGTTCGGCTTGTTTACCTTCCCGGTTATGTCGTAAAAACCGACAAAACGGATTACGTCCATTCTAAAATGTTGAATTCATCACCTATTTGACATTTTCAACTTATTTTTCTATGCGTATTAAATATAAAATGAGGACAAAAACTCGAAGCTCAAATGTAGGCGGCAGCACTGTTGAGCGTTCCTAAATTTTGACAGTTCTCCATACTGTCCAGTTGCAATACGTGATAACTTGCTATAAAATGCGGAGCAACGTGCCACCAGTTGGAAAAAGGCAGTTTTGATTGAAAATAAGTTTTTCTATCTTCTTTTTTTTTGACATGACTTATTGTAGGTTTGCCGCAGATGGCATTAACTACTTGGCCGGACAAATGGGGAGCGCTGAAGGCTCTCACCCGGTACAACGTTTAAGACAACAGGCCTGAGGGTGCCCAGTTGGGCGCGAACCTCGGCTCAGGGCGTCGTCTGAGAGGAAAAATATTTGAAAGAATTAATCGACCCTAGTGGGTCGATAGCGATAAGCGCTGAATGAGGGAAATCGTCGACCACGCCGGCGGGGTCGGTATCGGGGACCTTAAAGTCTATTCTGTCTTCTTTCCAACCTTTAAGGAATATAAATAACACTATGATTTTGCAGTGAAACGCTGCGCAAAGTGTTATAGTGTAAAAATATTATAACCAAAACAATATGTTTGTTTACTCATATAGTATGGGGAACTGTCAAAATTTAAGAACACTCAACAGTAGCGACACCTGGTGGGAGAAATAGACAGTTTTTATCTTCATTGCAATATTGCTTTTTAGATGATTTTTTTAATTCCCTTGATCACCAGTCGCTATAAGGTTCATCGTCTATCTAAGGACTCGGTATCAAAAGTGACTGCACGTTGTCTTTGATAACTTGTGGCTCTGCCCACCTTATTACTAACACTACACAATAGACGAATGCTTCTTCAATCTGTAACACTTTATAGAATCTGCCATAACTTAATAGACTGCCCAGACCTTGTTAATGACATTGGATTTAACGTGCCTACGAGAGTTCATCGACGAGCGACTCGATCCTACCCGCTGTTTAGAACGGTGCGCTGCCGCACCAACGCCGGCAGGCGAGTACCTCTACGTCGTATTCTCTCTCAATACAATGATTCATTTCATTTTATAGACATATTCAATTTATCTAGTTCTAAATTTAAAAAATCAAATCAAATCAAATATACTTTATTGCACAGAACTAAAAATTCAACAATCAGACAAAACACATGAATACAGTACAATTTACAGTGAAAAATCTATTATTCAAGCCCTGAGCTGATTTATTTTTTGTTTAATTTATAACATAACCTATTTCAACTCACTAGACGACATTGTAAACTAATACGTGGATAATGTGGTTGATTGTACATGTACTTATGTGAAAAAATCCTACACCTATTGTTAATATATCATGTATAATTTTTATTATCCCATAAAAATAAATAAATAAATAAATTACGGATTACAGGCGTGAGTTTATGCATGTATGTACTCCTACCAAGTCCCAATGAAGATCAAACTCCTGTAGACACTTTGAACACATTCATTTAAATATAGACTAGTAAAAAAAATACATCCAAAAACCGTATAGATAAGCCATCAGGAGCGCTAAAATGGCCACATTAAAGCAATTCACTTAAAAAAAAACAATATTGCTATTCGACATTGTTGTCCTTACGCACCAACTTTCACATGCGCAAATGTCAAATTGCAATATTGCTTTTCTAGATGCATTGCTTCTATGTGGCCGGTTTAGACTCCCAGTTGTTGTTTATCAAGGCTCACAACTACTCATTATCATTACCTACCTCCTTTCAACGTAGCATTAGCAGTGGAGCAACGTGGTGGAGTATGCTCCATACCCCCTCCGGTTGATTGAGAGGAGGCCTGTGCCCAGCAGTGGGACGTATATAGGCTGTTTATGTTATGTAATTGCTGCGTTAAAAAGGGTATACCTACTTCAGAGATCCTTCTGGATTTAATAGAAATAAAAAACGAAACGTGATTTAAGTCACGTGAATAATAAAAAAAAAATGATTTTTACGCCTTGTTGTAAATCGGCTTTAATTGTGTTTCACAGCTTTTTTTATTTTCCTTAAGGGTATGACTATATCTATCCCGTAGTGATGGGATCAAACTGAAAGAAAACTGAGCGGTTAAAAAGGCCATATTAAAGCAATTCATCTAAAAAAGCAATAACGCTAACTAATACACATTTGACATTTGTTACTTAACTTTGCACAAATGTCAAATTGAAAATAAATGAAAGTATTGCTTGTCAAATGTATTGTTTCAATGTGGCCTAACCCCCCTTGATCCCAAATGTTTTTTTCCTGGATCATAATTTATTTTGCTACAACGCAAATATAGGCGTATTCTCACTACCCTTAGGGCGTTTTCGCAATACTCCGATTCTTATCCGCTTAGGAACTGTATATTACAGGGTGTTAGTGACATCGTAACGAATAATTAAAACACATAATAACGGGTTCTTACCGTGTTTAAAGCAGGGATATGAGACTCCCGATATTTCGACACTGTTGTAAGTGCCATGATCACGGGATGACTGATGAGATTAAACGCGGTAAGAACCCGTTATTATGTGTTTTAATTGTGATAATGGTGCTAATTCCTGCAGATGCCAGTTAATTTTATTTTATGTTATACCTGTAATTTTCTTATCCGCTGAAAAGGAAGGGACGGGTAATCGACAGGCATAAAATTTATTGAACACACGTCAATTTTAAGCAGAAATCTAAAACAACCGTCTAAAATCTTACATCGGCCAATAACCCGACAGAGTTAAGTAGACAGCACGTCAAACGGATTGCATACCAGCGAGATGCCTATTTTATTCACCCGAGTTATTCATTCGTTTTAAAATTATCTTCTTGACAATCATCCGTCCCTTTCCTTTTCGGCGGATAAGAAAATGACGGGTATAACTTAAAATAAAATTAGGAGGTGTCTGCAGCAATCGGGGCCAATAACCGCATAAACTTAAAACATCGTAACGAATACTGAATACAGAATTCTAATAGTCAATTATGTAAGTACTTTAAAATAATTAATTTCAATGTATTAAACGAACGCTAGGAAGTTGATGAACTAAACTACTATGACATAGCAGGTGCACAATCACGCCTGTAACCCCTAAGGGGTAGGCAGAGGTTTATAGTATATTGCCATTAACCGGGCACAAATCTTGGTAACCACGTGACATCATTTAACAATCCAAACATGAATTCAAACTCATAAGGCTAAGCTTTTTTTTCCCCTTTCTACATGTCCATATCTATTTTCTTCCCCTTTCTGCATGTATCAGCATATACTCACAGCTAACAACATCTAGATTTTAACCCCCGACGCAAAAACGACGTGGTGTTATAAGTTTACGTCTCTGTGTGTGTGTAAATGTGTTTGTCTGTCTGTGGCATCGTAGCTCCCAAACGGATGATCCGATTTTAATGCTGTTTTCTTTGTTTGAAAGGTATATCAGTCGAGAGTGTTCTTAGCTATGTTTGGTGGAAATCGGTTCAGATCTTCAAGGCCATCAGGTCGTTTGTAAAGTGTGATAGGAATGTTACACGCTCAGTTTGCTTGCAAGCATATGTGGGATATACATTTTTAGCCTTTTGTCATAATAATTGAGTACTTTGTTGGTCGGGGGTTTTTAATTTTTTTAATTTTAAATAAGTACCTAGGTCGATATAATTTTCAATACGTTATTATATCTAATATTATGGGAATAATGTTCACGTTTTGTCAAATCCCTTCTACTTAGATTTCAATCCTCTGTACAAAAGTCTTTTTACTTTCCACAGAGAAAAATATATTTTTTAATTATTTTTTTGAGGCCTGGGCCCAGCTGTGGATAGTATTAAGTTTTCTTACTTTTCACAGAGAAAAATAAATTTATTAATTTTTTTTTTTGAGGCTTGGGAGATGGAACATTTATAATTTTTTTTTTAATTAAGTATATCGATTGCCAGTTGAGAACACTCGATGTTCTCACATGTTTGTAAGTTACGTCAAAAAAAATGCTGTGAGCACATTTATATTACTTTCGATTTTCCAATTTATATTTTCCACATTTTTTCTTCAATATGAATGTAACTTACAGGGTGTTAGTAACAGCGTACTGACTACTCAGGGGGATGATTCAACTTTTTCCGTCTCAAAACACATAAAAATGTTTTTTTATATTATTATTTTCAGTTCCATACTTTTGCGACGGAAAATTCCATTTGACGTCAACTCAGAGTCATGAACTGAATCATCCCCCTCAGTATTCCATACGGTGTCACTAACATCCTGTATTTTATAATTACATTGCATTGCGTTGTTAATTATTACATGCGGGTTATATTTATTACATTTAAATATGAAAGTAAAGCAATTACATCAATGTAAAAAAAAAACTAAAAAGCAAAAAACTGTCCTTCATTTTTGTTGTTGTATTATACAAAACTACTTAGGTTTTAGTTAAGCAAGTGTTTTATATTTTGAACGCCAAAATTATTCCGTGTTTCGCAAGGCACGTTAAGCTGAGTTATTATAAAAAAAATCACCACACGCAGTAGAGCAGGGTGTTTAGTTAAAAACACTTTCTAACTACTTAAATATTTATGTTTTAATGTTTTTTGATCAACACATGACTTAAGTTCCCGACTATAATACTCGCTCGAATGAAAACAAAACATTAATGACAAGAAAAAAATCACGTTACTTATAAATTAAAAATAAAACCGTTTAACTTAAAAAGTTTATATTAAGTTAATGAACTTGTTTACTTAGTTAAATACAATAAGTATGTACTTAGTTAAGTATTTTTTTTTAATTATCCGTAATTATAATTTATCTAATTTGTGAATTAAATAAATAATGAACCCACTAAACGTTCAAAGCTCCAAAATCATTATTTAAAATCAATGTTTTCATAATGCTATAGATGTGATTCCTTTAAATGTTTTCTGTATTTTATTTTTTTCTGTTTTAATGCGACGAATGGGTGTCGAGACAAACCTCTGTGGTTTAACGGCATCATTCAAACCGTGTATTTAGATTAAGGATATAATTTAAAAAAATAAAAAATATATATATTTTACAGTCAGCAACTTTACGACTAGGCTGTATAGGCTATGTGCCCTTTGCCTATAGACAAAAAAAGAAAAAAAACATTACCGACTGTACGATATCGATATATTTTTACCAATTTATCTATCCGTCTGTTCAGTCTACAGACGAATCAGAGTCTTCATTCTTGGTGGTCAAATGGAACGCCAGCACGGGAATCGAACCTAGGACCATGCAGGATCCCATGCCGTAGAAACACCACGAATATCCGCCTGTGACGTCACGGACTAAACCTGAAAAAAGGTCACAATAGGTTCATCATCATCAATTATCATCATCAATTGTCATCATCAATTATCATCATCAATTATCATCAGCAATTATCACCATCAATTTAAGAGCCACGCTCTTGTCGGTGCAGCATTTTCCATGCTACTTTTTAGGGAAAAATAGGGCAGTGGTTTCCCTCTTGCCTTCCGCCCCACAGTACTCTGTCTGACGCAAGTGGGATGGCGCCCAGAGTAGTCTATTACGAAGCCGTACTAGGACTCCTGTCCTCCGCCACTGAATAGTACTGACAGTTACTGCTGCTCTCTCACAATAGGTTATTTGACTGTAAAATATAAATTATAAAATGCTAATCTAGAAATAAAAAAATAAAATACAATGAAAATAAACTGAAATAAAATGAAAATAACATAATACCAAATTGTATGTGTCGGGGTAAGTGCAATGACGCAACTTAAATATATTTTATCAAAATTAAAATTAGTCCAAATATCAAGTACTTATTACAAAAAAAGTCAAATAACCTAACTTAAAATTACTTAACCTAGAACCCACTCCGTGTCACATAATACCTAACCTAAGAACCTAAATAGAAGCCAGTCTAAGATGATCAATAATCAATCTCATATTACTTTTTGGCTTGCGTTTAATTACGAATTAAGTAACAATGAGTACGACTTTTGACTGTTTTTACTGATGACGTCTCAGGACAGTATTTCCACACAAATTCCATAGAAAATGTTCATTTTGACGTTTCGTATTTTAAAGTATCATTTGCGTAAGTTGTCAAATAGGCTATTTGTATCAATTTGTATATTCTAACCAAATAGAGGTAACATGTGCGAGGCGATAAAATGTTGTCACGGCCATTTTATCGATTCTGACGACATAATTGTGTGGTAATTATGTGGTGAGGAGCTCGGTGGCGCAGCGGTAAACGCGCTCGGTCTGCAATTGTTGAAGTTAAGCAACTTTCGCAAAGGCCGGTCATAGGATGGGTGACTAAAAAAAAAGTTTACATCTCGAGATCCTCCGTGCTACGGAAGGCACGTTAAGCCGTTGGTCCCGGCTGCATTAGCAGTCGTTAATAACCACCAATCCGCACTGGGCCCGCGTGGTGGTTTAACCTCTCATATGCCGAGATACCAGACACAATAGATTTTACATTGTGTCTGGTCGAGATCCGCGTTCCGGCGTTCGAAAGATTAAGGCCCGATCTCCCTATCCATCCATAGGGAAGGCACGTGCCCCAGCAGTGGGGACGTTAATGGGCTGATGATGATGATGACGAATTATGTGGTTATGTCGATTGGTGCTAATATGTGAACCTAAGTAAGTCATGTCATTCTGTCAAAATACGAACAAAATCACGTGGCACGCATGTTAGGGAAAAAACAAACTTATTTTAAAAAAATCGTTATAATTTTATTACGTAGCGCATGTTAGCCCTGCAGGGCTCACAAAGTGATTTTTGTGATTAGTCACCACCGGGATTCGAACCCGGGACTTTCTCGTGAGTGCAACCACTGGTCCACGGAGGCGATACACAGTAAGAATGACATTACTAACCAGCTGTCGGTGGTACAGACACTGCGGCGAGACTCTGGAACATTCTGACCAGCCCGTAAGAGGAGGCGATGCGTGCAGTTCCGAAGGTGTCAGCCAGGAGTACTGGTACCAGAAGGAACCAGCAGCCCAGACAGAGCCCATATGAAGCTGAAAGATACAAACATAACATAATGAGTGAATGAGTGAATGATCTCTCCGACCGATTTCGGCCATGGCGACCACTTCGACTCCTAGTCGGCACGACGCTGATGCGCCCGAAGATGGCTTATGTAGCCATAACATAATACTGCATGTTGAAATCACTATGTAGTATAAAACAAAGTCGCTTTTTCTGTCCCTATATCCCTATGTACGCTTAAATCTTTAAAACTACGCAACGGATTTTGATGCGGTTTTTTTTATAGATAGAGTGATTGAAGAGGAAGGTTTATATTATGTATAATACATAAACTGCCTATATACGTCCCACTGCTGGGCACAGGGCTCCCCTCAATCAACCGGAGGGGGTATGGAGCATACTCCACCACGCTGCTCCACTGCGGGTTGGTATTATGTATGTATAATAACATCCATTAAATAGTGGAGAAATACCGTTTTTTGAGGTTTTTAATGTGATGTCGTAAATAATTTCATTTTTTCCTCAGCATTTTACCCGAGCGAAAACGGGGCGGATCGCTAGTATACAATAAATTGAAATTCAAGTTGATCTTTCTACTTCGTGTGTATGTATGTATAACAATATACAGGGTGTTAGTGACATCGTAACGAATACTAATGGATGATTCAGCTAATAATTCTGAGTTTATATCAAGTGGAATATTTCGTCGCAAAATTCATAATTTTTTGTGTTTTTTTTATAATGAATTTCAATTTTATACTTTTGCGATAGAAAACTCTTTATACCGCCAGTGTAACTAAGCTTAATGTCTCAAAACGCCATCCGTGTGACTTAGCTTAATGTCTCACAACGCCGTCATAGTGACGAGAGCTTAAAGTCTCAAAACGCCATCAGTGTGACGAAAGCTTAATATCTTACAACGCCATCAATGTGACGAAAGATTACTGTCTCATAACGGCATCGGTGTGACGAGAGCTTAATGTCTAACAACGCCGTCAGTGTGACGAGAGTTTAATGTCCTACAGTATGACATACAAAAGCTACTTACCGGAAACAACAGCGAGAGCCCACCAGTTGGTCAAGCTGGGCAGGGTCAACACAGATATGCCAGCCACGAAAATACTGAAAAAATAAGAAGAAAATTATGGTCCCGATTCCTGCCGACCCCTCCTAATTTAATTTTAAATTACACCCGTCATTTTCTCATCCGCCGAAAAGAAAAGGGACGGATGATTGACAACTGTTAATTTTTATAATTAATTAATAACCCGGACGAATAAAATAGGCATCTCGCTGATATACAACCCGTTTAACGTGTGCTATCAACTTAATTCTGTCGGATTATTGATCATCATCACGTATGTATGATCATTATCCCGTTTTTCACAGGGTCCGCTTACCTAAACCTGAAGATTTGACAGGTCCGGTTTTTTTACAGAAGCGACTGCCTGTCTGACCTCAATGATAATGATGAAAATTTATTTCGTACCTGATGATGTAAGCCTTTCTTCTACAAAACAAATGCAAGTCACACAGCCAGCCCAGTCCCAGGCGTCCAATGAGGTCTAACACAGCACTGATGGCGACCAGACGACCTGGAAATAATATAAATGGCTTTAGCCCTGGAAACATTGATTTACCACTACCGTAGATACAGCGCTTGATACAAAAATGCGGCGAAAACTTGGCGCTTGTTTAGCTATGCATTCGTACACAACGGTATATACATTATACGTTTTTAAATGTATTTTCTTTTTTTTAACTGCCTCCGTGATCTAGTGGTTAGAGCGTTAGGCTCACGATCCGGTCCGGTCACAGTCCGGGTTCGATTCCCGATGGGGACATTGTCGAAATCACTTTGTGAGACTGTCCTTTGTTTGGTAAGGACTTTTCAGGCTTGAATCACCTGATTGTCCGAAAAAGTAAGATGATTCCGTGCTTCGGAGGGCACGTTAAGCCGTTGGTCCCGGCTATAACAGTAAAAAAGTAAAAAGCCGTAAAAACACCTCCACCAACCCGCATTGGAGCAGCGTGGTGGAGTATGCTCCATACCCCCGCCGGTTGATTGAGGGGAGGCCTGTGCCCAGCAGTGGGACGTATATAGGCTGTTTATGTAAGTGTATTTTAAGTTCAAAGGAAATTCCACTTGATATCAACTCGGAAGCATGGTCTGAAGCATCCCTCAAAGATTTCGTTACGATGTCACTAACACCCATACGTACTTGTACGGGGTGTAAGTGATGTCATAACGAATACTCAGAGGGATGATTCAGCTCATTATTCTGAGTTGATATCAAGTGGAATTTTCCATCGCAAAAGTATACAATTATATTTTAAAAAGCTAAAAAAGAACATGAATTTTGCGACGGAAAATTCCTCTTGATATTAACTCTGAATCGTGAGCTGAATCATTCCCCTCAGTATCTTAGTATCTTAGCTTACCCGCGGCAGATTTACTGTGGCCCACAGCAACTGTGTAGGCGGGAAGGTAGTACAAAGCGTATGGAGAGCCACAGGACATCAGCGCCACGGATGCACACAGGAGACCAAACCGCCAGTCCTTGAGCAAGGAAACGTCGAGATACCTAGAAGACAGAAAGTATTCACTTAGGTATTTCAATAAGTAGGCTAGTTTCCAACATGTGTCTACACTCAGCGGGATCCCCTGTCTGGGAGTCATAAGAGTGATGCAGAGAATTAGATCTGGATTTGTTCTACTGAATTATGCTGAAAACAGAATTTGTTCCGTTAAAAAAACGGAAATACAAAGTTTTTTAACCGACCTCCAGCCAGCGGGATATTTACCAAAGTTAAGTCTGATGAAGTATAAATTGGTATTAACTTTTAGATCTGTATTTATTCTATTCAACAAAACAAAAAATACTTCTGACATCCTTACTTCAGCTACAATCAAGCTGCAATGAAACCTCCAGTCAGCGGACTTTTTCTCTAAAAGTTAATACCAATAATAATAATACCAATAAATACAGATCTAAAAGTTAATACCAATTTATACTTCATCAGACTTAACTTTGGTAAATATCCCGCTGGCTGGAGGTCGGTTAGAAAACTTTGTATTTCCGTTTTTTAACGGAACAAATTCTGTTTTCAGCATAATTCAGTAGAACAAATCCAGATCTAATTCTCTGCATCACTCTTATGTCTCCCAGACAGGGGATCCCGCTGAGTGAAGACACATGTTTCCAACTAGTCAAATCAGTTACTTTTTTTGACGTGACTTATTGTAGATTTGCCGCCAAAAGCCACTGACATGGCTCATGTAACGACTACTTACTTACATCAGTAAGTAACCGGGACCTACGGCATAACGTGCCTTCAGCAATGTACACCAGTAGAAATACTCCTTATTTGCCTTTGAAAAGGGTACATTAATAGATGGATGTACATAGAGCTTCCTCCTAATCAGCTATCAACAATAGCATGCTTTTTTTTTGACGTGACTTATTGTAGATTTACCGCAGATGGCATTAACTACTTGGCCGGACAAATGGGGAGCGCTGTAGCTCTCACCCGGTACAACGTTCAAGATTTTGCAGTCACCGAAAACTTTAAGGGATAATTTAGACCATGATTCTCAGTTGATATCGAGTGGAATTTTCCGACGCAAAAATGCACTAAAAGGAAATTTCACTTGACTCAGAACAGTCTGAATCAACTCTTTGTACATCCTACATCTATGGGTATAACTTCCAACACACCTGGACATTTTCTCGACGCATCCCCTCTTGTCTTCCTTAATTTCCACTTCTTTCTGCACCAGCTCCACTCCAGGCTGCTTAATGACAGGTTCAGACCACTTGTTCGGCAGTAGACGCGATGGCAGCGGCGGTTTGATGTATAGAGACCTGGAATTCATGAAATGTTCCAGGTCTTGTGTGGGAGATCCATCTTCTTCTTATCGTGTGGGTTGTGAGGTAGAATACCAACCTCATCAACCCATGGTTCGACACAAATGGACCTTTCGGCCAAGTACTTTAATTTAAAAGAAAACAAAACTTTTGAAAGAAAACAAAAACCTTTATCATAATTAAAACACATAATAACGGGTTCTTACCGCGTTCAAAACCTTTATCTTCAATATAACTAACTAAATTTAATAAATTTTCTTTGAAAATCAGCATAATCAAAAAAAAGCTTGACTCAAGGAGATTCGCCCAATCCCGTCTTCGAATGGGATCTCGTCATATTAAGTGTCGGGATTGATGTCGAAAAATTAGACGGGATCTCGCGAGATCGGGATTGCATTCCCTAGCTACCACCCTATATAGACGAGTACGGTCACGAGCATTAATGTGTATACACTTTGGTACCATGTCACATTAACTTTTTTGACAAATTGAACTGTAAGTCTCACGGCGACAGAGTCCTAAAGTAGGTACATTATATTGCTCATGACGAAGGATGTTCATGGACGTAACCTGCGGAACTGTAATAGGCTGAGAGGTGTTCAACATAGACTTGCCAAGTCTGACCGGCTGACCCACGTCATAGGTCCGGAGGTGTACAACAAACTACCGACACATATTATCACTGACGCACCGTCATTGCCCTGTTGTAAGTCTCGACTCAAACGCTGGCTTCTTGAGCATACGTTCGATAGTTACATAAACTGCCTATATACGTCCCACTGCTGGGCACAGGCCTCCCCTCAATCAACCGGAAGGGGTATGGAGCATACTCCACCACGCTGCTCCAATGTGGGTTGGTGGAGGTGTTTTTACGGCTAATAGCCGGGACCAACGGCTTAACGTGCCCTCCGAAGCACGGAATAATCTTACTTTTTCGGACAATCAGGTGATTCAAGCCTGAAAAGTCCTTACCAAACAAAGGACAGTCTCACAAAGTGATTTCGACAATGTCCCCATCTGGAATCGAACCCGGACCTCCAGATCGTGAGCCTAACGGTCTAACCACTAGACCACGGAGGCTGTTAACGTTCGATAGTTATAACGGGTTTATTTCATTTATTTCATAATTTTATTTTAATATTTTAGAATGACTTCTTTATTACTGTATTTTATTCATTTTATAATTATTATTATTACTTATTTTTATTTTTTTTATTTATTTATTTATTTATGTAATACAAACATTATCATGACAGGCACTTAACCTAATGCGACAATGTTAGCTAGTTTTGAATGTGTAATGAATGATACCTAATGAATTATTCTACTAGTAGAATGTAACCTAGATTATTTACGATATATGACATGTAATACGAACTATTACGAATAAATTAATATGAATATTGACCTGGTCACATGTTTACTTAACACATTAACTGTTTACAAAATAAATAAAAATCATAGCTGGAAACCAAAACTTTTTAAGGTGAAATTTAATAAGTACATAATGCATGCTTGTAACTATGGATAAATGTATATTATTATTATTATTATTTCAATAAAAAAACACATTTTTCAAATCCCGGTATACCGGTATTGTTCTGGGGGCAATAACGAAAATACCGGGTTTGAAAATTGGTCCGGAATCGCGATTCAACAAATTTTGGTTTCCAGCTATGATTTTTATTTATTTTGTAAACAGTGAATGTGTTAAGTAAACATGTGACCAGGTCAATATTCATATTCATTTATTCGTAATAGTTCGTATTACATGTCATATATCGTATATAATGTAGGTTACATTCTACTAGTACAATAGTTTATTAGGTATCATTCATTACACATTAAAAAAAAATAGCCCCAGTATCCGGTCCACTAACCCCCAACCCAATAGCCCAGTTCCCTTTGTTCCCATAATTTGCAATAGTCCTACACGAACCGGGGATTGTCTTTGGGTGCACTCCCATAGTGCATAAGTACAGGGATAATCGCCCTTGGTGTCACACCACATTTAGATTAAATTGTCTTAAGGGGCCTCTACGTGTTGGCTTCGGCCCCACGCACGCCTTCCAAAAGTCCGGGACTCCATAGTCCCGAGATATGGAAATGACAAACATAATAATAATTATGGGTATCGCAATACCCAATTGCCATCCCTAGCGCTCGGATCCGAGCGGTAGGCGCCGCTACAATAGCCCCGCCCCACTGGGATCCGAGTGGGGAGCGAGGAATGTGTTAATACTCACCGACTTATCTTCCGTCTGCTGGCCTTGTACACACAGGTGCTGTCGGTGGAGAGGTCTTCTACTGAGTGGAGTATGGATGAGGAGCGCGTGGGGCGCAGGCGGAGCTTGGCCACTTCTCGAGGCAGGCCTGAGGATACAAAGTTGGTGTTAAAAGTTATTATTTGAGTTTGAGAGAGCTCGAACTGATGCAGCCCGAAAAGCCATGGCGACCTAGCGAGATCAATTGTGACCCCTAAATTTAAAACTCCTCTAGACCAATCCGTCCAGGGCATTTCTCGGGAATGTGTGTTTCCTTGATGTTTTCCATCACCGCTGGGCACGTGATCTTATCGTGTGGGTTGTGAGGTGGAATACCAACCTCATCAACCCTGGTGTCAGGGTTATTACAGTGCCGCCAGAGGCCCCTGACAAGGCTCATGTAACGACTACATACATCAGTAAATAGTAACTGGGACCAACGGCTTAACGTGCCTTCCGAAACACGGATCATCTTACTTTCGGACAATCAGGTGATCAGCCTGTAATCTCCTAACCAAACGAGGGGATTCGAATCCGGGGCCTCCGGATCGTGAGCCCAACGCTCAACCACTGGACCACGGAGGCTGTTAGGCACGTGATAATCATTTATGATCGAAACCGATTTCGAAAGTCATAGGTTTACGCCCATGCTGAGTGAGCAGATGCTCTGTGTTAAGTACCTTCCTACTTGCTGGGTTGTTTGCTTGGTGAAATTAATAATAACTCCAAAAGAAGTCTTCAACACGATTATAATCAATTCTTCGTAATACAAAATTTGGTTTCACTTGTTTTCAACGGACACTGGATGGCAACTGGCCATGTAGGGAACTAGCGGGGAGAGGCGCGCGGGCGCGGGTTGCAGTGCGCAGGCGCGGTACGGCGGCGGCGGGGCGGTGCGACGGCGGCGTGTGCGACGACGGTAAGTATATATACTTTATAACTTTAGCTATGTATATTTTTGTTCTTTACTAATTTTAATCTTTTTCTTTTCAGGTTTTCTTTGTTACAGGTATTTTCTTCTCTTGTGTTAACACTCTGATAAAGGGAGAAAGTATAACAACTCACCAACAACCCCAAGAACGTCTAGTCCCTCGGAATCTTCAGAGTCTGAGTTGTTGCCTGGCATCGGAGGACGCGTTACCTGGAAGATAACGCAAACATAACATAATAAACATAACATAGTGACCTCCGACTTCAGGGACAATGTTGACATGGAGCGAGAACGGAGGGCGTTGTCTGTGAGGGCCAACATGATAACTCGCAGGTTTGCACGGTGTTCTACAAACGCTAAAATAACGCTTTTTAGAGCGTATTGTACCTCGCTCTACACGTGCAGCCTGTGGGCGAACTTCACTCAGAAAGCATACAACGCTATTCGCGTCCAGTTCAACAACGCTTTTAGGGTGTTATTGCGGCTGCCTCGCTTCTGTAGCGCCTCGGGCATGTTCGCTGAAGCTCGCGTCGACTGCTTTTATACGACTATGAGGAAGCGATGCACGTCTCTGGTGCGCAGGGTGCGGGGCAGCGGCAACCCCGCCCTCTCGATGATAGGTGCGCGACTCGACTGCCCGTATCTGTGACTTGCATGTCACAGCATCTAATATTAGATAAGGCTACTAACATCTAGAATAAGTTTACTAACACATATGAGACATGTTTCGTGAATTAAATAAATTATTATTATAATATCCCTGATCCACATACATACACACGAACGAGCAAGAATATACCTAAATAGGAGATACGGTTAAAGACCTCAACGGTTGCAGAGGCGGAGATGGGAGCCATCGATACGGCAATGCAGGACAGAAGGGACTGTAACCTGGAAACTGACAGAGGGCAGCAGTAACTGTCAGTACTATTCAGAGGCGGAGGACAGGAGACGGTGGAAGGCAAGAAGGTTGTAATAGACTGCTCTGGGCGCCATCCCACTTGCGTCAGACAGAGTATTGCGGGGTGGAAGGCAAGAAGGAAACCACTGCCATTTTTCCCTAAAAAAAGTAGCATGGAGAATGCTGCACCGACAAGAGCGGAGCTAAATTAGTGGTGATGATAAATAATAAGAAGTTCCCCTACCTGGTTGACCTCGACAAGGCTAGGATGCATGATCTCCGTGATGAGGTTGTTCTTCTGGTTCAGAGTCAGTTCGTTGTCCACTTGAAACAGATGCAGCAAACGGTTCTCCTTTTCCTTGATGCTGCTTGTGTCTTTATCTGGAGATCAGAAACGTCCTTGTGTGATATATCTCGAATGATACCCCCGGCCTAACAGCCTCCGTGGTCTAGTGGTTAGAGCGTTAGGCTCATGATCTGGAGGTCCGGGTTCGATTCCCAACGGGGACATTGTCGAAATCACTTTGTGAGACTGTCCTTTGTTTGGTAAGGACTTTTCAGGCTTGAATCACCTGATTGTCCGAAAAAGTAAGATGATTCCGGTGTCTGTGGTGACTGGTGAGCAATAAATGTTTCTTTCTTTCTTTCTTTTGAACATACCATCAGCGATGTGGTGCAGTAGCGTGGTATTTTCGGTGGTGGTCGTGGGGGGCGTGGTGCTGCCATCGCGCACGTTCGGCGGCGGCCGGTACAGGGTCGCAGCCACGCACACGTGCAGCATACCCCCACCTGGAATGCCACATGTATTCTAGTCTCTTTTATGGCTGATTCCTTGTAGCGGTTGTCTGGAAGAAATCGCTCCAGAGCAATAAGACCCCCATTTGTACTGTTGATAAATGTTTGTATCTTTTTTTTGTGTGCAATTAAGTATACTTGCCTGGATTTTAACTACTCGGCTGCGTGTTAACTACTTGGCCGGATATTAACTACTTGGCCGGAATGACTTACCAAGTAGTAGAACAGTTCCATGCAATCCATAAGTGTCGACAAGTTTCTCAATCAGCATCGGAAACACGAAGCTACCAGCAGCTGTCCCGCTCACGCAGATGCCATTGGCTAATGCTCTGAAAAGAGATAGATATTATAGTTTGCAGACCTTTCTTTTGGGGGAGAAAGTATTAAAAAAAAGTATAAAGTAATTGCTCAACTACATACATACTTTATTTATTTATTTATTTATTATGGTACATCAACAGCAGTACATACACTAACACACAATATAAAATACACATAGGAAAAGTTCCGGTATGCCTTCCAATTATAGACGCACACAACACTGATAGTGTTGGAACGATATTCCACCGCCCCTTCGGAAGCTTACTTCCAAAATTACTTTTAAGGTGAAATATAAGGAATATCTTCTTAATATTCAGAAAAACGTCGGTAACTGAACTTTATACTTATTTCATAATTATGTTATACACATCTACTTGTCATATATTGTTTATGAATCTCTCTCGTTATCTGTTTATCTGTGGCTTTTATTTTACACATCTGTTTATCTGTCGTATCTATTATGTATACTTTAACCCCTTGGCATACTATCTACCTTTGACTAATACTTTCATATTTTTCGTAATCCCTTAATTCATATATTTTCTTCATAATTATATTTGCTTATTTTCTTATTTATTGTAAGTAAATCCCGACACTTTTTGTTGGCACGATAGTTCAAAGTATTTATAAGCGTAACTTAGGTACTGGCAGAATATCAGTGTTGCTAAGAGTGGTATTTCTACTATTCTTCGCAACAACATGCTGAGTCAGTCCCTTTTCCCTGGCAGTGTATTTTTGATTTGTATACTTATCTTTATCTTCTCTACTATTGTACTGCACTGTTTTGGGAATAAAGTTATTCTATTCTATTCTATAGTAAAAAGTAGAAACTAAAGTTAGCAAATTAAAAAGAACAATAATTGAAAATAAAATTTAAAAAAGAAAAAACATAGATCGTCTAGCTTTACTACTTTTAACAATAAGTACATTTTTAACGTGACTTTTGTGTGTTTTTTTTTGTGATGTTTCTTGAAAGAAACAATCGACTCTAGTTGGCAGAAAGCGATAAGCGCTGAATGAGGGGGGAAATCGTCGACCACGTCGGTACACACTGGATCGGATTTGAATAAGCTGAACTTAAGATATTTTTGTCAAAATGTCATTATTTTGTTATGCCAATCGTTAGAAAAAATCAATACAATCAACATTCAATAATTGTGTTTTACCGAAAAACTAATATTTAACGAGATATGATGACAAATGTGTTTTTTTTTACTATGTACTTAACGAAAACTAAATTGCTCTGGTGCTTCAAGACCGGCGGGAAAGCGGTGTAATTGGGTCATGTACTAGGTTCAAAATAAATTATGAAATTCTGATTAGGTACTAAATAAAGACAGATCTAAAACTAAAACTAGCGAAAATCATTTTTTTTAATTAAAACACATAATAACGGGTTCTTACCGCGTTATGAGACTCGTAGAAAATTATGGATCTACCTATCCAACCTCATCAGTCATCCTGTGATCATGTCACTTGCAACAGTGTCGAAATATCGGGAGTCTCATATCCCTGATTTAAACGCGGTAAGAACCCGTTATTATGTGTTTTAATTATGATACACCTAAAACAAACCTAAAACAATGTACTTATAATCATTTTCTTATTTCTTTTTAACTTATTTACGAATTTTAATCAAGAAAAAATTAATAATAAGTCCGATATTTTATCACGTTTCGCTATGGACAGTGTGCTTTTTCATACGAATTCCAATATTAATTTCGTGTTTTGACGTTTAGTAAAAAGTAACTGATTTGACTAGTTGGAAACTAGCCTATTGTACTAAATTAATGTAAACTAGTTTTTACCCGCGACTTCGTCGGTGGCGTGTTATAAAAGAGAGATCTTTGTGTGTGTGGGAGTGCATATCTTCAAGCATCTAACTTATGCAGTTTAGATTTCTTCATACAATTTTTTTCCCGCCAACTCCCATTTTTTCAAAATACAGCCATAACTAAACTTTACATTTACTAAGGTATGCATGCATGCTAGATTGAAAATATCTATCTTACGCGGATTAGATTTTTCATACAAAAGGATTTTCCCGCTAATTCCCGTTCCCGTGGGAATTCCGGGAATTCCTTTCTTAGTGCACCTCTACGGTACCTAAGCTACGTCCCTTCCAAATTTCATGTGCTTACGTTTAGCCGTTTAGGCTGTGCGTTGATATGTCAGTCAGTCAGTTTCTCCATATATTTAGATGTTTTTTTTATTTCTGGCCTAATGTAGTTTCTTGATATTTTCGTTTGTATTGCTATACCCTCCCGGGTCCATATATGTGGTACTATAATATTTATAACAACTGTTTACCATATGGTGTGCAATAAATACTTTGACTTTGACTTTTTATAGGGACAAAAAAGCGACTTTGTTTTATTTTTTATTAGTGATTAACATACTTACCTGTGCTTATCAAAGTATTGGGAGACAATCACAATACCCGGAGTAGTTGATAGTCCACCACCGATTCCTGAAAAGCATAAATAAACTCTTTTACTACTTCTCCTCGAAAGAGATGGAGAGATAACATTTACAAAACAGGAACAAATATTTAAATATGGTCATCGACGAAAAAGTCATCTTATATTACCTAAAATAAGAACCAACTACGGCAGGAAAACTGTACGTTTTGAGGGAGCTCATCTTTATAATAAGTTGCCATCCTACATAAAAAATTCTACATCGCTAAATATATTCAAATCCCAGCTGCGTAAACATATCATGTGTACCATAGAATAATCTTGTAAAACTTTAAGTAAGTAACTAAATGAACAACCTGTATCTGTGAACGCCAATCCCTTCCTTTAACTAGTTTTTCGATGAGCGATAGGTAGTCATACTTCACTCACACTTGTAAACAACGTATCAAAGCGATGTATTTCTTGTTTTTGGTAAATTTTATATGCATACCCTCTCTGCCTGCTCAACGGCACTTTATCTATCTTTTGTAAAAACATTTAGTTCTCATGTTAAGTGACTATGTATAGTTTTTTTATGAGAATAAAGTTCTTTAAACTGAGATGGCGTGACGACTTGGACGCTTGCCGGAGGGACTGGCCGGAGTACGCACAGGACCGCGGAAAACGGAAAGAGGAAGGGGAGGCCTTTGCCCAGCAGTGGGATCTTCAATCAATCAATCAATAATACTTTATTGCACAACGACATAATACACAGGACAAAAACATCTTGGATCTTGTAGGCTAGATTAGATTACACTACTTCTCGATCTTCTTATCGTGTGGGTTGTGAGGTGGAATACCAACCTCATCAACCCTGGTGTCAGGGTTACTATTAATCCAGTCAAAGCCCCCTGACATGGCTCATGTAACGACTACTCACTCACACGGTGCTAAACCCGCAGACAGTTATTTAGACAGTGGTCAGTGGACAGTGGTTAAGGTATAGACGGATTATAGAACAGTAAATCTGCACCCCGCACCAATTAGTATCAGGGCCGACCTTCACCCCCTCAGAGTTTTACTTTAGTTTTAAATAGCCGCCCCCCCCCCCCGCACTTATGCGTTTCGTAACAATAAGATTTTCGTTATGATGATGGACATTTTGTATGGTGTCCGTGTGTGTCTAGTTACAAGAACGGTTAACTCAAATGCTTGACTCAAATACTTGACTCAAATACTTGAAGCAAAGGCTTGAACCAAATGCTTGACTCAAATACTTGAAGCAAAGGCTTGAATCAAATGCTTGACTCAAATACTTGAAGCAAAGGCTTGACTCAAAAGTTTGACTCAAATACTTGACTCAAGTGCTTGACTTAAATGGTGATGGAATTGAGTGAAAAAAAATGAGTTACCAGTCATAACTCCGAAGCTGAGTAACAGATGGTACAATTGAGTGCTGAGGAAAGACAGCGCCAGTCCAGCAGCACAGAAAAGACCGCCGATGAAGACCACGAGGCGGCAGGAGTACTTCTCGCAGAGGGCTGAAGACAGCGGCGCTGGAAAGAGAGGAGAATATATACTTTATGATATCCTGTATCCTGAAGTCATTTGTTTGCTTGGCTCATCAACAGACCACCACCCGTCCGCTCTGAACAACCATAGACCATGGTATGATACATGCTATAAGAACACCAGGGGGGTTAAAATGGCCACATCAAAGCAATTCATCTAAGAAAGCAATGTTGCAATTTGACATTTGCGCATATAAAAGTAAGTGCGCAATGCAAACAAATGTCAAATAGCAATATTGCTTTCTTAGATGAATTGCTTCGATGTGGCCATTTTAACCCCCCAGGTATGTTAAAACTGTTCTGTAAAAAACCGGACCTGTCCAATCTTCAGGTTACTAAGACTGACTTTTATATCGAATTTTATTCGTGAATTAAGTAACAACGAGTACGACAATACAAAAAATACAATACAAAAACTCTTTATTGCACTTGAATCACATTAAAAATACATTAGTATTATAATTAAATTGGTAGTACAACAGGCGGCCTTATTGCTAAGGTAGCAATCTCACGACGTTTGACCGCTTTTATTGATGACGTCACAGGACAGTATTTCGACACAGACTCTAAAGAAAATCATATTTGACTAGGTTGTCAAGTCATCAATCGGGGCCATTCTGTATGTACAGTCATGAGCAATATAATGTACCCACTTTAGGACTCTGTCGCATTAACATATTTGACATTTCGTGAGACTCACAGTTCAATTTGTCAAAAAAGTTAATGTGACCATGGTACCAAAGTGTATACATATTAATGCTCGTGACCGTATGACACGCGGTTGGCGCTCACTTGGCTCTTACAGCCATATGGTATAAGAAAACCAGGTATGCTCAAAAGTGACAGCTAACATTTCAGGTTAGCCCAGCTGACGTCATCCCACCCTGCGTTGCGCCATCTAATTTTATTTTAAGTTATACCTGTCACTTTCTTATCTACTGAAAAAGAAAGGGAAGAGTAATCGACAGGCATACTTAGACTTTATGAGAGTACTTAGTTATTATTGTATGTCACAACATGACTAAACGTGCTGAGCGCTATAAGCTTTAGGTACTTCCATCGATATACTGTAGCAGAGTACAAACTCTGCACATACTGGCCTTTTGTTCGGACCATCATCATTTTAAATTACGAAATTCTCATTCCATTCCATTCGCATTTCCTTTCATTTTACTCACTTTTGACTCACTGAATCTCCGACCTTCATAAAAACAACAAGTGTATTATACCGTTTAGGGCCGTGCCCTCTAAATCCTTAGTCTTGAATCTTTTTGAAATGTGTATATTGTGAACTATTATTTTTGTGACTATGTTACTAAGTTTTGTGAAGTGTTTTTAATAAACTATATATATATTGCTGCTTGCTGTTGCTTCTACCTTTTCACCAATCATTCCCCTACTCTGCCGGCACGTCGGGATACCATACCCTCACCTCTCAGCGTGCCGCAATACTTACCACATTTATTGCAATAAATTTTCCATTTCATTTCATTTCATAAAATTTATGGAACATACGTGAATTTTATGCAGAAATTTAAAAAGCCTTCCAAAATTTTATACTTGCCAATAACCCGAAAGAATTAAGTTGACAGCACACGTTAACGGGTTGCATAAGAGCGAGATGTTTATTTTATGCTCCTGGGTTATTCATTCATTTTAAAATTACCAGTTGTCAATTATCCGTCACTTTCCTTTTCGGCGGATATGAGACCCCGCACACTAGCGTCTTTCGAGCGTCGTCGAAGCTGACGTCGCGTCGCCGCAGCGTCGACGACGCTCGAAAGACGCTAGTGTGGAGGGTCTCTAAGAAAATGATGGGTGTAACTTAAAATAAAATTAGGAGGTGTCTGCAGGAATGGGGGCCATTGCAGCCATCGCAGCCATCGCCCTTTGCAGTACTCACCAAGAGCCAGACAGAGCGTGGACAGAGCAGCAGGTATCCACGAGGCTACCGTCTCAGCAGAATCAGGAAATGTCTCCATGATCTCAACGTAGAGCACCCCGTAGGACTTGAACAGACCGGCAACCCAGAACTGCACCATGAAAGCTCCTAAAACGACCACCCAACCGTAACCGCCGTCAGGTGGAGCTGTGCTGCTGTGGACGTGAAGAACAACGTATAAAAATAAGAATCATTTAGAATAGAATATAAATCATATCTTTCTTTTTTTTGGTACTCACTCGGCGGTGCTCTCAGGCGGCGCAGGCGCAAGCTTCCTGGACGCGGCCAGCAGGGGACGCGCCGTCACCGAAGAGAGAGTCAGCAGAGAATCTTCTTCTTGTTCCGTTGGTGACATGCATTGCAGGTAGGCGCCTACTTGCTGGAAACGCAGAAATCAGAATATTAAAATTGAATTAATATAGATTTTTTTAAATTGAATTATTATTATTTAAATTGAATTATTTATTCAACGTAGTTATCATGGATTAATCTTGTTGAAGGTCAATTGTAGCATTTTTGAATTTACGTCATTCCGCAAGGTGTTATGGCTGAGGAGAAGAAATGACAAGAAATTGCAACAGCAACACATCTTTTAAATCAATGCATTTGCGACAAAAAAACTTACCGAGGCCAGAGGCAACTCTAGTTAATAACATAGTTACTTACTATAATACAGATACTTACAGATCATGATTCTCAGTTAATATCAAGTGGAATTTTCCATCGCAAAAGTATTTTAAAATAACTTTAAATAAGTAACAAAAAAAAAACATGAATTTTGCGACGGAAAACTCCACATGATATCAACTCAGAATCATAGTCTGCATCATCCCCCTGACTATTCGTTACGATGTCACTAACATAACACCCTGTATAACAGTTGCGACAAAAAACTTACCGAGGCCAGAGGCAACTCTAGTTGCAGAGTGACGGGACGCTCGCGGGGCTCCGGAGGCGCAGACTGCACCGACTGAAGGGACCCCGCTGTCGTCCCAGACATGCATGCCTGGCATAGACAAACAGATAACAAGAAATACAATACAATACAATACAAAAACGCTTTATTGCACATACAAACACAACAGTAAAAACAATTGCAAACGTGACAGGAGAAGTACAATCGGCGGCCTTATTGCTAAATAGCAATTTCTTCCAGGCAACCTTAGGGTGAATGAACTTGCTACATATTGGAGACGGGGACGGTGCAATACAGGTATATTAAGTAATTAATACGAGAACTTAAAACGATCTAAAACATACCTACATACTTAGGTATACACATACATACAAACATACTTAACATACTTATATACACACACATAATGTCACAAGACAGCATAATTATATAGATTTATAATTAACACTATAAACAGAACAAAAATATTTGAAAAATATGAAACAAAACAAAAAAATAAAATTACTTAAAATAAAACTAAAACAAATAAACAGAACTCTAAATAAAATAAATTATGTACTTACAATTAACACTTAAACTAAACTATATTAATTAAAAAGCCCGCTTCGAATCGTACCTGGTGCAAATGTACCCATAATGCTGGCTGCGTTTCCGCGTTGAACAGCCAGCGATATGCGTTGCACCAGGTACGATTCTGAGCGGGTATCCGCTCCAATATTCCTGAGGCGCCGCCCCAACTCGCTCAAAAAGCTCCTGGCTTCAGCGCACCATACCCCACTCACCTCTACCGCGAAGGGAATGTAAATATATGGCCCCTCAAGAGCCTTATACTTAGCCCGTTTTTGTAAAGCGGCCCATTAAAACACCTCTACCAACCCGCAGTGGAGCAACGTGGTGGAGTATGCTCCATACCCCTTCCGGTTCATTGAGGGGAGGCCTGTGCCCAGTAGTGGGATTATAGGCTGTTTATATGTATATGTTATGTTGTCTTTTTACAAATGTCAGATAGACAGAGATAGAAGATGTACCAACCTCGTGTATGGAGTCGGTGGGCAGGTGGATAGAGCAGGATAGCAGCGCGCTGGAGACGGGCGGCGCTGATGAGCAGAACTCCTCGCCATGGAGCTTGGACAACTCCTGGAAGAGATGAAGAACTGCTTTACTTCTTTCTGTTTCAAATTCAAAATATCTTTATTCAGTAGGTAACATAGTTGGGTGAATTTCAACAAGTCTCATTTTTTTATCATTTCGGTGAGATTTTTTATTTTAATACTTTTCTTCACATATTTGACGACAAATAAAACTTTAACCCATTTTGAATTATGTGCGTGAGTGGGCATCAAATACGATCGAAACTTACTGAGATATTTAAAATTGAAATTTTATGAGTCCACTGAAATGATAAGTACCCACTGAAATGATATAAATGTACACCGAAATGATATAAATGTACACTGAAATGATAATGAGTCCACTGAAATGAAATTAACCCACCGAAATGATACAGTCAAGAAAAATTGTGCTGCTTAGCTAGGGTTCCGTACAAAGTGGAGTTCGATTTATACATAAATAGCCTATATACGTCCCACTGCTGGGCACAGGCCTACTCTCAATTAACCCGGGGGGGGGGGGGGTATGGAGCATACTCCATCACGCTGCTCCACTGCGGGTTGGTGGAGATCGATTTATACATTCTTAGATAAATAGTTCAATACTTGATAAATAAAAAATAGTTTAATACTATTTACTAATAGTAATAGATTGTTGTTCGTTTCTTTCATCGTGCAATAAAAAATGCATTTAGTTGTTGTCAATATGTGGAGCCATGGTAGCCTAGTTGGTAGAACGCTTGCCTCTCACTTTGAGGTCGCAGGTTCGAATCCAGCACAGGCCTAAACCAGTGAATGGTGCTAATTCCTGTAAATACCGTCTAATTTTATTTTAAGTTATATCTGTCATTTTCTTATCCGCCGAAAAGGAAAGGGACGGGTAATCGACAAGCATAAAATTTATGGAACACACGTCAATTTTAAGCACAAATCTAAACCAACCGTCTAAAAATTTTACATCCGTCAATAACCCGACAAAGTTAAGTAGACAGCACGTCAAACGGAATGCATACCAGCGACGTACCTTTTGATTCGCCCGGGTTATTCATTCATTTACTCATTCTTCCTAAAATTAAGAGCTGTGAATCATCCGTCCCTTTCCTTTTCGACGGATATGAAAATGACGGATATAACCTAAAATAAAATTAGGCGGTGTCTGCAGGAATCGGGACCATTGTCGAATTTATTTTCAAATTCATGTTTAGATCAGAAATGATTGTCACATGCTCAGCGGTGAAGAAAAACATCGTCATAAAACCCACATTTTCGGAGGTATGTGACCTAATGTGCATTGGGCTGGTTTCCCCTTCGTGGGTTGGAAAGTGAGACAGGCAGTCGCTTCTGTAAAATACTGGACCTGTCAAATCTTCAAGTTAGGTAAGCGGACCCTGTGAAAAATCGGGATAATGCTAGGGGGATGATGCTTATTGTCAATATGTCTTTTTGTGGCTATTGTCATTGCTTCTTTATTACTTACCTAAAATTTATTTTAAATAATATAGGTTCACGTAGGACCACAATCTCACCTGATGGTAAATGACGATGTGGTCTAGGGTGCATCACACTTACCTAGCAAATGCCTATTCACCCTAGTCTTGAAGTCTCCTAAATTATAACGAGTTGGAAGTTATATCCATACCCAAGAGCTCGAGATGGTTGGTAATTCACTCCGGTTAGTCCCAGTCAGGAGGAAAGGACTCCGTTTTGCGGTGAACAGACACGCCTGGGTCTTGGAAACGTTGAGTCCAACCTACTTGTTGTCACCCCAGTCTGAGACGGACTTAAGGGGCAGTTTCACACGATTCACAAGATCCTCTCTGAGGGCACTATCATATCTGGTGCTTACGCGTGCATTGGACATGTATCTCTCCGTCATTGTGCTATCGTCTGCATGCCTAAAGATACCGGGCATAATCAGCAGATCATTGATAGAAAAAACGTGGCGGAGAGAACAGATCCCTGAGGGACTGCGGCATTAATAGCATGTAGATCAGACAAGCACCCATCAACTACTACCCGAATCAATCTATCCCTATCTATCCAATTACATAGGCTAAAAGGGATCCTGAATATATCAAGGGACACAACAAGATCCTCGCCTTGATTCTAGATTGCCTCACTCCATAAGCGTGTAGCATACACAAGAAGAACATCAGTTGACCTATCTCTGAGTAAATTGTTGGCTTCAAGGTACGCCAGGAGGCGGTTGTTCAGGATTCGCTCCATTGTTTTACAAACAATGGAGGTTACCGAGATGGGGCGGTAGTTAGCAGGGTTGGTACGAGTGCCTTTTTTGGGCATGCACTGTACATTGGCAAGGTTCCATGGTTTCGGGAATTGTCCTGAACTCAGAGAGAGCAGGTAGAGGCGTGTCAGTAGGAGACTATTCAGGTGCACAGTTCCGCAGTACTATTGCTGGGATGTCATCAGGACTACTGACCTTATTCACGTCTAGAGTGCGAAGCATTTTTAAACGGCAGAAGTTTGCTTCGACCGATTTGACTAGCGGCTAAAAGGTTTTACTATCAGCTCAGTCAGTTTGGCATTAATTTGGCCAATATTGTCGTAACGTGCCCTGCGCATTGTCTTCTTGCAAGACTTTGCAGCGGTATTCAGGGAATTTTTCAGAGCCCGCATGTTAGGAGCTAACTTCAGCCCACATCCGGTATTCGGATTGATTAGAGCTTCTGCACTAGCATACTCCGCGATGTACCATGAGCGAGCCTTATCGTCAGATGATATGTCAGAAAATGGGATAGAGTATTCCATTGCCTGACAACTAATATGGCATCTCCGCAGCTCGTCGAGTCTTCTGAAGAAAAGCAAACCTCACGCCAAGGATAGGATGCGAAGAAGTGCCGCATCTCATCCCAATCTGCTAGCGTGTGTCACCATATTTGCCTCGATCCTCTGGGGCTAGAATCAGGTGGGGAATAGACAGACACATATCTCACCAGACAATGGTCGGATGTCCCCAAGGGGGAAGTCACTGATAGAGATTGATATTGGTCCGGATCAGTTATCAGCAAAAGGTCCAAGCAGTTGGCGCTATAGTTAGCAACGTCAGGTATCTTTGTAACGCAATTCACCAGATTTTGCCACACATGGCAAAAGCCTGCGCCTCTTTGCCAGCATGGTTGGTCTTCTGGAATGGGAACAACCACTCTTGCTGGTGGGCGTTGGAGTCCCGGAGAAGAACAAGTTGCGCTGAGAGATACCTCCGCCGTGCCAACTCCACTGTCCTACTGAGGTAGGTGAATAACCTGGTTGTCTCAGAGTTACCGCTGTGCGATCGGTAGACACTGGTGTAAACTATTTTATCCAGGCCAGTGTCCACCAGGATCTAAAGAATGGATAAGTCTGGGTATTCAAGGTTACCGAGAAAAGCAGAAAGAGGAGTTTGATAGAAGGTTATATGACGTTTTCCAATCACCCAAAATGGTTTTGGAAAACCATGAGATCATCTCGAGAAAAAATAAAATAGCTCCAGAGAACTGTTAAAAAGGCCCTTAAAACAATACCTAATTTGAAACTAAAATTTAACACACGGATCTCTAAAACTTAACGGTTTTATCATTTCAGTGTTACTTATCATTCCCATGGACTGTTATTGGCATTTCAGTCCACCGAATCCACCGGAATGATAACACCGAGATGATAAAAAACAGGTTATTTTTGTATAAACTGTGAATTTAAATAACTATCGAAAAATCGACACTTCTCAAACAAAACAGTACTTGCAGCCGATTTAACACATCAATATGAAATAAATTGAACTAATCTAACACGAGTTATAATGGCTACCGAAATGATTTTTTACTGATTTTTTTTGTCCCCCTATCACCGAAATGATAAATTTCTTTTTATGGCGGGAAACCATTACACGCTGTGACGGGTATGTTCACGTCTAGCGGTCGAGCCGAACCAATGCGAGGTGTTGACAGGTAAGGAGGTGTCATAGACGCAATGTTGACGGAGTTATTCTACCAAAACTTACTGTCCTCTGAAATGATAACTTTTTTTCGGACAAAATTTAACTGCCTGTCAAATTTATGAGAAGGAAGGTAAACAGACAGAAATAGTTTTTGTTGTTAGATTATTTAATAATTTAACGAAATTCTATCAATTTAAATCCCAATAATAGAAAATAATTGTAGAGCAAGACATTTTATAAGCAATAATGGGTTACGGACAAGCTACCGAAATGATAAAATGACACTTTAAAAAATTTTTTCAGCGTGTTACAGTTGCTGAAACTGAATTATTTTTTTTGCCAAGGTAGAGGACTACTTACTTTACCCAGAAAAAATATTCAAAATCATTTAGCAGAACTTTGCACTACCGTTCTCAGCCAAGACAAGTTTTTTTTTCGCTTTTGCAATTCACCCAGTTACACTTTGAATCATAATTTTTTACATAACGAACGTCTCATCCGCCTAAAACTACTGCAGCTTCTCACAACCTGTATAGCCGGGGAAAAGAAGCTGCAAGGAAAACCTCGGCACAGGGCCCTAGAAGTTCTTTAAAAAAACATAAAACTTACTAGCAGCATCTTAATATTGGTATTAGTATAAGTAGGTTATTATTAGTAGACAAGGTGTTAGTGACATCGCAACGAAAACTTTGAGGGATGATTCAGACCATGATCCTGAGTTGATATCAAGTGGAATTTTCCGTCGCAAAAGTATGGAACAGAAAACAATTATAAAAATTCATGAATTTACGACGGAAAATTCCACTTGATATTAACTCAGAATCATTCCCCTCAGTATTCGTTCGTGTCACTAAAACCCATACCTACTTGTATATGGCTACCGTATGCACTTGTACGGGGTTTAAGTGATATCGCAACGAATACTAAGGGGGATTCAAAAATGTTACATTGACCTTCAACAAGTTTATCCATGATAATTACGTTGAATAAATGATTCTGATTCTGATGATTCAGCTAATTATTCTGAATTAATATCAAGTGGAATTTTCTATCGCAAAAGTATAATCATTAATAAAGTAAAAAACATTAAATTTTGTGACGGAAAATTCCACTTGATATCAACTCAGAATCATGATCTGAATCATCCCCCTCAGTATTCGTTACAATGTCACTAACATCCTGTATATTGGTAATGGTGTAGGTTGGTATTGGTATAAATTGGTATTGGTGTACATTGGTAATGATATAGATTGGTATAGGTTAGTTTGGTATAGATTGGTATTGGTATAGATTGGTGTAGGTTAGTATTGGTAAAGATTGGTATTGATATAGATTGGTATTGGTATAAATTGGTATTGGTGTAGAATAGTACTGATATAGGTTAGTATTGTATAGATTGGTATTGATATAGATTGGTATAGGTTGGTATTGTGGGCAGGACACATAGCGAGGAGAACCGATGGCCGATGGGGCGTAAAGGTTCTAGAATGGCGACCACGTGTCGGACGACGCTCAGTGGGTAGGCCCGCTACAAGGTGGACCGACGATCTGGTGAAGGTCGCGGGAAGCCGCTGGATGCGGGCAGCGCAGGACCGATCGTCGTGGAGATCCTTGGGGGAGGCCTATGCCCAGCAGTGGGCGTCATACGGCTGATGATAATGAGGTTGGTATTGATATAGATTGGTATAGTTTAGTATTGGTATATGTAGATTGGTATTGGTATAAATTGGTATTGGTGTAGATTGGTATTGATATATGTAGATTGGTATAGGTTAGTATTGATATAGATTGGTATTGGTATAAATTGGTATTGGTGTAGATTGGTATTGATATAAGCAAATCTAAAAGCCACTGGGGTCCTGTGTGACACCGTCTTGCTTCTCAAACGGCGAGCGCCGGTTCGAATCCCGGCACCGGACTTGCACCAATAAGTTACTAATTTATCTTAAGTGCATGTTTCACTAACACAGTTGGCTCGACCATTATAGACGGCGATACGGCTCACCACCTATTGAGATGCTTCTCTACTTGGTCTGTGCCACCTATCACGTGGCCCTGTACTGTGAACTAAGCTTTCAATAATTCACAATCGATGTGAATCGATCGATTCATAAATAGCTGTCTGGATTATTTCTGTGAACTTCAATAATATATGACCGTAAGTGACACGAGACAACTTGCGGCTTTTAAAATAGCGAGTACTTAGAGGGATATTACATCTATCTATGTCCCTGTTGACAGAAGCCATTTAGGAGAAAAAAAAATACATCTATCCAACATTCGTCAATCATGACTGTAGATGTAAAACAACCGATTTAAAACGTTTAAAATAAATAGTAATTTCCTAGAACTTATCCATTGTAAGTATATATTCTGCCAACCATTGCCCAATGGCTCAAATTAGCTTCCAAACGTTTTTTTTCGATTCTGCTCCGCACCACCCAAATCCCCTGGTAGTTGCGGCTACCGAATACATTCCGCTTAGGGACGGTACTGAAAAGTATCGGCGTCCGAAAGACGTAATATACGATCCCGATGACACTATTACTCTAGCCATAGAGGCAGCCAATCAGCTCGCGACACCAAACACTTCAGGACCCCGATACCGACCCCGCCGGCGTGGTCGACGATTTCCCTCATTCAGCGCTTATCGCTATCGACCCACTAGGGTCGATTAATTCTATCAAATATTTTTCCTCTCAGACGACGCCCTGAGCCTAGGTTCGCGCCCAACTGGGCACCCTCAGGCCTGTTGTCTTAAACGTTGTATCGGGTGAGAGCATTCGGCGCTCCCCATTTGTCCGGCCAAGTAGTTAATGCCATCTGCGGCAAATCTACAATAAGTCACATCAAAAATAAAAAGCGGCCATTAACATTAACTACTTGGCCGGACAAATGAGGAGCGCTGAAGGCTCTCACCCGGTACAACGTTTAAGACAACAGGCCTGAGGGTGCCCAGTTGGGCGCGAACCTCGGCTCAGAGCGTCGTCTGAGAGGAAAAATATTTGAAAGAATTAATCGACCCTATTGGATCGATAGCGATAAGCGCTGATTGGGGGAAGTCGTCGACCACGCCGGCGGGGTCGGTATCGGGGTCCTGAAGTGTTTGGTGTCGCGAGCTGATTGGCTGCCTCTATGGCTACGCACACACACACACGCACGCACACACATACAAATTTACAGTTAGTCACGTCAAAAAAGCTTCCGTGTAAAGTTCACAGAATGAGTCACGGTTCCCAGAAGGTTATGATCAGAGTGTCGCGTCCCCGCGATCAATACCCAGCTAGCATCATATCATTACTTATGGAACTGGGGCTTTGAAATACGCGTTTTATTTTTAACGGCCTCCGTGGACCAGTGGTTGAGCATTGGGCTCACGAGCCCGGGGTTCAAATCCCGGCGGGGACATCACAAAATATCACTTTATGATCCCTAGTTTCGTTAGGACATTACAGGCTGATCACCTGCTTGTCCGAAAGCAAGATGATCCGTGTTTCGGAAGGCACGTTAAGCCGTTGGTCCCGGTTACTACTTACTGATGTAAGTATGTAGTCGTTACATGAGCCATGTCGTGCCTTTGGCGGCTCAATAGTAATCCTGACACTAGGGTTGATGAGGTTGGTACTCACAACCCACACGATAGAAGAAGATGTGTATAATAATGTACCTATATATGTCAAGGAATAATAACTGAAGCCGGAAAAAGAAACTAGAGTGTCAAGGGTAAAGTGTGACCCCCAAATCTAAAAAACTTTTGTCAAGGGCTCTTACTATTACTTACTGAATGAAGCTAATCGTCCGATCTAATCCGAACCTTGAAAGTAGCCTAAGTTTATACAATAAAGAATAAGGTATTGAAATTAACGCTTAGTTTTGTTAACAGAAATCGAAAGAAAGAAGAAAAAGAAAGAAAAAAAAATATTCGGCAAAACACTAATTAACATAATTTACTTAAGTAATTAAACTACTAATTTGTTTTAGATTTACGCGGTTATTATCATAATTAAAACACATAATAACGGGTTCTTACCGCGTTTAAATCAGAGATATGAGACTCCAGTCATCCCGTGATCATGGCACTTGCAACAGTGTCATAATATCGGGATTCTCATATCCCTGATTTAAACGCGGTAAGAACCCGTTATTATGTGTTTTAATTATTTACTTAATAATTATTATACTTAATGCCGAAACGGCTTCAGCTCAGCAAATGTCACGGCCTAGCTGTAGCTAGACTATGGCGCTGATTTTCAGCTGCAGCCGGCTGGGGAATCAAAAAACGGTGGCCCCGATTCCTGCAGACACCTCCTAATTTTATTTTAAGTTATACCCGTCATTTTTTATCCGCCGAAAAGGAAAGGGACGGATGATTGACAGCTGTTAATTTTAAAATGAATGAATAACCCGGGCGAATAAAATAGCCATATCGCTGATATGCAACCCGTTTGACGTGTCCTATAAACTTAATTATGTCGGGTTGTTGGCCAATATAACAATTTGCGGTTTTTAAAATTCCTCCTTAAAATTATGCCTGTCGATTACCCGTCCCTTTCCTTTTCAGCGGATAAGAAAATGACAGGATTAACTTAAAATAAAATTAGATGGTGTCTACTGGAATTACCACCATTGGTGTAAGTGCGGCCAAGAAAACAATCGTTTAAAGTGATCGTTTTATCTGTATACGACCTCGAAACTGGACTGAAGGTTGTTCATGACTCACTGAATTACTGAAACTGTCCAGGCCACGCCATGTCAAGTACCTATTAATAGGAAAGGAATGACGCAATATATTGCACATGAAATACAATAAATATGTACTTACTTAGGACTATCAACATCCCCCTAGCATTATCCCGTTTTTCACAAGGTCCGCTTACCTAACCTGAAGATTTGACAGGTCCGGTTTTTTTACAGAAGCGACTGCCTGTCTGACCTTCCAACCCGCGAAGGGAAAACCAGCCCAATACGGGTTGAGTCACATACCTCCGAAAATGCATTTCTCACGATGTTTTCCTTCACCGCTGAGCACGTGTTAATCATTTATGATTCAAACATGAATTCGAAATTAATTCAGAATCATTGGTTTAGGCCTGTGTTATTAGAACCTGCGACCTCAAAGTGAGAGGCAAGCGTTCTACCAACTGGGCTACCACGGCTCGACTCGACGGTAGAAAACCCAATTGACAACATAAAAAAATAAAAAATGTGTTTTGTGTAAATTAGGTACAGGAATAGTATCTCGAAATAGTATTCGATTTAAGGCACCTTAGTACAAGAAACAAACAAGAAACATTTATTGAGAAGCTGTGTAGGTACATACATGCAGGTGTCAAACATTATAAAATTGTCTCAACAGCATGTCCATGTCGGACGTACAATATTACAAATAATGTCAGTATTGAGCATCAAGGAATTAAGTAAGTACTTACCTAATAATTAGTCACATTATAAACATTTGTCAATTTTAAATATCATTGTTGTTGAAAATATTCATTCAAAAAAAGAATTCATTTAAAAATTAAATGTCAACAACTCAATATTTTTCTAACGGCCTCGCGTGGTCCAGTGGTTGAGCGTTGGGCTCACGATCCGGAGGCCCCGGGTTCGAATCCCGGTGCAGACATATCACAAAAATCGGTTTGTTATCCCTAGTTTGGTTAGGATATTACAGGCTGATCACCTGATTGTCCGAAAGTAAGAAGATCCGTGCTTCGGAAGGCACGTTAAGCCGTTGGTCCCGGTTACTATATACTAATGTAAGTATGTAGTCGTTACATGAGTTACATGAGGTTTTTTTTATATGTCTAATTACTTATATAATTATATTGAAAGTTTTACGGTGCATTAGCGCTTCTGCACTGTAAAGTCGTGAAATTAAAAAAAAAGAAATGAGCCATGTCAGGGGCATTTCGCGGCTCAGTAATAACCCTGACACCAGGGATGAGGTTGGTATTCCACCTCACAACCCACACGATAAGACGAATATTTTTCTTTCTTCAAAGCTTGTAAAGTTAGCCTGTCTACAAACAAAGGTCGTTGCCTGTACCAGATAACTTGCACCGAGTCATAGCCAGACGTGCCAGACAGAGACGGCACGGAAGTCCAAATCAATACTCAGCTGGTTGTCATAGCATACCTACGTATGTATACGTGGAACAAAGATATATAAGTACTAGACACTACGCTACGCGCGCGGCGACAAACTCACGGAATAGAAAAAGAAGGTTGGAAAGGCCCTAACTACGTATAGATGTATAGATAACATATTGTAGCAGGGTACAAACTCTGCACATACTGGCCTTTCGTTCTGACCACTACTTGGCCGGACAAATGGGGAGCGCTGAAGGCTCTCACCCGGTACGACGTTTAAGACAACAGGCCTGAGGGTGCCCAGTTGGGCGCGAACCTCGGTCGGCCGTCGTCTGAGAGGAAAAATATTTGAAAGAATTAATCGACCCTAGTGGATCGATAGCGATAAGCGCTGAATGAGGGAAATCTTCGACCTCGCCGGCGGGGTCGGTAATCATCATTTTAAATTACGAAATTCTCATTCCATTCCATTCGCATTTCCTTTCATTTTACTCTATTTTGACTGACTGCATCCCCGACCTTCATAAAAACAACACAAGTGTATTATACTGTTTAGGGCCGTGCCCTCTAAGTCTTGATTCTTTTGTGAAGTGTGTATATTGTGAACTATGTATATTCCTATCCTGTTTGTGAAATGTTTATAATAAACTGTATATATTCCTTCTTGCTGCTTGCTTCTAATTTATCATCGTTATCACCAATCATTCCCCTACTCTGCCGGCACGTCGGGATACCATATCCTCACCACTCAGCGCGCCGCAACATTTATTGCATTCCTGATGTTTTTACAGAGGTCTTAAAAGTAGAGGAAAGTACAAACCGGAATATTTTAAGGGCACTACAACTGCTTAAAATTATACACAATGAAAACAGAAAACCATTACCATAACAGACCCGATTACTCTAGCCATAGAGGCGGCCAATCAGCTTGCGATCGACCAAACAATTCAGGACCCTGATACCGACCCCGGCGTGGTCGACAATTTCCGTCAATCAGCGCTTATCGCAATCGACCGACTAGGGTCGATTAATTTTCTCAACTATCATTCATTGGCCTGTGCTGGATTCGAACCTGCGACCTCAAAGTGAGAGGCAAGCGTTCTACCAACTGGGCAACCACGGCTCCTAACGGCACGGATCCAAACATCTTACGTAAGAAAACAATAATGATTACATAACAAACTTTGTCGCCCTTTCTGTTACGAAACTAACGAGGGAAAATTTATAATTATCGTTGCAAAACTTGCAAAAGCATGACATAATTAATTAGGTCATAGATTTACAACGAGGAGCTCGGTGGCGCAGCGGTAAACGCGCTCGGTCTGCGATTGATGAAGTTAAGCAACTTTCGCAAAGGCCGATCATAGGATGGGTGACCACAAAAAAAGAAGTTTTCATCTCGAGCTCCTCCGTGCTTCGGAAGGCACGTTAAGCCGTTGGTCCCGGCTGCATTAGCAGTCGTTAATAACCACCAATCCGCACTGGGCCCGCGTGATGGTTTAAGGCCCGATCTCCCTCCATCCATAGGGAAGGCCCGTGCCCCAGCAGTGGGGACGTTAATGGGCTGATGATGATGATGACATTGTTTTAAGTTTACGCGGTTATTATTATAATTAGAACACAGCACACATCAACACACTGTTATGATCATGGCACTTGCAACAGTGTCGAAATATCGGGAGTCTCATATCCCTGCTTTAAGCGCGGTAAGAACCCGTTATTATGTGTTCTAATTATACAATGTAATGGCAGAAGCATAACATACATAACATAAACAGCCTATATACGTCCCACTGCTGGGCACAGGCCTCCCCTCAATCAACCGGAGGGGGTATGGAGCATACTCCACCACGCTGTCCACTGCGGGTTGGTAGAGGTGTTTTTACGGCTAATAGCCGGGACCAACGGCTTAACGTGCCCTCCGACAAAAGCATATAAAAATAATTGTTGTTTGATATTTGGACTACATTATGTATAGAATTATGTTGCTAACTATATATTGCTTCTCTTTATTTTGATCAGAATAATATTGAGTGGAAGTAAGTAGATGTAATTGTGTCTGGGTGTAATAAAAAGGGTCATCATTTATACTGAAAAATAAAGATAAAAGATGCATATGTCTGTTATCCATGAAATTAGAAGGTTGAACGAAGGCAACTCTGTACGGTCACGAGCATTAATATGTATACACTTTGGTACCATGTCACATTAACTTTTTTGACAAATTGAACTGCAAGTCTCACTAAATGTCAAATATGTTAGTGCGACAGAGTCCTAAAGTGGGTACATTATATTGCTCATGATTTTTCGAGGAACGTTGCATGGAAAGTCCAACATTGAAAGTCACATCTTACCTGGCTGAAGGTGAACTCTCTTGGTAGAGACATTTGGCAATGTCTGGTGGCGCTGGCAGCGCTATGGATATATCACAAATAAAATGGTCTTCAGATTCCGTAGACTCTAAGGCGATCTTAATCCTCTTCTTCGTTAAAACGGCTTGAGCCGTTAGATACATTGGTTTTGGATAATAAAACTTTAACACCGCCGTTTTAACTGTTTCGTAAATACTTTTCCGAAGAAAATTATGTCTGTGACTTAATTATTTGTAAAATTACTTTTTTGTACGTTTAAGTACGAATATTACGGCGAAAATACGAGCAACATCATTGTTTAGTATTAAAACTTCACTGTGCCTTCTTAATTAACTTATTTGGCACGATAATAAGGTATTTTATGAATATTAGGAATGTATTTGGTCGCGAGCGAGCGAGCGCCTTCGGTAATGTTTTAGCAAAGAGTGCGACTGACGCGAAGTTCACACAATTGCGCAGTAGAAATGAATCGATAGCAATACTGACCTATAAAGAGGCGCTCTGGCCAAAACATACACTTCCATGACTAGATAGCTAAACAAACTTCCGTAACTCACTGTTCTATGTGACAAACCATAGTATTTTCAAGCTAATAAGCGTTCTATATCAGAATTTTTAACCTGTATCTTAAAAAAGCAATAAATAATTGTTTGGCACATACATTCAAGGAAAAATTTAAAGGTTATACGTAACCGGAAGATTCCAGAATATTCCAGTTATTTCTAGATGAAAAAGGGATAAATGTCAAGGGTGCTAGTTTAATAATAACAGCGCTAGGTATTTTGCATTATATTTTATCAAATCAGTTTGTACAAACATTTATAACATAACATAAACAGCCTATATCCGTCCCACTGCTGGGCACAGGCCTCCCCTCTATCAACTAGAGGGGGTATGGAGCATACTCCACCGCGCTGCTCCACAGCTTGGTGGGTGGAGGTGTTTTTTACGGCTATTAACCAGAACCAACGCCTGATGGAATCATGAGAGCAAATGTTTAGTTTCTAATCCCCCAGGCGTTTATGTTGATAATTTATTAAAGTTTTAAACTTTCACAGTCTGTGTATTTTTAACAATAAATAAAAAAAATATCCCCTCCGAAATCTTATTCCGTACACTTCTACATATACATTATTGATTCATATACAAAATTATTCGAATTATATAAGAAATAAATTTCTTCTCAACTCTCGAGCCCTGCACTTTTGGAACGCGTGTGTGGGGCCGAAGCCAACACGTAGAGGCCATTCAAGATAATTTAATCTAAATTTGGTGTGATACCAACCGGCGATTATCCCTGTTTTAACTTATTAAAAGTTATTTATTAATAATTATTAATAACATACATACATAAACTTACGCCTATTTCCCTCCGGGGTAAGCAGACTATAGAATTCCACTTGCTTCGATCCTGACACACTTTTCTTGCTTCCTATACATTCTTCAATTGTTTCATACACGCACGTTGGTTCAGAGTAGATCGTATTAAACTTTTTCTAAGAACATCTCCAATTTGGTCAATGTAAGTCCTTCTAGGTCTTCCTCTGCCAGCCCTACCCCCAACCTTCGCTTTATATACCGCTTTCGTAATCCTATTATCCTTCATCCGCTCTGTGTCCAAACCAACTTAAAATTCCCTTCTCAATCTTAGTCACTATATCGTCTTTTACACCACATCTCTCTCTTATCACACTGTTATTAGTAGTGATGTGCCGGATCGTTAAAAATGTATATCCGCCGATACGGATCTGAATACGGAAATTTAGTGTAAAAATCCGCGGATACGGATACGGATTTTTATTTTCTTAAACAAAAAGATTAAAGTTTTAGTTATTTCATTGTTATAAAAGTGATATTTTATCTTGCTTTCATTATAAAGATCTATCTATCTAAATGTTTGCAATATAAAGGTGCCAAATATTTGATTTTAAGAAATAAAAACAATCTGAATGGAATTTTATAGCCCTTTTATTTAATAATTCTACTTAATCACCTGAAAAAGATCCGTAAAAGATCCGCGTGAAAAGTAACGGACACGGATACGGATTTTTCTTTTATCTCGGATATCCGCGGATACGGATACGGATATTCGGAACATCACTAGTTATTAGTAACATAAGCTCACGACTATATACCAATTGGGGTAGTCAGAGGTACATCCATCGCAAGATGAACTACGAACACCTCACCGAGCTTTCTTTTAGTTTATTAATGTTATAAATAATAGAATAAAACACAAAAAATATGACTTATTATTTTTATTAGTTAACTTATAACGCTTTATTCTTCTCTCTTAAAACAAAATAACAATTCTTATAACTATCTTAATATTACTATTTTCTATATTTAAGTATTATAACTTTCAACATGTAGCGGACCCAACTAGTTGGCCACATAGTTCCGCCCACATGCGACAGATGGCGCCACATTCAATAATGCAGTCTTCAAGCGGTCGTGAAACGCGGTATCGAAGTTTACACAGCAAGACGCATATATACAACTTCCAACATAACACCGTTGGATCGTCGATCCCTAGTCACACTACCAACTTGTGGCTAGCGGGGTACTATGCTCTGTTCGGTACCCCGATAACATCCTTTGGCGGCAGCACACCCTCGCCGCCAAAATCACACCGGACACTTTATAAAAAAAACACCTCGTTTTACACAGACACTACACATTGACGTTATCGTACACGCGCATCTGTGTGTGTGACGTCTGACGCCATACGATTGAAGACTAAAGTAAGACCGAGGGGGTGAGGTAAACCTAGCTCAGCCGCTGGTGGGGAGCGGAGAGTTGCCGTTCTATGACGTAGTATTATTCCTTATTCTATGCTTACGCAGTCGCATCACAGTTACTGTAGTAACATAATCTATATCAATGCTTCATAGGGCTATGAGTTCAAATCCCGGCTAGAGCACTGAATTAGACTTTACGAGTTTGAATTCCGTGCTTCGTAAGGCACGTAGCCGTTGGTCCCGGCTGCATTAGCAGTCGTTAATAACCACCAATCCGCACTGGGCCTGCGTGGTGATCCATAGGGAAGGCCCGTGCCCCAGCAGTGGGGACGTTAATGGGCTGATGATGATGATGCACAACAACATATACAAAGGACATAAACATACGAATAAAAACATAAGCACAATAGGCGGCCTTATTGCTTATTATCATCATTGACTATCATGAACGGCCTCCGTGGTCCAATGGTTTGAGCGTTGGGCTCACGACCCGGAGGTCTCGGGTTCAAATCCCGGTGGGGACATATCGCAATTATCACAATGTGATCCCAATGTGATGGGCTGATGATGAGTTTGAATTCATTTTGGATCTTCATAGATAATGAAGAACTTTCCAGGGTGTTTCCCAAAAACAATAAAGATGGCTGGATGGATGTACAGATTTAACGTGAAAAAAAAATACTAAATACAGGGTGTTAGTGATACCGTAACGAATACTGAGGGGGATGAGTCAACTCACGATTCTGAGTTAAGTAATATCGAGTGTAATTTTCCGGCGCACAATTCTTGGAAATGAAACGTGTTTCTATAAATTATTCAAACTGAAAATTCCACTTGATATTAACTCAGAATCGTGAGCTGAATCATCCCCCTCAGTATTCGTTACGATGTCACTAACACCCTGTATACTTTTATTTATTATTTACATCCTCTATAAAATAAGAAAACATAAATCACCTGCCAACAAAGTCTCTACCAATATCAGAAATTGTCTTTAGCTATTTCTTCGAAGCTGGTTTGTGTTTCAGCGGAGTTGAAACTGAGCATTACGTCTGACTTTACCGTGGACTTCACATCAGGGGTTTGAGTCTCCGCTGATGTTAAGTTCAGACTGCAAGGACTCGAGGACACACTGTCAAACAACCTGTAGTTTACCTTCGGTGAATCGTATAAGCATAAACAAGTTTGGGTTTCCTTTATACTCAAATCCGGTGACTGAGTCTCTGATGTCAAAGTCTCTTTATTAGAATGACTCAAGCCAAACTCTAAAGGGAATGTTTGAGTTTGTATATCTGATAAAGAAACGGTTTCTGAGAAGAATATACTTGAGTCGTCTTCGCTTGTCTGGGATTTGAGGGAAAGTAGGTCTTCGAATACTGTTTGCGTTGATATCTCATCGGTCTTTGTTTCAAAATTTTCGGGTTTCATGTGCCATGAGGGTAATGTGACGTCATTCTTGATGTAATCTTCAGGTTTCGTTTGAGTAGCGAACGAACGCTTTGGGCTGTCACAAATGAAGTCACTGAATCTCTCACCTTCACTTTTAAGTTTCTTGCTTTCAACAACAGTGCAAGATTTCCTTTTCAAAACTCTCCGTTCGGTTTTATACTGTTTATGTACAGTGGGATGCTTCCGCATGAGATGTACTAGCAATTTCTCATTCGTATTATACTTTACGTTGCATATTTGGCAGAGGAATGTTACGTTGCAAGTTTTAAAATGACTTTTGTACTGGTTGTCCGTCGGAAAAGCCATCGAGCATTCGGCACATTGAAATTGCTTAGTCATGTGCACTTTGATGTAGTGTTGGTTGAGGAATTTCCTGCCTTTAAAGTATTTGTTTTTGCCAGAATCCATGGAGAAAGGGCAACTGTTCACGGAACAATAATATTGGAGGTCTATTGAAAAGTCTTTTTCTATCAGCTGATGGGTTTTTACCAAGTGCAGCATCAAATCCCGCTGTTTTATGTAGCTTTCTTGGCAGTAAGGGCAGGAGAGGTATATTTTAGCAGTCATATTCGGTGCGTTTATCATAATTATTAGCTTTTTCTCGTATAGAATGCATGATATTGTATTTTCTTGGGAATGCTGTGTCGGTTTTGCAGAGTCACTTTGCAGGTTTTTCTGTAAAAAAGTAATCATTATTGATTTACTTGACTTTCCTTTGACAAAAACAATATAGATGGCGTTGTACTGCGTCTGCGTGTATGTGTGTGTCTGTGTGTGTGTGTGTGTGTGTGTGTGTGTGCGTGTGTGTGTGTGTGTGTGTGTGTGTGTGTGTGTGTGTGTGTGTGTGTGTGTGTGTGTGTGTGTGTGTGTGTGTGTGTGTGTGTGTGTGTGTGTGTGTGCATGTGCGTGTGCGTGTGTGTGTGTGTGTGCGTGTACGTGTGTGTGCATAAGATGATGGCCTGGAGTTATGTCTGTCTGCAGGTGTATATTGCATATATATATATACACTTCTCATCAAAAAAATCGAAACACTTCCGTTTTCATTGTTTCTGTCCGAATTTAACACAAAAAAGAATTCATACGATGAAAAAAAATACATAAATGTATAGCTGGCAGTTTGGCCATTACAGTAATAAGCGAAAATTCTAAATTCAAAATTAGAATTTCATTTGTTTATCTTATAAACGAAATGAATCACTGTTTTGAGACAAATGTGTGTTTAGGGTTGGAGTACATTTAGCGTTTAAAAACTAAAAATTGGCGCCTATCCTTAAACTTTTTGTTTTTTATTTCAATACTGTGACTTTGGGACGTCTGAAAAAAGGTTTTTTTTCTAAAACGTATGGATACTTCGCCCACAGAAGCCGCCCAAGTTGTGGCATTGCTGGATTCTGGCCTTAGTCAGCGTTTTGTGGCTGCAAGACTGCATCTAAGCCTGTCATCTGTTCATAGAGTCTATAAACATTATCGGGAGACTGGTTTGTTCACGCGCCGTTCAGGATCTGGCAGGAATCGGGTCACTTCTGAGCGAGATGATCGATTTATTGTAACAACTTCTTTAAGAAATCGACGCCTTAACGCTTTTCAACTGCAGCAGCGGCTTCGTGTTGTACGAAGGGTGGCTGTAAGTGACTCTACAATTAGAAGAAGGTTGAAGGATCGTGGACTGGTACCGCATAAGCCAGCAAATGGGCCGAAATTAACTGCAGACCATCGAAGAGCGCGCCTTAACTTTGCACGTGAGCACCTAAATTGGTCATACCTACAGTGGAGCAAAGTTCTCTTTTCTGATGAGTGTAAAATTATGCTGTATGGTAACGACGGAAGGAACAAGGTCTACAGAAGAGACGGAGAACGCTATGCACAATGCTGCATTGAAGAAAAGGTCAGCTATGGTGGCGGTTCGTGGACGGTTTGGGGAGGAATCAGCGCCGACGGTAAGACAGAGCTTGCTTTCGTGTCTGGGCCACGTCTGCCTGCACTAAACTGTCATCGGTACGTCGAAGAGTGTCTCGAGCCTCATGTGATGCCCTATGCACATTTTATTGGCAACGGCTTCATATTCATGCACGACAATGCTAGGGCTCACACCGCGGGCGTCGTACGAGATTATCTTAACGAAGTCGATATCTCTATTATGGAATGGCCAGCAAGAAGCCCGGACATGAATCCCATTGAACATCTGTGGGATGAATTAAAGAGACGAATTCGAGCAAGAGATCCTGCCCCAGAAACACTTAGCCAGCTGCAAGATGCAATCCAAGAGGAATGGGACAATATACCACAGCATGTGATCGTGACTCTCATCCGATCGATGAAGAACCGTATGGAAGCAGTAATTAGAGCTCGGGGAGGGAATACAAGTTATTAAATAAACGTTTTTTAGCTTTTTTTTTCATTTACGTGTGTTGTTTTATCCATTTCCTTTATACTCCATACGGAATAAAAATGACTCATTTAACAAAATACGAAACCTATGAAAAATTCATTTAAATTTAGAACATTAACATTAAGATTTGATAAGCTCATATTACTCACTATTAAACGACATTTAACATTTATTCCTAAATGTACACATTTTTCTGATAATCCTGACAAAACGTAAACTTGCAAGGTGTTTCGATTTTTTTGATGAGAAGTGTATATACAGGGTGTTAGTGACACCGTAACGAATACTGAGGGGGATGGTTCAGACCATGATTCTGAGTTGATATCAAGTGCAATTTTCAGTCTGAATATTCCTGAAATTTTTTGTGTTTTTTTTAATTATTTTCAATTCCATACTTTTGCGACGGAAAATTCCACTTGATATCATCTCAGAATCATGGCCTCAATCATCCCTCAAAGTTTTTGTTACGATGTCACTAACACCCTGTATATATTATATACATATAGAGTAGGCAGAACAGTTTACCTTAGCGTTAGTCGTCCTCAGCAAGCAATCGGAGTTTTGACACTGCTCACGAAACCTCTTCGTCTGCACTAGCAACTCTTCACAGCCGGTGCATAGCAGTTCGGACAGACCATCTGATCTTTGAAGCTGGAAAATATACATATTTTTCACATAACATTTATACAGCTTATATACGTCCCACTGCTGGGCACAGGCCTCCCCTCCAGTAACGCAGTAAGGGGGGGGGGGGGGGGGGGTATTTAATAACATATTAGTAACGGCGGGAATTAGTAACGGGTGGAATGGTTAGACACTGAACCAAAAAACCAGAGATAAAAAAAAGATCACACCCAGTTTGGATTACTAGTCACATGGGGCAGATGGGGTCAATAGCACATGGGGTCATTTTCACATGGGGTCAATTGCACTTGGGGTCATGAGGCAATTACACATGGGGTCAATTGCATATGACGTCATTATGGATTGGTTGATTATTGATGATGTCCTGTGTTTATATTTTTATGCAATAAAGAATTATTGATTGATTATGGGGTCAATTGCACAAGGGGTCATTTTCACACGAGGTCAAGGTCAATTGCACATGGTGTCAATTGCACAAGAGGTTGATTGCAGTTGGGGTCAATTACACAAAGGGTCATAAACTCATAAAAATAAACTGTAAAATGACCGTCTTAACCGCCAAGTGTACGTTGTTTACGTAAACAAAAATAAAATACAAACCCGAATATTAGTGCAATTTGAAAAATCTTCATCCAAACCCCATTCGAATATGTTCTTCATTTCTCCGGACTCCGCCAGGCAGCCCCGACAGAGCATCGCATATTCGTCCATCGGTTTATCTAATTCCGTATACGGAGCACTCATTTTTATAGTAAATTATACGAAATATTCGCCACAAAAACATTGGCGAAATTGATTCGGTCAAGGGTACGCGCTTTTTTAAATATTCTTGGAAAAAGACAAAATGAGAGAAAAAAACAGCATAAGAAGAATTTATATGACAAATTAATTAAAAAGCTCTCTGTTACATGATTTGAATAACATATAAAATGTGTTAAATAAGCGCAAGTGACAGTTGTTGCTACGTTCCATTTCGCCTACGACTTTTTTTGCGTGAAACGAGGTGTTACAATAATAGGGTTCGTTCCAAAATTAGTTATTCGCAAGAAAATTAAATTCAGCGCTTAGTTACTAAATTAAATTCATTATAATCGAAAAAAATAATAACATTTCTTAACTTTCTCCCATTATATCTGTCCACTTATATGAAGTTGACATTGATTCAAATGCCATTTATTTTGTTTTGAATAAAGAATAATTTTGACGTTTCACATCTATTTTGGCTCAGCTAAATTTACAAGAGTATGATTGTCTCGTAGAAAGGTAAATTTTCCATTTATTTCCCTTTATTTCCAACTAAAAACACGTTTCTCTGCGAAAAGCCGGCTTTTTGATTGCCACGAAGTAAGTTTATTTTTTCAAGTACGTCCGCTTTTGCACGAACTTCGGGGCGGTCGCCATTTCCGCCACGAACGCTGGCCGATAGTCTTGTGTGTAAAACTGTGAAATTGGAGGTTATAGTGCTAATTTTCTTGTTATTTGTGCACGTAAATTAGCTAAAAAGGCTCCAGGAACGTTGACCGACAGTCTGGCGTCAAAATAGCACTGAAAGTGCATGTAATGAGTGAGTATTTTGATGCGTGTCCGCATTACGTAGGACGTAGGCATAACACGTGCTAAATAATGTTTCAATTTTTCTGTAAATTGGTTTTGCACGGTGCAGTGGAGCGATTTAACTTCGACTTTGCCCCTTGTTCAGTGTCAATCTATGTCCACGCGTCGTTACGCGTTAAATCGCTCGATATGTTATTATTTTAAAATCTAGGTGATCTATTTTAGGCTTGGCTTGAGCACTATTGTTCCTTGTTCGAATTTTAAAAATACCGTTTTGGTTTTTAAGCTCTGGACTAGGCTAGAATGTATTCTGCCTCGTCTGTTGTGCTTAGAAATTTTTGGCGCGTACATAGGTGATTAGAGAAAGTTGTTATTTTACATTAATTGGAGCGCCTTTCATTTGTTGACATACAGTTTCATAACATAATCAAGAGTATGCGTCATTTATATTGTTAACTTAGCATTGAAAGTAATCTCGCGGACATTGGACTGTATAATTTATTACTTTCCCCCAGACTTATGGCCATTAAGGAGGAAAAAGTATGAATAACTAATTAAAAGAAATCTTTTTAAAACATAAAGATCAGAGCAGATTCCAATTAGAATACACACTAGTTGTAGTCTACCTAAGGGGGTATGAGTTGGGACTTAGAAAAAAATTGTATGAGCCATGGACATAATTGAATTTTCTAGTGAAATTAATATGGGGCAGGGACTGGGTGAATAAAGTTTACTAAAAGTTTGTTTAATGCACCTAGAATTAGCTCAGGTGAATTAAGTTTACGAAAGGGTAATTTTTTTTTAAATTTACTAGGGTGCACAGTTTTTGGGACTTAGCAAAATTTTGATCGATTTTGTATGAGCCATGGACATAGCCGAATTTTCTAATGAAATTAGTATGGGGTCGGGACTTAAGGGGGCACTGTACAAAACATATATTTTGATATATCTCGAAAACGGTGCGTCGTAGCGCCAAAATAAAGAAATTTTGACCCCTTTTAGATACCTACTCATGATCCACCCCTTCTACATATAATAAAAAAACCGGACTTAAAAAAAATATACATATATGACAAGTCTGTCCTTTCTTTATCACTTGAGAATACAGTCAAGATTATGTATGGCTTGTATGTGTGTTGCATTCATAAATGTGTGACCCTGGATACGGCACAGGAAGCCATCTATTGTGAGCCACCGAGCAAGGAGTTAGTATCTATTCACAATAAACTTTGCACATAACAAATCTGCTTAAACAGGAAAAACTTATTCTAAAAAGGCGACGATCTTCCAGACAACCTATGGCAGAGCATGTACATAAAAAAATATATACAATTTAGTAATTTGGCTGCCTATTAATATTTCCATTCAGTTCATTGTATAATACAGCAGCAATTTTGGCACCAAAGCAACAATTTTGTCTTGATAGCAACACTATGGCAACACATACATACATAAACTCAAGCCTATTTCCCACTGGGGTAAGCAGAGAGAGTATGGAATTCCATTTGGTTCAAAGTAGATCATACTGAACCTTTTCAATTTGGTCAATATACATCCTCCTAGGTCTTCCTCCATGGTCTAGTGGTTAGAGTGGTTCTCACGATCTGGAGGTCCGGGGTCGATTCCCGATGGGGACATTGTCGAAATCACTTTGTGAGACTGTCCTTTGTTTGGTAAGAACTTTTCAGGCTTGAATCACCTCATTGTCCGAAAAAAAGTAAGATGATTCCGTGTTTCGGAGGGCACGTCAAGCCGTTGGTCCCGGCTGTTAGCCGTAAAACACCTCCACCAACCCGCAGTGGAGCAGCGTGGTGGAGTATGCTCCATACCCCCTCCGGTTGATTGAGGGGAGGCCTGTGCCCAGCAGTGGGACGTATATAGGCTGTATATGTATGTATGTAGGTCTTCCTCTGCCAGCCCTATCATTAACCTTCGTTTTTTGTATACCGCAAAGCAAAGCATTTATTTGTCAAGTCACCAGTATGTCGGTATTCTACAGACTGCACTTTGGGGAGTGTGCCCGCAATCTAAACGACCTCCACATTGATATGGAACGAGTTCGCCCAGAAGGTGCCTGTTCACTCTAGCCTTGAAAGCACCTGGGTTATATGCATTCGGAAATACAGAAGACGTGTTGTTTAATAAAATTCTAAAATAAGTAATCTTCTTTTTCAGCTGCCAATTACCCCAGAAATGAAGATAGACAATAACCAACACACAAAAAACAGAGGAATCAGTTATACAGTGCAGTGCGACAGTACCTACTCATATATAAACTCTTTGCTTTAAACCTTTTTTAATTTTACTTTTTCTAAGCTCAAACAGCCAGTATTTAAAAAGTTAAAAATAGTTTTTTTCTTTATTTAAGTAAGTGTTGACATTTTTAAGTTAGTTATAGTGTATGGATTGTGGCGGGTCGTGTTAGTGTAGTGTTGCAAGCATGAAAATACCAGAGACGTCAGCAAACGTTGGAGCTTATTATGGCAATGAGGAAAACGGACAGTGGCAGGTATGTATTAAAAACTTTATAACATAAGCTTGACAATATCCCAATATCATAGAACAAGGAATAATACTATGTATAGAATGGCAACTCTCTGAGTTCATTGCGGTTTAAGCGAAGCAGTCGGCGAGTGAAGCTCTTGGATATCATAGGCATGATATCCTTCGACTGTCTGCATGTGGGCAGCTGTGCCCATCAATTTCAGTTAAAAATATATTTTAATATTCCCAGCATGTAAAAAACGCGGCACAGCACTATTGAGGTCACTGTTCTTAATCCACTCAAATACACTCACTTGAAACTTGCATTGGCAGTACGCAAATCGGGGTTCACATAGTAAAAAAAGTAGCCTGGAGAGTCCACCATTTATTTTGACCTTGAAATAAAATAAAGATGACGTTGTGTGTTGCCAGCCTAACGGCGTGATAGTGGACAGCGGCGTGGGAGGCGGCGTGGTCGGCAGCGGCGACGCGGGCGTGCACCGCGCGCCCGTGTACCCCATGCACGTGCCACGCAATCACATCCCCGGTGAGTGCGGTGAGGACACGCACTTATTATTGTTTTATAGTCTGTAGAAATAAAAGTTAAAAAAATAATAATAGTAGAACCATGCTATAAGAAGACCTGCGTGCTTAGCACCGTAAGCGCGCGACTCTTTCTCGCCTCGGCATACGTCACCCGTCACTCTCTCACAGTACTGCACAGAAAGAGACAGACGATCTCTGTCGCGGCGAGAAAAAGTCGCGCGCTTATGTTCAAAAGTGACAGCTAACATTTCAAGGTTAGCCCAGCCGACGACATCCCGCACTGCGTTGCCATTTCGTAACTGTGAATTTTAAAATAAACGAATAACCCTGTCGAATAAAATGGACATCTCGCTGGTATGCAACCCGTTTGACATGTGCTGTCGATTTAATTCTGTCAGGTTATTGGCCAATGTAAAATTTTGGCAGATTTTTAGATTTGTCTAAAAATGACGTGTGTTCCATAAATTATATGCCTGTCGATTGTCCCTTTCCTTTTCGGCGGATAGAGATTGTATTTTAAAATACAATTGGATGGTGCACTTATATGGACATTCTCTATGGACAAGGCTTTTTCGGCGGGAAACGGGAACGGGACAGTTGCTTTCTTCATTGAGTAATCTAAATAATTAATACGAAGTGGTGTTTTGTGGTTAATGATCGCATTAAGTTAGTCGGAAGACATTCGCGAGTGTTATTATATTGGAGTATTCAATGAACAAAGTGTATCTGCCTATTTTCGCTTCGTGCCGGGAAGCCGCTTCATAACTCAAAAGTTTATGCGGACTTTTGAGTTAATTCGTTTGGGGTTCGGAGTAGAAGTCTACTCCGAGGGTGGGGGCTTAGGTTTCATCATCATCACCTTTCATCATTTCATTAATCATCAAGAAAAAAAATACGTCAGACATGGCTGTATGGGCATAGTTCCCTTTGCCTTACCCTTCGGGGAAAACCAAAACAAAAAAAAAATCTCTATGGACAAATGTGATCCCTGTACTTGACATTGGCAGTAATGGTTGTCTCCACTCTATGACGACCGGTTGCCATACAACCATAAAGTTGAAGTTGAAGATGGTGTGTTGAATCTGCACCATTGTATGTATGTTAATCAACTTTCAAGTTTAAAAATTTCGTCCACCCCGCAGGCTACGTGATGGCGGGCGCGTACTACCCGGCAGCGTACCCCGCTGCGCCGGCGCAAGACGACTTCGCCGACTACATGTGGATGGAGCATGAGGAAGAATTTGACAAACAGGTACATTTTTTATTTTTTGACGTGGCTTATTGTAGATTTGCCGCAGGTGGCATTAACTACTTGGCCGGACAAATGGGGAGCGCTGAAGGCACCCGGTACGACGTTTTAAGACAACAGGCCTGAGGGTGCCCAGTTGGGCGCGACCTCGGCTCAGGGCGTCATCTGAGAGGAGAAATATTTGAAAGAATTAATCGACCCTAGTGGGTCGATAGCGATAGGCGCTGATTGAGGGAACTCGTCGACCACGCTGGCGGAGTCGACATCGGGGTAAAAATAGGTACAATAAACAACATAAAAATTCAAATTCAGTAATATCTTTATTCAGTAGGTAACAATTACACTCTGAATCGCCATTTTTGCATAACGAACGTCTCATCCGCCTAAAAATACTGCAGCTTCACAGCCTGTATAGCCGAGAGAAAGAAGCTGCAAGAAAAACCTCTGCACGGGGGCCTTGGCTAGTTTTGGGGCCTTGTCCAGTATTGGGGCCTTGTCTAGTTTTGGGGCCTTGTTCAGTTTTGGGGCCTTGTCCAGTTTTGGGGCTTTGTTCAGTTTTGGGGCCTTGTTCAGTTTTGAGGCCTTGTTCAGTTTTGGGGCCTTTTCCAGTTTTGGGGCCTTGTCCAGATTTGGGGCCTTGTCCAGATTTGGGGCCTTATCCAGTTTTGGGGCCTTAAATTAATTTGTCTATTATAAATTCCAGGTGATGCAACAACTAGAAGAAGAAGCCCTAATGGAGCAGTGTATAGAGGCCATGTTAGAGGACGAGCAGAGGGAGAGACAGAGGCCGGAGCGGGAGAGGCCGCGGCGGGAGGAGAGGCCCAACGCCAACGGACACAACCACAACTATCCCACGTGAGTTTTTTTTTTTTGACGTGACTTATTGTAGATTTGCCTCAGATGGCATTAAATACTCGGCCGGAAAAATGGGGAGCGCTGAAGGCTCTCACCTAGTACAAAGTTTAAGACAACAGGCCTGAGGGTGCCCAGTTGGGCGAGTGAGAACCCTCAGCCGGATGAGACCCCTCAGCCGAGTGAGACCCCTCAGCCGAGTGAGACCCCTCAGCCAAGTGAGACCCCTCAGCCGGATGAGACCCCTCAGACGAGTGAGAACCCTCAGACGAGTGAGAACCCTCAGTCGGGTGAGATGCCTCAGACGAGTGAGACCACTCAGCCGAGTGAGACCCCTCAGCCGAGTGAGACCCATCAGCCGAGTGAGACCCCTCAACCGAGGGAGACCCCTCAGCCGAGTGAGACCCCTCAGCGACCTTATGGTGTTGTAATATTCCCAGGACAAGCAACGGAGCGTCGCTATCGTTAGAAGAAACGGTGTCTCGCTCCACACTCAACCCGCTGGCAGCAGAGTTCGTGCCCACCAGGAGTCGATACCAGCCCCCCACAGGTTAGTACCACATAACTATGTAGCAGCGCAGACTTTGTGATCCCTAGTTTGGTTAAGACATTACAGGCTGATCACCTGATTGTCTAAAAGTAAGATTATAATAGTAAAAAAATCTAAAAAGTTTTTGGATATTTATTGTTTAATTTTAGTTAGAGTAGTCAGAGGTACATCAATCCCAAGATGAATTAAGTACCCACACCTCACCGAGCTTTCTGTTAGACTAACGTGGTAGGTGAGCCGTATCGCCGTCTATAATGGTCGCACCAACTGTGTTAGTGAAAACTGCACTTAAGATATATTAATGACTCATTAATAACGCGCTCCCACATGACTACGGTAACTTAAAATTCTTAAATATTGGTCATTTTGGCTTCATCATCTTCAGAAGACAAGTCGGAAGCCCCGGGCGAGGCGGAGCCCCCCGCGCCCGCCGCGGAGGCCGAGCCCGCGCCCGCTGAAGACACCCACAAAGACGGTAATTTTTTTTAATTTCGACATTCTAACTTGTGTTTACATAACATAAACAGCCTATATACGTCCTACTGCTGGGCACAGGCCTCCCCTCAATCAACCGGAGAGGTATGGAGCATACTCCACCACGCTGCTCCACTGCGGGTTGATGGAGGTGTTTTTACGGATGACAGTAATTGAGCCTACATAAACTAACTTGAAAATTTTGACACTTCAAGTTCTTCAAGGTCTTATTTTCGCTTTTAACGCCTGTATTTGTGGTGTGAAATAAAAAAGGTAACTATTACACCAGGGTGTTTCTGGTGCCAACCGGTAAAATACGGTACCGATTGTATACCGGTAAAATACGGTACCGATTGTATACCGGTAAAATACGGTACCGATTTTAAACCGGTAAAAATACGGTACTGATTGTATACCGGTAAAATACGGTACCGGTTTAATTCCACTAAAATTAAAATACCGGTTTTATTCCGGTAAAATTAAAACCGGTTTTATTCCGGTATGATAACGGTTTATCCATAAATTCATGTTCATCGATAAAATTATCTGAATTAATTATAATAATAGTACCCTACCCTATCGCAGAGTCACAAGCAACCCCGGAGCCACCGGAGGTGAGCGCCGCGGACGTGGCGGACAAGACCCCGGCCCGGACGAAAGACAAGAAACCGGACGCCAAGAAACCGGTAAAGCAGGACGTGAAGAAGACCAAACCGCAAGTCACCAAGTCGGATACTAAAGTCCAGGTGAGGATTTAAAAAGAACGTGTAACACATCCCTACTAGTTGACCAAAAAAAAAAAGTTTTCATCTCGAGCTCCTCCGTGCTTCGGAAGGCACGTTAAGCCGTTGGTCCCGGCTGCATTAGCAGTCGTTGATAACCATCAATCCGCACTGGGCCCGCGTGATGGTTTAAGGCCCGATCTCCCTATCCATCCATAGGGACGGCCCGTGCCCCAGCAGTGGGGACGTTAATGGGCTGGTGATGATGATTAATAAACAAATCTCAGCTTCGAGACACGCCGAAATAGGCGTGAGTTTATGTATGTATGTATCAACTCTGAATCATCCCCCGCAGTATTCGGTACTGTTGTAGGTGTAATGGGGTCTTACACCTAGCAAATAAAAGACTCCATTCGCGTAGTGAAATGAATTGTTCTTTTTATTTTCGGGATATCTAATTATGTGTACAAAATGTCTACGCAACTAGTGGTAGGTTTGCACATTATAAACTTATTATCTATCAATTAAAAAAGGATAATTTAAAGTAAAATATGCAGTACGCGCATGCGCGGCGCAATCGTTCCTCTGCGCCCGCGCGTCGCTTTCCACCCCGGAAACTTTGCGCGAGCTATAAATACGACCGGCCTGACCGCGTCTCGGTTTTGCTCGTCGCGGCGTCGAAGACCGCGAAGGCGCGGGGTCGTGCGCGGAGCGCGCCGCTACAGTACACCCCCTCAAGCGAAGCGTACACTGTCATTAACACCAAATCAAATCAAATATACTTACACCCTGTATTAACACCCTGTTTATTGCTTAATTTTCAGCCTAAAAAGAAGGAAGTGAAGACAGTGAAGAGCGAGGTGAAGGTGGCGGACACGCCCGCCCCCGCGCCCGCGCCTGTGGAGCCCCCGCCAGCGCCCGTCGCTACGGAACCTAGCAAGGTGAATATCGACCAAAGAGAAAAATTAAATCATAAATTCTAGATGAATACCATGGTAAAAAATAACCAGGTATGCTCAATCCTATGACAAGCCGCCATTGCTAGCCCTTTGATGACGTAAGTGTTATCACTATGTTACCATTAAGTTGGAGAGACTTCTGACCCCTTTGGAGAGCAGGCGTGATGCAATATTGTGTGAATGGCCTCTGTGGTCTAGTGGTTGAGCGTTAGTCTCACGATCCGGAGACCCAGGGTTCGAATCCCCGGTGGGGACATATCACAAAAATCTAAATCAAATACATTTGCAACATTACAAATATATATCCATTGCGTTACAAACAATATTCATATCACAAGAACTTAAAACTACTACACATTAATATTTATATTATTATATAATTATATATATATATCATTGGATAGTACTAACAAGCATCAAAGGTTCAAATACTTTAACACATTCACTCAAATGATGTATGTATGTAGTCGTTATTATGAGCCATGTCAGGGGCCTTTGGCGGCTCAATAGTAACCCTGACACAAGGGTCGATGAGGGTATTTAAGTCTATAAATTATGTAATACAAACTGGATTAAAAGAAAAGAAAGGAAAACATGAAACAGTAGGACTAGGGCCCTGTGCTGGGAGGTTTTCTGGCCACGTCTTTCCCTCAGCGTTACAGATTCCGATGTGGTAGTAGTTTTACAGCTAGTTACATAATATGTAATTTAATTATGTTTGACGTTCAAAGAGCGCTAACTTTGTAAGCCAATTTTGAAAAATAAATATTTTTGAATTTTTTGAGGTTGGTAATCCACCTCATAACCCATAACGATAATTCGAAGTTATGTTTTTTTTTTTCTTATTATTTTGTCTTCCTTCCAGGCCACGCTACCGTCGCCGACAGAGGATACGGGGCCGAAGCCAATCAACTATGCGGCCGCCGCGAAGGCTAACAAGCCCAAGAAGCCCACCACTCCCCCGACAGACGCGGCCACAACCCTGGACAAACACAAGAAAACAGAGAAGCCCCCAGTGAAGGCAGCTAAAACGGAAAAACGCAAAAGCTTAACGAAGTAAGGTTACAATTTTGGGAGACAAAATTTTCTTTGGTGTACAAAATATTTTTATTAATATTAATAATTATTATGAATTATTATTATTAAAATTTTTAATATAATAATTATGACAACGATGTCGTGTGTGTATATAGGGTGATCTTCCTTTTTTTTTAGTTTTTTCGTTTTTTTTTTTGAAAAGTTTAAAAGAAAATATTATGGTGACCAGTTTTCGGTTTTGATTTTTTTTAAGTTTACAAAAAAATTGTTTGTATTTTTTTTTTTTTCGTTGTAAATTTGTATGGTAGAAAAAATGTATGGAAGAATTGGTTTAATGTCGATCGCGTTAAAATTAAATTAATAGTTTGTGTATGTAGGTTACGAATTATTAATATTATGATTAGATTGCGAATTTGTCGCCTCGAGAAATGTATATAAAACAGAATGTTTAGTTTTAAAAATCCAGTAAAATTTCCATCAAGTCATATCGCCTTTGGAGAGCACAGACTATGTGAAAAATGTCTTATATCACCGAAAATTTACCTTAAATACCATTTACGTAAGTTCAAAATTGTTTGCCATAAAGACGAGAGGTTTACCCCTTGAATATATTTTGACAGGACTAAAAATAACCTTATAAAAATCATATCATCCTCCTAGCGTTATCCCGCGTTCACAGGGTCCGCTTACCTAACCTGCAGATTTGACAGGTCCGGTTTTTAACAGAAGCTGCCTGTCTGACCTTCCAACCAGAAGGGTCACCAGCTCAATACAAGTTAGGTCATATCGCGCGCCGCCGAAAATACAAGTAAAAATAAATCGTTAAGTGTTGCCAAGGTTAGTCGGAAAATTACCACTTTGCCCGTCTGCAGGTTATTCGGAACACGAAAATAATTGGGCAATTATGTTTAGCACGTTCACCGCCACGTGGGTTGTTTCATTCAAGACTTGGGGGAGACGGGTGAGCCAAACTGTACTGACCCATTCAGGCCACGGGAGTCGCCCGCACGGAATTACGTGGGCACCCGTGAGCCAAGATTTCGATTCAAACTCGATTTAGGCTGCGTTTCCATTGATACGGAGATGTGCAGGAAACGACCAATCACCGTGAGGGAGAGAGTGACAGAGCGTCTTCGTTTTTCGCTCTCTCGAACGCTGTGATTGGTCAAATTCACATCTCCGCTCTTCTCCGCCCATCTCTACGTCAGTGGAATCCCGGCCCTACAGGCCACAAAGCAGCGATTACATGTAAAACTGTTAAGGGTAGGCCGCATAGTTCCGTAGTACAACCAAGTCGACTTGGTTCTTGTATGTCGCAAATAACGTAAAAAAAATATTAACGAAGTTCTTACTGAAAGGACGACCAATAATTTATTTCGACGACCCAGCAGAGACGCGATGTAATTGTTTTAAAGGACTAGCGTCGTTTATTTTTGTTTAAGAAGCACCCTGTATACACCGCAATAGCACGAAAAAAAAACGAAAATTGTACAGTCTTTTAAATATTGTGGTTAAATAGTGTGACCCTCTTTAACTTGTGGATGTTCCATACAAAAAATATTCCATACATTTATTCATTAAAAAAAATTTTACGTCCGACGGTTGAGCTCAGGTGTGTGACTCTTTGACAAATAACTGCGTTGCGGTTGGCGCTTACATACATGGGTGGAGGGGTTTTAGCCAAGTTGCAACTTTGAGACAGTACAAATGTTCACCACCGGCGCTGCATTTGCACGCGCTTTAGCGGCAACTTGTCTAGTATGGCTAAGGTACCCTCCGTTTTACAAAGTGTTAATTACCGTACGGTACTATAATACGCTTCCCATGTGTCCGGCCAAGTAGTTAATGCCATCTGCGGCTAATCTACAATAAGTCAAAAGTTGCGTTTAGAGAATCACATATCTGGTCTTACCTTGTAGCGGGTAAAGAGCATACTCCACCACGCTGCTCCACTGAAGTTAAAAGTAAAATCAAAATCAATGATTTTTTTTTATTTTGAAAAAAAAAGGTTTCATTTTTTTGTATGATTAATTACATTTGCAGCTGATTTGCGACGAGTTATGTTCAATGATTTTGATTTGACTTTCCTGTCTACCCTACAAAGTAATATATAGTACAATGTTTATATGTTAAAATCCCTTTACTATAACTACTTCAACAAAATAATTGTTGTGGCGTAGTTTTTCGTGCTTTACGAAACACGTGTTTTATTAGTTCGACTTTTAAGAGATATTTTTATAATGGGGTGGACAGTGGGACTCAATAATAGATATATTCGAGTCATAAACAGCAAAACGGTTTATGTTTTTAAAATATGTTATAAAATATTTGTATGGTATAAATTTGTATGGAATAACCACTCAATACAACTTAATAAAAAAACTGTTTCTCAAAGTTATTAAAAACAATATACTGTGTTTCAATTTGTCAAACAAGCTAATGCGACATGGTTCCAAATTGTGTATAAGCACCATACAAAAATTTAAGATTTTTGTTTTTAATTTTCGTCTGTCTAATATCGGTTAACTTTTAAAGCAGTTTCGTTATTAAGTGGTAAAAGGTGAGAAAGCTGACTTCGAACGCTTACTTTATATCATTAATAGTCATTCATAAATATAATACCCACAATCCCTAACGGGGTTCGCAGAGCCATAAATAATAAGCTAGTTTTCAACTAATCAAACCAGTTACTTTTTACTAAACGTCAAAACACGAAATTTCTACGGAATTTGTGTGACGTCATAGAAAATCGTGATAAAATGTCGGGCTTATTATTACGTTTTTTTTTTTTATTAAAATTCGTAAGTAAGATAAATAGAAAAAAAGAAAACGTTTTTTGTCAACTACAGATCTGTCTCTATACAAAACAGAATTTCATAATTTTACCTAGGAAACTACCCAGTTAGGAGAGAACTTGCTTATCAGGTTAGGTCACATACCTCCGAAACACATTTCTCAGGCATATGGGTTTCTTTACGTAGTTTTCCTTCACCTTTTGCTGATGTTGAATTACGTATGAACCAGATGTGAATTCGAATATAAATTCTTTAAATAATATATTATAATTATCTATAGCGGCGATAGCAACACAGCTCTACGACCGACTGACTGACCCCAGTGTTGCCACCCTTCGCATCACAAGTCAACATCAGGTGAAGATTTAAAATTAGAATTACACTCCAGGTCTTTTAAAAAGTTACAAAAGGAGGCGGTGAAATCTTGAATCTTGATTTGTCAATGTATGTATACTATTTGTATACTGACATTATATTTATATTGTATATGACTATCACTTATTCAACTCATGCGTTTGTAGAACTCAAATTTAGTGTCTATGTTTATTATTTCGGAGAGTTTTTTGTAAACAATTACCGGCCGATAGGTTACTTTAGTAAAAAATGAATTTGTGCTTGAATTTGTAAAGTGTATATTCATTAGTGTACATTGACACGAAAAAACTAGATGTAACAAAAAGACGGGATTATCTCTAGAAGAGATCTCTTTCAGCCAACCCTGCGTGGTGTAGTATACTCAACTTGTTATTAAGTATATAGATATCGACGTATTTAGTTTATTTGAAAAAAATGAAACTTGAATGCTATAGTGATTTGCCTACAAGTAACTTTCTAAATTATTGTCAGAGTTATTGATAAAGGTTTTGAAGTCAGCTTTCCACCCTCCGTTTTATTTTAAAGAGGCAATAATTATTATTATAAATAAAAAAATAAAATAAAAAATAGTATGTGATATTTCCATATAAAGTTGCATTTTCTTTTGTAAACTGAAATGAGAAAAAAAAATAAAAAAATAGTGTATAGATGGTAATGTTATGTGAATATATAAGGGAAATTAAAAAATAAAATTATGTTAGTTTACATGTAAAATGGCTTGGGGTAGGATTAGAAATTAAGTGTATTCTTTGGACCTAAACCTAAATTTATACACAATAAAATCTTTATCTTTTCTTTTTATCTTACAGGATTATTATACTTCGTTCTATTATCTCAGATGACCTTTACAATTTGTCCGGACAAATTGTGGCATTATTATTTTATTAAAAAAAAGGTAAATTTAAATTTCTAATCCTAACCGAAGGGAACGAAGCGAAAATTCACTCAAAATTATGTATGGAATAATAACTGTATGGAAAGAAAATTAATGTATTGAAATGTATTTGGTTTCGATGAAAAATTAATCTTATAGCTTCACTGTTAGTGACTATTTCTTTTAATGTATTAAAAGCTACTGTACGATAAAGTACAGATAATTATTGTTTGCTCGTGTTGTTAGAGTGAAAGCACCGTACAATAGGTATATGAGTGCGAGAGAGATAGAAAATATGGCGTAGTCTATGATAATATAGATTTTATACTGCGGCAAAGAAAGCTTTTGCACGTGTTTGATTGTCACGTCCGTAAGTTTGTGGCATGTTTTGGCACGTTCTTGTCCCTAGAATGACTGAAACACATAGAAAAAATGACTTGGCTGTATCGACGTAGTTCCCTTTGCCTTGCCCGGGAAACCAAAACAAAAAAGGCATGATTTTGTATAGAATATTGAGTGAGTTTTCGCTTTAAAAAATAGCCTAGAATTGTAAGGCTGTCCAATAATTATCCTAATGTAGCTTAAAATAATTGAAATTAAAAAAAAAGTTGTGTATATGGTATAATAAAAAAAAATGTATAGTAAAAAAATTGCACGTAAGGTTTTTTAAATGGGTATTTCACCTGTGGGTTGCTGTTTTGCGGAAGGTGTTGCCAGCCGCAAAATTACCATTTGGTAGAATGGTAGAATTTTTTTCTCACCGACAGGGAACTGTAATTTAGGTTTTGTTTCTAAAGTTATCGTTTTTTTTAGTTTAAGATAGACACTGGAATATATGATTATTTTTGTTTAGTTTTAAATTTTTGAGGCGCGACAGTTTGTAGTATTCGAATGTTTAGGTATTAAATTTGGATAAAATCCATCTTTTCTTTGCTTTCTTCTTTTCTTTTTTTTTTTCTTCGGAAATGCCGTTACGGCACGTCTTTTTTTTATTTATTACTAAATGTTTCGGATGTAATTTGAGTGCTACAGATTATCGCGAATTACCTCTTATGAGCTCATAAACATATATATAAGCACTGTTTAAAACTATAATTTTGTCTATGACACCCGTATTTGTAAATGTTAACTCCAACCAGCGTTGCCAGATTTGCCAAGTCGGGATTTTGGAACTTTTTGAGTGACAAAAGCGGGATTCTTTCGTCGAAAGCGGGACTAAGAAAAGAGAGAAGGAGATGTCGCAGTCGCACGCACCGGTTGCGTGACGCACCTCTCATGTCGTGAACCATACATAATCATGTAAGGTCACGAATTATCTGAATTCTGAATCACATTCCAAAACTGAAATGTGTCATAGTTATATGAATACCTGTGGGGCAAAATACCCACAAATGGGCAACATGCCCATAGCTGTCTAAATATAGGGTAAAAACCCCACGATGTTAGAATATGGGATTAGAATGTTTCATAGTTATATGAATACCTATGGGGCAAAATACCCACAAATGGGCAACGTGCCCATAGCTGTCTAAATATAGGGTAAAAAACCCACGATGTTAGAATATGGGATTAGAATGTTTCATAGTTATATGAATACCTATGGGGCAAAATACCCACAAATGGGCAACGTGCCCATAGCTGTCTAAATTTAAAAAACACCCACGATGTTAGAATATGGAACATTCTCGCGCGCTTATCATCATTATGCGCCGGCCAGGCGGCCAGTCCACACTTTTCTGTGCCATCGGCCCGCGCTTTCTCAGTACGTTGCACGCACGGTCGGGCTATTCCCGAAAAGCGGGACTGAGCCTGTCCCTTTCTGTTTAAAAATCGGGACGTTTGGCAACGCTGACTCCAATTTTCCTCGACTCTGTGTACACAGTTGAGCCGACCTCAAGGTCTTCGAACTCAGCTCAGAATCGGTATTCTTAGACGCGTCAACCTTAACTAGAGTTTACTACAGTGAAGCATGACGTCATAATTTTCGTATTATCATGTTGGCAGTATGACATGCTCGACTCCAGTGTAAATGTCAAAAAAGCTCAGCTGAGGCCGAGTCTAGTGGAGGAAGTCGAGTTAACATCTTAAGATACGGGTATAACTTTATATTAGTCAGTCGTAAATTAGAAATATGTTTAAATATTACAAGAATAATTACCTAATTCGTACACAAAACCACCAGTTTTAGAATGAATATATTAATTATAAAATACAGTCGCTATTTATATTAATTAATACATTATTTTAACATATTAACAATAAATTTAGAAAATCTATTGTCAGCAATTCGCGCGTTATCTGTTTGATCCCGTTTAAATATTTATTCAAGTAAATATCTCAAAACCCTATTGGGGTTAAACCACATTTTTCAGCACCTCAGCGCGTATGCTTCTATCTGATACCTATTTCTACCAAAGTATTTCTCCCAGGAGAAATAGATTTCCATTCATTCTACTGTTCTATTCTATTTAGATACTTTGGTAGAAATAGGAAATACCGCTTCTATCTCTTTTCTAATCTCATATCTTTCCTTTTTTAACAGCCTCCGTGGTCCAGTGGTTGAGCGTTGGGCTCACGATCCGGAGGTCCCGGGTTCGAATCCCTGTGGGGGGACATATCACAGAAATCACTTTGTGATCCCTAGTTTGGTTAGGACATTACAGGCTGATTGTCCAAAATGGTAAGATGATCCGCGCTTCGGAAGGCACGTTAAGCCGTTGGTCCCGGTTACTACTTACTGATGTAAGTATGTAGTCGTTACATGAACCATGTCAAGGGCCTTTGGCGGCTGAATAGTAACCCTGACACCAGGGTTGATGGGGTTGGTACTCCACCTCACAACCCACACGATAGAAGATCCTTTTCTGTTACTCAGAATCGTTATTTGCGATCGTTAGAGCGAGAAAGAACGCTCGCATGCTTACGCTATCGACTCTGCCGCGTGCGGTCACTATCTCTCTCTAGCCAATGACGTTTCTGACTAACAGAAAAGGATGAAGCATACAAAAGTGCTATTTGGTGCTGACAAATGTTGGCCCTACTTATATTTAAATTGTTTGTATTGCATCACTGTTAATTTCGTCTGCAACTTTGCCGTGTTTTAAATCAGACGTCGGCCCCGATTCCTGCAGACACCGCCTAATTTTATTTTAAGTTATACCAGTCATTTTCTTATCCGTTGAAAAGGAAAGGGATAATCGACAGGCATAAAATTTATAGAAGACACGTCAGTTTTATGCGCAAATTTAAGAAGCCCTTCCAAAATTTTATATTGGCCAATAACCCGACAGAATTAAGTGAATAAGAATTAAACCCCCTAGTAGTCAATCATCCGTCCCTTTCCTTTTCGGTGGATAAGAAAATGACAGGTAGGTCAGGTAATTTTATAAGTTATAAAATGAACTTATAAAATTATGCCTGCAGACATCGGCCACTAATAGCAGTTTGTATAGAAAAATATAGCTTGACGACGATAAATCCTCAATAGTTGAACCTCGAGCATGTATATAGAAAATTACGTAAACATAGAATACAGTACGCGTTTCTCGTCACTTTAGATTTATTTCACACATTTCTTTTTTTTTTTTTTTTGACGTGACTTATTGTAGAGTCGTGTGGGTTGTGAGGTGGATTACCAACCCCATCAACCCTGGTGTCAGGGTTACTATTGAGCCGCCAAAGACCCCTGACATGACTAACGACTACTAACTTACATCAGTAAATAGTTACCGGGACCAATGGCGGGCGTAACGTGTCTTCTGAAGCACGGATCGTCACAAAAGGCTGTAATTAATTCTGGGATTAAAAGTCCTTATTCCAAAACCTATAAATAGTCACTGTGGTCACTTGCTTCTCGAACTGGGAGTGCCGGTTCGTAGCCCCCGGACTTGCACTAATAAGTTAATTTATCTCAGTGCACAGTTCACTAACACAGTTGTCTCGACCATTATAGACGGCGATACGGCTCACCTATCACGTCGGTCTAACAGAAAGCTCGGTAAGTGGGTACATAGTTCATCTTGCGATGGATGTACCTCTGCCTACCCCAATTGGGATAGAGTCGTGAGCTTATGTTATGTATAACCTAAATTCCAGTTGCACACACCTTTAACACTTTCAAGGACAGAACGTCTACGGACGTACCAAGGTTCCAAATAGACATAACATAACATAAATAGCCTATATACGTCCCACTGCTGGGCACAGGCCTCCCCTCAATCAACCGGAGAGGGTATGGAGCATACTCCACCACGCTGCTCCACTGCGGGTTGGTGGTGTTTTTTTTTACGGCTAACAGCCGGGACCAACGGCTTAACGTAAAATAGAATCAATTTTAATTTATACGCCGATAAACACAGCACTACTTATAATGACAAGTCAAGATAAAAGGTGTTGTATTGTTAGCGGTGTGATAAACAAGAAAAAACATCCTGTTTGTCATACTGGTGTGACAACCTGGTGTGACCACGAGTCCGGAGGGGTCATACTACCTATTATGAACCATCAATGACCATCATCTCTGTCCGTGAAAGGGTTAAGATACATTTATCGCCGTCAAGTTGTCCCGCCATCTTTATTTCCCTAAAATTCTTAACTATATAGCATAGTAATTTTACGGTATATATATAAACATAGATAAAAAAAATAGTTTGAAATTAAATTTGTATAATAGTCCATTTATTAATAGATTTTTATAGTTTTTAATTAATTATTATTATTATGACTATTAAAATCGGAGTCTGAAAAACGAATGCATGCTTTTATTTAAATCATCCCTCTCAGTATTCGTTACGATTTTACTAAGACCTGTATGGGAGCATTCCATGGAAATCGGTAACAATGTTGAACTATACTTTTGGCTCTATTGACTATTTTGTAAATGTTTATTTAGAAGATTATGGTTTGTTTAACCATTGTGTATCCATAAATAATTAAACAATTAACTTATGGGATTTAATAAAATGACTTCAATAATAATGAGTATCACTAACCACCATGTTTATTAGGACCATAAACTTTTATTTGTATCTATCCTATTGGGCCAGAGTACTCTTGGGTTTGTGCACCCTAAAAAAATGTCAATATAACATTTTTAAGTTTATTACCGCACTTTCGTAAGACACCTTATCCTAATGATGACCACAGATATTAAATTTAATTTATTATAAACGGCATTTGGCGACAATTTGGGCAAACAGACTACCTTTACAAGTCACATGAAAGTCAAATAAATACACGATTATTGCTAAAATAAAAACCATTCCGCTGATTTTTAGCTCTCAGCTAAAAATATAGAAATATAGCTAACGAGGGAAGGCTTTCCAATCGTCGTTCCCCGAAAACACGTTAGATGGCGTTGTTAAGTTTTTTCTTCGTTTAAACTTCTAATTTCATGGATAACAGATATATGCATCTTTTATCTTTGTTTTTGGGTATAAATGATGACCCTTTTTATTACATACAAGGTACAATTACAACTTCCACCCATTATTATTCTGATCAAAACAAAGAGAAGCAATATCATTCTATATATAATGTGATCCAAATATCAAGCAACAATTAGTTTAATATAATGCTTCTGCCATTACATTACCTTTTTGAATATTTATGTACCCCAGCAATGAGAAAATAGGTAATTATCACGTTAAAAGTGAACAACACTATCTATCATCTGTTTGAGAAACGTCGATTTGAAAGTCCCTTGAAATGTTATTAGAATTAGCGTAACTTTCTTTCCCTTGCACACCGAATTAGGGGCAACAAAATAAAATGTAATTGTAGGAAAAAATACTTTTTATTTACATCAATTCCTTCTACATCTAAGCTTACCAATACTTATTGTACACTTCACAGAAGGCGTATTATACTCCGACAGAGGTCCTGATTCCTGACACCTAATTTTATTTTAAGGGTGTTGGGACCCTAGCTCGACGACAATAGATGGCGTTAGTGTAGCCATGCCATTCGGTGATCGAAATTCTTATTTTCATCATCATCACCATCAGCCCATTAACGTCCCCACTGCTGGGACACGGGCCTTCCCTATGGATGGATAGGGAGATCGGGCCTTAAACCACCACGCGGGCCCAGTGCGGATTGGTGGTTACTAACGACTGCTAATGTAGCCGGGACCAACGGCTTAACGTGCCTTCCGAAGCACGGAGGAGCTCGAGATGAAAACTTTTTTTTTTGTGGTCACCTATCCTATGACCGGCCTTTGCGAAAGTTGCTTAGCTTCAACAATCGCAGACCGAGCGCGTTTACCGCTGCGCCACCGAGCTCCTCAATTTTCGTCATGGATAAACTAAACTAAATGAGCTTTACACCTTTTTGCCACTACTTGAAGGTCTAGAGAACCTACAAACAATAAAAAATATTATAAATCTTTTCAGGCTTGAATCACCTGATTGTCCGAAAAAGTAAGATGATTCCGTGCTTCGGAGGGCACGTTAAGCCTGTTAACCTATTGCTGTCGGGTGATTAGCCAATATAAACTTATGATTTTTTTAAAAATTTCTGCCAAAAATTGTGTTCCATAAATTTTATGCCTGTCGATCATCCGTCCCTTTCCTTTTCGGTGGATAAGAAAACGACAGGTATAACTTAAAATAAAGTTAGATGGTGTGTACAGGAATCAGCATAGCTTACGATCAACTTCATAAGTAAAAAAAAAACACTTTTTGAAAAAACCGTATATGTACTGTCACGAGTACTAATATGTATACACTTTGGTACCATGTCACATTAACTTTTTTGACAAATGAAACCGTAAGCCTCATTAAATGTCAAATATGATAGTGCGACAGGGTTCTAAAGTGGGTACATGATATTACTCATGACTGTACGGTCACTAGTACTAATATGTATACACTTTGAAACCATGTCACATTCATGGTATAAGAAAACCTGATGCTCAATCCTATGACAAGCCGCCATTGCTAGTCCATTGATGACGTAAGTGTTACCATTAAATTGGTATCTCAACAATCCAAGGACGTAAATTTTATTATTGAAAATTAAGTGAATTACTGACTAATGTATATAATTACTATTACTTGTCACATATATAAAAGTAATTAAAACTGTAAGTAAATCTTTTACTAAAAGTTTAAAATTTCCTTGCAAATTAAATATCAAAACATTGGTCGTGGGTAATTTATTTTTTACATAATGGCAATACAGTGGGAGTTGACGTCAGCGGGGTAACCTCGAAATGTTAGCTGTCACTTTTGAGCATACCTGGTTTTCTTATACCATGGTCACATTAACTTTTTTGGCAAATTAAACCGTAAGTCTCATTAAATGTCAAATATGATAGTGCGACAGGGTTCTAAAGTGGGTACATTATATTGCTCATGACTGTACTGGCCCCTTCATCATCATCTGTCTAGCATTATCCCGTTACCTAACCTGAAGATTTGACAGGTCCGGTTTTTTACAGAAGCGACTGCCTGTCTGACATTCCAATCCGCGAAGGGAAAACCAGCGACCAATACAAGTTAGATCACATACCTCTGAAAATGCATTTCTCGGGAATGTGGGTTTCCTCACGATGTTTTCCTTCACCGCTGACCACGTGATGATCATTTATGATCCAAACATGAATTGGAAAACAAATTCGACTATCATTGGTTTAGGCCTGTGCTGGATTCGAACCTGCGACCTCAAAGTGAGAGGCAAGCGTTCTATGAACTGGGCTACCAGGCTCGCCCCTGTACCGCCCCCTTGTCAACACAATTCATATTTCTATACATAATCAATCACCATTTGAGCTCATAATCGTGACAGGGTTTCTTATAAATCTACGTTTAACAATTCAATGGTGCTAATTCCTACAGTCGCCGTCTAATTTTATTTTAAGTTACAGCTGTCATTTTGTTATCCGTTGAAAAAGAAAGGGACGGGTAATCGACAGGCATAAAATTTATGGAACACACGACAATTTTAAGCAGAAATCTGAAACAACCGTCTAAAAATTTTACATCGGCCAATATCCCGACAGAGTTAAGTAGACAGCACATCAAACGGATGGTGTTTAGTATTGTAACTAAATTTCTAAACGTATATGTCAATGTCATGTATTGCCGTCTTGCTTTCCGTCCCACTCTCTCTCGTCCGATCTTCTCACGCACAAGGTTTCACAAACTGTTAATTTGATATTTTGGTAAATACAGTTCATACATTGTTTTAAGTTTACGCGGTTATCAACAGTGTCGAAATATCGAGAGTCTCATATCCCCATTTAAACGCGGTAAGAACCCGTTATTATGTGTTTTAATACAGTTCATATCGAAGTAATCTGAGTTTCAGTTAATAATACAATCCAATCTTTATAAATATTATATAAAAAAACATAACAGATGGCATACCAGCGAGATGTCTATTTTATTCGCACTATTAACTTGTTGACAATCATCGGTCCCTTTCCTTTTCGGCGGATAAGAAAATGACGGGTATAACTTAAAATAAAATTAGGTGTCTACAGGAATCGGGGCCATTGAGGGACTTTCAAGGCTACGATCCCAAAAAAAAAAAGATTGCGTTGTAAAAAAATACCTTCGTTGAATCTTCTTATTTCATAGTTCACAGACATGCATCTTTCATCTTTGTTTTTGGGTATAAATACATCATCACCAGCCCATTAACGTCCCCACTGCGGCACGGGCCTTCCCTATGGATGGATAGGGAGATCGGGCCTTAAACCATCACGCGGGCCCAGTGCGGATTGATGGTTATTAACGACTGCTAATGCAGCCGGGACCAACGGCTTAACGTGCCTTCCGAAGCACGGAGGAGCTCGAGATAAAAACTTTTTTTTGTGGTCACCCATCCTATGACCGGCCATTGCGAAAGTTGTTTAACTTCAACAATCGCAGACCGAGCGCATTTACCGCTGCGCCACCGAGCTCCTCGTATAAATACATAAAGGCGCATTTGTTCAGTTACATGTATATTCTTCGCAAGTGCTGTGCTGTGGTGATGGCGTTACATTGAGGGCATATCTTCTTAGCTTTCAGAGATTGGAGCCAACAGACCTGAAATAAAAAAATACACATTTAAGGGGGGTTAAAAAGCCGCCAGTAATCAGAATCATTTATTCAACGTAACTATCATGCATAAACTTGTTTAAGGTCAATGTAACATTCTTGAATTCGCAAGGTGTTATAGCTGAGGAGAAGAAATGACAAGAAACTGCAACAGCAACACATCTTTTAAATCAATGAGGGTTACAAGTTATTTAATAACTAGAGACATTTTTATCATTTAGGTAATCATTAATTATTATAAGCTTTTTTACATAAATTGAGCTTCACGTGAGCTTTCATTTTGTTTTCTGACAAATACAAAATATTATCTGGTACTGGTAAGCAATATTGCAATTTGACATTGTTTTGCATTAAAAGAAAATTTTGACTGGTTGGAAACCAGCGTATTACCTCGCAGTAGACATGCCAGCATTGGATCGACACTGTCGGGGAGACATGCGGCCCCAGGCAGATGAGACATTTAGCCTGAAACAATGTAACAAATTACTAACATTAATACGCATTCTCTAGCCACAGGCGGTCAATTAGCTCGCGACCATGGTGTAAGAAAACCAGTTATGCTCACTCCTATGACAAGCCGCCATTGCTAGCCCTTTGATGACGTGAGTGTTACCACTGTGTTATCATCAAATTAATATCTCCAACATTTCAAGGACGTAAATTTTATTATTGAAAATTAAGCTAATTACTGGTGCTTATTATTATTGCGTATGGCACACAAATATCCTGCTTGGATCAAATATCCAGCTTAAGCTCCCCTAACCAAGTCTCCGCTGCAAGGGACACGCTGGATAACCTACCCAGGGCACGCCTTCCATCAAGGTCACCGATCTGGAATGACGAGCGCGTAAAAAGTCAGTTCAGTGTGGAAGATGCGTGGAGGCTGGAGTGGAACATGTTCGACGGCACAAATTCGGACCTTATTCGGGATCCCTCACGGAGGGTCCCTGGCTTTGACTCCAAGCGGAAAATCTGGACACGACTAAACCGGTGTAGGACCAACCATGGAAAGTCAAACCATCACCTATGTAAATGGGGCTTAAAGGAGTCACCATACTGTGAATGTGGTCACCCGGACCAAACCATATCCCACATAGTGAACGAGTGCCCTCTGCATCGGTTCCCAGGTGGTATAGCCGAACTGCATTGTGTGACGGATTACTGGTGCTAATTCCTGTAAATACCATCTAATTTTATTTTAAGTTATATCTGTCATTTTCTTATCCGCCGAAAAGGAAAGGGACAGATAATCGACAAGCATAAAATTTATGGAACACACGTCAATTTTAAGTACAAATCTAAACCGTCTAAAAATTTTACATCCGTCAATAACCCGACACAGTTAAGTAGACAGCACGTCAAACGGATTGCATACCAGCGACGTACCTTTTGATTCGCCCGGGTTATTCATTCATTTACTCATTCTTCCTAAAATTAAGAGCTGTGAATCATCCGTCCCTTTCCTTTTCGACGGATATGAAAATGACGGATAGGCCACTGACTAATATATTTAATTACTATTTGGTAATAGTAATCCATTATCGCCACAAAAAACACATCAGGACTCCGATACCGACCCCGCCGGCGTGGTTGACGATTTCCCTCAATCAGCGCTTATCGCTATCGACCCACTAGGGTCGATTAATTCTTTCAAATATTTTTCCTCTCAGACGACGCCCTGAGCCGAGGTTCGCGCCCAACTGGGCACCCTCAGGCCTGTTGTTTTAAACGTTGTACCGGGTGAGAGCCACCAGCGCTCCTCATTTGTCCGGCCAAGTAGTTAATGCTATCTGCGGCAAATCTACAATAAGTCACGTAAAAAGAAAAGCAGGCGTAATGGTAAAAGAGAGTGGGGTTGAACCGGCGACAGCGGTTCTCATACAAAATGCGCAGTGGGGCTTTTTTCCAGCCTGTTTAAGTCTGCAACGTCCTAGCCAAATAGATAATATAAACTCACCTCAGAATTATGTCTCTTTTCCAGTTCTCTTATTTTTGCTTTTAACGCCTGTATTCTGGTCTGAAAAACGAAAAAAGTGAATCATAATCAATCGAATCAAGAAGTTAATTCTTTAATTTCCATATTCTTGCCATAGAGAATACCGTATAGTTCAATGAGGGGGACCCCGATACCGACCCCGCCGGCGTGATCGACGATTTCCCTCATTCAGCACTTATCGCTATCGACCCACTAGGGTTGATCAAATATTTTTCCTCTCAGACGACGCCCTGAGCCGAGGTTCGCGGCCAGCTGGGCACCCTCAGACCTGTTGTCTTAAACGTTGTACCGGGTGAGTGCATAAATGCTGCACCGACAAGAGCGTGGCTCTTGAATTGATGATGATGATGATATTATTTTCCTACCTCCGCGCTAGCTTCGACCAGTCCGTTGTACTTAGGCGGCGTATGTTCCTTCTCTGCTGGTTCTTCTTCTGCCTGTCCGTTGGTGTCCTCTGGTCTCTGCTCGGTTTCTTCTGGGACCGAGTCGGGGATCTCCGCCTGAGAAGATAGGAAGCTGTCTATAAACTAAATACAATAAATAACAACCTCATATTGTATTTAGTTATTCTATCGTGTGGGTTGTGAGGTGGATTACCAACCCCATCAACCCTGGTGTCAGGGTTATTACTGAGCCGCCAAAGGCCCCTGACGTGGCTCATGTAACGACTACATACTTACATCAGTAAGTAGTAACCGTGACCAACGGCTTAAAGTGCCTACCGAAGCACGGATCATCTTACTTTCGGACGATCAGGTGATCAGCCTGTAATGTCCTAAACAAACTAGAAAATAATTATTAAAAAGAATGTCTTTCCTTCCATGTTTTTCCACTTCCGACGATCTTGGGTTCTTGGATCTTGGGTGGGTTGGTTGGCGTGAGTTTAATTTTTTTTTTTCATTTCGACCACTTTGTGAGACTGTCCTTTGTTTGATAAGGACTTCAAGCTTGAATCACCTGATTGTCCGAAAAAGTAAGATGATTCCGTGCTTTGGAGGGCATGTTAAGCCGTTGGTCCCGGCTATTAGCCGTAAAAACACCTCCACCAATTCGCATTGGAGCAGCGTGGTGGAGTATGCTCCATACCCCCTCCGGTTGTTTGAGGGGAGGCCTGTGCCCAGCAGTGGGACGTGTATAGGCTGTCTATGTTGTTATATTTTTCTTTTACATACATCTGGCGCTATTCTGGAGGGCGAGTATTGAGGAGGGCCATACAGCTCCGTGTCCTCATCACCATCCACCACCTGGAACATAAGGTGGTCCTCATCATAACACAACATTACGTGTGCGTTACCCCAACAAGAAAGTATCTCCTAGAGTTATATGAGTAGAACGTATAGTTGGTGCCTTATCTGCTGTAAATGTGCCCCCACATAAAAAATGTGTGCCCCCTGTCGTTTCGAAAAAAAATCGAAAAAACGATTCTTGCTGGGGTAACGTTTTTCTAGCAGGAAAATTCTAAACGAATGATCGGAGAGAGAAAAACTGTGCATGGCCAGATAGCTTATATGTGTGCCAAAATGTGCCCCCAAAAATAAAATCTGTGCCCCTTCAGATTTTCGAGATATTGCATTTCCTGCTGGAGTAACGTTTTGATGAATAGTATATCTCTAAAACCATTGCATGTGCCCCTATAGAATAAACATACGCGAGTAGCTCTTAATGTGTGCCCCTTTGTGCCCCAATTAGATTTTAGAAAATATTTATAGTTTTCAAGTTATCGCGGTTTTATGAAAACCCGAAAAAACATCGCAGCGCCTAAATGAGACAAGGCATAACTTCGCTGAAAACTGTATTCGGTCTTTCTTGACGCTAATTATAACCATACAAAGTTTCAAAAATGTTCATGCATGCGTTTTTGAATAATCTTGCTAAAAGTAAAAACGATGGTGTCATAACTTTGACGGCAAAATACAAGGAACTGGCACAATCCCAGATATGTAGGTGTAAACCAAAATCTTGTGCCTTTAGTCAAAAATATATGGTGAAAATATTGAGCTTCAAATGTTACGCATTAAGTAAATATAAACAAAAAACCAAAATATGTAAACAACGGCTGGTTATCCGACCAAATCTGAATGACTACTAAAAAGCGACGGATTCATACTTAACGAGGACCTTCTTTATTGGACGTATTATACCTAAGCTGTTGTCCTTACAGTCGCGTTCAAAAGTTTTGAGGGCTAATTAAAAAATATATTAAATGCACCTTGTGACTATATAAATGAAACAGCTTGTTGATGTGGAAATTATTATTTACATTAGTATAAAAATACAGGTATGTCACAAAACAGTTTGGTCACGATTTTGAGCATGTTAGTCACATGTACATTTTATTTGAAAATGGCTCTTATAAATGTACTTAATCATGTGTAAGGTCATAGAAACAGCTATTAAAATATAATCCAATAACAACTTTATTTTATTAGTTATTACTTTTCTACTTCAGTGTACTCAGGCACAACACGTGTGAACCGGTTAGTGAGTAAAGTAAAGAAGGTCATCGATATGTATGAATCCGTCGCTTTTTAGTAGTCATTCAGATTTGGTCGGATAACCAGCCGTTGTTTACATATTTTGGTTTTTTGTTTATATTTACTTAATGCGTAACATTTGAAGCTCAATATTTTCACCATATATTTTTGACTAAAGGCACAAGATTTTGGTTTACACCTACACATCTGGGATTGTGCCAGTTCCTTGTATTTTGCCGTCAAAGTTATGACACCATCGTTTTTACTTTTAGCAAGATTATTCAAAAACGCATGCATGAACATTTTTGAAACTTTGTATGGTTATTATTAGCGTCAAGAAAGACCGAATACAGTTTTCAGCGAAGTTATGCCTTGTCTCATTTAGGCGCTGCGATGTTTTTTCGGGTTTTCATAAAACCGCGATAACTTGAAAACTATAAATATTTTCTAAAATCTAATTGGGGCACAAAGGGGCACACATTAAGAGCTACTCGCGTATGTTTATTCTACAGGGGCACATGCAATGGTTTTAGAGATATACTATTCATCAAAACGTTACTCCAGCAGGAAATGCAATATCTCGAAAATCTGAAGGGGCACAGATTTTATTTTTGGGGGCACATTTTGGCACACATATAAGCTATCTGGCCATGCACAGTTTTTCTCTCTCCGATCATTCGTTTAGAATTTTCCTGCTAGAAAAACGTTACCCCAGCAAGAATCGTTTTTTCGATTTTTTTTCGAAACGACAGGGGGCACACATTTTTTATGTGGGGGCACATTTACAGCAGATAAGACACCAACTATACGTTCTACTCATATAACTCTAGGAGATACTTTCTTGTTGGGGTAACGCACACCAACATTACACCTTTTTTTGACGTGACTTATTGTAGATTTTGGCCGGACAAGTGGGAAGCGCTGAAGGCTCTTACAATGTTTAAGACAACAGGCCTGAGGGTGCCCAGTTGGGCGCGAACCTCGGCTCAGGGCGTCGTCTGAGAGGAAAAATATTTGAAAGAATTAATCGACTCTAGTGGGTCGATAGCGATAAGCGCTGATTTAGGGAAATCGTCGACCACGCCGGCGGGGTCGGTATCGGGGAACACAACATTACACCTATATCTCTTTAGAGTTAGGCAGATAGTGGCCCCAATTCCTGCAGACACCTTCTAATTTAATTTTATGTTATACCCGTCATTTTCTTATCCGCCAAAAAGGAACAGAGGAGGTAAAATGGCCACATCGAAGCAATTCATCTAAGAAAGCAATATTGTTATTTGACATTTGTTTGCATTGCGCACTTACTTTTATATGCGCAAATGTCAAATTGCAATATTGGTTTCTTAGATGAATTGCTTCGATGTGGCCATTTTAACCCCTAGCGTCATCAAGTTTTGAGCTCATCTCAAACAATGTATTCTATTCTATTTTCCGCGTGACTTTAGCCTTTTGTCAAAGTAAATGCTGTAGCGCCCCTCACCAGCGCGTGGTCGCTGGAGGCGCGTCGCGTTGGGGCCGCGCGCGGCCCGTCCAGCAGCGCGGAGGCCCGCACGCGCCACTGGCCGCACCACTCGTACTCCGCGCCGAACCGCCCGCCGCTCGGCTCGTCGTTCTGTGCCGCAAACACAAAGCATTAAAAATCACCAGCGGGCTTAGCACCGTAAGCGCGCAACACTCTCGCCTCGACATACCTCACCCGTCACTCTCTCACAATACTGCACAGAAAGAGACAGACGATCTCTGTCGCGGCGAAAGAGTCGCGCGCTTACGGTGCTAAGACCGCTGGTGCATGGTATAGCAAAACCAGGTATGCTCAAAAGTGACAGCTAACATTTCAAGGTTAACCCAGCTGACGTCATCCCACCCTGTATTGTCATTTCGTAAAAAATAAATTACAACTTTATTGAGACTTGCACAATACTGGAAGGGATGGCGTGAAAGAGAGGAGGCGTATACCCAGCAGTGCGTTGATATGATAGGCTGAGTAGATAGTAGATAGACAATTGGTGTCTAAAAAGGTGTCTACCTTTATTGATTTTGGGGAACATAACCTGGAAAGTCCCTCATTTGTACCTCGACATCTATATCATCATCAGAGCTGCCATCGAGACTGCTGTCGTCCATATCGGCCCCGGTCCTCTTGAGACACCTCAGCGCGTGTCGCTGCAGCTTGTAGGTGGGCAGCGTGGTGTTGCACACGGGACACTCGCCCTGCGCCGGCGGCGGGGTGCTGCGGCGCCGCGCGCGCAGGCGGCGCAGGCGGTTCGTGTGGACGCGCTGGGGAGAGGAGATTTATGTTGTGATAGGCTAGCTTCCACTATAAATGATTTATTGTATGGATCAGTTTGTGTGTGTATTTAGAAAAGCAGATAGAAGGCTGTAGTTAAGACCTCCATAATTTTGGTAATTTTCGGCATAATTTTAGTAATTTAAATCATTATTACAACACACACAAAACACATCATGCAGTTCAATTATTACTTATATAAGTCACAATGTAAGACCAAAAGGTAAAACAAACAGTTAAGTCAAAATAAGATTATATTTAGCACATTTTTCTATGACATTCCAGTGTGATTTTTCATACAAATTTCATAGCAATTTGGTGATTTGATGTTTTGTAAAAAGTAACTATAGGATTCCATTATATCTACAGGTACATATATACATATATCTACATGTATACCTACCCCTATATCAATAATTTTTCCTAGGTTGTAGTTTTAACAAATTGCAGTATATTTACAACAATGACATTATAAATTTACACTATTAACAACATACCAAGACTGTTTTTCAAAAGTAAATCCATATAACATTAAAAGAACGAAATCTCAGAAACTACATCTGCTAGGAGTCTCAAATTTTGGACGTAGGTACTCACTAAGACGGTATTTTTCGAAATTCAAAAAATTTTCGAAGGTAAAGATGGCAAAGTTTGTATGAAACTTCTATAGTTTTAATAGTAGGTTTTCACATACGCGAATGAAGTCGCGGGGAACAGTAAGTACATTTTAATTTCTTACTTGATAAACATCACTCCCTAGGCACCCGGTCACATCGACCTCCTGATCATCGGCGACTTCGGCGCCGCTACTTGAGCCCGGCACCGCTAGCGAAGCCCCCGAACTGTTCGCACTGAGTTTCCGCTTCGACCCGCCTGAAGACAGCTTCTGCAGCCTCTCCACCTCCAAAGACATGTGAGACTCCAATTCTCCATGTCTTATCGTACAACTGCATACCGGACAACTCGGCAATTCAGTCACCTTTTTCCTATTTCTCACTGAATTTAAAATCACATTCTCATCGTAAAGCTGATTAAAAGACGAGCTAGAACCTACACTGTTATTCAAAGAATTAGAGCTGCCTTCCATGTTATTGTAAACTAGTATAGGTAACATTTCAAAAAATTGTTTATTGTTGATAGGCGAATAAATCTGTTTACATCGCGTCGGTTCTAACATAAAAACGCAAATAAACAGTTGTATGTCGCTAATGAAAGTTCGACGGTTTTGTCGAAACTCATCTTGTAAACATTTTCGATCTAATTTACGTAATTAGAATAATAAATTGAATCAAAACAACAATAATCGTTCCGTTTACGCCGTTTTTTTTATGAATGACATTTTTTTTCTTTTTGCTAATTGGTTAGCGTTTCGTTACTCCTGATTGCTTTGTAGATTTTAAATTAATTATTACATGAAATTATTCAGTATATTTAATTGTTATACTTTCACTTATTATAAAGAGACCCATTTTCGATTAAATCGAGGTGATTTTGGCTTAATTTTCTTTATTCTTATAAGAATCACAGAATGACTGTTAACATTAAAATGAATTGTCAAAAATCTTAACGCAGCATCTAAACGCACCCAGCGATGATGCGCTTATTTTACATTTTTAGAGCGCTAAAATATTTATTGAAAAATATTTTAACATTTTTGGTGTTTACTTAGAGAAACATACTACACTTCACTTACCTACATCTTATTCTTCCTTCAAGGATGTACTAATGATTGATACTCTTGATACTAATGATTCTATTTCTTCTACAAAAAATCTGTGATGAAAATCCTTCATCATCATCAATTTATAAGCCACGCTCTTGTCGGTGTAGCATTTTTCATTCCAGTCTATCAAAGGCCAATTCTTTGACATCCCTATAAGACACGACGAACACAACTTATAAGAAAATCCTTCAACAATGAAAAAAACACAACTTATATAATTAAAAAATTATTTTATTCAGTATAGTATAAATACAAAATTATGTACAATTCACATACAAAATTGCACTTAAATATTAATGCCTGTAATAATAATATTTTGGTCTGTGTAAATAAATAAATAAATAAAAAATAATACTGATAAATATAAAATATTGAGATTTTATGCAACATACTTGTTAAGCGCATTTTTTTACTTATTGAAATATATACACTTAAACAAAGAGAATGTAATCTTTGCCGCAATAAAAATATTGCTAAATATGAATTTTTTTTTTTGTGCCCACTTGCGCGAGGCTGTACCTAAATGTTACAAAATGTGGCTCTTTGGCGGGAAACGGGAACGGGACAGTTGCTTTCTTCATTGAATACTCTAAATAATTAACACGAAGTGGTGTTTTGTGGTTAATGATCGCATTAAGTTAGTCGGAAAACATTCGCGAGTGTTATTATATCGGAGTATTCCATGAACAAAGTGTATCTACCTATTTTCGCTTCGTGCCAACAAGCCGCTTCATAACTCGAAAGTTTATGCGGACTTAGGAGTTAATTCGTTTGGGGTTCGGAGTAGGAGTCTGCTCAGAGGGTGGGGGCTTTAGGTTTCATCATCATCACCTTTCATCATTTCATTAATCATCAAGAAAAAAAATACGTAAGACATGGCTGTATGGGCATAGTTCCCTTTGCCTTACCCTTCGGGGAAAACCAAAACAAAAAAAAATTGTAACGTTTTTTTATAAGCTGATGGCCATGTCGCCAAAGCTAAATAAAAAAAATGTTATAATTCTACGCATATACTGCGACAGCGCCGAGGGATTTCATGGCGCGGACCCATAAGGTCTGTCTTCTTATCGTGTGGGTTATGAGGTGGATTACCAACCTCATCAACCCTAGTGTCAGGGTTACTATTGAGCCGCCATAGGCCCCTGACATGGCCCATGTAACGACTACTTACTCACATCAGTAAGTAGTAACCGGAACCAACGGCTTAACGTGCCTTCGGATGCACGGATCATCTTACGGACAATCAGGTGATCAGCCTGTGACGTCCTAACCAAACTAGGGATCACAAAGTAGTTTTTGTGACATGTCCCCACCGGGATTCGAACCCGGGATAAAGTGGTGAGCCTATGATAACATAGGCTAAGATAAGTTAGGTGAGTGGACAGAAGCATCTAACTGTGGCGGACCCAACTAGTTGGCAACCTAATTCCGCCTACATGCAACAGATGGCGCCACTTTCAATAATGCAGTCTTCAAGCATTCCTGAAACGCGCTATCGAAGTTTACACAGCGCGACGCATATATACAACTTCCAACACAACACTGTTGGATCGTCGATCCCTAGTCACACTACCAACTTGTGGCTAGCGGGGTACTATGTTCAGTTCGGTACCACAGAAACATCCTTTGGCGGCAGCGCATCCTCATCCACCCCGCCAAATAACTATAGGACGTGCAATACGACAATGTCGTCAGTTTTGGTGTCGCCGTCAGTCTTGGTTCGCCTGTTAGCTGGCAGCTTGAGGTGGACGGTCTTCACGTGAACCTTCAGCGAGTTGGATTGGCTGAAGGTCTTTGAGCAGAACTGGCACATGTACGGTTTAGCCCCGGTGTGGACCTGGCGGGGGAAAAAAAGAAAAAATGATGTTAACGCGCTAATGAGGGACTTTCGAGGCTACGATCACCAAAAACCAATATAGATTGCGTTGTACAGCTTTAACGTTAAATAGAAAGAAAAACAAAATCAATATAAAACATCAAAAAAAAAAGAACATTTCAAAAATATACAACAATCATCATCATCAGCCCATTAACGTCCCCACTGCTGGGGCACGGGCCTTCCCTATGGATGGATAGGGAGATCGGGCCTTAAACCACCACGCGGGCCCAGTGCGGATTGGTGGTTATTAACGACTGCTAATGCAGCCGGGACCAACGGCTTAACGTGCCTTCCGAAGCACGGAGGAGCTCGAGATGAAAACATTTTTTTTTGTGGTCACCCATCCTATGACCGGCCTTTGCGAAAGTTGCTTAACTTCAACAATCGCAGACCGAGCGCGTTTACCGCTGCGCCACCGAGCTCCTCCAAAAGATAAAAGGAATTAGCAAAGAGGCTGTTGCCAACAGTAATAATTACCTATTTTCTCATTACTCGCGTACATAATTATTCCAAAATACGATGTAAGCATATAGGATGTAAGTGACATCGTAACGAATACTGAGGGGGGTGATTCAGACCATGATTCTCAGTTAATATCACGTGGAATTTACGTTTGGAAAATGATATCAATTATATAACTTGATATCAATTCAGAATCATGGGTTCAATCATCCCTCAAAGTTTTCGTTACGATGTCACTAACACCCTGTATATAAAAAAAAATGTTGCTTGATATTTGGATCACATTATGTATAGAATTATGTAGCTACCTATATTGCTTGTTTCTATTTTGATCAGAATAATAATGGGTGGAAGATGTGTTGTGCCTGGGTGTAATAAAAAGGGTCATCATTTATAACCAAAAACAAAGATAAAAGACGCATATGTATACGAAGAAAAAACTGTACAGCGCCATCTACATTGATTTTGAGGAACGTAGCAGGAAATCCTTTATTAATGTATGTAATTAATATGTTTATTTGAGCCGGATGTTATAAAAATTCTTTCACGGAATAATACTAATAAAATTGCATTATTCCCGAGTGCACTACCTACCCTGTAATGTCTGTTGAGCGCTGGTTTCTGACTGAACCGCTTTCCGCACGCCGCACAGCAATATGGCCGCTCACCTGCATAGCAAAAAAAATGATAAAATAGAGTAAAAAGAGACACCTCTCAAAAAGAAAAAAAAAGTGAAAAGAGAAGGTTGCCTGGAAGAAATTTCTGCATGAGCAATAAGGCCGCCTGTTGTGCTTTTCTGTATTATGTTGTTGTATTTTGTGTCCATTGTGCTCAATAAAGTATTTTGTCTATCTGTCTACCCACCTCTATTGTTTGTGACCCGATTACTCTAGCCATAGAGGCAGCCAATCAGCTCGGGACACCAAACACTTCAGTACCCCGATACCGACCCCGCCGGCGTGGTCGACGATTTCCCTCATCATCGCTTATCGCTCAACCCACTAGGGTCGATTAATTCTTTCAAATATTTTTCCTCTCAGACGCCGCCCTGAGCCGAGGTTCGCGCCCAACTGGGCACCCTCAGGCCTGTTGTCTTAAACGTTGTACCAAATAGTTAATGCCATCTGAGGCAAATCTACAGTCACGTCAAAAAAAAGCAGATGTTAACATTACCAGTATGGGTCCTGGTATGTATTCGTAGCTGATTGTTGTCTGAAAACTTCTTGTTGCACGCTGAACACTGATAGGGCTTCTCGCCTGTGTGAGTGCGCTGGTGGTACTTCAAGGACGCGTTGGACTGGAACCAGAAAGAAAATAAAATATAAAAACATAAAAATAAAAAGTTGATATCAGCGTAAACCAATGATTTTCGAATTTGTTTTCGAATTCATGTTTGGATCATAAATTATTGTCACGTGCTCAGCGATGAAGGAAAACATCGTGAGGAAACCCACATTCCCGAGAAATGCATTTTCGGAGGTATGTGACCTGACCTGTATTGGGCTGGTTTTCTCTTCGCGGGTTGGAAGGTCAGACAGGCAGTTGCTTCTGTAAAAAACCGGACCTGTCAAATCTTCAGGTTAGGTAAGCGGACCCTGTGGAAAACGGGATAATGCTAGGGAGATGTTGTTAACAATGCTTACAGTTACCGGGTGAGAGCCTTCAGCGCTCCCCATTTGTCCGGCCAAGTAGCTAATGCCATCTACGGCAAATCTACAATGAGTCACGTCAAAAAAAATAAAAAAATACTTACAGTACACTTCTTCCCACAAACTTCGCAAACAATATTCTTATTGTACTTGAGGCCTAGATGTATCCTCTTGACATGCGCCTGCAGCTTAGATCGGTTTACGAAGTGTGACCCACACTGGAACAAATACGTACATATGTCGTGGCCAGATCATAGAATTGATCATTTCATGAAATGGTCATATTTCATGAAATAGAATAACATTCGTTGGCCACATCATGATGTAGTTTGGCCAGATCAATGAACACAAAACGTTTAACAATATGAGCAACTAAATGCATGATTAGATAGATAGATAGATAGATAAAATACTTTATTGAGCACAATGGACACAAAATACAGAGATAAGGACAACATATACAGAAAAGCACAACAGGCGGCCTTATTGCTCATGCAGCAATTTCTTCCAGGCAACCTTTGGGTACAGGAAAATTTTGTACAAGTATAATAATAGCGGGTTAGTGCATTCTAACAAAATAAATAATTAAAAGAACAACCTACATAAAATAAGTACATTTAACTACATATATATATTATACATAAATACTATGACTATTATACATAACCAAATAATTATACATACATATAATAACACTATGGAAAAAGGAAGGATGGTTTACATAAAAGAGGAGGAGCCAGAGTTCACAAAGTGCGCCTTGCCTTTGATTACTTCATGATATGGCCAAACGTTAACAATCATATCGTAAAATTAGTAACATTATCCACCCCACTATAGGTGCATCGCTGGTGTCGATTATATTTAAAACTTGATTGATATTATAATCGATGAATCAATGTTATTGTTCAATTTTCTATATCGAATAGGTACATAATTTTGAACCTAAGAAATGAATCGACTATTCGCATTTTTATTACACCACATAGCATGGACACCGCCTACATTAAAACGATATGGCCAAACATTGATTGATATATCATTAAACGTTGAAGTTTCAACGATATAGTCATTTTAAGTTGGCCATTTCATGAAATATGACCATTTCATGAAATGGTCGACCACATCATGAAATCATCAATTTTACGATTTGGCCACGATACATACATAGATAAACTCACACTATTCCCCGATACTGACCCCACCGGCGTGGTCGACGATTTCCCTCAATCAACGCTTATCGCTATCGACCCACTAGGGTGTTGGATTTTAAATAAAAAAATTGTTAATAAAATAACAACACTTACCTGGTCACAAGCCAATTCGGCGGTCGCCTTGCAGGGCACTGGGGCGCTTCGGGACGCCTTGAGAGCTTTCTCGTGCTCCCTGAGGTGCGAGGAGAGGCCTGCGGTTGTGGGGAACCGGGCGCTGCATATACGGCATTGGGGACTGAGGAATAAGTTTATATCTTTATTTCAACATACAACAACCTTTGGAAGAGGTGAGTGCGTGTGTGTGTGTGTGTGTGTGTGTGTGTGTGTGTGTGTGTGTGTGTGTGTGTGTGTGTGTGTGTGTATGTGTGTGTGTTCGTGGATATGTGTGTGTGTGTGTGTTCGTGGATATGTGTGTGTGTGTGTGTGTGTGTGTATGTGTGTGTGTGTGTATGTGCGTGTGTGTGGGGTGTGTGTGTTCGTGGATATGTGTGTGTGTGTGTGTGTTCGTGGATATATGTGTGTGTGTGTGTGTGTGTGTGTGTATGTGCGTGTGTGTGGGGTGTGTGTGTTCGTGGATATGTGTGTGTGTGTTCGTGGATATGTGTGTGTGTGTGTGTGTGTGTGTGTATATGTGCGTGTGTGTGGGGTGTGTGTGTTCGTGGATATGTGTGTGTGTGTGTGTGTGTGTTCGTGGATATGTGTGTGTGTGTGTGTGTGTGTGTGTGTGTGTGTGTTCGTGGATATGTGTGCGTGTGTGTGTGTATGTGCGTGTGTGTGGGGTGTGTGTGTTCGTGGATATGTGTGTGTGTGTGTTCGTGGATATGTGTGTGTGTGTTCGTGGATATGTGTGTGTGTATGTGCGTGTGTTTGTTGGTGGGTATGTGTGTTTGAGTGTATACAGGGTGTAACGGAAGGGGGGTATCAAGCCGAAAGGGGACAAAACTATACCTTATGTAGATCTTATCTGCAAAATTTCAATTAAAAAAAAACACTTTTGATATTTTTTTCAATTTCAGTTAAAAAAATATTTTAATATTTCCAGCATGTAAAAAACACGGCACAGCACTATTGAGGTCACTGTTCTTAATCCACTCAAATATTGGCACTACACAAATCTCCTAGCGCGTCCTGGTCGCCTGGTACTCGCGGCGCTCGCACGGCCGCGATAGGTACGAAATTCGAGCGGGCGGCGGCTTTGGCGGCAACGTCAAAAGGAGTCGGCGGCCGATTGGAACAATCCGAGTCGGCGGCACGTCGGCGACTGTAACAAACAAGAATGACACTAAAGCATCTAATAATTGGAGTCATTTTGCTTTGACAACTATTCTCACATTATTTTATGACGTGTAAAATAAGTTAAAATTACCTACTTGTTTAGGTAAGGTATTTAATTTAATAGTAAATAGGAAAAAAAGTGTGAAAGTGTGGGTAAGTAGGTAGGTAATTAATAATTAGACTTACGTTTTACAAGAAAGGTTCGAAATGTCGTCATCCCCGTTCGATGCACAGACCTGCCGCTTCATCTGTCCACAACACTTTCGAAGCAAAGTCTGGTGAGCTTTCCACTTGAACTCGGTACCATTCTCAGAATGCCACACGAGGTAAATAATCAGCAGGAATTAGCTCGGGCGTACGTTGCATGTGGTAAGGTTCGCGTGGTAGTCCTTGGGTTGGCTGCACGGCTAGTACGGCTTCTTCAAACTCCGGATCACGGGTCGCCGAGCGGCCAGTCTCGGATGACGCGTGGAAAGAGCCCGTTAAATGCAGTAGGCGATTGACCATTTTCCTGAAGCAATGCAGTGAAGGCAGTTGCCTGGCTTCATCAGCTGGTCTACCTTCTATGAATCGCTGATACAAGTTCCGTGCTTCACTTAAGTTGCCATCGCCGGCACCCACACACATCATCATTTCATAATAACCTACATTACTCAAAGACACCTCGAACTATCACTGATCACAGTTATCACAACAAATCCAAATTTCGAACTTCACTCCACAGATAGTAAACAAGCACTGACAAATAATTTGACAGTTTACTTTCGTGTGCATGTTTCTATCTCTTTTGGAATGCTAGTATCCTGGTACTTAAGGGTGTGTTATTTCTTTGTGCGCAATAAAATATTTTTATGGTATTGTTTGAATGAATGAATGAATGTATTGTATTTTATGAAAGTAGGTACGTATTTTACTTTGAACCTAGAAAAGTAAAAAAGTCGTTTATCTAATAAGGATCACCCGCGCTCACACTCTGGCACTAACACAGAATTGCCACGTTTCTTCGCAAATATCCCGCGCAATAGCAGAAGGCGAAATTAATCTGTCAATAATAAGACATACTATCACTCTGCCCGTATCCCTAATGGGGTGGGCAGAGTCACAAGAACATCCCATTAGCGGTACGAGCATGATAATTATTTATGTACCTATGTTATGATTACTTGTGGCTCTGTCTGCCCCATAAGAGATAAAGGCGTGATATTATGTATGTATGTTTGGTACGGGCATGTAGCGATACGAGCGTGTAGTGGTAAGTGAAATTCCGCAGTCTCTGCCTACTCCAATGGGAAAAAGGCGTGATGTTATTGTTCACTGTTGGATAATACACGACTACAATTTAGGAAGGAAAAAAAATACAAAAAAAAAAATATTTTTTATCATGGTTAATGATAACTTCCCCTTAACAGCACCGCCATTTTGAATTTCGGGTGCACTAGGGCTTGCCGATCAAAAAATGTCTATCGATAATCTATCCCGACCGAGAGTCGATCGATAGCAAGACTATTGATAACTCGGAAAGTGGGAACATTTTCGATTTTATTACCTAAGTGCAATACAATCGATAGTATCGTTGCGGATTAATAACAAACTATCGATAATTTTGCCCTCAGTCAGTAGTATTGCTACACTCCGATAGTATGGTTATTTTGAGTGGGCTGATTGTCTAAACTGAATTTCAATAACTCAAAAGTCCATGGATTTAGATTTTTTGAAAAGCTATTTTTTTATTTCTACCAATCAAAATCGTAGTTGAAAATGATTATGATCGATAATCGATACTGAACTATCGATAGTTTGAAACACTAGCGTGCCTTTTTCTATTCGCGAGCCCTGGCATCCTGGTACAGGGTATAAATCCCATTAACTGTCCCAATGCAATTTGCAATTCCGTGCTTCGGAAGGCACGGTTGGTCCCGGTGACTACTTACTCATGTAAGAAAGTAGTTATTACATGAGTCATGTCAGGGGCCTCTGGCGGCTCAATAGTTACCCTGACACCAGGGTTGATGAGGTTGGTAATCCACCTCACAACCCACACGATAGAAAGATTTAAAAAAATACTGTTATGTGTTTTTAATTCCTTGTACGCAATAAAGTATTATTGTATTGTACGAAAGTACTTATTTTAAGATTACTTTTACCATGTCATAGTAAAAGTAAAGTTATGTTAGGTAGGTACTTTACTTGAGAAATTGATTTTGTCTTTACTATGTTGTAAACGTAACATTAATGTCTCGTTAATAAGATACACAATCACTTGCAGCTGCTCGTATCCCTAATGGGGTGGGCAGAGCCATAAGTAATCAGAACATACTAACATAATATCACGCCCGTATCACTAAGGGGTAGGCAGTCACAACGGTACTTGAGAAATTTATTTTGCTTTTACTATGTTGTAAATCCCCAAGGAATTCTAAGAAGCCTCTGACGTTGCCGGTCGCCTCAGGGAGGCACCCCGTCTGGCCAAGGTGCCGGACCCGGTAGTTGGCGGCTCCTTCACACTCCAGTAGCACATGGGCCGCTGTCTCGTCCATGCAGGTTCTGCACAGGGGCTTGTCGGTGACACCTAGTGTAAACAGATGTTTGTTGATATCACCGTGACCACACAGCTACACCTGCTACCTGCAGCTGTTACCTGTATTAGTGGAGACCTCTTCACATTTAGAATTCTTTTGGAGAGACAACTATTGATGTTGGGTAGTGCCAACTTAGCCTGCCTGCATTTATTTACGGTGGTTCATAGTCTGGTGTGTTTGTTCATTCCCAAATACCCTAATACCGAACTAGCTTTATTTGCGGATGATACAGCCATCTATTCTTCGTGCCGTGGTCGAGTTATGATGACCGGAATTCTCCAACGCGCCAATGCCTTGGGCAAGTAGTTTCGCAAATGGAGAATCAAGGTAAACCCGGAGAAAAGTGCAGCGGTGTACTTTTCAAAGGGCTATTATAATACGTCACGGTCACGCTGTCAACTTAAGTCATCAAGATGTCTGGCAAGCCGATCCCTTGGGAGGAGCAAGTCAAATATCTCGGCGTAGTCTTAGATAGACGTCTTACTTTCAAGGCCCATATCAAACGTGTGCGCGATCGCGCCACGTTTGTAATGGGCCGTGTTCATTGTCTCCTTAACAAGCGTAGTAAATTATCCCTTTGGAATCTACACGACTTGCATCCGTCCGATCATGACCTATGCAGGGGTAGTTTTCGCTCACGCGAGTCTCTCTCAAATCCACCGTCTACAGGAAATACAAAATCGTTCGTGGTTCCATCGCAATGAAAATCTGCACATTGACCTAAGTCTGCCAACCATTGCCCAATGGCTCAAATTAGTTTTTTTGATTCTGCTCCGCACCAACCAAATCCCCTGGTAGTTGCGGCTTCCGAATACATCCCGCTTAGGAACGGTACTGAATAGCATCGGCGTCCGAAGTATGTAATACGATCCCGACGACCCGATTACTCTAGCCATAGAATCAGCCAATCAGCTCGCGACAACAAACATTTCAGGACCCCGATACCGACACCGCCGGCGTGGTCGACGACTTCCCTCAATCAGCGCTTATCGCTATCGACTTACTAGGGTCGTTTAATTCTTTCAAATATTTTTCCTCTCAGACGACGCCCTGAGCCGAGGTTCGCGCCCAACTGGGCACCCTCAGGCCTGTTGTCTTAAACGTTGTACCGGGTGAGAGCCTTCAGCGCTCCCCATTTGTCCGGCCAAGTAGTTAATGTCATTTGCGGCAAAACTTCGATAAGTCACGTCAAAAAAAGGTGTGTTTGTTGGCTGCTCTCGTTCGTAGCAGCGAGCGGACCTGTCCGAATGAGATCGGCAATATCGGTTCCGGACCGATGGCTGTTACCTCCCGTTCCCCTTCTGGCCAACTCGTCCGCCGCGTCGTTACCTCTTGAATCACTGTGTCCTTTGATCCATTGTAAAGTGAGGTGTTAGTATTTGCACACCTTAGTCAGTGATTGGTGGTAACTGTGTATGAGTAGTAGTAGTTGTTTAGGGCCTGCAAAACTCTGAAAGTATTCTAATGAAACTGTCCCGTACCTAGCTAGCCATGAACGCATTCGCCGCTAGTGTGATGCCCATTTGACCTGGATGACGGTGTTAAGGGAGCCTGATATTACGTAATCATAAAATAAAGCATACTACACAAGGAGACGAGATGCATTGTAAAGTACATTTCTTTATCAACTATTAATGTAGGTAATCGACTACATTTTTGGACAAAACTTGTACAACAAAGTGACTCTGCCCATCTCAGTAGCGCAGTAAGTGTGATATTAGATATGTGTAATTACTTGTAGCTCTGTCTGGTCCATTAGAGATAAAGCCGTGATTTATGTATGTTCACATCTTGTTCTATCCTATTGGTTGTGAGGTGGATAACCAACCTCGTCAATCCTGGTGCGAGGGTTATTATTGAGCCGCCAAATGCCCCTGACATGGCTCATGTAACGACTACTTATTACATCAGTAAGCAGTAACCGGGACCAATGCCCATTGTTTTTTTAACTATTGTGTCTGGAAATCTTGGCCTCACAAGGATGAAACAAAACAATTTAAAAAATATTGATTAATATGGCCATCACTGGCACGTTTACCCTTTACTAGGGCAGGCATAAATAAAAGAGGTGGTAGCTGTTCACTCAAAAGTTAAATACCTTGAACAGCTGATTGCTACGTAGTGTTGTGCAAATTTGAATTTATTACATGAAGACCTGGAATTCAATTGCTCATAACTAATGCAAATATGAATTTAGGCGGCCAATACTCTCGCATGTGATTTGTAGATAGTGACAGAGTAGGCACACTTCGGGTTGATACCCCCGTTCCGTTACACCCTGTATAAGCCTGCAGTTCGTGTGTGGTGTCTCACCTGTTTTCGTTGTCGAGTGTGTGCGTGACGGAGCTCAGTATGTGTCGCTTCCACGCGTCCAGGGTCGCGAACTGAATGTTGCACTCGCCGCAGAACCGCTCCGACTCTGGTTCAGGTTGATTGGCCGCTAGCTGGAGCATAAATAAACAATTATCATTGCTTCTTCTTCTCACCGTGTGGGTTGTGAGGTGGAATACCAGCCTCATCAACCCCGGTGTCAAGGTTATGCTTGAGCCGCCAAAGGCCCCTGACATGTCTCGTGTAACGATTACTCACCTACATCAGTAAATAGTAACCGGGACCAACGGCTTAACGTGCCTTCCGAAGCACGGATCATCTTACTTTCGGACAATCAGGTGATTAGCCTGTAATAAACCCACATGATAAGAAGTTTGAATTCATATTTGAATTAAACATAGCTGGCGTATATTCTATACACCCCTGCCTAACCCTTCCGGGATACAGGCGTGATGCTGTTTTTGTACTTACTGTGTCATCTTTATGTGCTTTACTCTTATGCATCAACAGTCCGTGTCGACCCACGAAGCTGTCTCCACAGAGGTTGCATACGTGCGGAGTTGGGTGTCGCTTGCGCATGTGCGTTAGATATGACGTTGGTTTCCTGCAAGGTAAGTCGGTAGTAAATTAGTAAGTCTCGGGTAAGGTAGTAAGTCTCAAATAAGGTAGTAAGTCCCAGGTAAGTTAGTAAGTCTCGGGTAAGGTAGTAAGTCTGAGGTAAGATCGTAAGTCGCAGGTAAGATAGTAAGTTTGTGGTGAGTAATATATGCATTGAATATATATTTTTATTCTCACCTAAACGCTTGCCCGCACAGTTTACACTCGTACGTATACCCGCTGTGCCATTTCTCATGTTCCCTCGCTTGATTACTGAAAACAAGGTGCAAATTCAATATGTTTCATAATGTAGATTGTTTTATGCTAAAATCAAGCTCGTATCGGCGCGGGCAGAATATTTATTCCAAGCTTATGTGGACCGTTAGTCTGGGGAATGTTTATGTGTGTGTGAAAGAGTGTGTGCTTGCGTGCGTTTTTCGTATTAGTGAGAGTGTGTGTACGTGTGCACGCGTGTGTGTGAGTGAGAGGGTGCGTCCCTGAGTGTTTGTGTGTATGAGGGTGAGTGCTTAGTGTGCTTACGTTTGCTTATGTGTGAGAATGAGTTTGTGTGTGTGTGTGAGTCAGAGGGTGACTGCGTATGTGCTTGAGTGAAAGTGTGCATGCGTATGTGTTAGCGTGTGTGTCTATGAGAGTCAGAGCGTCTGTATGTGTGTGTGTGTGTGAGTCAGAGGGTAAGTGCGTATGTGCGTGAGTGAAAGGGTACATACGTATGTATGTGCGTGCGGGTGTGTGTGCGTGTGTGTCTATGAGAGTCAGAGCGTGTGTATGTGTGTGTGTGTGATATAAACTCACGCAGTGTGGGAGGTATGCGGGCAATGTCGACACTTGTATCGTCTAGCGTGCGAGGTGGCTGCGTGAGTGCGCAGCTGACGGGTCGAGGAGTACCTCATGTGGCATATGTCGCACTCGTGGGGGCCGCTCCGCTGGGGGACAGAAATCAGAATTACTTCATCAGCCCATTAACGTCCCCACTGCTGGGGCACGGGCCTTCCCTATGGATGGATAGGGAGATCGGGCCTTAAACCACCACGCGGGCCCAGTGCGGATTGGTGGTTATTAACGACTGCTAATGCAGCCGGGACCAACGGCTTAACGTGCCTTCACTTCATGAAAACTTTTTTTTTTATTTGGTCACCCATCCTATGACTGGCCTTTGCGAAAGTTGCTTAACTTCAACAATCGCAGACCGAGCGCGTTTACCGCTGCGCCACCGAGCTCCTAGCTTTAAGTAAATAATAAAAATAAATAATGCCGACCACACCTAGAGTGGGATATGTGCAGGAGGATGATGATACCTCGTCATGTTTCCCTCGGTGGTTGTCGTACGCCCTGGCATCTATGAACCCCTTGTAGCACAGTTCACACTTCAGCGGAGAGTTTAAATAATTTAGAGATTTAGCACGCTCCCTCAACTCTTGAAGTTGCTCTTCCTTCGTCAGAATGATCTCTTTGGCGAAGTCTGCTATGAAACCTGGAAAAGTACCTTACATTACATTACATATTTGGCGACGAAAGACCCGAGGTCTTTGAAATGCGGTGTTGAAGGAGGATGGACAGAATAAGATGGACTGCAAGGGTTATGTACGGTGTTCAACCGTATTTTTTGCTAACGTTGCGCCCTGTTTTTGGTTGAGCTGCGCACTCGATTGTAATTAGTGTGTTCTCCTCACCAATTATTTCTTCAGCTACATCTTCAGAAACCTTGGATGGAATATAAAATAATTAAATACCAGGGACGTTAGGGAGCTCCGTAACCGTAACCGAAACTATCGGATATCCGATATAAAAAATCATCCGTAACCGAATCCGAAATAAAAGTTTCGGATAATATCGGTGTACGGTGTTCAACCGAACATATTTTGCTAACGCTGCGCCCTGCTTTTGGTAGAGCTGCGCATTCGATTATAATTAGTGTGTCAGTGTGAAACGGTCACTCAACGTAAACGATACGTACTAGCCACGAGCGCTAATAAACACGTAATAAACAATTTAACCTACTTAAACGAATCTTTGAGTTAACGATCAACTCCTACAACTACAACTGAAGGTGGAGCGCTGAAGCCGGAACCCAGCTTTGGCCCTTACAGGTTACTAATAATGCCAGTAAGAGTAAGGGAAAGGCAAGATGATTGGACACTTAATAAGACACGGCGAATTTATTACAAACATCATACAAGGAAAGAGAGGCAGGGGAAGACCAAGAAGAGCTTACGTGGAACAGATTAAAGAGAAGGCGAACGTCGTGTCTTATAAGGATGTCAAAGAGTTCACCTTTGATAGACAGGAATGGAGAATACTACAAGAGCTTGGCTCTTAAATTAGTGATTTGTGTTTTGGCGGAAAGGATGTCGTCGTGGTACCGAACAGAGCATAGTACCCCGCTAGCCACATGTTGGCAGTGTGACTAGGAATCGACGATCCAACGGTGTTATGTTGGAAGTTGTATATATGCGTCTCGCTATTGTAAACTTCGATAGCGCGTTTCACGACTGCTTCAAAACTGCATTATTGAATGTGGCGCCATCTGTTGCATGTGGGCGGAACTAGCTGGCGAACTTCCAACTTGTGCTGCCACCAAAGGATGTTTCTGGGGTACCGACTAGAGCATAATACCCCGCTAGCCACATGTTGGCAGTGTGACTAGGGATCGACGATCCAACGGTGTTATGTTGGAAGTTGTATATATGCGTCACGCTGTGTAAACTTCGATAGCGCGTTTCAGGACTGCGTTATTGAATGGTAGCGCCATCTGTTGCACGTGGGCGGAACTATGGAATTCCATTTGCTTCGAACCTGACACACTTCTTTTTCCGTTTCCTTCACATTCATGAATCGTTTCATAACGCGCCGGTTCAGAGTAGATCGTACTAAATATTAAACCTTTTCCTACAGACATCTCCAATTTGATACAAACTAAAATAAATACGGACATTTCTTCTTACCTTTTTCTTCTTTCTTCTGCGGCCACTCTTTCTTTCTCACTCTGACTCTACTCTTTTTCTGCTCCAGTCTCTTCTTGACGCTGATGTTCTTGAGAGGGACGTCGTCATCGGAATCCGATTGTAGGTCCGATGGCGGATGACTGCCGTCTATGTCGGACTGGTGGTTGGTTTCTGTGGAAGAGAGAATAATTTAGCAAAAACTAAATAAGTATAATAAAAAAGTTTCCTAAAAAAAAAATTGCTCTGCACATACTGGCCAAGCTATAAGATCATTTTGTACTTACCTATATACATACATACATACATAAACTCACGCCCGTAATCCCAAATGGGGTGGGCAGAGCCACAAGTAATCAAAGACAACTTGCAGCCACTGTTGATACGAAGTCCTAAGATGGATATGATGAACTTTATGGTGATAAGGGATCAGCCTATCGCCCATAACATTAGTCCATCATGTTAGAGGACGCAATCCCTCTGTCGGTTTTTACGACATGCCCGGGAAGACAAGCAGCTGAACGTGTTCTATGTTTTTTATTTGCTCCCAGAACAGCATAGAAGCTTACCTATATACTTACAAATAAAGCACTTTGAACTTTGGCATGTCATTTTCACCGCCAATCATTTTAAATTTCGAAATTCTCTTCCATTCCACAATAGGCTAGTTTCCAACTAGTCAAATCAGTTACTTTTTAACTGACGGCCTCCGTGGTCCAGTGGTTAAGCATTAGGCTCACGATCCGGAGGTCCCGGGTTCGAATCCCGGTGGGGAAATATCACAAAAATTACTTTGTGATCCCTAGTTTGGTTAGGACATTACAGGCTGATCACCTGATTGTCCGAAATTAAGATGATCCGCGCTTCGGAAGACATGTTAAGCCGTTGGTCCCGGTTACTACTTACTGATGTAAGTAGTCGTTACATGAGTCATGTCAGGGGCCTTTGGCAGGTCAATAGTAACCTTGACACCAGGGTTGATGAGGTTGGTAATCCACCTCACAATCACAACCCATACTAGAGAAGAAGTTAGTTTTTATATAATCCTGACTTCCAACTCCACCCAACGTGCCACAATACGACTTAGTACTGAAGTATCATCATCATCATCATCAGCCCATTAACATCGCCACTGCTGGGGCACGGGCCTTCCCTATGGATGGATAGGGAGATCGGGCCTTAAACCATGACCGGCCTTTGCGAAAGTTGCTTTACTTCAACAATCGCAGACCGAGCGCGTTAACCGCTGCGCCACCGAGCTCCTCAAGTATCACCTATATGTAAAGTATTATTAGTTCATCTAATTTCTCTTTTATTTCTTTAACTAGTATACCTGGGGCAGGTGCATCAACGTTTTCTTCCTTCTCCTTGACTGGCACTTCCTTCACGGTGGTTTCTTCAAGTTCTCCACCTGGTTCTTCATCAACCGTACTGATCAGTTCAGTCTGGGAGACACAGTAGCCCCCAGTGAGACTGTATGACTGACGGTCAATTGAGTACTCCTTGTTTATCTGTAGAATTTTTTATTTTTTTTATTGAGGGACTTTCCAGGCTACGTACCCCAAATATACAAGGTGATAGTGACACCGTAACGAATACTGAGGGGGATGATTCAGACCACGATTCTGAGTTGATATCAAATGGATTTTCCTTTGGGAAAATTTATAATAATTTTATCGCACCAAAATAAAAAGAAATAATTACAAAAAGACTCTTAACTAAGTACATATTAATATAATTAAATAAGAAATATATTACGAATTTTATTTAAATCAATGCAAGTAAAATTAATTATAATCTTAGTGTAAACTTAATTACTTAATTATGTTAATTTTAATGTTTTTTTTTAAATTATTATCTGTCCCACAGTTTTGAGACAGAAAATTCCACTTATATCAACTCAGAATCATGGTCTGAATCATCCCTCAAAGTTTCGTTAAGATGTCACTAACACCCTGTATACATACTTAATACTTTATCCAACTATTTGCTTATCTTTGTCATTAAAAAAACACTTTATTATCATAACCTTTTTATTTCTTTCAGGCAACTTACCACAACACCACTTCGTAGAAGCTGAGTCAACAGTTGGTCAGCCCGCTGAGCTCGTGCCTGTAGGAGACGACACCTCTTCAGGAGGGAGTGGCAGATGTAGCAGGACAAATGGGGCTTGTCTTGTGGTGATAGCTGAAAGATTAAGAGGGAGTGATTGATTTTATTTAAAAACTTTTTATAGCAACATAACATCACACCCTTAAATGTTGAGAGCCTTCAGAGCTCTCCATTTGTCCGGCCAAGTAGATAATGCCATCTGCGGCAAATCTACATTAAGTCACATCAAAAAAAAACATCACACCTGCATCCCTAAAGGGGTAGGCAGGCAGAGGCAATAGTATAATATCCACCCACTCCTTGTTTAAAATTTTATATCAAAATTATTATTTATTGGCAAGGAATAAAATAATTATTTTTATATTGCTGAGGGTAAAATTTTGTATGAATTGCTGAATCTAAATAAATTAAAATCTCACGCCTATTTCCCACCGGGGTAAGCAGAGACTATGGATTTCGTCATAATATTTAATTACTTTTTTAATTATTTTTAAATCTAAACGAGAACACTTCTGGAAATTAATTAGATTTTCCCAGCTTCAGGGAGTCGGTTTTCATGCCATTGGGATAGAAATTATGCCAATAATTATCATCTATAACAAGAAAGAAGTAATTCACAAACTTACCGGAATATCCGTTATTTTCTCATATATTTCTTGTAGAGGGGTGTTTGATATTACAAACATGCGTACATCTACCGCCAAGCATACTCTACACATAGTTAAATTAGACATCGTTCACAATAATAAGTATTTTAATGATGAGTGCATTAGAAATTATATCACCATTCCACTTTAAGTAATAATATCGAGCCAAAATTACACATATATATAAAAACAAGTTTCATTTACAATATTTATCTAAATATAGTCAAAAAGGCATATTTTTCATGATATTAAAATTGATTTTATTCAATCGAGCGTCCCAAATCGACAACAAAAACATTAAAAAAGTTTGACGTTTGTAGAGTTGTGGTTAATCGGTTTCTATGGGAAAAGAAAACCGGTATCTTCCGAAAAATTGTTCCTCGAAAACTGAGAAAACAGCCAGTGCGTTTTTTTGCCACCGAAGCCAGATAGAGTTATTAAAATTATTGAAACGACAAATCACCAAATCGTATGACGTGTGATAGAGATGGACAACCATTTTTTTTTAAACTTAGCTGTTTAGTGACAAAAAAAACATTAAAAAACGTTTCGTTTTACTTTTCGGCAAATGGCCAAGTTACCAAGAACCGCAATAATTAAAAAGAAATGGTTCAATGGATGGAGTCAACGAACCTGTCAAAAAGAATGGAAGGAGAAAGTTGAAGTGTATTTTTCAGTGTTTTTGATTGCGAAACAAGGTAAGGACATTGAAAATTTTGTTTAATTACGAAAATGGATAAAATGTATCTATCAAATATCGCAATAAGGTATCCTATGCATGTAATGTTATGCTGCAAACTTACGCCGCCGGTACAGTCTATGAGGGAAATCTTTGTATAATATTTAATTTTTTTTGTTTGAATAATCTTATACTTGGTGGAGTATGCTCCATACCCCCTCCGATTGTTTGTGGGAAGGCCTGTGCCCAGCAGTGGGATATAGTTTAGGTATATTTATCGTAAATAATTACTAGGTATTTGTGGTTTAGACTACAACTTGCGTGTTTAACGGCGATAATCAACAATAAAAAAATTAAATATTTACATACTTACAATACATATACACATTACACATGTCTTTTCTTTAAAGTAAATTGAATGGTTTGTGTAGAAAGAAATAATTTTATAATATTTCATAATGCTTTTATCTAGAATATACTTATAAATTATATCTTATTTGTTTTAAGACTGGAAAAATATTTAAAAAGCAAGAATATACTATCTTTGGTGCATGCCAATTCTTTTTTATTATTTGTTTACACCATTTTCACTTTTCTTAGCAGTATGGCACAATAGGCTAGATAAAAAGCGATGTAATTCCTTTATAATGCCTAATTTTTCTTCTTTTCCTTTTTGTGTCAAGATTTAAAAAAAAATCTCATTTGTGATCAAACATGTCGACTGACCAGTTATTATGACTTGGTTTTTTGTTTTTACTGGCGTGTAGGACATCTTTTTAATTTTTATTTCGTCATTTGTTTTCCAGGCGGAAACACTGTATCGGGATCATGAACTACTAATGAAAAATGATGTCTCCATCACAAAAATCGAAAACTAGCATAATCAAATTTGACCACAAATTGTGTTATCATGTTCAGCTCATTTGAAACTTTGGACTATGTCTGTGATTATTGCGATCGCACATTCACAAGAAAATACAACTTACAAACGCACATAGAAAACTGCCATATTAACTCGACATGCGTTTGTGAGATCTGTGGTACTGTTCTGGGGAGTCCTGCGGGGTTGCAAGTCCACTTAAGCAGGGGACATAATAGCAAAGACGAGCCGCACCCTGAATGCGACATATGCGGCCGCACGTATACTAGAAAACAGAGCATCATGTCCCACATGATAAGCGCGCATCTACAAAGCTTAAAACACGAAATCCGCTGCAAATTATGCAACAAAGTGTTCACATCCTTAAGGAACTTAAGGCGGCACGTCACCCAATTACATAACCCTAAATTGAACTACCCGACTTGCAATGATTGCCATAAAGTTTTCAGAGGGAAGTATTCTCTGATAACTCATATACAAACCGCTCATACAGCTGAAAAAGACGCGATCAAATGTAACATTTGCAGCAAAGTGTATACCAACAATAGAAACTTGAAGAGGCACATGGAAACACTGCATGGAGAGAAAGAGACATACAGGTGCGATATTTGTCCAAAAAGATACTCTTCTAACCAGAGTTTGCGAAGGCATTACCGCAACGCGCACAGTTCGGAAGACGCAGAAGAATTGCAATGCGATTTTTGCCAGAAGACTATAGTTGGCAGAGATAATCTCGACCTGCACGTACGATGTTATCATAAAGAAGAGTGTGGAGACTGCGAAGTAGAAATCGATGAGTACGACTACGCATGCGAGAACTGCGGGAGATGCTTCTCAAACGAACCATTGCTTCGCCAACATGTAAAAGCTGATCATTCGTTCAAAACATTTTACAAATATTGTAGAGAATCCCTAATAAAACAGTTTGGATTATCAGAATGTGAGAGCCCAAAGAAAAGGGATGTGTTTTACAACTGTGAATGCTGCAACAACGCTTTCACGAGTGTTTATGAACTGAAGGATCACATGAAGATAAACCATGATAGAGAATACTGCCTCTCCACATGCAATGTATGCTTTACTAAGTTCTACAGTCAGGAAACGATGTTAGAACACAAAAAGATCTGCATTGCGCCTCCTAACGTGAACTCTTGCAGTCTTTGCGATAAGTTGTTCACTGATAAATCTAGTCTTGAATTCCACAGCAGGATCTTCCATCCACAGGCGCAGATCGCCGATTCTAACATAACTTCGACGAACGCGGACGAATCTGAAGGTAATTTCAAATGTGTGCTCTGCGACAGAGTTTACTACAGCGACCGATCTCTAAAACACCATATTAAGCTAAAACACACTACGGATGAAGCTGTGAAATGCGAGCTATGTGGGAAAATTTGCAGCAACAAATATTATCTAGCTTCGCATACAAAAATAGTTCACACTAACGAAACCTGGTCGAAGTGTGATTATTGTGAGAAGCAATTTAAATCTAAAAGAAATATTCGAAGGCACATTGAGTACACTCACTTGGGTATGCAACGATACAAATGTATCGAGTGTGAGACGCTGTTTAAAGAAAAGAGGAGTCTACGAAAGCATGTTCGTACAAAGCATCCAAATTCCACCGTATTTCCGCAATGCCACTTCTGCTATAAGAGGTTTGAATCGGCAAAATCCTGTAAGATCCATCTGAAGCTTCTACATTCGTTCAATATGAACACGTACCCTTGTGATCTGTGCTCGGTATCGTTTAGCTCGAAGGAGTCTTTAGACGTGCACCTACAGACGAAACATCTGGCAGAGGATGAGATTTACAAATGCGAGGAATGCAACCTCGTTTTCAAAGGACAGGAGAAGTTTGACCGTCACAATGAACAGACCCACGTTAATATACTACCAAACATAAAACAGAAAGTCCTGCCGCGATGCATTATTTGCATGAAAGACTTTAGCACGCGAAAAACGTTGAAGCGACACATAAAGAAATTCCATGACGGGTTTGACGTTGACGAACTGGCGACGTTTGGCTCCCGAAAACGCGTCTTGAACGTTGAATGCGACGATTGCTTGAAAACCTTCAATGATGATTATCATTTTTCTGTCTATCAAAGGCTTAAACACATTCGGGACTCCATCGTATTCAAATGTGAAACTTGTTCATCTTCTTATAGCAGTTTAGAGTTCGCAATTCAGCGGTATAAGATGGCTCACTTAGACACGAATAAGGGGAAAATGATCTTGAGCGAACTCTGCACGACGGAAATGAGCGAAGATGAAGAATCATTCTCAGGGTTTGGTTCGCTGCATGAAATGATGGAGCCAGAGAGTACTACGAATGACTTGACGGTGAAACTGGAACCTGACGACGACTATGGTGACATTGAAGTAAAGACTGAACAAATGTCACCATAAGATGGGTATAGATTGAAAATGTTTATGGTTTATGTTATATTAATTCGGGAAGAGGCACGTTGTTGGCTTAGTTCGTTCGAAATTGAATCTCTAATGCTTATAAAGTAGTGCCATAATCGAAGTGCTCTCTCCCGTTTAATATCTTATGGCCCCGATTCTTGAAGACACATCCTAATTTTATTTTAAGTTATACCTGTAATTTTCTTATCCGCCGAAAAGGAAAGAAAAATAAATTGACGGGTAATCGACAGGCATAAAATCTATGGAACAAACGTTAATATTAGGGAAAACTTTAAAAAACTTCCAAAATTTTATATTGGCCAATAATCCGATAGTATTTACTAGACAGCTCTGCGTACGCCTTCGGGGTTACAAACGTGATGCTATCTATGTTATGTTTTGAGCAGTGCTCTTAAAATCCTTGGCGCATAATTCTTGAAGGTGTTAGAGTTGAATAAAATATACTTATACGATGACATGTCAGATCGCTTCTTGAATATGCGAAACCATTATAACATTATATTGGATTAGTTTAAAGACAATTGACAACATTTCATTTTTACTAAGGTGCCTTAAATCGAAAACCATTTCGAGATATTTCTATGATTTACACAAAACACATTTTTTCAGATTTTTTAATTCAGTAATAATAGAAATATATTGAAAAATCCACGAGGTCAGAAGAGGAAGGCATAATAAGTTCAGACCTTTACATAAAAATTATAAAAAAAGTAAATGTCATACATAACATGACACTTTGTTTGCGACTTGTTTTAAATACGCATGCAAAGGTACATTACATTATACTGCCTTCATTCTATCAATGGCAGAATCCAATTTTCAAAAAAGATTTTTTGTAACTTCTAGTGGAAAAATCTTGAAAAGAAAAAATACGTGTCTTCTATTTAAATAAGTACTTTCGAAATAGCACAAAAAAACCACGGCTTAAAAATTTGAAATGTTGTCAATTATTTATGAATAGTATTCTAAGTAGAAGAGCAAGTTAATTTAATTTTATATGAATATGAATGAAAGTACACTAGATTATGTGTAAAGTTTAGTGTCAAAGTTCAAACTAGTGTTGCCTAACGATGGTATAAACAAACAATATGGTAGTCATTGCTGTACTACTACCGTAGCAGTAATGAGGAATTTTCCAATCGGCGTTCCCCCAAAAAACACGATAGATGGCGTTGTTAAGTTTTTTCTCCGTTTAAACTTCTAATTTCATGGATAACAGACATAATAATATGCATCTTTTATCTTTGTTTATGGGTATAAATGATGACCCTTTATATTACGGCAAGGTACATTTACAACTTCCATCCCCATTATCATTCTGATCAAAATAAAGAGAAGCAACATAGGTAGCAACATCATTCTATACATAATGTGATCCAAATATCAAGCAACAATTAGTTTTATATATGCTTCTGCCATTACATTACATTTTTGAATAATTATGTATTCCAACAATGAGAAAATAGGTAATTATCACGTTAAAAGTGAACAACGCCATCTATCGTGTTTTTGGGGAACGCCGATTGGAAAGTCCCTTATTCTATGTTAGTGGTGGTCAACTATTGTTTAGTCTAATTCGTCAGCGCTAGTTTAAACTATTGCCTTAATATTGGTCTCATTATCTCATAGTGATTATTAATTTCCTTAATAATTAAATTATATGATCAGGCAATTTTCTTGTTTCTTAAAATAAATTTAAAATTACGGGTTTTTTTTGCAACAAGAGAATCAATTTCTTTTTATCTGGCACTCTCGAGATTAGTTATTTACTAAGTGATTATTTGTTTATTTAAAAGGAATATCTTTAATATTGATCTCTATTCTTTTATTTACGTGATTTTAATCGATTATAATTTAAGTGAGAAATTATTTTAGTTTTAATCTTTATTTTACATGTACTATGTTCATGACTGTACTTTTTAACATTATAACTATGCTTAAGCTATGATTTAAACTAAATAAATATTATGCTATAATAAAATAATTTCAACTCTTTTTAAGTGTTTTCTTGTAAATAAATATTTAATAATAGGTCATTATTTTATTTTATTGAACTTTTATTGAATTTTTCACAGAAAAATGGTAGATTTTCGTAATTGAGCATCTTTGCGAACTTGGACTGGCGGGAACGGAAACGGGATGGTTGCTTTCATCATTGAATAAACTAAATAATTAATACGAAGTGGTGTTTCATGGTTAATGATCGCATTAAGTTAGTCGGAAAACATTCGCGATAGTGTTATTATAGGTACCTGAATATTCAATAAAGTGTACCTATCTATTTTCGCTTCGTGCCAACAAGCCACTCCATAACTAAAAGTTTACGCGAACTTTTGAGTTAATTCGTTTAGGGTTCGGAGTAGGAGTCTGCTCCGAGAGTGGGGGCTTAGGTTTCATCATTCATCGTCATCACCTATCATCATTTCAGTAATCATCATCAAGAAAATGAAATACATAAGACATGGCTGTATGGGCATAGTTCCCTTTTCAATTCAATTCAAATAATTTATTTTCAGACCATCATAACATCCATAGAAAAAATAAATAATAATAAACAATAAATAAGTACAAAAATTGCTAAAAAATAAAAATCAAGATAAAAATTAATGTCACAATCAAAATTAAAATCATAATCAAAAAAAATAAATAAAGACAAAATCAATATTAACTTAGATAGGAGAAATCAAAATCAAACATTTAGCCTTTGCCTTGCCCTTCAGGAAAACGAAAACAAAAAAAATCTGGATTTGTTTTCTTATGGATGGATTTAAAATAAATGTAGTTTTATAAAAAAAAAACAAATATTACCTTACATAGTAACATTTATTAATTAATAATATTATACTATATTGAATATAATTTATCAAAATCTGGCACTTCTTCTCCTAAATCCACTCTTTGTATTTAATGGCAATTTTAATTGTACTGCCTTTTTACTTCCCAATGAAACAACGGATGCTCCTGTTACTCTGATCTTCATTGCCGCCGTAGCTGCCGTTATCTTGGCATCTTCACATAACATTTCCAAATTGAATTTTAAATTATTTATCAACAAAGCAAATACTATTGCATGGCATAAAGCTTTGTCTTTATATGGAGTCGGTCTTGTACGTTTACCGTTAGTCATCACTGAGAAATTTGCCTGTATTATGTTGTTAAGCGTAGGAGAATGCGTACACGCAACAAAGTTTTTCTTTGACACTTCTTTGGCCATTGTAACGGAATATTTTAATAACGAATTTGCGTATACAGCCAATACTGTTTGCCTGTTTGACAATTTTTTTCCTGTAGCAATACTTTTGATGAACGGAGTGTATTCTGCGGCGTAATCTTTTTCTTCTAGCTCTGAATAAATTTTCTCATATTGGTCTTCAGTTAAAATTTTATCAATATCGTAAACGTTTTCAGGTTTATCAGCAGTTCTGTCAATGGGGGGTATGTAGAAATCGTCTGAATCGCTCTTGTTATACGAGGATAAATCTAGCTTGTCTTCTGAAATCGCTTGTGTTACGTTTTGCATCTGTTCCGTTACAGTTTCAACGTTAACTTTCAATTTCTCTCGTTGTTCCATTTGCTGTTTCTGCTTCTTCGATCCGAATTTCCTACTGAGCTCTAAGTGACTAGTTTCTAGTACTTGTGGCGTGTCATTATCAACTTTAAGTATGGGTTTTAGTAGTGCGGAACCCACCTCTATAAGTCGCACTTTCCCGGTAACTCTGTTCTTTGCGAGTATGAAAGTCTTACCTAGATCCTCCTTTTCCTCCTCCCCAGCGTACAACATGTCGTTTAACTCCGCAGTAACACATTTCAAGCCGTTTTTTTCGTTAGAAAACAAATTACATTTGTCAACCTCAAATTGCTCCGTCGCGTAACCATTTTGAAAGTTTAGTATCATAGGATGGACGTCGCTTTTAGGGTACACTTTGTCTATATGGGTTTTAGGCATGATTTCAGTTAGTTTTTGTTATTTATTTGATAAATCACGTGTTAGTTAGGTTAAATGTTTCCAAACATTAACTTTTTTTTACGATTTGGAGTTGGCCTTGGGATTTGGCATTTGCCCATTCAGGCAAAGGGAACTTAGTCCATACAGCCTGGTCTTTGGTATTGTCTTTTTCTTCTTTGTAGGATCCATGTAGGATCCGATAAATAAATAATATCTTTAGTGCAGAGATATATATTTTTGCTTTTGTCATTTTTGAGCATTTTTGTCATTTTTGTTTTTAAGCTTTTGAGTAATTTTTCAGTAGGTTCAAAACGTTCAAATCAAAGCTTAAATAAACGCTAAAAGTATTTTAATAACCGGTTTTTTAAATTTTAATGGAAATTAATAAAATTTTCAAATAAACGCAACATTTTTATTATCAATAAATTTATTACAATAAAAAATCTACTTTAGAAAAATATAAAAGTACGTACGCATTCCATAAAAAATATTTAAAAAAAAATCAGAACTGACAGGGCCGAACTTGGGTATAGCCAGTGTTGCCAACTTAGTGGATTTTCCACTAGATCTGGTGGTTTAGACATGTGGTTCGGCGAAAAAATATTAGTTTTAGTGGCTAGTGGATTTTTTAGTGGATTAGAGTCCTTACAGTTAGCGGTAAGTGACGAATTTAACCACTAACACAACCGAATATGGTTTATGAGTTACTTGAGCGAAAGAACCAATATAAAGTTTATTTATTAGTAATACATACAATAAGTTTCATATTGAGTAATAAGATCAAGATGCCTAAGCCACAGTACACCCAAAAATTTCGTGATTGTTGGTTACGTGACCCAGTTTTAAGGGATTGGTTGCAAATAGTCGAAAGCACTGGTGGTCCAGTTGCTAAGTGAAAATTATGTGGTATATTATTAAGGAATCATTATTAATAATAATTGAATAATTTACCCTGTCAATGGCCCCGATTCCTGCAGACATCTCTTAATTTTACTTTAAGTTATACCTGTCATTTTCTTATCCGCCGAAAAGGAAAGGGACGGATGATTGACAGCTCTTAATTTTAGGAAGAATGAGTAAATAAATGAATAACCCGGGCGAATTTTTAGACGGTTGTTTTAGATTTGTGCTTAAAATTGACGTGTGTTCCATAAATTTAATGCTTGTCGATTACCCGTCCCTTTCCTTTTCGGCGGATAAGAAAATGACAGATATAACTTAAAATAAAATTAGATGGTATTTACAGGAATTAGCACCTCTAGCACGTCTTTACCTACGACGCGGCGCTAAAGAGGGGGAAAAAACATCCCACGATCTGATTGCACTGATTCGGCTTTGGGTTGTCTAGCTAGTGATTCTATAGTCTCTGCTTACCCCGGTGGGAAATAGGCGTGAGTTTATGTATGTATGTATGTATTTTATCTAGTGAAATTCTGGTGGTTTGAAAGACCGCTCAGTTTTAATGGTTTCTGGTGGTTTGCACGGCCATTTGGTGGGCTGGTGAAAATAAAGTTGGCAACACTGGGTATAGCGCCCTGTCTACTAGATATACTAGAGTACATTATTTAAGCCACATTAAGCTATTAATACAAAAATTACAGCAATTTAAACGAATGCAAAAACAGTTAAGAAACGTCGGAAATATTATGTGTTTTTAAGTGTCGCTTTAAACTACTCCCATAGGCAAACATTTTGTTACATATTGAGCATGAAAAATTCTTATATTGATTATGAGACGTCATGTGATGTTTTAAGTGACTATTTCGTATAAATGATTTTTTACAAACAGTGCAAGAAAAAGGTTTGTTATCTGAATGAATCTTTAAATGACGTTTCAAATAGTAATCAGAAATAAATCGTTTATGACACATTGAACATAGGAAATCCTTTTTACTATTATGAATTAACATAATATGTCTTTTCAATGAACACTTGTCTCTGAATTTATTTGCACATATTGCGCAAGTAAATGTTTTGTTATTTGAATGTCTCTTTAGATGTTTTCTTAAGTTCCTAGCACTAGTAAATACTTTTTGACACACAGGGCACGGAAATTCATTTTGATTATGACAAGACAAATGTGCGTTTAATGTATACTTTTCAGAAAATGTTTCACCACAAATATTACAAGTAAAATGGTTTTCGATTGTATGGCGTTTTGTATGTTTTTTCAGACTACTGTTAGTATGGTAGCTTTTATTACACATCGAACATGAGAAATTCTTTTGATCAGTGTGTAACATAAGATGTTGGTTTAATTTATAATTGGACGATAATATTTTTTTACATATAGAACATTGGCGTTTCTTTTTGTCTGTGTGTATATCTGTCTTTGTTTGCAAAAAAATCTGTGCAAATAATGAATCTGGGTGACTTTTATCAAAACAGTTACTGCGAATGTCCATCAAGTTCTGGTTTTCAAATTTTAAAGGATATAAAGTGCGTGGTTGGTTGCCTGGATAAGTCGGAGTTTCTTGCGAGATCTTTTGCTGCAAATCAGATATTTGACTAGTTGCCCCGTGTTGATCTCGTAAATGTTTGACAAAAACGTCTACATCACTGTTATTAAAGTTACAAATATTACAACTGAAATATTTTTCGAGCTTTTGGCTGTGTGTTTGTAAGTGTTGAATCAGCGATGACTTTGAATCAAAGTGCTCGTTACACTCATTACAAATAACATTAGTTTTCTTAATTTTGTTATTTTTTGAGTCAAACTTCAAGGGTGATTTCGCCGCTTGTACTTCTTGAGTTGTGTTTTTTGACGGAACATCATTATTTTTAGTTATATCATGAGAATTTTCCAAAACATTGAGATCTTGTGGAAAATTATTTGCCAGTATTACAGTTTCTACAGATGAAGCAATATGTTCTATTTTTCCATGTTCTTCTTGCCCTGTTGTTTGAGCATCTATTAACAAAAACAAAATTGTTTCAAAAAATGATAACTGATAAATTGTAATCACAACAAGGGGCTGAAAAGGCCACTTATAAGCAATTCATCTAAAAAACAATATTGCAATTTGACATTTGCGCATATAAAAGTAAGTACGCAATGATAAGAAATGTCAAACAGCAATATTGCATTTTTAGATGAATTGCTGATGTGGCCTTTTTAACCCCCCCAGAAATGAAATACTTATTACCTTTCCGTGCAAATTTAACTGGTGAATTGTAATGTTTAAGATCTATTTGCAGGGCGCTAGCAAACTCAGCGCCGTAGAAGACCAATAGCTCAGTGTATCGTGGAATTATTTTTATAGTTCTGAAAATAAGGTATTAGAATGATGTAGCGAGTAGAGCGATTAGACATTAACAATAAGGCGCGGGCGCATTGCGGTGCACGGGGAGCAAGTATATACCCTATTTATCGTAGCATGATTAGAGTGACATATTTCTCGTCTCATTCGTTCTAAGCTGTATACTTTTAGTAAAAAAGATATTTGATTAGGATATTACCAGGCTAAACACCCGATTGATCTAAAGTTAAGCCGTTGGTCCCGGTTACTACTTACTCATGTAAGTATCATAAAGTGTTTTATTATTATTATTATTATTATTATCATTCCATGAACCGTAAGTGGATCAATAGGTATGAAATGAAATGAATTTTTATTGTAACTACTCTTTTACTGTAATTACTCTGACGTCAGTGCGTCTGGAGGGTGGTCATTAACCTCACAGCCCACACGAGATGAGAGAATGCAATGATTATAAAGATACCTGTAGTAGAGCTGTCCCCGGTACTGGAATGCGACGAGATTTTGCTCTAACCAGTGTCGCGAGCAGTTGACATACCGCATCCAGTTGGAATCATTTTCGTCGGCTGCGTCAACCACATGTGATGGACGATTGTTTTGGTTGTAGATCTGTAATTAAGCCTGTTTTGTATTTTCGCTAAAGCAGTTGGCTCGAACATTATAGACTATAGCTAACCTAGTTGACATGTGTGTGTGACAGCTTCGTGTTTGTACACAAATTGACTAGACACCAACTTTTGATGCACGTTTTCAATATGATATCTGCAGTAAATACTTCAAAATTGTGGCTTAACTTAAAGATAATGTATGGATGATTTCGCCAACTAACATTTCATAGGGTCAGAACTCAACACTAAAGGAATAAACGAAAAAATACAAAAACTTCAGAAGTAACGCCATCTGCTGACGCAACGTTACCTAGCTGACTCAAACACAACATCTTAAGTGTAGTTTTTACTAACACAGTTGTCTCGACCATTATAGACGGCGATACGGCTCACCTATCACGTTGGTCTGGTTAACAGAAAGCTCGGTGAGGTGTGGGTACTTAGTTCATCTTGCGATGCATGTACCTCTTGACTACCCCAATTGGGATGTAATGAGCTTATGCTATGTTTTTATTTTTGTGATTGTACATAAAAATGAAATGATTTGGTGAAGGTACATCACATTGAAACATAAAAATAACCAGTAGGTATGGTCACGCATGAGTACTAACATGTATAAATTTTGAAACCATGTCACATTAACTTTTTTGACAAATTAAACCGTAAGTCTCATTAAATGTACAATATGATAGTGCGACAGGGTTCTAAAGTAGGTACATGATATTGCTCAAGACCGTACAATAACATCGTACCTGCCAACAATATTTGGACTTGATTTCATTCGTATACTTCCCGCCATAAGGGCCGAACCGAACACCACGTGGCAACGTCAGGCTTGCAAAAACACCAATGCCAGCCCCTGAAGGACAATACAATACATAATACTTTATTGCACAATAGGTACACACATACAATAGGACACCGAAAAAAAACGAGACAAAAAAAACAAAAATAAGGACGCCTGTTGCGTTTGTCCTAATTTTTGCTTGTTTCTGTAATGTGACCTGGGGGGTTAAAATGGCCACATCAAAGCAATTCATCTAATATACGCTGTAGAGTATGTAATGTTAATGTATGTTACTATATTGCAATACACAACAGAGGAGCTCGGTGGTACAGCGGTAAACGCGCTCGGTCTGCGATTGTTGAAGTTAAGCAACTTTCGCAAAGGCCGGTCATAGGATGGGTACCACAAAAAAAAAAAGTTTTCATCTCGAGCTCCTCCGTGCTTCGGAAGGCACGTTAAGACGTTGGTCCCGGCTGCATTAGCAGTCGTTAATAACCATCAATCCGCACTGGGCCCGCGTGATGGTTTAAGGCCCGAACTCCCTATCCATCCATAAGGAAGGCCCGTGCCCCAGCAGTGGGGATGTTAACGGGCTGATGATGATGATGACACAACAGAAGCAAAAGAATATACAAACCTGGTATAGAGGACGGTGCTAGATACAAGAAGACATGTGGTATGGTTAGCGTAGCTCGCGGCATGTGAGTGGGGATACTGACAGGCACCTACATTTACAAAATTAAGTAAGAGTCATTATGATTGGAATACAACACATAAATTATGTAAAAGCGAAAAAAAACATATACACTAGACTGCGCTATTACATGAAAAACAATTGAAAAAGAAACAGAGGATAGACAAAACCTACAGCTACAAACCCCACATTCGTAATATTTGGGATAGGGTGGCAAGTTCTCAGAAAACATGTCGTGCAAGTATGCTATGAAAGGATAATACTACTTTCTCTAGGTTTACAAATATGTTTTCCTCTCCAATAATAATTACGGGCATGATTATGTATGTTAAACATGATGATGGGGAATCGTCTCCAACCGAAAACCAACCACCACCACTCCAGCCAGGCGCCACCCAGGGATGCCTAAAATCATTTTTGCATCCCTTGTCTCAGCGTGACGGGTTTCTGTCAGAACCAAAAGGGCAACTCGCCTGAGCCTCATTCGTTAGACTTGGGATCCATGAAATGTTATGTGGGACCTGTAGTGTCTTGATATTTCTATCCTTGTCTCGGGCGCATACGTCATCTCAATACAGAGCAAGACAAACAGTCAGTCAATGCAGGACGGTCCGCCTGTACAGAGTGATCGTGTGTTGGCGAGCCAAATCATGGCAGTATACAAAAGGTGTACTCTACAGGACCCCTCACTCTCCACCACAGGACTGGGGGCAGTACGCTGAGAAAAAAGGCTCAACAAACAAATAATGATGTGCTTACCTTATCATCCGGAATGACGAGTAGTGGGCCGTGTACAGAACAGTATTCGTACACATAGTCACCGCAAGGATCGCAAACTATTAAAAATATATTTATTTAATGATGTGTGCCGAACCAGATGTGCATATTTATGTAAGAATCTTAAAAATATAAAAAGTTACAATTTTTAGAGACTTGTTAAAATTACAATCCAAAGAAAGTTTGTGTGGCCCCCACCTTGATACGGCCCTGTATTTTTAGAGTTTAGTAGAAGTAGGTATATTATGATATTTTGTAAAGAGTTTTGTTACTTCATATTTTGCTGAATTTTAAAAATTATTAAAAATATATCAGAGAAAATCTAAAAAAATAAATAACTTACAAATGTATTCGTCTAAATCTGGCTCGTAATAACAAATTTGCGGCCTCCGCCGCAAATTAAATCTACTCATACTCTTTTGTAATATGATATCAATGAATTAATCGCACGAAATTTTTATACGCTATCAGCAAAGTTTTTATTTTACCGCCTTTTTCTGTTTTATGAAAAATATTTTTCATTTTGTATAGTTTGTCGGTAAGTTTCGGTTTTTAACTTTTTGTGAGCGACTCCTCTCTACGTATTAAAAATAAAAAACTAAATATGGCGGACGTATGCGATGCACTTGACATTGTTTATATTTTGCGATCGCAAAAATACTCAATATTTAATGAGAAAACTTGTTAAAATTTCTAATTGGATATCATTGTGAATAAATATCAAAATGCTCGTCCAATTCGTGTTAAATACTTAGCAGCTACGTGTTAAAATTTCTATGAATTTGCCTTAGGAGTAAAAACTTTGTTTTTTACGAGCTATTATGTGTTAAATACGATAAGAAAATGCGTTGTAGTGTGCCTAATTGTTCAAATGATACGAAACGAACAACTAAGAGCCATGGGATCACGTTTCACATGTAAGTATTTCAGTTTTCGTATCCTTCCTAAAGCTATGTTGTACCTATTTATTTTTTACTCTTTTCTACTCCTATCTGTTTCTGAGCATTATTAAAGTAAAGTAGCTACATACAGGGTGCTAGTGACACCGTAACGAATACTGAAGGTGATGATCCTGAGTTGATGTCAAGTCGAATTTCCTGTTGGAAAATTCAAGAAAATTTTAGGGTATTTAAAAAATATTTTCCGTTCCATGCTTTTGCGACGGAATATTCCACTTGATATCAACTCAGAATATTGGTCTGAAATTCTGAATCATCCCTCCAAAGTTTTCGTTATGATGTCACTAACACCCTGTATTTTTTGAAACACAGACTTTTCCTACAAGAGAAACAGTTATTCAGAATCAATATAGCAATTATTTAATTTAGACTTAAAAAATCCAGTCAAGTAGTTAATACCATTTGCTGCAATTGTACAATAAAAATAATGTAAAAAAAAATAAGAAATAAAAACCTTATAATGTTTGTTGTGTTTGTAATTCTTGTTTTTTTTCAAATCGAGATTATTTTTGTCATAGACAAACTAAGCTAAATGAGCTCTACACCTTGCCACTACTTGAAGGTCTAGATCACCTACAAACAATAAAAAAATATTATAAATCCTTCTTATTTTCTGCAGGTTTACTCTGGGTCTGAAGTTATTGACAACTTCCTACTTAAATTAGAAACTACATATAAAAAAGTTTTGTAAAGGTTTATTTGTAACAAAAAGAAGACATAACTTCAGACAGAGTAAACCTAAAGAAAATAGGAAGGATTTACAATATTTTTTATTGTTTGTAGGTTCTCTAGACCTTCAAGTAGTGGCAAAAAGGTGTAGAGCTCATTTAGTTTATGACAAAAATAATAAATTTCGATCACCGCTACACTTACGCCATCTATTGTTGCTGAGCGAGGTTCCCGACACACTTAAGTAATTTATTTTGCTTTTATCAATTTATTTGATGACTTTTATAAAATAATGTGAATGTAATTACTGTTTTTTTTAATCTTAAGAGTATTATTCTATAGTGCCAACTGTATTAATTGGATTCTGTTTATAATTAATAATAATAATATATACAGGGTGTTAGTGACACCGTAACAAATACTCAGGGGAATGATTCAGACCGCAATTCTGAGCTAATATCAAGTGGAATTTAACTTCACAAAATTAATGTTTTTTTTTTTAATTTTTTATAATTATTTTCAATTCCACTTGAAAAGAGAAAATTCCACTTGATATTAACTTAGAATAATGATCTGAATCATCCCTCACAGTATTCGTTACGATGTCACTAACACCCACTACGAGTGTCGGAAAATTCCTGTTTTTTTTTTTAATTATATTCAGTTCCATACTTTTGCGACGAAAAATTCCACTTGATGTTACTCAGGATCATGGTCTGAGTCATCCCTCAAAGTTTTCGTTACGATGTCACTAACACCCTGTATATTTTTTTAAAATTTAAATGCAGTCATTATTCTTTCTAACATCTTTTACTCTGCAATTATGGCAAATAAAGTCTCATCTCATCTTACCATAAATCCAGGTTCCCTAAGGAGCCGAACCTTCGCACGGCGTGGGTGGAAGCCCTGGGCCTGGTGGAGTGGGAGCCCAAGGACCGCAGCACCATCTGCTCCGAGCACTTCCGCAACGAAGACTTCTACCTCACCAAGTGTGGGCTGAGGAGGGTTAAGAACGGAGCTGTACCAGTCACAGTGCAGGTATGTTTAAAGATGATAGTTAAGTTACCTTCGGCCTCCGTGGTCCAGTGGATGAGCGTTAGGCTCACGATCCGGACGTCCCGGGTTCGAATCCTGGTGGGGAAATATCACAAAAATTACTGTGTGATCCCTAGTTTAGTTTAGTTTGATTTTTTTTGATTTTTAGTTAGAACATTACATAGCCTAGTAAGATGATCCATGCTTCGAAAGCCACGTTAAGCCGTTGGTCCCGGTTACTACTTACTGATGTAAGTAAGTATTCATTACATGAGCCATGTCAGGGGCCTTTGGCGGCTCAATAGTAACCCTGACACCATGAAATATGACCATTTCGCCACGACATACATAAACGTATATACATTTTTAATTATTGTATTTGACTTTGTACAGGACTCCACTGAAGATCTGGATGCGCCTGCAGCACTTAGGGTAAGTCAATGAAATTAAAAAAGGATAAACTTAAAAAAAAGACACTATATCAAAAACTTTGAGGGATAATCCAGACCATGATTCTGAGTTGATATCAAGTGGAATTTTCCGTCGTAAAAGTATGAATGATGCATGAATTTTTGATATTAACTCAGAAACACGGTCTGAATTATCCCCCTCAGTATTCGTTACGGTGTCGCTAACACCCTGTGTATACATAAACAGCCTACATAGTGTATATACACGTCCCACTGCTGGGCACAGGCCTCCCCTCAATCAACCGGAGGGGTATGGAGCATACTCCACCACGCTGCTCCACTGCGGTTTGGTGGAGTGTATATCTATATAATAATTATTTTTTTTAAGAAAAATTGTACCTTTTTTGGAATAAATAAAAAAAAAAAAGTTTTTCATGTTTTATCAGCGTAAGTAGTCGTGGTAGCCTACTTGCGCATACGCGTTGGAAGAACGCTTGACTCTCACTGTAAGGTCGCAGGTTCGAATCCAGCACGGGCAAAAAAGTATTATTTTCGAAATCGTTTTTCGAATTCATAAATAATTATCACGTGCTGAGCGGTGAAAGAAAACATCGTGATCACACACCTGAGAAATGCGTTTCGGAGGAATGTGACCTAACCTGTATTGGGCTGGTTTTCCCTTCGCGGGTTGGAAGGTCAGACAGGCAGACGCTTCTGTAAAAAACCGGACCTGTCAAATCTTCAGGTTAGGTGAGCGGGCCCTGTAAAAAACGGGGTAACGCGATATGATGTTTCTTTTTTAGCGTAGGTAATTTATGGATTTTATTTGAAATAAATAATGTAAAAATAAATTATCTCCAGGTGTGCAGGATATGTCTGACGATGGACGCGAGGATGTACCACATAAGAGAGTACAAGCTGGACCAGGTCTACCACCAGGTCACTGGTTTGTCGGTGAGTCTGGGTTTTATATTTTCCGGCCAAGTAGTTCAACTTCAACTTTATGGTTGTATGGCAACCGGTCGTCATAGAGTAGAGACAACCATTACTGCCAATGTCAAGTACAGGAACCACATTTGTCCATAGAGAATGTCCATATAAGTGCGTCCAAAGGTCGACAAAGGTATATAGTTAAAGCTAAGGATAACATAAGTTCACGGCTAGTTTCCAACTAGTCAAATCAGTTACTTTTTACTAAACGTCAAAACACTAAATTACTATGGAATTTGTATGAAAAGCACACTCATACGACGACGTCATAGCAAAACGTGATTTCTATCTCATGCTGATAATATCCTGCCTCTCTTTTCAGATATCAGATGATGACAAGTTACCACAGAAGCTGTGCTGGGAGTGTGCACACCGGCTGGTCACCTGCTCACGTCTCAAGGGCAGAGCGGCGCGGAGTCAGGGCTTGCTGATGGAGACACTGGTTATGTATGATTATGTAAGTATACCCCCGCAGTGGAGCAGCGTGGTGGAGTATGCTCCATACCCCCTCCGGTTGACTAAGGGGAGGCCTGTGCCCAGCAGTGGGACGTATACGAGTACAGGCTTTTAACAGGATGTTAATAACATCGTAACGAATACTGAGGGCGATGATTCAGCTCATTATTCTGAGTTAATATCAACTGAAATTTTCCATCGCAAAACTATAGAATTGAAAATAACTAAAAAAAGTCATGATTTTGCGACGGAAAATTCCACTTGATAGTAACTCAGAATCGTGGTCTGAATCTTCCGGCCAAGTAGTTAATGCCATCTGTGGCAAATCTACAATAAGTCACGCCAAAAAATCATCCCCCTCAGTATTCGTTACGATGCCACTAACACCCCATATGTTATGTGGTTATGTTATGTTATTTTTTTTTATTGATTTTACAATTCCTTCCACAGATAACAATAAGGGACATCAAATCGATCAACCGGGCACACAGCAACCTGAAAACAACCTTAGTGACTAAGTACTTTGACCCCAATGACTACGATATACACGTGAAGGACAACCAGGTGTTCGTCAAGACTGAATCATCACCGGTTGATGATGATGATGACATGAAGGAGGAGCTGGTGTTCGATGACGGAATTGGTGAAGACATTGTACCAATACCGCCTATTATGGAAGTAAGTATTTCTGTGAACCCCGGACACTTCATACAAAACACTTCATTTTACACAGACACTACACATTGACGTTATCGTATACGCGCCTCCGTGGTCGAGTGGTTGAGCGTTGGACTCACGATGGAGGCCCCTGGTTCGAAACCCGGTGGGGACATATCACAAAAATCACTTTGTGATCCGTAGTTTGGTTAGGACATTACAGGCAGATCACCTGATTGTCCGAAAGTAAGATGATCCGTGTTTCGGAAGGCACGTTAAGCCGTTGGTCCCGGTTACTACTTACTGATGTAAGTATGTAGTCGTTACATGAGCTACGTCAGGGGCCTTTGGCGGCTCAGTAATAACCCTGACACCAGAAGAAAAAGAAGATTGAACACGCGCATCTATGTGTATGTGTGTGACCGAGGGGGTGAGGTAAACCTAGCTCAGCCGCTGGTGGGGAGCGGAGAGTTGCCGGCCTCAGAATGCCGACTAGTTGGCTAAAACTAATTGCTAACTAATCTTTAATTGTTAAGTATCGAGTTTGACTGTTACTTCAAATTCAAATTCAAAATATTTATTTCGGAAACAAAACAACCAAAAACAAAAAGGCTTAAGCCTTTTGTTACTAACTAAATATGGACTTGTATTAGTAACAGATTCGAAAGACGATAAAACATAAAAATAAAACACATGAGGCCGGCCCGAATCACCGAAGCCGCGGGCAGCTATGTGACAGCGTGCAATCGCACCCAGCGGTTCAGCAGCGGCGAGTCGTACTGGTCCACCAATGCACTAAAAACTACTACTTCAAATTCAAAATTCAAAAATATTTATTTTTCAAAATTGGCTTACAAAGTTAGCGCTTTTTGAAAAATTAAATTACATATTATGTAACTAGCTGTAAAACTACTACCACATCGGAATCTGTAACGCTGAGGGAAAGACGTCGCCAGGAAACCTCCCAGCACAGGGCCCTAGTCCTACTGTTTCATGTTTTCCTTTCTCTTTTTTTTTAAATCCAGTTTGTATACGTAATTTCTTCTCAGGTGGAAATAAAGGACGAACAATCAGGGGAAATATTTTTCGAAGAATTCCCGGACAATTTCGAATCGGACGATGATAAGAAATTGAGTGAGGTGATAACGGAAAGGAGGGATAAAACCGAGAAAAGGGAGAAGAAGATGAAGAAGAAAAAGTTGAAGATGGAAAAGGTCGAGAAGAAAGTGAAGACGGTGAAGAAACGAGAGGCGAGAGGCGTGGGGAAGAAAGACGAGGAAGATGAGGATCCTTCCACTACTATGGATAAGTAAGTGGAGTTTCCCGTCCTTATAACACAAATAAAAACATTACGTAACACGTAATGTTACGTATTACGTAACATTAAGTTTTCATCTCGAACTCCTCCGTGCTTCGGAAGGCACGTTAAGCCGTTGGTCCCGGCTGCATTAGCAGTCGTTAATAACCACCAATCCGCACTGGGCCCGCGTGGTGGTTTAAGGCCCGATCTCCCTATCCATCCATAGGGAAGGCCCGTGCCCCAGCAGTGGGGACGTTAATGGGCTGGTGATGATGATGATGATGAAAAACATTACATAACCACACTAGTAAAGAAGTTCCTCATTCATTAAAGATTTTTTTTTCTGATAAGCTGAACGAATATTAAGTATTAGTATTAGACTACTCGTATAATTCTATTAAAAGTATTATTGACGAACTACCAATAATAAAAACGGTTCTCGTGCAGACATAAATATAATATATTTTTACAAGAAGACAAAAAAGAATAAAAGTCATTATCAAAATCAAAGACAATCCAAAGAATGAAAAACTATATAAAAGAGGTAAAACTCTATAAAAAGATGTGCTATCTTGCACAAGTAGATAGATAGATAGATAGATAAAATACTAAGTATATTTATTTCTTGATATAATGTTAATAATGGTGCTAATTCCTGTAAATACCATCTAATTTTATTTTAAGTTATATCTGTCATTTTCTTATCCGCCGAAAAGGAAAGGGACGGGTAATCGACAAGCATAAAATTTATGGAACACACGTCAATTTTAAGCACAAATCTAAACCAACCGTCTAAAAATTTTACATCCGTCAATAACCCGACACAGTTAAATAGACAGCACGTCAAACGGATTGTATACCAGCGACGTACCTTTTGATTCGCCCGGGTTTTTCATTCATTTACTCATTCTTCCTAAAATTAAGAGCTGTGAATCATCCGTCCCTTTCCTTTTCGACGGATATGAAAATGACGGATATAACTTAAAATAAAATTAGGCGGCGTCTGCAGGAATCGGAGCCAATACTTATATAATTTATACTAGAATATATACCTATAAAGGCCCTGATTCCTGCAGACACCTCCTAATTTTATTTTAAGTTATACCCGTCATTTTCTTATCCGTCGAAAAGGAAACGGACGGATGATTGTCAACAAGTTAATTTTAAAACGAATGAATAACCCGGGCGAATAAAATAGGCATCTCGCTGGTATGCAATCCGTTTGACGTTCTGTCTACTTAATTCTGTCGGGTAAAATTCGATGTAGATTTTTTAGGCGGTTGTTTTAGATTGCTTAAAATTGACGTGTGTTCCATAAATTTTATGCTTATCGATTACCTGTCCCTTTCCTTTTCGGCGGATAAGAAAATGACAGGTATAACATAAAATAAAATTAGATGGCGTTTGCAGGAAGTAGCACCAGTATGTTACATAAATTGTTAAATAGATAATTGTTTATAGCTTATTTTATTTTATTTATTTATTTATTTATAAAGTACAACCACATCACATATATTAAAACATTTTACATTTATAAGGTTACGGTATTGTGACTAATATATATGACAATTACGGCGTACATAACTTATACAAGTATTTAAAATAAAGCAAAATTAAAATTACACATCAAACTTAAAAATTAGAAATTAGAAAGATATAAAGTATAGAGTAAATATATTTATTTATTTATTTATTAGCCATAAATTCAGATACAATATTTTTATTTTTATACACATTCCATTATTCGGCGGTAACGTTTAGGTCTGTATCTGTGTGCCCATTGGCAAAGGCCTCCCCCAATCTATTCCACTCCTCTTTGCATTTAGCCGTTCTAGTCCAGGTTCTTCCGGCCACTCTGACGAGAGTAAATATAAGTAAGTAATTAATATTGTATGAATGTAAATATTGACCACTTAATAAATGTTATGCTCAAATGTTATGGGCGTTGCCAACCAGAGCTTGTCAGTGGTTTTTGTACCGGTATGTTGGTATAAGTGATTCTGGCAGTGCAAGCGAAAATTGACCTAGACAATCCCGTTCGCAGGTACAAAAATTCGGACGTGAGGCGTCGAAAAACTCAAGATGGGCTCGACGAGTCGTTATTCACGATTACAACACTCAGCTACGAAGAACAGATATCGGAGATTGAGAAGCGGCAAGAGTCCACCAACTACCGCACCGCGCCGTTCAAGTGCGGCGTGTGCTACCGTGGTTTCATGATACGAGACCGCTACGACGCGCACACGCAGAGACACAGCGAGGTTGTTCTACAACATTCTGACACATTATAATAACATGTTGACACATTATTAACATATTGACACATAATTAACACGTTATTAACACGTTGGCACGTTATTAATACGTTGACACGTTATTAACACGTTGACACATTATTAGCATATTGACACATTATTATCACATTCACACATTATTGACACGTTGACACGTTCTTAACACGTTGACACATTATTGACACGTTGACACATTATTAACACGTTGACACATTATTGACACGTTGAGACATTATTAACACGTTGACACATTATTAACACATTCACACATTATTGACACGTTGACACATTATTGACACGTTGACACATTATTAACACGTTGACACATTATTGACACGTTGAGACATTATTAACACGTTGACACATTATTAACACATTCACACATTATTGACACGTTGACACATTATTGACACGTTGACACATTATTAACACATTCACACATTATTAACACGTTGACACATTATTAACACGTTGACACGTTATTAACACGTTGACACATTATTAACACATTCACACATTATTAACACGTTGACACATTATTAACACGTTGACACGTTATTAACACGTTGACACATTATTAACACATTCACACATTATTAACACGTTGACACATTATTAACACGTTGACACGTTATTAACACGTTGACACATTATTAACACATTCACACATTATTGACACGTTGACACATTATTAACACATTCACACATTATTGACACGTTGACACATTATTAACACATTCACACATTATTAACACGTTGACACATTATTAACACATTCACACATTATTAACACGTTGACACGTTCTTAACACGTTGACACATTTAAGAATGTGTTAAGACACGTTGACACATTGTTAACATATTGACATATTAGTAACACATTCACACATTATTGACACGTTGACATATTAGTAACACGTTGACACATTATTAACACGTGGACACATTGTTAACACGTTGGCACAGTTTTAGTCTGTGTTTTGTAATAACAATGTTTAAGTATTGAAAGTGTCAATAGCAATGTGTGTACCCACAGGCGAGTGGTGCGTACGAGTGTTTCATCTGCAAGACGCGTCTGAAGACGGGCCGCGCGCTGAGGAAGCACCTCACAGCGCAACACACGGAAAAATTCAGCTGCAAAGGGTGCCCGTTCGTTACTAGGAATAGGTGAGATTTAAACACCCTATATACGTCCCACTGCCGGGCACAAGCCTCCCCTTAATAAACCGAAAGGGGTATGGAGCATACTCTACCACGCTGCGCTACTGCGGGTACCCTCTGAAGCACGGAATCATCTTATTTTTTGGACAATCAGGCGATTCAAGTCCACAAAGTCCTTACCAAACAAAAAACAGTCTCACAAAGTGATTTCGACAATGTCCCCATCGGGAATCGCACCCGGATCTCCGAACATTAACGTGTTTTTTCGACGACTATTATGCTCTTGTGAGTGTGTTTGGTTTTGTGTTAATTTTGGCGTAAACTTTCGCATGGACAGGAGGAGGACGCAGTGGTGTAATGGTTAACACGCTCGTCCCGGCTTGACAAGAGTGTGGGTGCAAGTCCCGTCCGATTTGATGTAATCAAATCAAATATCCTTTGTTCCTTTGTTGAAGTTTTCATCTCGAGCTCCTCCGTGCTTCGGAAGGCACGTTAAGCCGTTGGTCCCGGCTGCATTAGCAGTCGTTAATAACCACCAATCCGCACTGGGCCCGCGTGATGGTTTAAGGCCCGATCTCCCTATCCATCCATAGGGAAGGCCCGTGCCCCAGCAGTGGGGACGTTAATGGGCTGATGATGATCCTTTGTTGCACACAAAGAAGACATACAAACATTTAGCGACAGCATAAATGGGCGGCCTTGTTGCTCAAGTAGGAATCAGCCATAGAAAAGCTTGTAAAGATTTTCTTTTTGTTGTCAGGGGTGTGGCTCGGGAGCATGAGAAGTGGCACGCTGGAACCAAGTACCAGTGTCCGCACTGCCCGAGTGAGTTCGAGTGAGTATTATAGGTAAAAAAAAATGAAACAAAGAAAAAAAACAATTAAAACAATCGAAACACAATAAAAACAGAAAAAAAAATCAATTTAAACACTTATAATACACTTATAATAAGCCTTTAGTGTTTATATAATCGATATGTGAACTTTTTTGGTTAACTGCGGCACCCATTTCCAACTAAATATTAATTTATCACAAAAGTATGGAACGAAAAATACTAAAATTTCTATGAATTTTCCTATAGCCCACTTGATATCAATTCAGAATCATGGTCGGAGTCATCCCTTTAGTATTCGTTACGATGTCATTAACACCCGATCTACTTGTATGACTTTCAACGTATAATATTATACTGGGTGTAAGTGACATCGTAACGAATACTGAGTGGGATGATTCAGCTCATTACTCTGAGTTAGTATCAAGTCGAATTTTCCATCGCAAAAGTATAGAATTGAAAATAATAAAAAAAACCCTCAGTATTTGTTACGATGTCACTAACACCCTGTATTATTATGTATAGTAAATCGTCGTAGCCAGATCATAGAATTCATCAATTCATGATGTGCTCGATCATTTATATCATACCATAGTTAAGTTTATTTATTTATTTATTACTATTAGCTAAAAACATCATCATTACAGGTTTCATTTAACCTAATGCGATAATGATAGCGATATTAGAAAGAAAGAACAATTATCATAAAAAACAATCACAACAACAACAATCAATCACAACAATCTTACTTGCGACATAGTAGTTCAAACGCTACTCTCTGGAACTCAGTCAATGAGCATGTGAACAGATCTAGATTATGTGATATTTCATTTAGTATTTCAATGGCCCTTGTTAATGAACTAAACTTAAGCATGTTAGTTAGTGTTACCTTAAACAAATCTGCTCTAGGGCCCCGTCGAAGTCTGCTGCTCGGTACCACTATCTTTAATACATACATACATACATACATAAACTCACGCCCGTAATCCCTAATGGGGTGGGCAGAGCCACAAGTAATCAAAGACAACTTGCAGCCACTGTTGATACGAAGTCCAAAGATGGATATGATGAACCTTATGGTGATAAGGGATCAGCCTATCGCCCATAACATTAGTCCATCATGTTAGAGGACACAATCCCTCTGTCGGTTTTTACGACATGCCCGGGAAGAGAAGCAGCTGAACGTGTTCTATGTTTTTTATATGCTCCCAGAACAGCATAGAAGCAACTATCTTTAATGATTCTAACATGGTGATATTAGTGAGTTTTCCTCGAAAGACTTTAAACACGTACTTCCCCAGAGCAACATCCCGTCGTACCTCTAATTTATAGTAACCTACCATACCCATTACAAATAATGTAGGATACATGAGAGGAAAGTACGGGTATACTCCAAACTCCCTTAAATATAAGTACCTCAGAAATTTATTTTGTAATGTTATATCATATAATTATTATTACCATAATTATCATATCATTACATATCATGTCATATCATTACCTTAGTTAAGTTTACATAATTTGTGTTACCTTTGTGAAGGGAAAATAAAGATTTATTTTATTTTAATTTATTTATGGCATACATAACTAGTTACAGTCGTGAAATTAGATATCTAATTAAGTGTAAATTAAGTGTAGTCTAATTAGACTATAACATTAAACCATGCATGCACATTCAGCCACTTATGTTATAATTATGATAAACATAGGGGGTAGGTTGCTGAACATATCAAAAAGAAGCTCAAACCTAAAACTAGTAATGACGATTTTACTTCGAAGCGAGAACCAAATCGCACATTCAACAATAGTCAGGCAGATGAGAAAGACTAAAGAATGAAGACTGAAGATTTCATTTATTTATTATTTCATGAAATGGTCATATTTCATTTTCGCGTCCAGCCTGTCGGCCAGGTGTACTAAGCCTTGTTATCATTGCAGCAAGCTGACGACGTACATGGGACACATTCGCATAAAGCACGTGTCAGACTTCGTGTGCGAACTGTGCGGGTACACGTTCGTCAGCAAGAAGGGCATCGACGTCCACAAGAAGAAGAAACATCGGCTGGACGATAAGATGGTAACATAATTATTAAATAACTTTTAATGTATCACATCACTAATTTAAGAGACGCTCTTGTCTGTGTACATTAACAGCCTGTATACGTCCCACTGCTGGGCATAGGCTCCAGGGCAGAGGTCCGGGTTCTGACTTTTCCCTCCTTGAGCGCTTATAAGCGGACTTTACTCAGAGAATGTTCTTATTGTCACCCTTATACCATGTATTGCCAACGACACCACAAAACCGCACCACTGTGGTGTCGTTTACAATTTTTTTAGGTAGCCACGCCACAAAAGCGAAGTTCTAATACAAAACTTATGAATGAATTTAACGATATTACTTATCAACAGCCTCCGTGGTCTAGTGGTTAGAGCGTTAGGCTCACGATCTGGAGGTCCGGGTTCGATTGCCGATGGGGACATTGTCAAAATCACTTTGTGAGACTGTCCTTTGTTTGGTAAGGACTTTTCAGGCTTGAATCACCTGATTGTCCGAAAAGTAAGTTGATTCCGTGCTTCGGAGGGCACGTTAAGCCGTTGGTCCCGGCTATTAGCCGTAAAAAAACACCTCCACCAACCCGCAGTGGAGCAGCGTGGTGGAATATGCTCCATGCCCTCTCCGGTTGATTGAGGGGAGGCCTGTGCCCAGCAGTGGGACGTATATAGGCTATTTATGTTATGTAACTGATTTGACTAGTAGGAAACCAGCGTATATATCACGAATTTTAGCTGAACAGTATTGTCACAATTTGAGAACACTCAACAGAGCTGCCATCTACATTTGTGCTTCTAGTTTTTTATATTCATTGTGATTTTATTTGTGTATGCAGCAGGTGCCAATAGACGGTCCATACTGCGAGGTATGCGACGTGCGGTTCATATCGGAGGAGGCGCACTCGAGGCACCTCAAGCTGTCCTCCAGGCACAGCAGCGACAATGACCCGTGAGCAGCATTTTATTTTTTAAATTTCGTAAACTTACGGCCGGTAATATGAATGAAAATCAGTATTCGAAATGTATATAGGGTATTAGTGATATAATATCAAGTGGAATTTTTCGTCGCAAAATTCATGTATATTTTATGTTTTTTTTTTTTATTATTTTCAATTCTTTACTTTTGCGATGGAAAATTCCACTTGATATTAACTCAGAATAATGAGCTGAATCATCTACCTCAGTATTTGTTACGATGTCACTATCACCCTATCTACTTGTATGTACTTGTATGGGGTGTAAGTGACATCGTAACAAATACTGAGGGGGATGATTCAGCTCATTATTCTGAGTTGATATCAAGTGGGTATTGCTATAGGAAACAATATGGAAATTTAGTATTTTTTGTTCCATAAAACAACCGACTGAAAATTTGACATCGGCCAATAACCCGACAGAGTTAAGTAGACAGCACGTCAAATGGATTACATACCAGCGAGATGTCTATTTTATTCGCCCGGGTTATTCATTCGTTTTAAAATTAACTTGTTGACAATCATCCGTCCCTTTCCTTTTCGGCGGATAAGAAAATAACAGGTATAACTTAAAGTAAAATTAGGAGGTGTCTGCAGGAATCGGGGCCATTGCCTATCTGACCCGCTGAATCCGCCAGTATTCGCTATTAGCGTGAACCGCCTCCGCCGAGTTATCTTGTATTTGTATTTTTTTCCATTCGCAGTAACCGTATAAGAAACGACTCGCAAAGCATGAACGCAGAGAAGAATGGGCGCGTAATGCGCAAGATAGAGAGGAGACCCGTCATACACCCGAGAGACCCCACACAGAGAGACCCCAGCCGGCCCGAGCCCTCCGGCCCTGTCACCTGCGAACAGGTAGGTTGTACCGGCCAAGTGATAAACGCCGGCGTAGTAGTTTAACTAGTACAATACACGAACGAGCGTATGATGCGCAAGATAGAGAGGAGACCCGTGATACACCCAACAGACCCCCCACATGGAGACCCCAGCCGGCCCGAGCCCTCCGGCCCTGTCACAGGTCTTCTTCTATCGTGCGGGTTGTGAGGTGGAGTACCAACCCCATCAGCCCTGGTGTCTGGGTTACTATTGAGCCGTCAAAGGCCCTGATGTAACGACTACTAACTTACATCAGTAAGTAGTAACCGGGACCAACAGCTTAACGTGCCTTCCGAAGCACGGATCATCTTACTTTCGGACAATCAGGTGATCAGCCTGTAATGTCCAACCAAACTAGGGGTCACAAAGTGATTTTTGTGATATGTCTCCACCGGGATTCGAACTCGGCCCAATGCTCAACCACTGGACCACGGAAGAAAGAAAGAAAGAAACGTTTATTATAAAGGGACACCACAGTAACAAATACAAAACAAATATATAATTTAAAACACGGAGTAACACACAACTTACAATCAAACAAAACACATTATAAAAACAACATACACGAGAAATACAAATAATTGAGTGTATGAACTGGTCAACGATGGTGGTGGTCAACGAAGCCGTTGCGAACAGGTAGGTTATACCGAGAGACCCCACACAGAGACCCCCCACAATTTAATTTATATTTTATTTGACAGTGCGGCATCCAACTGCGCGATCTCCGTCTATACGCGCAGCACTTCCGTCGAGCGCACCCGGACAAGAATCGAACCAAATACCCCGCCATGAAGACGCCTTGTATGTGCGAGCAGTGCGGTCGGATATTCCAGGTAACAAAAACTAACATTACATCACCACACCCCGGTCACTTCATACAAAACACCTCGTTTTACACAGACACTACACATTGACGTTATCGTACACGCGCATCTGTGTGTGTGTTACGTCTGACGCCATACAATTCAAGTCTAAACTATAATTAAAGCACATAATTAAACAAAACAATGTATAAGTCTAAACTATGTTCGAGGGGGGTGAGGTAAACCTAGTTAAGCCGTTGGTGGGGAGCGGACAGTAAGCTATTTTCCAACTAATCAGTTACTTTACTAAATGTCAACACACCATCTAATTTTATTTGAAGTTATACCTGTCATTTTCCTATGCACTGAAATGGGAAAGGACGGGCAATCGACAGGCATAAAATATATATGGAACACACGTAAATTTTAGGTAGAAATTTAAAAAACCTAAAACTTTTTCATGACAATTCCCCCACTGACCCGCCCGTGGCAGGAATCGGGGCCAATGTCCATGTTCCATAAAAAATGCTATGAAATTCGACCTTCATAATTTTCTCTTTTTCAGAGCATGGCCCTTCTCAAAGACCACATGTGGGTGCATACGGGCGAGAAGCGGTTCAAATGCGATCGTTGCTCCAAGTCGTTCACCCAGAAGACCAACCTGGTGTTCCACATGAGGGTGCACAGCAACGCGCGCCCCACCTACGAGTGTCCGCTGTGCGGGAAGCACTTCGCCTTCTTCAACAACCGCAGGAGGCATATGTTTGTGAGTTTTGTTTTTAAATCACTTACACATATTTGAAATTAAAATGTTTTATAATATAAATAGCCTATATACGTCCCACTGCTGGGCACAGGCCTCCCCTCAACCGGTGGTGGTATGGAGCATACTCCACCACGCTGCTCCAATGCGGGTTGGTGGAGGTATTTTTACAGCTAATAGCCGGGACCAACGGCTTAACGTGCCCTCCGAAACGCGAAATCAACTTATTTAAAGGACAGTCTCACTAAGTGATTTCGACAATGTCTCCATCGGGTATCCAACCCGGACCTCCAGATCGTGAGCCTAACGCTCTAACCACTAGACCACAGAGGCTGTTACGGAAATTGTATTAAGTTTACGATTATATTTAAAATGTTTATAATTCGTGTGTTTGAATGTAATTAGAAGACTGTTGCTTTATTTTTATAAATAATTTCATTTTTTCCTAAGCATTGCACCCGAGCGAAGCCGGGGCGGGTCGCTAGTTAGTAATAAAACGAACATTTATATAGGAAGTTGTCAACTTCAGACCCAGAGTAAACATGAAGAAAATAGGAAGGATTTATATATTATTAAAAAAATAACCTGTTTCAGATCCACACAGGCCTGAAGCCCTTCAAATGCGACACCTGCGGGAAGTGCTTCACGACGTCAGGCGAGCAGCGCGCCCACGTGGAACATGTACACATGAAGAAGCCCTGGCCGAAGAGGGTGAGGCAGCGGCCGCAGGACTGGGCCAACAAGATGCCGCCCTGCGAGGACTAGCTGTACTAACTTGGTAGGGTCGATATTCGTAAGGTCTGTGGGATCACTAAGGTCTGTGGGATCACTAAGGTCTGTGGGATCACTAAGGTCTGTGGGATCACTAAGGTCTGTGGGATCACTAAGGTCTGTGGGATCACTAAGGTTAGTGGGATCACTAAGGTCAGTGGGATGACTAAGGTCTGTGGGATGACTAAGGTTAGTGGGATCACTAAGGTTAGTGGGATCACTAAGGTTAGTGGGATCACTAAGGTTAGTGGGATGACTAAGGTCAGTGGGATCACTAAGGCCGTGATTTTCGTGGTCAATGGGGTCTGAGGTCAGCAATACCGCTAAAAGTGATCCTGCGAGAACTAGGTGCACTAACTTGGTATGGTCAAGGTTGGTAAGGTCAGCGCGCTTTTATAACAGGACCTAATCGATACGAAACAAACGAGATTTTAATAGGCCTTCTGATGTAAAAGTTATTGTAGGTAGATAGTACTCGAAAGGTAGGTTATAGGAAAATGGATCTCAGAATTGGGTAGTTTCCTGGATCAAAGATAAATTATGTAATTCTGATTACTAAATAAAGACAGATCTGTGACAAAAATCGTTTTCTTTTTGTCTATATAACTTATTTATGAATTTAAATAAAGAAAAATAAATAAATAAATAATAATAATAAGCGCGATATTTTGTCACGTTTTTCTATGAAGTCACAGGTTTTTTCATACAAATTCCATAGTGATTTAGTGTTGTTGACGTTCAGTAAAAAGTAACTGATTTGACTTGTTGGAAACTACCATGTTACTAGATGTAGCTACTGGATTAAAATAGAGATTACAAATTCTAATGTGTGGTTGTAGTACGAGTGATTTTTGTATGAGTGAGTTTTGGCGGCAATGTTGTTTTTTTTTTATCGAATGCGTTTGCTTTTGACGCCGTGGTAGCCCAGTTGGTAGAACGCTTTCCTCTCACTTTGAGGTCGCGGGTTCGAATCCAGCACAGGCCTGAACCAAAGATTGTCGAATTCATAATTGGATCATATATGATTATCACGTTCTCAGCGGTGAAGGAAAACATCGTGAGGAAACCCACATTCCCCAGATGCATTTTCGGAGGTATGTGACCTAACCTGTATTGGGCTGGTTTTCCCTTCGCGGGTTGGAAGGTCAGACAGGCAGTCGCTTCTGTAAAAAACCGGACCTGTCAAATGTTCAGGTTAGGTAAGCGGACCCTGTGGAAAACGGGATAATGCTAGGGGGCTGGGTTTGCTCTTGACGCCATTCCGCCTCTGATAAGCCTGAATGAGGTGAATGTGGACGGTGTAACGAGCTAGTGTTTAACGAAGGTATGAGTCCGCGCCACGGAAGAAAGCCTAGGTATGGAATAAGGAATAATACTATGTATGGACCGGCATCTCTGCGCTCCCCACCAGCGTCTGAGCTAGGCTTACCTCACCCACACTCTTTCTCCTCACTTTCTCTTCTCACTTTAGTCTCCAATAGTATAGCGTCAGACGTCAGACACACGAATCCGCGTGTACGATAACGTCATTGGCCCCGATTCCTGCCAAGAGGAATGATAATTTTAAAAGGAATTAAATAGCAACCCGGGCGAATCAAATAGGCATCTCGCTGGTATGTTTAGTTTGACTAGTGATGTCAACTTATACTGTCGGGTTACCAATGTAAAGTTTGGCGAGGGTTGTTTAAGATTTCGGCCTAAAATAACTTTACTTATAAATTTTATATGCCTGTCGATTGCCCGTCCCTTTTCTTTTCGGCGGATAAAAAAATGACAGAAGTCAATTATCATGACTTCATCCATGGCGCGGACTCCACCTTACAGACACCCCGCTAGCCACAAGTTGATGGTGGAACTAGGAATCGACGATCAAACGGTTCTGGTTGTGTATATGCGTCGCGCTGTGTAAACTTCGTTAGCGCGTTTTAGGACTCGATAAGCGCCATCTATGATGAATGTGCGGAACTAGTAGATCCGCCACGGAGTCTCATAGAAAATTTCATTTATAAGGATTGATAAGCGAAGGAGCATAATATTTGAAAGCTCATTTACCCAATGTATGAAAAGAAAAATAGAAGGTGTTCCATTTTGTTATAGGAAAATAAAGGTAGTTATGATTTTAAAGTACAATAAGCTGCAAAAGTCCAGTTTTTTTGCAAAGTAATAAATTAACTGCTTGCACTTAAGACCTCTGGTTACATGTCGTTTCTGTAATAGACCAAAAACACCTACAACAACATAAATTTTATAATTAAGACAACTAATGGTTCATAATTTCGCCACTGTTTACAAATAATTCGCTGGGGTCAGTGACTGAACTTTTTACTCTTTGATTGTACATTTGACTGAATTTTGATATTTCAAGGGTAGTGCTTTTTGTTTTCCAAAACATTTTGTAAATACATGTAACACGATTAAAATGACATAATCTATCTTTCGTCTCTTTCATTAGTAGACTTATCTGCCTCGTTTGCACTAGGCGGTATACAGATTAGCACGAAAGAGACAAGAGATACAATGCGTATCTGTTCTGGGGGTCTAAAAGCAATTTATCTAAAAAAACAACAAATCAAGAAAAATATTAAATAGGTATGCTATTGATAATTGTAGACATTACTCTTTTCGACATAGACTTATAGTAGATTTGACGCATGGTATTAACTACTTGGCCGGACAAATGGGGAGTGCTGAGGGCTTAGGCACACTTGGGCAAATAGCATATATACTAATAGTTTTTTTAGATAAATTGCTTCATTGTGGCCGCATTATAGACGGCGTTTAACGTAACGTAACATAACATTTAACGTAATAATTACCTATTTTTCTTATTGCTCGGGTACATAATTATTCAAAAATATAATAGACAAAGATAAAAGATGCATATGTCCGTCATCCTTGAAATTAGAAGGTTAAATAAAGGCAATACTGCACAGCGCCATCTGTATTGTTTTGGGGAACGAAGCCTGGAAAGTACCTTATTGTATGAGATTTTTTTAACATCGACATTAAAAAGTAATTAATTAGCAATAATAAATATTCAGTTCGAATCAGTGATCTGTAAATATCTTAAAATTAATTTAGTTGAAAAGTATTATTATAATAGTAATGAAGTTAATTTATTGATAGATGTAAGTTTGTATGTAAATTATTGTTTGTAATAAATTCAGTTTTGATGTAACAATATTTATTGAATGCTTGAAATAAAATTTGATATCAGTATGAAAGTATTTTTATATTTTTTATTTACATAAACATATGCATAAACAGCCTATATACGTCCCACTGCTGGGCACAGGCCTCCGCCAACCACAGGGGGTTATGGAACATACTCCACCACGCTGCTCCACTGCGGGTTGGTGGAGGCATTTGGGCTAGTAGCCCGGGACCAATAGCGTTCCGTGCCTTCTGAAGCACGGAATAATTTTATTTTCCGGACAACCAGGTGCCTGAAATATACTCACGCCTATTTCCCACCGGGGTAAGCAGAGACTATAGAATACCATTTGCTTAGATCCTGACACACTTCTCTTGCTTCATCCACATTCATCAATCGCTTCATACACGCACGCCGGTTCAGAGTAGATCGTACTGAACCTGTTCTAAGGACATCTCCAATTTGATCAATGTATCATATCCTTACTTACTTATATAAATTTAGAAATGGGGCTACATTGAAGCAATCCTTCTAAACAAAAACTTGCAATACAATGTCAAATTGCAATATTGCTTACCAGTACCAGATATTTTGAATTTGTCAGAAAATAAATTTAAAGCTCATGTGAAGCTTACTTTATGTAAAATAGCTTATTATAAGATTAATGACTAGCTAAATGATAAAAATGTCTGGTATTAAATGTGTTCCTCTAGTTATTAAATAACTTGTAATGTACCCTCATTGATTTAAAAGATGTGTTGCTGTTGCAGTTTCTTGTAATTTCTTCTCAGCCATAAGAGCTTGCGAAATGACGTAAATTCAAAAATGATAATGAGTTCAATCTATGATAATTACGTTGAATAAATGATTCTGATTCTTTTTAGATCAATTGCTTCAATGTCACTCTTTAGAATCCCGATAAATTGGTTAGGGAAAGAAAGAGCAGAAAATGTTGAAATAATATTTTATTATGAAATAAACAAAATTATTACTGTTTTGTAGTTCTATAGATGCATCAATTGGCGGAAATGCTGATTAGTGGGCAAATATCGTAGTCTGTGATTAGTCGGCTTTGAAAATTTTAGCTTGAAAAGGCAATATACTTGAAATAATATATTTGATACCCATTTTTATCAACTAATACGTTCTTCATATTTTTTGTATATTAACAACTAATCCTCTTTCTGAGGCCATCCAGTCGGCTTTCTGAGGCCGACTAATTGTCTTACTGAGGCCGACTAATCGTCTTACTGAGGCCGACTAATCGGCTTACTGGGGCCGACTAATCGGCTTACTGGGGCCGACTAATTGGCTTACTGGGATCGACTAATTGGCTTACTGGGATCGACGAATTGGCTTACTGGGGCCGACTAATTGGCTTACTATGGCCGACTAATCGGCTTTTTGAGGCCAACTAATCGGTTTTCTGAGGCCGACTATCGGCCAGTCGGCACATGTCTACTCTATATGATAGATAGAAATATTCTAATAACACAATTTTTATTTTATAATACATGTTATATTCTACGAGATCATTTATGAATACATTTGATAATTTAAGTAATGACTAGAGTATGCTCTGAGTATGATAATAGACGCCCTGAGCCGAGGTTCGCGCCTTGGGCACCCTCAGGCCTGTTGTCTTAAACGTTGTACCGGGTGAGAGCCCTCAGCGCTCCCCATTTGTCCGGCCAAGTAGTTTATGCCATCTGCGGCAAATCTACAATAAGTCACGTCAAAAAAAAATGTGTGCCACAAAGTAAGTTTAGTTAAATCTTCAAGTTATAGTACAAGGGCTTGTCGACAGGCTGATCGTTGACCTTAGGGTCACTGCATGGCGGCCACAGCGGCTGCACTATGTCCTGGTCGGGGTCTGGCGGCGCTGCTTGTGCCTGTAAGGGGATATGCATGTAAATATCTATATTAAAATCAAACGCTCGCTGCCCGCGGTGTAATATACGATCCCGACGACCCGATTACTCTAGCCATAGAGGCAGCCAATCAGCTCGCGACACCAAACTCTTCAGGACCCCGATACCGACCGCGCTGGAGTGGTCGACGATTTCCCTCAGTCAGCGCTTATCGCTATCGACCCACTAGGGTCGATTAATTCTTTCAATTATTTTCCCTCTCAGACGACGCCCGGAGCCGAGGTTCGCGCCCAACTGGGCACCCTCAGGCCTGTTGTCTTAAACGTTGTACCGGGTGAGAGCCTTCAGCGCTCCTCATTTGTCCGGCCAAGTAGTTAATGCCATCTGCGGCAAATCTGCGGGGCGGAAGACAAGAGGGAAACCACTTAGGTAGGGGTAGTTGGCTCTATTTTTTCCTTCAAAAGAAGCATGGAGAATGCTACACCGACAAGAGTGTGGCTCTTAAATTAGTGATGTAGATTTAAATACCTGTCTACTGTCGCTCCTCCTCTTCCCTCGACTCCTCTTCGGCCAGGGCTTCTTCAGATGCACGTATGTGATGTGGACTCGCTTCTCACTCGCGTGCTTGAAGCATTTACCGCACATTTCGCATTTGAATGGCTTTAGGCCTGTGTGGCTCTGAAAGTAAAAGGTAAGTATTTTTTTTATCACTTTTTTCTATGACGTCACAGTGCTTTTTTCATACAAATTCCATAGTAATTTCGTGTTTTGACGTTTTGAAAAAGTAACTGATTTGACTAGTTAGGAACTAGGCTATTGGCCTTTGATAGATAAGAATGGAGAATGCTACACTTACAAGAGTGTAGCTTTTAAATTGATGATTCTATCGTGTGGGTTACGAGGTGGATTACCAACCCCATCAACCCTGGTGTCAGGGTTTCTATTGAGCCGCCAAAGGCCCCTCGCATGACTCATGTAACGACTACATACATCAGTAAGTAGTAACCGGGACCAACGGCTTAACGTGCCTTCCGAAACACGGATCATCTTACTTTCGGACGATAAGGTGATCAGCATGTAATGTCCTAGCCAAATTAGGGATCACAAAGTGTTTTTTGCGAATCCCCACCGGGATTCGAACCCGGGGCCTCCGGATCGTGAGCCCAACGCTAAGCCACTGGACCACGGAGGCCGTTAAGTTAAATTGATGATGATGAAGTAATATATTTAATAAATGCATTATGTCAATGTCAATATAATTGCTAAATATATATATGCCCTATAAAAAAAAAATGCATTTGATTTGATTTTTGATTTTTTCAGTTAGAAGCATTAAGGCTTAAGAAGTGCGAGGCAGTGTGTCTAAGTACACCTGTTAATAGCCACCTCATCACCATCATCACCAGCCCATTAACGTCCCCACTGCTGGGGCACGGGCCTTCCCTATGGATGGATAGGGAGATCGGGCCTTAAACCACCACGCGGGCCCAGTGCGGATTGGTGGTTATTAACGACTGCTAATGCAGCCGGGACCAACGGCTTACCGTGCCTTCCGAAGCACGGAGGAGCTCGAGATGAAAACTTTTTTTTTTTGTGGTCACCCATCCTATGACCGGCCTCTGCGAAAGTTGCTTTACGTCAACAATCGCAGACCGAGCGCGTTTACCGCTGCGCCACCGAGCTCCTCAATATAATAGCCACCTAGGCGTTGATATCTCTAGCTCGCTTTACTACCTAATAATAAATGGGTTCTTACACAATTTTGCAATAATATATATACAGGGTGTTAGTGACATCGTAACGAAAACTTTGAGGGATGATTCAGACCATGATTCTGAGTTGATATCAAGTGGAATTTTCCGTCGCAAAAGTATGGATAGAAAAATAATTAAGAAAAACAAAAAAAATCATGAATTTTTTGACAGGAAATTCCACTTGATATCGACTCAGAATCATGGTCTGAATCATCCCCCTCAATATTCGTTACGGTGTCACTAACACCCTATCTACTTGTATGGCTACCTGTATGTACTTGTACGGGGTGTAAGTGACATCGTAACGAATACTAAGAGGGATGATTCAGCTGATTATTCTGAGTTAATATCAAGTGGAATTTTCCATCGCAAAAGTATAGAATTGAAAATAATTTTATAAAACTAAAAAAAAAGCATGAATTTTGTGACGGAAAAATCCACTTGATATCGACTCAGAATCATGGTCTGAATCAACCCCCTCAGTATTCGTTACGATGTCACTAACAGCCAGTATAATATATAATAGACACTTACTACTTAGAAACTTAGACACCGACCGACCCACCACCGACCGACCGACTTTTTCGTGGTTTTAGATACTTTGACTTTTAGACCAAAAATTGCCTAATAATATAAGCTCACGACTATATCCCAATTGGGGTAGTCAGAGGTACATCCATCGCAAGATGAATTAAGTGGTCTTAATGTCTGACTCATCCTTCAAAGTTTTCGTTACGATGTCACTAACACCCTGTTTAACGTACCACCATATGTCTCTGCATGTTGCTGGCGGTGGTGAACCTCTTTCCACACACGGAGCATGCGTGGGACGCTCGCGCCGCCTGGTGTAGGCGCCGGTGCGCTATCAGCCTGCAATTATACACATCGATAGGTCTCCCATAATACCAGCGCCGCGGCCCGTGCTAAGCACGTGTCACGGCATTATGCTGAGGGAGATCCTTTTTTTATTTTGGGCGCCTCCATTGTGTCTGTATTATTTGTCTTTGTTTTTTTTTCTATTTTTTTTTTATTTCTGTAATGTAAGTTTGTAAATGTGGCGTCCAATATGGAAATAAATATTGTCTTTCTTTCTTTCTTTCTTTCACATCTCGCTTCCTCACAGGGTCTGCTAACAGCGTTGCCAGTTTTTTTTTTGCCAAATCAGGATTTTGGAACCTTTTGAGTGAAAAAGGCGGGATTCTTTCGTCGAAAGCGGGACATAGTAAAAAAAAACGTATATAATAAAAAGATTTTGAATATTTATCTTTTAGCAATAAAATAAATTGTATTCGTTGTTGCGTCGTACGCAATGGTACTTCCTCGCGAAATAGAAATTTATAAACAAATGAGAATAAGAAAAGAGCGAAAGAGAAAGAGAAGATGTCGCAGTCGCACGGACCTATTGCGTGACGCACCTCTCTCTCCCTCGCGCGCTTATCATCATTACGCGCCGGCCAGGCGGCCAGTCCACACTTGTCTGCGCCATCCGCCCGCGCTTTCTCAGTACGTTGCACTCACGGTCGAGTTATTCCCGAAAAGCGGGACTGAGCCTGTCCCGTGCGGGACATTAAATTTTGATTTAAAAATCGGGACGTCCCGCCAAAATCCGGACGTCTGGCAACGCTGTCTGCTAAACTAACCTGAAGATTTGTTAGGTCCGGTTTTTTACAGCTTTTTTTTGACGTGACTTATTGTAGATTTGCCGCAGATGGCATTAACTACTTCGCCGGACAAATGGGGAGCGCTGAAGGCTCTCACCCGGTACAACGTTTAAGACAATAGCCCTGAGGGTGCCCAGTTGGGCGCGAACCTCGGATCAGGGAAGAATTAATCGACACTAGTGGGTCGATAGCGATAAGCGCTGATTGATGGAAATTGTCGACCACGCCGGCGAAGTCGGTATCGGGGTCCTGAAGTGTTTGGTGTCGCGAGCTGATTGGCCGCCTCTATGGCTAGATTTTACAGAAGCGACTGCCTGTCTGACCTTCCAACCTGCGAAGGGAAAACCAGCCCAATACAGGTCAGGTCACGTACCTTCGAAAATGCATTTCTCGGGAATGTGGGTTTCCTCACCATGTTTTCCTTCACCGCTGATTGCACCGCATTGGTTTGTGCTGAGATTGGAACCGGCGACTCCAAAGTGAGAGGCAAGCGTTCTACCAACTGGGCTGCCACGGCTTCAAAGAAGAAGATAAGAAGTGATATTATATTTACCTATATTTCCTCTGGAAGCACTTCCCGCACTGTGCACACTTGAACTGCTTCAAGTCTGTGTGGGTGAAACTGTGGTCCTGTAGCAGCGCTAGGCTCTGTGGAATTACACACACACAACAATATTATAATTAGGGTATATGTGTGTGTAGGGTGTGCGTGTAGGGTGTATGTGTGAGGTATGTGTGAGAAAGAGAGTGTGTGTATGTGTGTGGGTGTGTATATGGGTAGGGTGGATGTGTGTGTGTGAGAGAGCGCGCGTAGGGTGTGTGAGTGTGTGATTTAAAAAAAAAACACAATAAAAAATAAGATGATTCCGAGCATCGGAAGTCACGTTAAGCCGTTGGTCCCGGCTATTAGCCGCAAAAACACCTCCACCAACCCACTACACGCAGTGGAGCAGCGTGGTGGTGTATGCTACATACCCCCTCCTAGGCCTGTGCCCAGCAGTGGGACGTACATAGGCTCTTTATGTTGATTTTATAATACTGGTACGATACTTTATTATAAGTAATATTGTCTTTATAATTCAATCGTATCGTTGATAATTAATAGTACCACACATTAATCTATAGGCTAGGGCTAATACCTACCTAGTACGTATGCAAAGATACCTATGTCAGGTGGGTTCGCTCTTCTATGTCTATAAACAATATAAAGTGCGGGCGTCTAATTACAATATAACAAGAAAGGCGCTTAATCTATAAATACAATATGAAATAAGAAAGTTATAATGTAAGTGTGTGTATGTTGTGTGTGTATGTTGTGTGTGTGTTTCTGTGTGTGTGTGTGTGTGTGTGTGTGTGTGTGTGTGTGTGTGTGTGTGTAGGTTGTATGTGTGTATTCTGTGTGGGTAGGGTATATGTGTGTGTTTCTGTGTGGGTGGGGTGTGTGTGTGTATGTAATGTGTCTACGTCATACCTGGAACATCTTCCCGCAGACCTCGCACATGCACTTGGTCTTCATGGAGGGGTAGTTGGTTCGATTCTTGTCCGGGTGCGACCGACGGAAGTGGCGATAGTACGATATTGAGTCCGGTAGTTGCATGTCGCACTGCAAAGATAACATATACAGCCTATATATTTTTATATTTTTTATTTACATAAACATATGCATAAACAGCCTACATACGTCCCACTGCTGGGCACAGGCCTCCCTCAATCAACCGGAGGGGGTATGGAGTATACTCCACCACGCTGCTTCACTGCGGGTTGGTGGGAGTGTTTTTACGGCTAATAGCCGGGACCAACGGCTAACGTGCCCTCCGAAGCACAGAATCATTTTACTTTTTCGGACAATCAGGTGATTCAAACATGAAAAGTCCTTACCAAACAAAGGACAGTCTCACAAAGTGATTTCAACAATGTCCCTATCGGGAATCGAACCCGGACCTCCAGATCGTGAGCCTAACGCTCTAACCACTAGACCACGGCGGCCGTTTTTAACTAAGATATAGAAACAAAAATGCAAATGAAGAGGACAACAGACGGCCTTAATGCTAAGTAGCATTTTTTTTGACGTGACTTATTGTAGATTTGCCGCAGATGGCATTAACTACTTGGCCGGACAAATGGGGAGCGCTGAAGGCTCTCACCCGGTACAACGTTTAAGACAACAGGCCTGAGGGTGCCCAGTTGGGCGCGAACCTCGGCTCAGGGCGTCGTCTGAGAGGAAGAATATTTGAAAGGATTAATTAAAGATCCTAGTGGGTCGATAGCGGTAAGCACTGATTGAAGAAGCTAAGTAGCAATAACCTCACCTGTTCACAAGGTATGGGCCCCTCGGGCTTTGTATTTTTATGTCTTTTTTTCTGTGAGGTGTCCTTCTTCTCTGTTCCGTTCTCTTCTGTGCTACTTCTATGCTTCTTCTTGCGGACAATATCTCCGTCTTCCCTATAAAGAAGAAAACAGGATCATCATCTGAAGCAGTGGTTCCTAACCTTTTTAATGTCATTTTTTTGGCGTGACTTATTGTAGATTTGCCGCAGATGGCATTAACTACTTGGTCGGACAAATGGGGAGCGTTAATTGCTCTCACCTGGTACAAAATTTAAGCGTCAAATGAGGTAAATCGTCGACCACGCCGGCGGGGTCGGAATCGTGCTCCGGAAGTGACCAACCTCATCAACCCTGATATTAGTTGCTATTGAGCCGCCAAAGGCCCCTGACATGACACATGTAACGACTACTTACTTACATTAGTAATTAGTAACCGGGACCAACGTCTTAACGTGCCTTCCGCAGCACGGATCTTACTTTTCAAACAATATGGTGATCATCCTGTAATGTCCTAAATAAACTCGTGATCATAAAGTGTTTTTTGTGATATGTCCCCGCCGGGATTCGAACCGGGGCATCCAGATCGTGAGCCCAACGCTCAATCACTGAACTGACGGTAAATATGTATACTTACATTTCATCTGTGTGTTTAGCTGATGACCTTCGATGAACGAGAAGCGCTTCGAGTGATATGAATTGAACGTCACATAACTCGCAATGAGGACCATCTGCGGGCATCTGGAATAATAATAATTTATTTATTTATAACAGCTTCCGTGGTCTAGTGCTTAGAGCTTTAGACTCACGATCTAGAGGTCCGGGTTCGATTCCCGATGGGGACATTGTCGCATTGGAGCAGCGTGGTGGAGTATGCTCCGTACCCCCTCCGGTTCATTGAGGGGAGGCCTGTGCCCAGCAGTGGGTCGTATATAGGCAGTTTATGTTATGTTACACTTTTAAACCTAGAAAGACTTACATTGACCAAATTGGAGATGTTCTTAGAAAAGGTTTAGTTCGATCTACTCTGAACCAGCGTGCGTGTATGAAGCGATTGATGGACGGAGGAAGCAAGAGAAGTGTGTCAGGATCGAAGCAAATGGAATTCTATAGTCTCTGCTTACCCCAAAGGGAGTATAAAGTGAACTTACCGGCTCGTCGAACCTGTGTTTCAGCTTCTTGTGGAGTCCCAACCCCTTGGCGCTGATGAAGGAGTGTCCACATAGCTCGCACACGATATCAGACGGGTGTTTTATACGAATATGGCTCATGTACGTCGAGAATTTGCTGGAATATGTATAAAATTATACAGTTATGTTAGTGACATTTTTTTTGACATGACTACTTGGCCGGACAAATGGGGAGCGCTGAAGGCTCTCACCCGGTACAACGTTTAAGACAACAGGCCTGAAGGTGCCCAGTCGCGCGCGAACCTCGGCTCAGGGCGTTGTCTGAGAGGAAAAATAATTGAAAGAATTAATCGACCCTAGCGGGTCGATAGCGGTAAGCGCTGATTGAGGGAAATCGTCGACCGGCGGGGTAGGTATCAAATGTTAGTGACATCGTAACGAAATCTTTGAGGGGTGATTCAGCCCATGATTCTGAGTTGATATCAAGTGGAATTTTCCGTCGCAAAAGTATAGAATTGAAAATAATTTAAAAACACTAAAAAAACATGAATTTTGCGACGGAAAATTCCTCTTGATATCAACTCAGAATCATGGTCTGAATCATCCCTCAAAGTTTTCGTTACGATGTCACTAACACCCTCTATACATACCTAAAATCTTCTTGACAATGTGGACATTGATATCGAGTTCCATTATGGTAATCTTCGTGCAATTTCGCCGCATGTCTGAAAGTAAAAAATATTACTTTTTTCTTTTTAAATAAAGGCTAGCGTTTGACCACAATCTCACCTGATGGTAAGTGATTACGTGGTCCAGGGTGAATCACGCTTACCTAGCAAATGCCTATTCACTCTAGCCTTGAAGACTCCCAGATTATAGAGTTGGAAAAACAGACGACGGCAGACAGTTCCAGTCCTTCGCTGTTTGTATCAAGAAGGAGAGACAAAACTTTTACCATTTCTTTTTTGAATTCGTGATATATAATATATAAATGGAATAATATAATAATAATATATAATAGACACTTACTACTTAGAAACTTAGACACCGACCGACCCACCACCGACCGACCGACTTTTTAGTGGTTTTAGATACTTTGACTTTTAGACCAAAAATTGCCTAATAATATAAGATCACGACTATATCCCAATTGGGGTAGTGGGGTACATCCATCGCAAGATGAACAAATTACCCACACCTCACCGAGCTTTCTGTTAGACCAACGTGATAGGTGAGCCGTATCGCCGTCTATAATGGTCGAGACAACGCTTTTTCTGTCCCTATATCCTATATGTACGCTTAAATCTTTAAAACTACGCAACGGATTTTGATGCGGTTTTTTTAAATAGATAGAGGTTTATATGTATTATAACATCCATTAAATAGTGGAGAAATACTGTTATTTTTGAGGTTTTTAATGTAGTCGCAAATAATTTAATTTTTTCCTCAGCATTGGGTCGTCCATCGGGTCGCTAGTTTTTTATAATTTCCCTGGCAAAATCTTACATAATAATACATAATCATTTATTTATTCGCAATAAAAACGGTATTACAGTTTGCAGATGGTCAGCATTTAACATTTGGTCTACATTTTTAGTTATTTAAATTACCTATAACATGCAAATAGTAAAATAAAATAAAATTGATAATTTAAATGTCAATTGTTAGAGTTTTATAAAATTAGGATTTATTTTAAAGTAAGTATCGCTATATTATTCACAAATGAATACTGTGTTGTGATCTAAATAATTGCTCAAACAACAGCGCTTACGTGCTACTCAGTCATTGGTTCAACCACTATTTTGTCGATCGTATCACCCCCACTCCGAGAGAATAAAACTGGTGAGTAGCACGTGCGCGCGAGCAGTTCATGTTTGAATGTCGATGTACCAAGTTGTACAGTGCAAGTGCTGAATAAATAAGCACGGAGGAGCTCGAGATGAAAACTTTTTTTTGTGGTCACCCATCCTATGACCGGCCTTTGCGAAAGTTACTTAACTTCAACAATCGCAGACCGAGCGCGTTAACCGCTGCGCCACCGAGCTCGTCGTTTCGATCGTTTTAATAATCGTTATAGTCATTCTACCTACCTAGGTACCTACCTTCTAGTAGTGACGTAAGTACATTGTCGACAGCTGAACTTCTGCACGTGGGACGCCATGTGGTTCCTCAAAGCGTGCTTCTTTTTGAAACGCACCTTACATATTTCACATTCGTAAGTCCCGCTTTGCTGGAAAAAAAAAACTATTTTCATAAATGATCGGCGTGGGTTGAAAATCAGTGTTGCCCTCTGGGTAAATTTTCACTGAACCCTGGCCTTTTTTGGTGAGCTGCGGCACCCATATATACCTTTGTTTTCCAACTAAATATTAATGTGTGTATATTTTGATGTTGTAAATATATGTGTGTCGTAGGTTTTACCTGAATAAACTTTTTTGTTATTATTATTTATTAATTATTATTATAGTTTAATTTACTCACTTACTTACCGATGTAAGTACGTAGTCGTTACATGTCATGTCGGGACCTTTGGCGGCTCAATAGTAACCTTGACACCAGGGTTGATGGGATTAGTAATCCACCTCACAACCCACACGATAGAAGAAGACTGCCTACCCACATGGGGATACAGGCGTGGTGCTTTGTTATGCCACCCTTACAAATTCAAATATATCTTTATTCAGTAGGTAACAGTTACACTTTGAATCGTCAATTCTTACATAGCAAACGTCTCATCCGCCTAAAACTACTGCAGCTTCTCACAACCTGTATAGCCGGGGAAAAGAAGCTACGAGAAGTTTTTACAATAGAAATACTTACGTCTGTATGTCGGATCATATGACATTTGAAAGCGTCTTCATCAAGAAATCCTTTGTAGCACTTGCAGCATTTGAATTCGGATTGCTTATAATTACTGCTTTCCTGTTGTTTACAAATTTCCAACATTTGCTCTTCAAACGTTAAGTTAGTTATTGTAAATATATCTTCATTTAACACTTCGTTGGCTGGCCGACGTCTTTTGTCGATTTTAGTAAAATCTATTTGTTGTAAGTCTCCTTTGTCGTGTTTTTTCTTGATTTTCTTGTTAGTAACTTTATGTTTGAGTTTTGTTTTGTGTTTAGTCGTAACAGTTTCGTTTGAAACAACAGTATCATCGAATACTCCGTCATAAATATCATGTTTGTCTTTAGGTTTGTGATTGGATGAAGAATCAGATGCATTGGAATCTTCATACCTACGGTCATCATCAAAATTTCTATGATAAGTGTCATCTTTTGCTATATTAAGTTTTAATTCCTCTTCAGGGTTAATTTTTTCTGTATTTTCGTAATCATCCGGCCATTTTGTAAGTAAATTGTCAGATTTGACTGTGCATACAGAATTATCATGGACGTGTAGATCATTGTGATTTACATCGAAAGTTTTGTATGACAGTGTGGATGTTAGGTTGTTAGAGTAGCGATCGATGGAAGTTAAACTCTCATCAGATAACTGGAATAAAAATACATTTATTAAAATGTATAGTGTGCGTAGAAGGGAATTCCCGACTCGAGATCGCAAATTCGAGATCCCGCGGGATTGGAAATATCAATCCCACGAGATCCCGAAATTTTCGAGATCTCGTCTAGTTCATAAAAAAATGTAAAGTTAGTATGGCTGAAAACGATGAAAACAGCTTGTTTGTGATAGTGAGGTTAATTAAAACAAAATATTTTTTGAAAAATACAAATTACTTTATTCTTTAATCATCATCAGCCCATTAGAGTCCCCACTGCTGGGGCACGGGCCTTCCCCAAGGATGGATAGGAAGAACGGGCCTTAAACCATTACGCCGGCCCAGTGCGGATTGATGGTCATTAACGACTTCGGCTTAACGTGCCTTCCGAAGCACGGAGGAGCTCGAGATGAAAACTTTTTTTTGTGGTCACCCGTCCTATGACCGGCCTTTGCGAAAGTTGCTTAACTTCAACAATCGCAGACCGAGCGCGTTTACCGCTGCGCCACCGAGCTCCTCACCATTCTTTAATATTACTAACTAAATAATTAAGTTTTCTTTGGAAATCAGCATAATCAAAACATAAAGTATAACTCAAGGAGATTCGCCCAATCCCGTCAATCTCGAACGGGACCTCGTCATAATATACTTAAGTCATTTCTCTTCTTTTGCTAATAAATGGCTACATATAACTTACGTAGGAATTAGTATGGAGGATATCCAACATAAGAGTGTGACTCCTTAGAGCTTTGGTTCGGAAGCTCCAAGAGTTGAGTAGCCTCTGAGTGCACTCCCAGCATATGTGGTGTGGGAGGCAGTCTTGTGTGATCTGGGCAAAATAATAATATATTTTACAAGCAGCTGAAACTGATACTCACGAGTAGTTTGTCACCCACTTTCATTTGGCTCAATTTTCTAGGGTCAAAGTCATTAATTATTTATAAATAAGAAAAAAGAAGAAAACAAAATGGCGACATTTGGATTTGGAGGGAACTTCAAGGAACGAAAAAGGGAGTATTTAAATAATCATCACTTGATAATTATTTCAGACTAATTGCATTTGGTTGACAATATGATACACAGGGTGTTAGTGACGTCATAACTTTTAACTCAGAATCATTGTAAATAAAATAAACTTTATTTTAACTTTTTTTGTGTTATTTTAATTTTATTTCTGTTTTGTTACATATTTCTGTTATGTAACTGTTTTGTTTATGGGGTGGCTTGCTTTCTTCATTTAATAATCTAATTAATTAATACGAAGTGGTGTTTTGTGGTTAATGATCGCATTAAGTTGGTCGGAAGACATTCGCGAGTGTTATTATATCGGAGTATTCAATAAACAAAGTGTATCTGCCTATTTTTGCTTAATGCCAGGAAGCCGCTTCATAACTCGAAAGTTTATGCGGACTTTTGAGTTAATTCGTTTGGGGTTCGGAGTAGGAGTCTACGCTGGTGGGGGCTTAGGTTTCATCATCATCACCTTTCATCATTTGATTATTTATCAAGAAAAAAAATACGTACGACATGGCTGTATGGGCATAGTTCCCTTTGCCTTACCCTTCGGGGAAAACCAAAACAAAAAAAAATGTTTATGGTGTACTTTATTTTATCATGGTCTGACCCATCCCACTCAGTTTGTTACGATGTCACTAACAGACTATATTATTCTTTATTGTCCACATTAACAAAAACATAAACATAATGACAACCTGTTACAATAGATGGGCTTGTATCTATAAGAAATCTGCTCTAGCCAATTCCACACAGTGAGTGGTGGAGGTAGGAAGGCACAGATTGTACAGAACAAAAACCAACCTAAATAAATAGATATATTTGGGTATTTAGTCGGTTCATTTGTAATTATTTACATGGCATATTAATTTCTAGAATTTTTATTACTTAAAAGTTGGTCTTCTAGCCCCTTATATATATCTTTATATTATTGATACCTTTTGCATAGGATGTGTTGCCCTAACTAATAGCTCAACCAGTTCAATCTCTGCCTGGCCGAACGCTGATCCCCAAGACACAGGCCTATAAGCTTAGTTTGGAGGTCAGAGTTCAACAAATAATTTGTACACCTTCTATATAGGCACTTAATTGCACATCTGTACAAATCTCTTTGATAATAAATAAATTATTATTATTATTAAATTATTATTATTGTAATACATAATATGCTATTTTTCATTTCTAATAATAGTACATAAATAAACCACGCCTATTGCCCACCGGGGTAAGCAGAGACTGGAATTACACTTGCTTCGATACTGACACATTATTCTGATAAAAATAAAGAGAAGCAATATAGGTAGCAACATAATTCTGTATTATGTATCTGCTCCAAATAGAAATTAAGTAAAATTTATTTCTATATATACCTCTGCCATTACATTATCATCATCATCAGCCATATGACACCCCTAGCATTGAAAATAAAGGTAATTATCATGTTAAATCTGAACAGTGCCATTTATATTATTTTAGGCCTGGAAAGTCCTTCATGATATTCTCTAATTAAACACCCTTCTTTTATATATATTTTTTTAAATCTTTCCTTCCCTTGCCACATCCCATAACAAAAGGTTTTATAACTGAATGCAAAACACAAAAAATAAACAGTGACAATTTGCATTAATTTTTATATAAACAAACTACCTAAATGCAGCTATAATTATACAGTTCATAACAAGAACATAAGCTCAGAACCATATTCTCAACATTTTGGTGATATTATTTTGTTACAAAACTCAAATCAAATAAATATATAAAAAATATTAAGTATTATATATTTTCTTGTTATTAAAATTTATCATAGGTACTTACATTTAATCCAGTAATCTGCTCATAAATAAGAGATAAATTTTGATTTTTCATGAAGAATAACTTTGTGTTCCCATCTAAACAAACTCTACAAACCTGTAAAAAATAATTTAAAAAATAAAAATTAACATCTGCACTGGTTTGTTTTATTATAAACATAGTGTTCGCCATAAAATATTTAAAAATATAATTCATTTTTCTTCTTTTGCTAATAAATGACAACTTTTGTTATTTTCTACGATGATTTCAGCCAGATACACACTAACTATAATAAAATATTTTTAAATAAAAATACTACAAACCTGCATGGTTGCTAACAAGAATCGAATAAGAATTTTAGCAATAGCGAGATTATGATAAATCAACGTATTAATAAATTATTTTTCATACATAATTTAAATATAAATAAGTAAATAAACAATATTTTTCGAGATATACGCGAAAGAAAACGTCAACTGTCAGTCAACTCAACTATCCGTCGTTACCACCGGCGGGGAGCGCGGTATAGCGTTATCTCTTTTTTTCCATAAATAAAAGTAAAGATAGCAATACCGGCTGTAGAGACGGTGTAGAAGCTATAAAAACCGTAACTTTCCGAAAATAATTAAAAAGAAATTGATAAAAAAGTAAAGAAATTCAAAAGTCGAAACGAGCGCGCTTTTTTGATTGAAATTGGAGGGAAAACACTTTTTTCGATACGTTAGTGGATGCTGTGTGAAAATTGCAAAATCACGTAAAACAAGGTAAATACTATTTAATATTAAAGTTTTTCGTTTAATTAAAGATAATATTCCCCTGTAAGTACGTTATTTGTTATTTCTTCGTGTTTTCGTTAGTGTGTGTTTGTAAATCGGTGTACTTATTTATCTTTCAGGCGCGGCTATGAGTCGATTCAATCTGCGGCAGAAGCCGCGAATTAGTTATTATGAACCCGATGAGCCGAGTTTGGATGAATACGTGTGTAAGTTGCAAAATATTTCATAAAATAAAATGTATTTGTATTTGAAACGGATTTGGATTGGAGTGTACCTAAGGGAGCACTATGAGTTAGGACTTTGTATTAGCCATGGATATAAGAGAATTTTTGAGTCAAATTAGCATGAGGAAGGGACTTAGTCGAATTTTCGAGTGAAATTAATATGGAGTCGGGACTTGCAAAAATTTCTATGTATGTAAGTAATATGCCTCTGCCATTACTTACCTACATTATATTTTTGAATAATTATGTTGCTCTTGTCAATGAGAAAATAGGTAAAAATTACGTTAAATCTGTACAAAGCTGTCTATATTGTTTTAGTCTGGAAAGTCCCTCACGTTCTTTATACTATGTTAACATGTTTGAATATTGTTGACAGTTTGTGACGAATGCGGCGACTATGTGTACGAATACTGCTCCATACACGGCCCACTGCTGGTCGTGCCTGATGATAAGGTGAGTTTATTAGGTATACAGGTTCAAATCCAGAATTTATAGAACTTTTTTTCCGGCTTTAGGGAAGAAATTCTTATTTAGCAATCTTGTACCGTGTGGACCTTAAGCTCACGACTATATCACAATTGGGGTTCTCAGAGGTACATCCATCGCACGATGAACTATGTACACCCACACCTCACCGAGCTTTCTGTTAGACCAACGTGATAGGTGAGCCGTATCGTCTTTTATAATGGTCGCCGTCTGTAATGTTATTTAATCGCTATAAGCGATAAGGCCGCCATTTGCCATGTACCTAGTTAAGAGTGTTTTGTAATTATTTATTTTGGTGCAATAATGTATATTTGTATTGTATTGTAATGGTCGAGCCAACTGTGTTAGTGAAAACTGCACTTGGGATAAATAAATGACTCAGTGGTGCTAGTCCGGTACCGGGGTTTGAACCGACGCTCACCGTTTGAGAAGCAAGTCGGCGTACGGTCACGAGCATTAATATGTAGTGATGTGCCGGATCGTTAAATATGTATATCCGCGGATACGGATCTGAATACGGATATTTAGTGTAAAGATCCGCGGATACGGATACGGATCTTTATTTTCTTAAAAAAAAAAAAGATTAAAGTTTTAGTTATTTCATTGTTAAAAAAGTGATATTTTATCTTGCTTTCATTATAAAGATCTATCCATCTAAATGTTTGCAATATAAAGGTGCCAAATATTTGATTTTAAGAAATTAGAACAATCTGAATGGAATTTTTCTCTTCTCTTTATTTAATAATTCTACTTAAACATTTGAAAAAGATCCGTAAAAGATCCGCGTGAAAAGTAACGGACACGGATACGGATACGGATTTTTCTTTTATCTCGGATATCCGCAGATACGGATACGGATATTCGGAACATCACTAATATGTATACACTTTGGTACCATGTCACATTAACTTTTTTGACAAATTGAACTGTAAGTCTCTCACTAAATGTCAAATATGTTAGTGCGACCGTAGAGTGCGACAGAGTCCTAAAGTGGGTACATTATATTGCTCATGACTGTACCACAGGACTATTAGTTTTAACGATTCTCCTCGTATGCTACAAAAGTAAAGTGCTAAATCACTTTGGTCGTCATTGTAAGCGTTAAACAGTACTTAGATTTATATTTTGTTAAAATTGTTCATAAAAAATGTGTTAATGTTTATAATTTATATGTATAGTTTAGTATTAATATAGTTTGTTTGTTTTCATTTACGGTAAATGCTTGGTCCGCGTGTAACTGGCAAGCATATAGGTACTTATACCAAGTCTTTCTGTTTATAATGCAGTCTGTAAAAGTTTCGTGTGTATTGTAAATAAATAATAACAAATAGTGACTACAGCGGTGACACAACTGTCACGGGCATAGAATAAGGAATAATACTACGTATAGAACGGCAACTCTCCGCTCCCCACCAGCGGCTAAGCTAAGTTTACCCCACCCCCTCGGTCTCAGTCTCCAATCGTATGGGCGTCAGACGTCACACACACAGATGCGCGTGTAGGTACGATAACGTCAACGTGTAGTGTCTCGAGGTGTTTTGTATGAAGTGTCCGGGGTGTGGTATTAACATAATAGCCTTCAGCGCTCCCCATTTGTCCGGCCAAGTAGGTAATGCCATCAAATCTACAAATAAAGAATATTGAATATGCAATAAGAAACGTCAAAAAAAGGTATTAACATAATGTCCATTGTCAGCCTCCAGCGGTGTCCCCGTACCCCGCATGCGTCCCCCGCGCCGCCCTCACCATCCCACATGTATTCCTGCACATCGCGCGTTCCAACATACCGCGTATGTACCTAACATAACATACAAAGAGAAAAGAGAAACCTTAAATTGAAAAAATATGCCTCGGATCTACGAATAAATTCAAATTCAAAAAAATACCTATCTTTATTCAATAGGTAACATAGTTACACTTTGAATCGTCAATTTTACATAACGAACGTCTCATCCGCCTAAAACTACTAAATAATAAGTCTTATTATTGTAATAATAATAATTATTATTATTATTAGCCTGTATGATCCCACTGCTGAGCAAAGGCCTCCCCCATGTCTTAAGTCTTAATAATAAGACTTATTATTTATTCGTAGCCTCGGATGGGACTTGTCGGTATAAGAAGACCTGCCGGGTCTGCATGACAACCGAAACGCGAATTATATCGAGCGCTTACGAATGCTATCTACATAGATGGACGTCAAACGGCTATTGGTTAAAGCGCTCAATATAATTCGCAACGCGCGCGGCGCGGTTGTCATGCAGGCCCGGCAGGTATGCTCAATCCTTTGACAAGCCGCCATTGCTAGCTCATTGATGACGTAAGTTACCACTGTGTTACCCTTAAATTGGTATCTCCAACATTTCAAGGACGTAATATATTATTAATATTGAAAACTAAGTAAATTACTGATTAATGTATTTAATTAGTATTACTTGTCACATAACCTTAAAAATGAAATCACTGAACTTAACATTAAATACAAACTAAAGCACCATTTCTTAAATCAGGAAAAATATTAGAGAAGCCGCAAAAACCTCCTGTGTGTCGCGCTGTCCGGTAGTTACGTGTGACGCGCGGGGTGAAGCTGATGCAGCGAACTAGTTTTTGTGTACTTCGCTTGCAAGTGTATAAATTCCTACCTACATGTTCCAATTTATTGTACTATTTGTTCGAGCATGATATTATGTTGCAAATTGGAAGCGACGATGGTGAATGTCGGTGTACGGATAAACCAAAGTTGGTTTTTGTTGCACCGTCAATTGTAAAAAAAATGTATTAAGTACTGTGCTTATTTTTAATAAATAAAATAAATAAAATAAATATATAAAAAATCATTAAAACTGTACATAAATCTGTAGCTGCCGGGTCTGCATGACAACCGCGCCGCGCACGGCGCGAGTTATATCGAGCGCTTCGGCCAATAAACGATACTAATACTATCTATGTAGATGGACGTCAAGCAGCTGTTGGTCGAAGGCTTCGATACCGCGCGGCGCGGTTACCGTGTAGGTAGAGTCTACATTACTGTAATATAAATTACTAGCTTTTGCCCGCGACTTCGTCCGCGTGGCGTGTTATAAAAGAGAGATCTTTGTGTGTGTGGGAGTGCATATCAAATTTCAAGCATCTAACTTATGCAGTTTTGATTTTTTCATACAAATGTTTCTTCCCGCTAACTCCTGTTTTCGTGGGAATTTTGCAATATCCTGTTGCAAATAAGCTTTAAGTTAACTAAGGTAAGTACCTGCATGCCAAATTTCAAGCGTCTAACTTAAGCGGTTTAGATTTTTCATACAAAAGGATTTTCCCGCTAATTCCCGTTCCCGTGGGAATTCCGGGAATTCCTTTCTTAGTGCACCTCTACGGTACCTAAGCTACGTCCCTTCCAAATTTCAAGTGCCTACGTTTAGCCGTTTAGGCTGTGCGTTCATATGTCAGTCAGTCAGTTTCTCCTTTTATATACTTATTTAGAAGATGAGATGATGAAGTTATATTGACGTGGTGTAGACGCTGGTTTGGGCGTGTTCACGTCGCTAACGCTACCGCGCGGCGTACGCTTCGGTCCCTACCGCGGACAACGCGTTGCCGACGCAGATTCGAACTACTGCTGGCAGGTACGTCATACATAACATAAACAGCCTATATACCTACGTCCCACTGCTGGGAACAGGTCTCACCTCAATCAACCTGAGGGGGTATGGAGCATATTCCACCACGCTGCTCCGCTGCGGGACATAATTTATTCCAAAATGTAATGGCAGAAGCATAATATTTGGATCACATTATGTATGTGGGAGGGAGTGGAGAAAAACATCCAAGCCCAGTTACCACTGTTTATTTTTTTAAAGTTCTACGGTTTTACAACAAATGCACTTAAATATTATTTTTGAGTAATTTAGAAAAAAACCATTTCTAGTTCCACGCGCACACACTTCCGCCATCTTTTCTAATCTCCCGTCCCTTTCACTCCTTACCTCTCACTCTTCCGCTATATTCAGTTCCTTCCGTCTTCGCTCGTATCTTCCCTCCTTCTCGTACATCTGTTCCTCGCATATCCTGTTTCTCTGTCTTTCAATTCCGTCTCATTCCTTCTCCTTTATCTTACCATCACCTTACTCTCTTACACCTCAAATACCTACACGCACTCATACCCCACATGTATAAAGTAGAATTATGTTGCTATCTTTTTGCTTCTCTATATTTTGATCACAATAATAATGGGTGGAAGATGTACGTAATTGTGCCTGGGTGTAATAAAAAGGGTCATCATTTATACCTTTTCTTCTATGCTGTTCTGGGAGCAAATAAAAAACATAGAACACGTTCAGCTGCTTGTCTTCCCGGGCATGTCGTAAAAACCGACAGAGGGATTGTGTCCTCTAACATGATGGACTAATGTTATGGGCGATAGGCTGATCCCTTATCACCATAAGGTTCATCATATCCATCTTTGGACTTCGTATCAACAGTGGCTGCAAGTTGTCTTTGATTACTTGTGGCTCTGCCCACCCCATTAAAACAAAGATAAAAGATCTGTTATCCATGAAATTAGAAAGGTAAACGAAGGAAAATCTGTACAACGCCATCTATATTATTTTTGAGGAACGTGGCCTGGAAAGTTCCTCATTTCTAACACGTTACGGTGTGCGTCAAGCTAGCGGCCTCAAAAAAAAAAAATGGGCATGAAAAAATAACTTGACCATACCAAAAAATAGTACTCTTATTGAAAAAAATAGTACCTGTTGTAAAAAAATTAGTATCTACAACAAATGTATGGCATAGGTTATGATGATTTTTTAACATATTTCTACAAAGAGAATCGGATCAAAATTATGATGGTAGGGAGTACTATTTCATACGAGTTTATTGACATTAGTTACAAACTGAAGTATGCAAGCGTTCCCTAGATAATAGGTATTTTCAAAACGTCAAGCCAGCGGGATCAAAGAACTGCCTTTATAACTTTGGAACCGTTGAAGTACTCATTTCGGTATTTTGCAGGGGGTGAGTACTATTTCGGTACTATTTTTTGGCGTTTAAATCAAAGCGAAAGACCTTGTCGTTAACTCTCGCCAAATTTCGCTCACCGTCAAGCTAGCAAGTGCAATAAAACATGGCTATAAATCCAGAACCGTGATGGTACTAATTTTTTTACAACAGGTACTATTTTTTTCAATAAGAGTACTATTTTTTGGTATGGTCAAATTATTTTTTCGTGCCCATTTTTTTTTGAGGCCGCTAGCTTGACGCACACCACGTTACGATGTCACCAACACTGTATGTTAACGTGTATAGATAAACGACCGTAACAACCGCCGGTCCCACCTGGTGGACGCAGCAGACCCGAACCGCTCCAACTGGATGCGGTATGTCAACTGCTCGCGACACTGGCTAGAGCAGAATCTCGTCGCATTCCAGTACCAGGGACAGCTCTACTACAGGTATAATACTAATTAACACGTTCACTGTTTAAATTAAAACCCCAATACCGACCTCGCCGGCGTGGTCGACGTGTTCCCTCATTCATCGTTTATCGTTCCTCTCAGACGCGCCCAACTGGGCACCCTCAGGCTGTTGTCTTAAACGTTGTACCGGGTGAGAGCCCTCAGCGCTCCCCATTTGTCCGGCCAAGTAGTTAATGCCATCTGCGGCAAATGTACAATAAGTCACGTCAAAAAAAACCAATTTGGTCAGTCGAATTTGTTATTTCTTTTTTTCTTTCTAGAACAATAAAAATAATCCCTCGCTTCACCGAGCTGCTGGTGTTCTACGGCAGCGAGTTCGCCCACATGCTCCACATCGACCTCAAACTGTACTCCTCGCCGCGCGGATACGCGCAGAAACTTGGTAAATACTCACTCATCTTTTTATGTTTATGTTAGTGGGCACTTTTCCGCATTTAGACTCAAAGATGGCCCATTATGCGTGCTATCGTTAGCTACGTAAGCCAACCTAACTCCTTTCAGAAGCTCAGAAGCCTCCTGGGGTTTTCACAGACTTCGCGGAGCGACCCCATTCCTTTGAGGATTTTTACCCGTGCATTCCACGATTACTTGGGGTGCTTAGTTTCTTCTGCATCCAGACAGCCTCTACAAAGTGGGCTGTGGGTGGGATTCATTCATCTTATAACGCTATTTAATTATTTGTTGTTGTATTACTGCTTGTGGTTCTGCCCACCCCAGTAGGGACTAAAGGCGTGAGTTTCTGTTTAACCTAGCTATTTTTTGGTGTAACACAAACAGCCTATCAACTCCCGCTCCCACTGCTGGGCACAGGCCTCCCCTCAACCAGAGGAGTTATAGATCATAACAGATCCTACTTAAAACACATAATAACGGGTTCTTACCGCGTTTAAAGTAGGGATATGAGACTCCCGATATCATGGCACTTGTAACAGTGTCGAAATATCGGGAGTCTCATATCCCTACTTTAAACGCGGTAAGAACTCGTTATTATGTGTTTTAATTATGATAATAACCGCGTAAACTTAAAACAATGTATAGATCCTACTTACTCCACCACGCTGCTCAAGTGCAGGTTGAAGTGTTTTACAGCTAATAGCCGGGACCAATGTAGTTATACTTTTTTGATATAAGTAAAAAATAATTCAAATTATCATTTTTTTTCAACAGGCGCACCTTTAGCGAAAAAGGCTAAATTGGATTCTGAAAATGAAATTTTAGAAGAAAAAGGACAAAAGAAAAGTGAGATTGAAGAGAAGAAAGAAGAGAATTCAACCAGTAACATTACAGAATTATCTGCTCCCGTTATGCAAGAAGCTAATACAGAAAAAAATAATCGAGTAAGGAAATCTAGTAACACGAAAACTTTAAATGATAATCAGAAAGATACCAGCACACAATCTTCACAAAAACCTGAAACAGTTGAAACAAAACCCAAAATAATGCTATCTGTAACTGAACCGAATTGTGATATTAATAATAATGTCGACAAAACTGTCTTCGGCAAACAATATATCTGTGATATTTGTAGCTTTTCCACTAACATTATTAGACGTTTAGAAGCTCATTTGAAAGCTCACACTGCATCTATATGTTTTTCATGCGATTTGTGTTCTTACAAAACGTCTGTAAAACAACACTTGGCAAGTCATCTCAAAACGCACTCAGGGAAACCTAATTTTTGGTGCAATGTATGCAATGAAAGATTTAATGAGAGAAGTAATTTAAAAACACATATGAGAATACACACGGGTGAAAAACCTTATGTATGCAATGTATGTAATGATAGATTTAATTGGTCAAGTGTTTTAAAAACACATATGAGAATACACACGGGTGAAAAGCCTTATGTATGCAATGTATGTAATGATAGATTTAATCAGTCAAGTCATTTAAAAACACATATGAGAATACACACGGGTGAAAAGCCTTATGTATGCAATGTGTGTAATGAAAGATTTAATCTGTTAGGTAATTTAAAAAGACATATGAGAATACACACGGGTGAAAAGCCTTATGTATGCAATGTGTGTAATGTAAAATTTAATCAGCTAGGTAGTTTAAAAAGACATATGAGAATACACACGGGTGAAAAGCCTTATGTATGTAATGTGTGTAATGAAAGATTTAATGAGTCAGGTAATTTAAAAACACATATGAGAATACACACGGGTGAAAAGCCTTATGTATGCAATGTGTGTAATGAAAGATTTATTCGGTCAGATACTTTAAAAGGCCATATGGCGGTACACACAGGAGAATAACGTTTTTATACAGTGTAGGCATAGGAAGAGCCGTCGCAGCCCAGTTGGTAGAACGCTTGCCTCTCACTTTGAGGTCGCAGGTTCGAATCTAGCACAGACCTAAACCAATGATTGTGAATTTGTTTTCGAATGCATGTTTGAATCATAAATGATTATCACGTGCTCAGCGGTGAAGGAAAACATCGTGAGGAAACCCATATTCTGGAAGGTCAGACAGGCTGTCGCTTCTGTAAAAAACCGGACCGGTCAAATCTTCAGGTTAGGTAAGCGAAAAACGGGATAATGCTAGGAGATGATGATGCAGTGTAGGCATATAAAATATTGTGTGTGTGACTTGTTGTAGGTTTGCCTCAGATGGCATTAACTACTTGGCCGGACAAATGAGGCACGCTGAGGACTCTTACCCGGGGTGCCTTTATTTGTATACTTTTTATTGCATTCATGTGTGTAAGAAAAGATTTCAGGTGTTAGGGTTACTTTAAAGCCGCCAAGCTGACATGTCTCATGTAACGACTATGTACGTATTTCAGTAAGTAGTAGCAGAAGCGACTGCTTCACGTACCCTCCGAAGAACACTCTTACTTTTGGACAACCGAACTAGGGACTAAATATAGAGTAGTTGTTAGTGATATATCCCCTCCAACCATTGCCCAATGGCTCAAATTAGCTTCCAAACGTTTTTTCGATTCTGCTCCGCACCACCCAAATTCCCTGGTAGTTGCGGCTTCCGAATACATTCCGCTTAGGGACGGTACTGAAAAGTATCGACGTCCGAAAGACGTAATATACGACCCCGACGACCCTATTACTCTAGCCATAGAGGCAGCCAATCAGCTCGCGACACCAAACACTTCAGGAACCCGATACCGACCCCGCCGGCGTGGTCGACGATTTCCCTCAGTCAGCGCTTATCGATTAATTCTTTCAAATATTTTTCCTCTCAGACGACGCCCTGAGCCGAGGTTCGCGCCCAACTGGGCACCCTCAGGCATGTTGTCTTAAACGTTGTATCGGGTGAGAGCCTTCAGCGCTCCCCATTTGTCCGGCTGTTAAGTAGACTGTGTGTTGACAATTGAATTAAACGACGCTAAATACAAGTATAAAAATGTATTTAATTACTTTAGATAACAGCGAAATAATTATATGACGAATTAATAAACAAGCGCGCGTGCGGCGGCGGCGGAGTCGGTCGAGAAGTGGGCGGGTCCCGCGCAGCGCGGCGCTCCTGTCATCTGGCACTTTGTATCGCGCATGCGCGCGCGTGTTGGTGTTGCCAACACCGGCCAAGTAGTTAATGCCATCTGCGGCAAATCTACAATAAGTCACGTCAAAAAAAAAAGCCTGGAAAGCCCCTTATTACTAATGAGAACTAGATACTTACTGTTTTAGATTTTAGGTTTAGGTATTTATTCTTTATCTTTGTTCGGATAAACCTATTTTTGTTAGTTATAATGATGTTCAGGTGATTTGAGATTTTTATTTTGTTACATAGCATGGAATTTCGTAACTAAGCAGTATGTACCATAATGATGTTCAAGTGATTTGAGTTTTTTATTTATTTTTATTTTGTTACATAGCATAGAATTTGGTAACTAAGCAGTAGGTACCATAATATAATGATGTTCAAGTGATTTGAGATCTTTATTTAAGTATTTTTAATTTGGTACATAGCATGATATTTGGTAACTAAGCACTTAGGTACCATAATGATGTTCAAGTGATTTGAGATCTTTATTTAAGTATTTTTAATTTGGTACATAGCATAGAATTTGTTAACTAATTAGTAGGTACCATGATATAATGATGTTCAAGTGATTTGAGATATATACCCACATAGAGTGGGTATCTTTCGTTTATATATTTTTATTTTGTTAGGGTACTTATATGGCATAGGAAAATATGGTAAGTATATAACTAAGGTACAGTCATGATGAGCAATATCATGTACCCACTTTACAACCCTGTCGCACTATCATATTTGACATTTAGTGAGACTTACGGTTTGATTTGTCAAAAAGTAAATGTGACATGGTTTCAAAGTGTATACATATTAGTACTAGTGACCGTACCAATAATGAATAAACTTTTTTATTATTATTATTGTTAATGATGTTACAGTTCAGGAGATTTAAATACGAAGTGACGATGTTATGGATACCACTCTTAGTGATTTATGTATTTAGTTTTATTTTTAGTGTGCTTTAAGCAATTTTTGTGATTTTTAAATTAATGGCTCCCGATTAACAGTTGTAGGTACATAAGTTGAATTTTGTTGCGATGCCGCGCAGGGGTGTTTCTTCTATAATATGTTTCTTCAATAAAACATCTGAATATCTTCAATTATCTTTTATTACTTTCCCTTAAAATATTCTTACGAAATCCACGTTCTATATTTAGTCAGTAAAGTGCCATAGAGTATACAGCCTAATTTATTTATAAGTTTTGTATGGGTGGACTGGTCTCAAGTCTCAACAAATTTTCAGCCTACCAGCCCAGTAATAACTTTTGCATGTATTTGTTTTAATAAACGTGTTTGTATATAAACGACTTTAATTACATATATCTACTTACATTACTTATATATTTATACCTACATAATATTCCTCATTCCTGTGGTTACAACCCACTGAGGTCAATGACTGACCTTAACAACCTGCTGCCATAGTTGCTATTGAGCCCCCACAGACCCCTCGTACGTGAAGGGTATTTTTTTTTGGATGTTTCTAAAAGCCTATGCTCCATTCATGCTCCATTTAGGAGCAGTTTTTAGAAATACTTTCAGGGTTTATGACAACCTCATGTGTTTATTATTCTTCGGTGAAGTTTTAACAACTGTAACAATATCGGTCGATTTCTCACTTTGATTTGACTGCTTTTATTTTTTCACCTAGCTAGCGGTACACATCCTTAAGAATAGTTATAAAGTAAAATAAAAGGATTATTAAGAAAGAGATAGCGACAAAATGATGATTTCTGAAGTGAGGTAGAAAATCTAGAAAAATGTACGAAATGGGTCGTATCTCCTACATAACATAAAGAGCCTATATACGTCCCACTGCTGGGCACAGGCCTCCTCTCAATCAACTGGAGGGGGGTATGGAGCATACTCCACCACGCTGCTCCAATGCGGGTTGGTGGTGGTCATTCTAAACCGTAAATAATCGCTGAAATTACATGGGGGTGTTTCTGGTAGCTAATGAGCCCCTCTATCTAATTTTTCATTTTGAACGTGATCTTCTGGGTCACCCTCTATATCTGTAGAATCTGTAACCTGTTATGTATACTTAATAAATAAATAAATAACACTTATATAACAGATAATTCGAAACTTTTAAACATAGTATTATTTTCTATATCTGTGCCATACAGTAAGGAATGCTTGTGCGTAACCATTTGCATTGCAAAGTGGTAAATGCTATAGAACCATTAGTAACATATATATTTGGGCGCAATCAAATGCGCAATACACAATCAATAAATTAAATCTCAAAAAAATAAGATTCGCGCCATTTTCAAAGAAAGTTTTCAGTAACAATTTTGAAATGTGATGGCGTTCACGCCTAGGCCTGTGTTTCTTGATGGTTTCTTGTCCCTGAATAATCCATTTGCTTTGGGTTGGCTTTGGGTTCCTGCCAGAAAATATCACAAGCGCTGATTTTTGTCTGTTTCTGTCACGGCAAATTTCGCACAGAAAAGACAAGGACAGAATATGTTGTTATGCCTATATTTTACTTGCATTTCCTATTATACGACTAAATAATAATGATATAAAACTGACAACTGCGTAGTTGCGCTCTCTTTCTTTATTGCATGAAATTATTTGGAAATGAGAGATAGAGATATTTCCATATTGATTCTTTTGAATATAGTTGTTTGTTGTATGTCGGCTAGGTTATTGACGGTACACTTCCCGAATTCCTTTTATTTTTATTGAAATAATCAGATTTTCAGACACGATATGAGTTATTTACGCGTTTCTGTTATTTTCGAATGATAATTTACGTGCGATAAATGATACGAGTAGAATGGAATATGTGTTTTATTATTTGTGTTAGTCGTAGGAATTTCGTAACTTGGTATTAAAATCTGCGTTTCTTTTGTAAATTCTTTGTTTTAACTGTTATCAAAATGCGGTGTTGTGCTCTTGGCTGCAAGAACGACTCCCGGCACATGTCCAAGTCTCAAGGGATCACATTTCATGTGTGAGTAATAGAATATTTAACATGTATTTATCGTTATGAAAAGTTGAATGTTGAAGATGGGTAGATACTACAGGGACACCCAAACAGTACGTAAACCCAAACATTGATGAATGTCTAAGAAATACATTCCTACTTTACTGAGGGACTTTCCAAGCTACATTCCATAATAATAATATAGGTGGCAATGTAAAGTTGCTTTCCAATTTGATGGATAATAGACATATTTTATGCATCTTTTATGTTATTCTTGGATATAAATGACGACCCTTGTTATTACACCCAGGCACAACACATCTTCCACCCATTATTATTCTGATAAAAATAATGAGAAGCTGTATAGCATCAACATAATTCTATAAATAATCTGATCCCCTATAACCCCTTCAAAGAAGGTGTAATTTTACTATGAGACTTTTCAAAGTAGGAAGTAAAATTTTGGTACATTAGGAAAGGGGTTACCCCGAATTTAACACAAACCATGGTATAAGAAGACCAGGTCTGCTCAATCCTATGACAAGCCGCCATTGCTAGCCCATTGATGACGTATGTGTTACCATTAAATTGGTATCTCCAACATTCCGAGGATGTAAAGTTTATTATTAAAAATTAAGTGAATTACTGACTAATGTATTTAATTACTATTAATTGTCACATATATAAAAATCATTAAAACTGTACGTAAATCTTGTGCTAAATGTTCAAAATTTCTTTGCTAAGTAAATATAAAAACAATGGTTGTGGGTAATTTATTTTTTTTGTTGGTTGACGTCAGCTGGGCTAACCTGAAATGTTAACTGTCACTTGTGTACCTGGTCTTCACCATGACACAAACGAAGAAGCTAAAATGTTAAAAGCTTTACATCTATTGGTTTTTTATTTCAGTTTTCCAGTGGAGCCAAGCTACCGTTCATCGTGGATGCATGCCCTCGGCAAGAAGCAGTGGAAGCTGAAAGAACGTAGAGCGGTTTGCTCTGACCACTTCCTCCCTGAAGACTTGTACGAGACCAAGAGTGGTCTTCGGAGAGTACGGCCTGGCGCTGTGCCTATAGTTCTGCAGGTAACTTTTACTTCTATTACTGTTGCTTCTATGCTGTTCTGGGAGCAAATAAAAAACAGAACACATTCAGCTGCTTGTCTTCCCGGGCATGTCGTAAAAACCGACAGAGGGATTGTGTCCTCTAACATGATGGACTAAAGTTATGGGCGATAGGCTAATCCCTTATCACCATAAGGTTCATCATATCCAGCTTACGGCATCATATCAACAGTGGCTGCAAGTTGTCTTTGATTACTTGTGGCTCTGCCCACCCCATTAGGGATTACGGGCGTGAGTTTATGTATGTATGTAACTTTTACTACTTCAACATACTTCAAACTTCAACCCTGACAGATAGTTTTTGTTTATTTTGTGAAATGTGACGTCACACGACGCTCAATCATGGCCGCCCGTGTTTCGGGTCTTGTAATACACAGATAAAAAAGTCGCATTTTTTTTATAAAAATATGTATAATATCTTATTAAGAAACTGTACCTACCATTTTTAAGGCGAATAAATGAATTATGAATTAAGGCTTTTTCGCGGGAAACGGGACAGTTGCGTTCTTCATTGAATAATCTAAATAATTAATATGAAGCGGTGTTTTGTGGTTAAAGTTAGTCGGAAGACATTCGCGAGTGTTATTATATCGGAGTATTCAATAAACAAAGTGTATCTGCCTATTTTCGCTTCGTGCCAGGAAGCCGCTTCATAACTCGAAAGTTTATGCGGACTTTTGAGTTAATTCGTTTGGGGTTCGGAGTAGGAGTCTACTCCGAGGGTGGGGGCTTAGGTTTCATCATCATCATCTTTCATCATTTTATCAATCATCAAGAAAAAAATACGTAAGACATGGCTGTATGGGCATAGTTCCCTTTGCCTTACCCTTCGGGGAGAACCAAAACAAAAAAAAATATCTTATTAAAAAATAACTATTGGATAATTATCGTTAAATGATAAACTACCATATTCGACATATTTCATATTTTATTCTTACTACTGTCAAGAAGCCAATTAATCTACTACTTTTAAAAGCACACACTCACACATGCATATGGGTGTTTGTGTACACATACATTTTTTATAACATAACATAAACATAAACAGCCTATATACGTCCCACTGCCGCACACAGGCCTCCTCAATCAACCGGAGGGGGTATGGAGCGTACTCCACCACGCTGCTCCACTGCGAGTTGGTGGAGGTGTTTTTACGGCTAATATCCGGGACCAACGGCTTAACGTGCCCTCGGAAACACGGAATCATCTTACTTTTTCGGACAATCAGGTGATTCAAGCGTGAAAGGTCCTTACCAAACAAAGCAGTCTCACAAAGTGATTTCGACAATGTCCCTATCGGGAATCGAACCCGGACCTCCAGATCGTGAGCGTAACGCTCTAACCACTAGACCAAGGAGGCTGTTCTCCATATTTTTTATAATTGATAATAATTATGTGCCTTTTTTTCTAGGATGTTTCTGTTTGTGAGTTTGGACAGCCAGCTAGGGTGATGGTAAAAAATCATTTTTTATTATGTAGCTCATAATTTACATTCTTTTCAGTCAAAAATAATTATAAAAGAATACAATTTGTCAACTTCTTCTATCGTGTGGGCTGTGAGGCGGAGTACCAACCTCATCAACCCTGCTGTCAGGGTTACTATTGAGCCGCCAAAGGCCCCTGACATGGCTCATTTATCGACTACTTACTTACATCAGTAAGTAGTGACCGGGACCAACGGCTTAACGTGCCTTCCGAAGCACGGATCATCTTACTTTCGGACAATCAGGTGATCAGCCTGTAATGTCCTAATCAAACTAAGGAAAAGTAATTTTTATGGATATGTCCCCACCGGCAATCGAACCCAGGACCTCCGGATCGTAAGCCCAACGCTCAACCACTGGTCCACTGAGGTCGTCAACTAATCAGAAACATAAGTAACTTTATCACATCCAACTTGTGCTGATGTTAGCAAACTCTACAATAAAACGTAAATATTAGTAACATACCCAGTTTTAATCAGTAAATGTTAAGTAGCTCAAATATCACTCTTATTACGGAAACCAAATATTATTACTACAAATTATAATAAGAAATATTAATACAAAAGAATACAACAAAAAGTCTTTCAGTTTTCGATCGTGATCTGCAATCGATGGTAAACACATCACCATACCTGGTGCTTCCCGCTACCTTTGCAAGTGTTCTGAGCGTGACCTGGGCATCAACTGACACTTCCAATGGGAATTGGCTTCAGACGCCAAACTTCGATTTCTTAGTCGGTACGGTCACGAGATACACTTTGGTACCATATCGGCGTAGGTTGAAAATCAGTGTTGCCCTCTGGGTAAATTTCCACTGAACCCTGGCCTTTTTGGGTGAGCTGCGGCACCCGTATACCTTTATGTTTTCCAACTAAATATTAATGTGTGTATATTTTAATGTTGTAAATGTGTATGTGTGTCGTAGGTTTTACCTAAATAAACTTTTTTATTATTATTATTATCATGTCACATTAACTTTTTTGATAAATTGAACTGTAAGTCTCACTAAATGACAAATATGTTAGTGCGACAGAGTCCTAAAGTGGTTACATTATATTGCTCATGACTGTACTGATGAAGTGTCAAAAGTACTGAAATTGAAATCATTCGTTATTGCTTCCCGCTAGTTGGGTAATAAATAAATAATTTATTTACATATAATTTTCTTCGTCAGGTGTGCAGGATATGCCTGGTGACAGACAGCAAACTGTTTGCGATAAATAAGTACAAACTAGAGCAGGCCTACCAACACCTTACAGGGTTGACAGTGAGTATTTAAACATCAATCAATCAATCAATCAATAATACTTTATTGCACAACAACATATACAAAGGACATAAACATACGAATAAAACATAAGCACAATAGGCGGCCTTATTGCTAAACAGCAATTTCTGCCAGGCAACCTTAGCAAAACAACAAACATTTAAAACATTTACCGCCTTACCATTAAAAGAAAAACAAGTGGAAATAGATGACATCATCTACCCAGCATTATACCGTTTTTCACAGGGTCCGATTACGTAACCTGAAGATTTGACAGGTCCGGTTAATTACAGAAGCAACTATCTGTCTGACCTTCAAACCTGCGAAGGTAGAAACAGCCCAATACAGGTTAGGTCACATACCTCCGAAAACCGTCTCCACCCCACTGTCATTCGACGGATCGGGTTAGACGTAGGATCAGCCTCCCGCGGCGCCATTACGTCATCGCAGAAGGAGACCGCGATAAGGCCGCAAATTGTGCCTTTCTGTATCTTGTGTCCATCGTGGTCAATAAAGTATTTTATCTATGTATCTGTCGTGGCCAGATCGTAAAATTGATCATTTCGTGATGTGGTCGACCATTTCATGAAATGGTCATATTTCATGAAATGGCCAACTTAAGTTGACCATATCGTTGAAACGTCAACGTTTAATGATATATCAATCAACGTTTGGCCATATCGTTAATGTAGGCGGTGTCCATGCTATGTGATGTAATAAAAATGCGAAGAGTCGATTCATTTCTTAGGTTCAAAATTATGTACCTATTCGATATAGAAAATTGAACAATAACATTGATTCATCGATTATAATATCAATCAAGTTTTAAATATAATCGACACCAGCGCCACTATCGGTGGATAATGTTACTAATTTTACGATATGATTGCCAACGTTTGGCCATATCATGAAGTAATCATGCATTTGGTTGCTCATATCGTTAATCGTTTTGTGTTCATTGATCTGGCCAAACTACGTCATGATGTGGCCAACGAATGATATTCTATTTCATGAAATACGACCATTTACTTGTTTACGACATTAGCTTGTTTTAATCTGACCCGTAAAATCATGAAAGCTTTAAATGAAAGAGAAAGAATTTGTTTTATTTTTTGATCTGCAAAAAGCATTTGATTTTGTTCCACATGGTCTTCTCCTGCGTAAATTAGAAAATTACGGCATTAGAGGTTTAGCGCTAAGTTGGTTATCTTCCTATCTCCAGAACCGTAAACAGTGTGTTGAGATAGTCAATATTAATACCGAAAATATGATGTCCTCCTACAGATCTTCACAAATGATCAACGCGTATGGAGTCCCACAGGGCAGTGTCCTAGGACCATTATTGTTCTTACTATTACTTTGCACACACACACAAAGATTTGTTTAAGACATCAGGGGAGATCCATGGGCTAAATCTTAGAAATCCAAATAAACTAAGACAGGAGTTTACTCCTAGAACTACAGTTTATTATAAAAATTGTCATTCTATGTGTGTGAGAACATATAACGCCATTCCGTCCTATATTAAAGAGCTACCCCATCTAAAGTTTAGATCCCAACTCAAAAAGTGGTTAAAGGGGAAGCAGTTTTATAGCATAAGTGAGTTTTTCAGTTTGTAAATAGGTTTTTTTTTTCTTTTGTTTCTTTTTTTTATATAGATAAGTGTTTTTGTAATATTTTTTAGTAGTTATTATTGTATGTCACAACATGACTAAATGTGCTGAGCGCTATAAGCTTTACTTCCATCGATATACTCACCACATTTATGACAATAAATTTAATTTCATTTCATTTCATTTCATGAAATGATCGAGCACATCATGAAATGAACAATTCTATGATCTGGCCACGACATATCTATTTATAGGATAGAATATAAATTGTTTATTATAAAAGGACGCCACACACAAAGACAAGACAATAACATCACTTAAAATTTTTCACAAAACAATTGTATTTATTGTTGTTTTCAGTTGAATCAAGACGACAAATTACCACAAATGTTGTGTCCAGAGTGCGCGCAAAGACTTCTCAATTACAACAAGTTCAAAAATAAGAGTCTAAGGGCCAACTCCATACTGAATGAACTAGTGAAGAAGCAGGACAATGTAAGTATTGTAACATGGTATAAGAAGAAGACCAGGTATGCTCAAAAGTGACAGCTAACATTTCAAGGTTAGCCCAGCTGACGTCATCCCACCCTGCGTTGCCATTTCGTAAAAAGTAAATTACCCACGTCCAATTTTTAATTTACTTTGCAAGGAAATTTTGTATTTTTAGTAAAATATTTATGTACAGTTTTAATACATACATACAAACATACATAAACTCACGCCTATTTCCCACCGGGGTAAGCAGAGACTATAGAATTCCATTAGCTTCGATCCTGACACACTTACACACACACACACAGTTACAGTTTTAATGATTTTTATATATGTGACAAATAATAATAATTAAGTACATTAGTTAGTAATTCACTTTATTTTCAATAATAAAATTTACGTCCTTGGAATGTTGGAGATACCAATTTAATGGTAACACTTACGTCATCAATGGGCTAGCAATGGCGGCTTGTTATAGGATTGAGCATACCTGGTCTTCTTATGGCTTTTTGGCGGGAACGGGAACGGGACAGTTGCTTTCTTCATTGAATAATCTAAATAATTAATACGAAGTGGTGTTTTGTGGTTAATGATCGCATTAAGTTAGTCGGAAGACATTCGCAAGTGTTATTATATCGGAGTATTCAATAAACAAAGTGTATCTACCTATTTTCGCTTCGTGCCAAGAAGCCACAAAGTTTATGCGGACTTTTGAGTTAATTCGTTTGGGGTTCGGAGTAGGAGTCTACTCCGAGGGTGGGGGCTTAGGTTTCATCATCATCATTCATCACCTTTCATCATTTCATTAATCATCAAGAAAAAGAAATACGTAAGACATGGCTGTATGGGCATAGTTCCCTTTGCCTTACCCTTCGGGGAAAACAAAAATAAAAAATAAAAAAATTGGTCTTCTTATACCATTTGTGGCTTTTCGGCGGGAAACGGGAACGGGACAGTTGCTTTCTTCATTGAATAATCTAAATAAAAAAAACGTCAGACATGGCTGTATGGGCATAGTTCCCTTTGCCTTACCCTTCGGGGAAAACCAAAAAAAAAAAATATACCATTTGTTTGCCTATTTTTTCAGCTTTCATTGAAGAGTATAAAATCAATAGATAGACATAGCAATTATCTGTCATCCACATTAGCGCCTAAAGTGTATAGACCGGATCATTTTGATTTGCACATACAAGACCCACGTGGAGATGTTGTTGTGGTGAAAGATGAATCCAATGAGGTGTATATAAATGAAGAAGAAGACTATGCTGATGATCAAATGAAAGATGATAAATTCGAAGAAGAAAAGGTATGTAAAGAATTTTTGTTTTTAGACCACTTACCTATGCTTAGGGAAACTCACATACATAAACATAAACAGCCTATATACGTCCCACTGCTGGGCACACGCCTCCCCTCAATCAACCGGAGGGGGTATGGAGCATACTCCACCATGGTGCTCCAATGCGGGTTGGTGGATGCTTAGCTTATTAATATGCTTATACTTTATTTTTCATACTTTTGCGACACAATTTTTTTAAGAATTTTCCGACAAGAAAATCTACTTGATATCAATCCAGAATCATGGTCTGAATCATCCCCCTCAGTATTTGTTACATTGTCACTAACACCCTATCTACTTCTATGGCTACTTGGGTATAAGTGACATCGTAACAAATACTGAGGTGGATGATCCGGCTCATTATTCTGAGTTAATATCAAGTGGAATTTTTGATCGTAAAAGTATAGAATTGAAAATAATAAAATAATAAAAAAAAACATGAATTTTGCGACGGAAAATTCCACTTGATATTAACTCAGAATCATGGTCTGAATCATTCCCCTCAGTATTTGTTACGATGTCACTAACACCATGTATGTTTTTTCAGCATTCGTTGAAGACTATAAAAACAAAAGAGAGAGATAGTCGCCTGTCATCTGCACTACCGCGTAAAGTATATAACATACAAGGCTCGCATAGAGACGTTGAAGTGAACTTAGAAGTCGATGTCGTGAAAGATGAATCCAACGAGGTGTTCATAAATGAAGAAGAAGATTTTGCTGATGATCAAATGAAAGATGATAAATTCGAAGAAGAAAAGGTATGTAAAGAATTTTTGTTTTTATACCACTTACCTGTGCTTAGGGAAACTCACATACATAAACATAAACAGCCTATATACGTCCCACTGCTGGGCACACGCCTCCCCTCAATCAACCAGAGGGGGTATGGAGCATACTCCACCATGGTGCTCCACTGCGGGTTGGTGGAGCTGCTTTACGGCTAATAGCCGGGACTAACGTGCCCTCCGAAGCACGGAATCATCTTACTTTTTCGGACAATCAGGTGATTTAAGCCAGCAATGTCCTTACCGAACAAAGGACCGTCTCACAAAGTGATTTCGACAATGCTCCCATCGGGAATCGAACCCGGGACCTCCGGGTCGTGAGCCCAACGCTCATCCAATGGACCACTGAGGAGGTGATGCTATGGTATGTTAGTGTGGGATTTTGGGTTTGCTCAATTAAACAGTCAAGTACGGTTCAAACACTTATTTTTTATTTTAACCTCCGCGTATTACACCACCATCGTTTTCCGTCCGCCCTCCGCTCTCTTCCCCTCTCCTTCCCTTCTCACTCCTATCACTCTCACTCATTCACACTCCTTCACTCAATCTATCATTTCTCTATGCATCCCTTCTATACTCTATACCTTCTGTACTACTCATGTTACTCGTCTACTACTCACACAATCATCTCAACTCACCTGTCACTCACTCAGCCACACGCCTACATTAGTATTTACTATTTAATTATTTTATGTTCCATCCAAGGTTTCTGAAGATGTACCTGAAGAAACAATTGCTGAGGAGACGGAGCAGATGGATAATGATAATGACTTAGACCATAACTATGCAGCTACGTACAAGGATTCCGCAGACTCATCGGATGACAGCGAGCCGCTGGAAACGAAAAGGATGAAAAAGAAGGTGAGAAGTTTCCTATACAGGAGGGTTAATGCTGGGGCTGGCTGAAAATCGATATTCTTAGATGGAATATGACTGCATTTCTGACGCTTCCTGGGTGGTTAAAAAGGCTGCATCGAAGCAATTCATCTAAGTAAAGCAATATTGCAATTTGTCATTTGCGCATGTTTTTAAAAGTAAATGCGCAATGCAAACAAATGTAAAATAGCAATATTGCTGAATACTGTACCGATCCGCTAAACTGAAGTGGGCGGGACATGTATGCCGTATGCATCCGGAAAAGTGGGCCAAAATTACAACTGATTGGGCCCCACAGGGTCGTCGACGACGAGGTAGACCACGACGACGGTGGAGGGACGAGCTGGACGCCTTCCGGCACACCTGGCGGAACGATGCTCAAGACAGGGAGGGTTGGAAAGAGAAGGGGGAGGCCTTTGCCCAGCAGTGGGACATTAATTAGGCTACAGAAAAAAACTGTATCGATGGCTCGCTCTCCGCTTCTGCAACCGTTGACGTCTGCACCCGTAACCCTGAGCAAGGGTTCTACTTATACCCCGTAGGTGTGGGTCCCTATCCGAACTCAGCCACCATCTCACTCCGGCCTACTGAGATCAGAGGCGCCCACACCCGCGGCAAGGACGCGCCGAACAGGAATTACCCCAGTGGTGGGGCCAGGTTAATCGTCTTTATGGAACCAAATTTCAAAAAATGGCCAAATTGTGAATGCTTTTCTATTACTCAGAATAAAGTGTAGGTAATAATAAGTCCGACATTTTGTCACGTTTTTCTATGACGTCACAGTGTGCTTTTTCATACAAATTCCGTAGTAATTTCGTGTTTTGACGTTTAGTAAAAAGTAACTGATTTGACTAGTTGGAAAGTAGCCTATTATGTATATTGTGCATTTCAAATACATAATAAAATATATCATAGGTAGGCTATGACTGCAGTTTGACTCTTATTTGTTCTGTAAGGGATCTTCCTTGCGACGCTAAAAATAATAAAAATAACTTAAAAACAAAAAAAATATGCCTTAAAAATTGACGAAAGAAAGTTAAGTTTTAAGCCAAAGTTGGTATCATTAATGTCTTTTTTTTTTAGGTTAAGCCGAAACCGAAGTTCCAAGAGGACACAGTAAAGAAAGTGAGGAAGAGGCAGGCGAGCAAGGAGCCCGCGGAACCCAAGATAGACAGGAGGAGGAAACCATTCCTGAACGATGACCTCAACGAGACGCTGTTCACAATCACGGACCTCACTTTTGAAGAACAGGTAAGAATAACACACACCGGCACTCTCTCTCTCTCTCTCTCTCTCTCTCTTTCTCTCTCACACACACACACACACATACGCACGCACGCACGCACGCACGCACATATACACCCTCTCCCATACCCAAAATAAATCTCATCATGTGATGAAGAATGTTTTTTTTTTAATTTGCAGGTCGCGGAAATCTTGAAACGACAAGAGAGTGCTAACTATAAGAACGCTATATACAAATGTACGGAGTGTTTCAAGGGATTTTTGGACGAAGACGCCTACAATGGACATATGAGTCGACATACTAAGGTGAGTTTTACATGTATGTGGCGGAGCCGACTAGTTGGCCACCTAGTTCCGCCCACATGCAACAGATGGCACCACATTCAATAATGCAGTCTTCAAGCAGTCCTGAAACGCGCTATCGAAGTTTACACAGCAAGACGCATATATACAACTTCCAACATAACACAGTTAGATCGTCGATCCCTAGTCACACTAGCGGGGTATTATGCTCAGTTTGGTATCACGAAAACATCCTTTGGCGGCAGCACATCCTCAACGCCAAACCATCCTTGCATCCTTGTATAAAATTTATTTACATTCACATTTGCAACATTACAGATATTATAATTTGAAACATAACAATAACTTAAAACTACTTCATATTGGCCCCGATTTCTGCAGACACCTCCTAATTTATTTTAAGTTATACCCGTCATTTTCTTATCCGCCGAAAAGGAAAGGGACGGATGATTGTCAACAAATTAATTTTAAATCGAATGAATAAGCTGGGCGACAAAAATAGTCTATAGGTGCTGTCTACTTAATTCTGTTGAGTTATTGGCCGATGTAAATTTTTAGACGGTTGTTTTAGATTTCTGCTTAAAATTGAGGTGTGTTCGTTAAATTTTATGCCTGTCGATTACCCGTCCCTCTCTTTTTCGGCGGATAAGAAAATGACAGGTATAACTTAAAATAAAATTAGACGGCGTCTGCAGGAATTAGCCAATGTATTACTTATATTAAGTATATTATTGGACAGTACTAACAGGCATTAAGGGTTCGAATACTTTTACACATTCACTCAACAAACATACAATCAAATGTTACAATGTGTTTATTTATTTATTTAGGTACACATACAGCAATACATATGAAACTTTTACAGACAGCATTATAAATAGAAAGATTTGGTATACATACTTGCCATTTATATGCGTACCAAGCATTTACAGTAAATGAAAACAAACTACCGACCTAAGGCCGGTCATAGGATGGGTGACCACAAAAAAAAAGTTTTCATCTCGAGCTCCTCCGTGCTTCGGAAAGCACGTTAAGCCGTTGGTCCCGGCTGCATAGCAGTCGTTAATAACCATCAATCCGCACTGGGCCCGCGTGGTGGTTTAAGGCCCGATCTCCCTATCCATCCATAGGGAAAGCCCGTGCCCCAGCAGTGGGGACGTTAATGGGCTGATGATGATGATGATGAAAACAAACTATATTAATACTAAACTATATAAATAAACTAAAATATTTATCAGATATGCGATATTTCTTTATGGATTATGCGTTATGACAGCGATCTTTATCCCTAAAGAACGACATGCCCATACTATTCATGACCCATAACCCACATTATGTATACTATTCATGTTATCCACAGGACTGCGGAGATTACAAGTGTGACATCTGCAAGACTCACTTCAAACACCCCCACGCGCTCAGGAAGCATATAACGGCGCATCACACACAGAGGTTCAGTTGCAACCAGTGTCTTTATGTTACTACACATCGGTGAGTAGTTACATTACATTCAAGAAGTCTATACTTCGAAGATTGAAGTCGTCACTTTGAGCATTGCAGTCATCACTTCAAGCAGTGAAGTCGTCACTTCAAGCATTGAAGTCATCACTTCAAGCATTGAAGTCGTCACTTTAAGCATTGAAGTCATCACTTCAAGCATTGAAGTCGTCACTTTAAGCATTGAAGTCTTCACTTCAAGCATTGAAGTCATCACTTCAAGCATTGAAGTCATCACTTCAAGTATTGGAGATTGAAGTTAGCACTTCAGCCATTGAAGTCTTTACTTCAAGCACTGAAGTCAGTACTTCAACGCACGTATAGAAGAATCACCAGAGGTTTAGTTGCAACCAGTATCCTTATGTTACTACACATCGGCGAGTTTTATCTGGATTGAAGTCAACACTTCGATCATTGAATTAAGCACTTCAAGCTATGAATTCAATTATTAAATTTGGATCTTCGAACGTAGATAATATTTTATAGGTTATTTAATGATGAATTATAAAATTTTGTCGTAAATTTAGTACTTAAAGACATAAAATGTACATAAAATTAAAATTACAATTAATTAAAACATTTTAAATTATTGCACAAACATTGCAGGCTAAAATACCACCCTCTCTCGTACCTGGTTCAAAGGTGCCCATGATGATGTATTTATTTTACATTTCAATGGTTACTTACTAGATTATTTTTGTTTCAGACAAACGGCAAGGCTACACGAGAGATGGCATAAAGGTACGAAATACCAATGCCCACACTGCCCGGAAGAATTTGTGTGAGTATTTTTTTTTTGCCGGTTGAACTACGATCAGTCAACAGACTAGTGTGGCGCACCAAACTAGTTGACCAACTAGTTCCGCCCACTCGCAACAGATGGCGCCACCATTCAATAATTCAGTCCTGAAACGCGCTATCGAAGTTTTCACAGCGCGACGTATATATACAACTTCCATAAAACCTTTGTTGGATCCCTAGTCACACTACTAACTTATGGCTAGCGGGGTACTACGCTCTGTTCGGTATCACGTAAACATCCTTTGGTGTCAGCAAACCCTCGCAGCGCATTAAGGTGGCGTGACTGGAAACTTCTTCCATCGTGTGGGTTGTGAGGTGGATTACCAACCCCATCAACCCTGGTGTCACGGTTACTATTGAGCCGCCAAAGGTCCCTGACATGACTCATGTAACGGCTACTTACTTACATCTGTAAGTAGTAACCGGGACCGACGGCTTAACGTGCCTTCCGAAGCACGGATCGTCTTTCGGACAATCAGATGATCAGCCTCAATATTTGCAACATTTAAAACACATAGCAACGGGTTCTTACCGCGTTTAAATCAGGGATATGAGACTCCCGATATTTTGACACTGTTGCAAGTGCCATTCATGGGATGACTTAAACTGCCGATATACGTCCCACTGCTGGGCACAGGCCTCCCCTCAATCAACCAGAGGGGGTATGGAGCATACTCCACCACGCTGCTCCACTGCGGGTTGGTGGAGGTGTTTTTACGGCTAATAGCCGGGACCAACGGCTTAACGTGCCCTCCGAAGCACGGAATCATCTTACTTTTTCGGACAATCAGGTGATTCAAGCCTGAAAAGTCCTTACCAAACAAAGGACAGTCTCACAAAGTGATTTCGACAATGTCCCCATCGGGAATCGAACCCGGACCTCCAGATCGTGAGCCTAACGCTCTAACCACTAGACCAAAGAGGCTGTTATGATAGGGATGACTTAATGTATTTGCAACATTTGGTTTTCAGCAAATTCACAACATACATGGGCCACGTTCGCATCAAGCACCCTTCAGACTTCGTCTGTCAGCTGTGTGGGTTCTCATTCGTCAGCGAGAAAGGGATAGAACTCCACAAGAAGCTCAAACACAGACTCCATAACGACGAGGTATGTAGGGTCGGTGACCTTGCTCATCAACCCTGAGGAAAATAAACTCAAACATAACATAACATAACAAATACTTTATTGCACAAACAGGAAAAAACAAAATACAAAAAGAGAAATAGAATTAGTACAATAGGCGGCCTTATTGCTAAGTAGCAATCTCTTCCAGGCAACCTTTAAGTATAGGAGATATTGAATATTAGGTAATATAGCGGGATAGTGCAGCATGGGAATACTTGTGCATATAAAAATAAATACACTTTTGACTACATAAACTACATAATAATAATACACATAATTATAATTGTTATAATAAATAAATATCACTACTTAAACTACTACATATACTATGGAAGAAAAGGAGTAGATAGATTATGAAGATGAAGAAGAAATAGAGGTAAGGAAATGCGCCTTGACTTGCCGTTTAAAGGACTCCAATGACGAAGCTCTCCTAATGCTTTCAGGCAGAGAATTCCACAATCGGACAGCTTGCACCGTGAAAGACTTGGAGTAGAAAGTTGAGGAATGGGAACTCAAACATCATCTCCCTAGCATTATACCATTTTTCACAGGGTCCGCTTACCTTATTATTGTTGCGTATGGCAGAGAAAAATATAATATCCTGCGTGGGTCATATATCCAGGTTAAGCTCCCCTAACCAAGTCTCTGCCGCATCACACAATGCAGCTCAGCTATGCCACCTGGGAACCGGTGTAGAAGGCACTCGTTCACTATGTGAGATAAGGTTTGGTTCTGGTGACCACATTCACAGGGTCCGCTTACCTAACCCGAAGATTTGACAGGTCCGGTTTTTTACAAAAGCGACTGCCTGTCTGACCTTCCAACCCGCGAAGGGAAAACCAGCCCAACACGTTAGGTCACATACCCCAGAAAATGCATTTCTCGGGAATGTGGGTTTCCTCACGATGTTTTCCTTCACTGACACACACGCTGAGCACGTGATAATAATTTATAATCCAAACATGCATTCGAAAACAAATTCGACAATCATTGGTTTAGGCCTGTGCTGGATTCGAACCTGCGACCTCAAAGTGAGAGGCAAGCGTTCTATCAACTGGGCTATCACGGCTCGTTAAACTCAAACCCAAAAATATTATATTTTATTCATTAGATACCATAGTTACAATTTTTACAAAGATTTGTTAGTAACTAGTGACACCGTAACGAATACTGAGGGGGATGATTGAGCTCATTATTCTGCTGTTTTTGAGCTTATTATCAAGTGGAATTTTCCGTCGCAAAATTCATGTCTTCTTGTTTTTTTAAGTATTATCAATTACTTATACTTTTGCGAAAGAAAATTTTACTTGAAATCAACTCAGAATAATGATCTGAATCATCCCCCTCAGTATTCGTTACGATGCCACTTACACCGCATCTTGATCTTGAAGGCAGTCTCGATGCTTCTTCTTCTATCGTGTGGATTGTGAGGTGGATTACCAACCCCATCAACCCTGATGTCAGTTATTACTGAGCCGCCATCATCTTACTTTTGGACTATCAGGTGATCAGCCTGTAACGTCCTGACCAAACTAGGGATCACAAAGTGATTTTTGTGATATGCCCCCACCGGGATTCGAACCCGGGACCTCCGGGATGAGCCCAACGCTCAAACCACTTGACCAGAGAGGCCGTTTTCGAAGCTGAGATTAGTTTATTAACACCAGCCTGTATATCCACAGATCCCAGAGGATGGGCCTCTCTGTGAGTTGTGCAATCTCCGGTTCGTGTCCTCAGAGGCTCTCAGGCAGCACATACGAGTTTCCGCCAGGCATAATACTACAGATAAGTAAGTTATTCTAAAACCTTTTAAAGTATTTCCTTGTACCCGTTCTGTGTTTGTGTATGCCATAAAGTGTTATTCATTCATCATCAGCCCATTAACGTCCCCACTGCTGGGGCACGGGCCTTCCCTATGGATGGATAGGGAGATCGGGCCTTAAACCACCACGCGGGCCCAGTGCGGATTGATGGTTATTAACGACTGCTAATGCAGACGGGACCAACGGCTTAACGTGCCTTCCGAAGCACGGAGGAGCTCGAATAAAGCTCTACCTACCCCTTTGGGGATACAGGCGCGATGTTATGTAGTTGAGTTTGTGTTATGTTTGTCTCAGGGACCAACGTGAATCGAACAAGCCTAAGAAAGGTCGCAAATCGAAGGAAGCTAAGGAACGGGAGAGGAGGGCAAAGGACAAGAATATGAGGGAGTTGGAGGACAAGCGAAGGGTGTACCCTAGCCAAATGAGGAAGGCTGAGGGACCCATACCCTGCGAACAGGTGGGTGCATCTAAACAAAATTTAAATTTTAAAATAAAAAAGAAATTAAAATAAATTAAATTAATTATTAAATTATTAAAATTAATTTAATTAAAAATTAATTATTATTTTAAATTAAATTAAATTTTTCCGTATTAAAATAAATTTAAAGCTCACGTGAAGCTTACTTTATGCAAAAAAGCTTATTACGAATCTAGGTCATTTCGCAAGGTGTTATAGCTGAGGAGAAATGACAAGAAACTGCAACAGCAACACATTCAATACCAGGCATTTTTATCATTTCATCATCATCAATTTAAGAGCCACGCTCTTGTCGGTGCAGCATTTTCCATGATAAAAAGTAGCATGGAAAATGCGTAAATGATAAAAAGTAGCATGGAAAATGCATAAATGATAAAAAGTAGCATGGGAAATGCGTAAATGATAAAAAGTAGCATGGAAAATGCGTAAATGATAAAAAGTAGCATGGAAAATGCGTAAATGATAAAAAGTAGCATGGAAAATGCGTAAATGATAAAAAGTAGCATGGAAAATGCTGCACTGACAAGAGCGTGGCTCTTAA